>NC_048579.1:61600079-62247579 GCF_013265735.2 Oncorhynchus mykiss
TATGTCATGCAATAAAATGCAAATTAATTACTTAAATGTGATTTTCTGGATTTTTGTTTTAGATTCCATCTCTCACAGTTGAAGTGTACCTATGATAAAAATTACAGACCTCTACATGCTTTGTAAGTTGGAAAACCTGCAAAATCGGCAGTGTATCAAATACTTGTTCTCCCCACTGTATGCACAGTCGTGAAGAGGGCATGGCAGCGCCTCTTCTCCTTCAGGAAGCTGGAAAGATGTGGCATAGGCCCTTGGATCCTCAAAAAGTTATACAGCTGCACCATCAAAGCATCTTGACTTGCTGCATCACTGCTTGGAATTGCAAAGGGCGGTGCGCCCTTGACTGCAAAGTAATATAGAGGGTGGTCCGGACAACCCAGTACATCACTGGGGCCGAGCTCCCTGCCATCCAGGACCTCTATATCAGGCGAGGCCAGAGGAAGGCTGGAAAATTGCCAAAGACTCCAGGCCACCCAAGCCACAGACTGTTCACTCTGCTCCCGTCCGACAAATAGTACCGGAGCATCGGCTTTCGGACCAACAGGCTCCGAAACAGCTTCTACCCCCTTGCGATAAGACTGTTAATTAGCCAGACTGCTAAATAGTCCATTAAGTGTACCCAAACTATCTGCACTAACTCTGTCTTGCACTGACTCTATGTACACTCACTAGACTATACAGTGCCTTCGGGAAGTATTCAGACCCCTTGACTTTTTCCACATTTTGTTACGTTACAGCCTTATTCTGAAATATATTTTTTTATTTTAATTCTCAGCAATCTACACACAATAGCCCATAACGACAAAGTGAAAACAGATTTAGACATTTTTGCAAATGTATGAAAAATAGAAAACAGATACCTTATTTACATAAGTATTCAGACCCTTTGCTACGAGACTTTAAATTGAACTCGGGTGCATCCTATTGTAAGGGATTTCCTCCTCTTCTTCCGAAGAGGAGAGGCAAGAAGGATCGGAGGACCAATATGCGGCGTGGTTCTTTAAATAAGAAATACTACACATGAACACGACTGAAATACAAAAACAATAAACGTGGAACGAACGAAACCCAAAACAGTACCGTGTGGTGAAAAAACACAGACACGGAAACAAACACCCACAAACACACAGTGAAACCCAGGCTACCTAAGTATGATTCTCAATCAGAGACAACTAATGACACCTGCCTCGGATTGAGAACAATACTAGGCCGAAACATAGAAATCCCCAAATCATAGAAAAACAAACATAGCACCCCAACTCACGCCCTGACCATACTAAATAATGACAAAAACAAAGGAAATAAAGGTCAGAACGTGACACCTATTTCTATTAATCATTCTTGAGATATTTCTACAACTTGATTGGAGTCCACCTGTGGTAAATTCAATTGATTGGACATGATTTGGAAAGGCACACACCTGTCTATATCAGGTCCCACAGTTAGCGGTGCATGTCATAGCAAAAAACAAGCCATGAGCTTGAAGAAATTGTCCCTAGAGCTCCGAGAGGGGATTGTGTCAAGGCACATATCTGGTGAAGGGTACCAAATATGTCTGCAGCATTGAAGGTCCCCAAGAACACAGTGGCCCCCAACATTCTTAAATGGAAACTGAAATGGTCCACTCACACAGACAGTGTGGTGAAGAAGGCGCAACAGCGCCTCTTCAACCTCAGGAGGCTGAAGAAATTTGGCTTGTCACCCAAAACCCTACCAAACTTTTACAGATGCACAATCGAGAGCATCCTGTCGGGCTGTATCACAGCCTGGTATGGCAACTGCACCGCCCTCAACCGCAAGGCTCTCCAGAGGGTGGTGCGGTCTGCATAACGCATCACCGGGAGCAAACTACCAGCCCTCCATGACACCTACAGCACCCAATGTCACAGGAAGCCAAAAAGATCATCAAGAACATCAACCACCCGAGCCACTGCCTGTTCACACCGCTACCATCCAGAAGGCGAGGTCAGTATAGATGCATCAAAGCTGGGACCGAGAGACTGAAAAACAGCTTCTATCTCATGGCCATCAGACTGCTAAACAGCAATCATTAACTCAGAGAGGCTGCTGCCTACATTGAGACCCAATCACTGGCCACTTTAATAAATGGATCACTAGTCACTTTACATTGCAATGCATTCTAAATAATGCCACATTAATAATGTTTACATATCTTACATTTCTCATATCACATGTATATTCCATATTTTATACCATCTATTGCACCTTGCCTTTGTGGCTTTTCTTATTTTTCTCACATGTACATATTCTCATTCACCCCTTTAGATTTGTGGGTATTAGGTAGTTGTTGGAGAATTGTTAGATATTACTGCACTGTCGGAAATGGAAGCACAAGCATTTCGCTACACTCGCATTAATATCTGCTAACCGCGTGTAAGTGACAAATAAAATTAGATTTGATTTGAAGAAGTTTGAAACCCCCAAGACTCTTCCCGGAGCTAGCCGCCCGGCCGGACTGCGCAATCCGGGGAGAATGGCCTTAGTTAGGGAGCTAAGAACCCAATGGTCACTCTGGCAGAGCTATAGAGTTCCTCTGTGGATATGGGAGAACCTTCCAGAAGGACAACCATCTCTGCAGCACTCCACCAATCAGGCCTTTATGGTAGAGTGGCCAGACGGAAGCCACTCCTCAGTAAAAGGCACATGACAGCCCACTTGGAGTTTGCCAAAGGGCACCTAAAGACTCTCAGACCATGAGAAGCAAAATTCTCTGGTCTGATGAAACTAAGATTGAACTCTTTGGCCTGAATGGCAAGCATGACGTTTGGAGGAAAACTGGCACCATCCCGACGGTGAAGCATCATGCTGTGGGGATGGTTTTTCAGCGGCAGGGACTGGGAGACTTGTCAGGATCGAAGGAAAGATGAACGAGCAAAGTACAGAGAGATCCTTGATGAAAACCTGCCCCAGAGCTCTCAGGACCTCAGACTGGGGAGAAGGTTCACCTTCCAACAGGACAACGACTTTAAGCACACAGCCAACAAAATGCAGGAGTGACTTCTGGACAAGTCTCTGAATGTCCTTGAGTGGCTAGCCAGAGCCCGGACTTGAATCTGATTGAACATCTTTAGAGAAACCTGAAAATAGCTGTGCAGCAACGCGCCCATCCAACGTGACAGAGCTTGAGAGGATCTGCAGAGAAGAATGGTAGAAACTCCCCAAATACAGATGTGCCAAGCTTGTAGCGTCATACCCAAGAAGACTCAAAGCTGTAATCGCTACCGAAGTTGCTTCAACAAAGTACTGAGTTAAGGGTCTGAATACTTACGTAAATGTGATATTTCCTTTATTTATTTTTTTATAAATTAGCAAAAATTTCTACAAATCTCTTTTTGCTTTGTCATTATGGGATAATGTGTGTAGATTGATGAGGGAAAAAAACTATTCAATCAATTTTTAGAATAAAGCTGTAACTTAACAAAATGTTGAAAAAGTCAAAGGGTCTGAATACTTTCTGAAGGCACTGTATATACAAACCATATACACACTCACTCACACCACTGCATTGACACTCCCACATACATTCACATACATTAAAAATGCACACACACACACACACACACAGACCAACACAACGCAAACACACATACATACACATTTCACACACATGCACATTCAAACACACTTTTACACTCACAATTTGCTGCTGCTCTGTTATTTATTTTGCTCGTGTTATTATCTATCCTGATACCTAGTCCTTGTTTTCTTATCTTGTATTGGGTTATTGAGATACACGATGACTCAACAAATCTGCCAATGCTCAAGTGGCATAGTACAGTAGGATTGTTCAAGATACAAAATGATGTGTGGACAGACAAGATTGTAGCTTAATCTGATCCTGTCAGTTCCTAATTTCTTTGCATTAGGTAATATCATTAATTGAATGAGTCAGCTATGTCTTAATATTATTGCTGCAGGTCAACAAAATGACTTCTTGCAGTCCAAAAGTTCAAATATTGTCTTTTCAAATATTGTCTTTTCATATTTTATTTTTTTCTACAACAGAGACAAACACAAGAAAGGACAAACTTTCAACACTGGACTAAATGTATTAGTTAAGCATTTCATATAATAACATCAGCTTATTACAATGATGCCATAGACATGGAAAAGCAATTTCTCTCAGATGTTTGTGGGGAAAATTAAGTAGATCATGTCATTCTCATTCACGACAGCTCCGTCCGACATAGAGAGCAACAGTAATGGTGCCTTTTTGTAGGCACTAACTCCGCCATGGTTCGTTGGACAAAGCCTATGGGGAAATTAGTGGAGTTTTTGGAGGGTTTTTGGATAAATGCCAAAAATGAGTTATGTGGTTAACACAGGCTTAGGAGATCTTATATGTTTTGTTCTATGAGATCATCTTCATCAGCTAACTTTACTTTTTGTGAATTTGGAAGTAATTATGTAATCAGAAAAAGCACTAAGCACAAAAAGGCTTCATAACTCATAAAGGTCATGTTAAATGACTGATATTATCTCAAAGAACAAAACGTTCAAGATCTCCTAAGCCTGTGTTAACCTCTGACCTTATTTCTGGCATTTATTCCAAAACCCTATTTTTTTCCTATCCATTTTCCCCATGGGAATGGCTGAGCGTATGAGAGGTACAGTTGAAGTCGGAAGTTTACACACACAGTAGCCAAATACATTTAAACTCGGTTTTTCACAATTCCTGACATTTAATCCATGTAAAAATTCCCTGTTTTGGGTCATTGAGGATCACCACTTTATTTTAGAAATGTGAAATGTCAGAATAGTAGTAGAGATAATTATTTATTTCAGCTTTTATTTCTTTCATCACATTCCCAGTGGGTCAAAAGTTTATATACCCTCAATTAGTATTTGGTAGCATTGCCTTTAAATTGTTTAACTTGGGTCAAACGTTTCGGGTAGCCTTCTACTAGCTTCCCACAATAAGTTGGGTGAATTTTGTCCCATTCCTCCTGACAGAGCTGGTGTAACTGAGTCGGGTTTGTAGGTCTCCTTGATGGCACACACTTCTTCAGTTCTGCCCACAAATTTTTGGAGATCAAGGCTTTGTGATGGCCACTCCAATACCTTGACTTTGTTGTCCTTAAGCCATTTTGCCACAACTTTGGAAGTATGCTTGGGATCATTGTCCATTTGGAAGACCCATTTGCGACCAAGCTTTAACTTCCTGACTGATGTCTTGAGATGTTGCTTCAATATATCCACATAGTTTTCCTCCCTCATGATGCCATCTATTTTGTGAAGTGCACCACTCCCTCCTGCAGTAAAGCACCCCCACAACATTATGCTGCCACCCCCGTGCCTCATGGTTGGGATGGTATTCTTCGGCTTGCAAGTCTCCCCCCTTTTTCATCCTAACATAATGATGGTTATTATAGCCAAACATATCTATTTTTGTTTCATCAGACCAGAGGAAATTTCTTTGCAAACCGTAGTCTGGCTTTTTTGTGGCGGTTTTGGAGCAGTGGCGTCTTCCTGGCTGAGAGGGCTTTTAGGTTATGTCGTTATAGGACTCGTTTTACTGTGGATATAGATACTTTTGTACCTGTTTCCTCCAGCATCTTCCCAGGTTCCTTTGCTGTTGTTCTGGGATTGATTTGCACTTTTCACACCAAAGTACATTCATCTCTAGGACACAGAACGCGTCTCCTTCCTGAGCAGTATGACAGCTACGTGGTCCCATGGTGTTTATACTTGCGTACTATTGTTTGTACAGATGAACATGGTACCTTCAGGTGTTTGTAAATTGCTCTCAAGGATGAACCAGACTTGTGGAGGTCTACATTTTTTTTTCTGAGGTCATGGCTGATTTCTTTTGATTTTCCCATGATGTCAAGCAAAGAGGCACTGAGTTGGAAGGTAGGCCTTGATATACATCCACAGGTACACCTTCAATTGACTCAAATGATGTCAATTAGCCTATCATAAGCTTCTAAAGCCATGACATAATTTTCTGGAATTTTACAAGCTATTTAAAGGCACAGTCAACTTAGTGTATGTAAACTTCTGACCCACTGGAATTGCGATACCGTGAATTATAAGTGAAATAATCTGCAAACAATTGTTGGAAAAAACGACTTGTGTCATGTACAAAGTAGATGTCCTAACCGACTTGCCAAAACTATTGTTTGTTAACAAGAAATTTGTGGAGTGGTTGAAAAACGAGTTTTAATGACTCCAACCTAAGTGTATGTAAACTTTCAACTTGAACTGTAACGAATTTCCGTCTTTTAGGACTACAAGCTGGCGAGCTCTATTATCATCCATATTAATTAATGTTGATGGATAAGAGGCAGTTCCCCAGAAAACTGCAGATGACTTTGACATCTGTCTGACAAGGTAAGCAAGCTGGACAAGCCTTTTCCACAATGATGAGCTGTCTAATTTTCTTGGTAAGACGGCAGGAGGACAGTAACAGCAATTTGGTTGACATTTGAAACAAAAATATATACCATTAATAATATTTCGTTATAATACTTTTTATAATAATTTTAATTACGGAAGTGGAGCTGTCTCAGTCAGGGTTTGGACTAGGTGGTATACAGGAACAGTTTTGTAGCAGGTTGGGAGAACTTACAGGTTAGGAGACTTAGGCTATTTTAGTGGGCAATATTATAAACCCTCAATTAAACTAAATTATATATTGCAATGACTAAATACAAAGAGAATAATATTTGTGGTATGCATCTTTCTTTTTTAAACGAGGACCTTTATTCTGAAGGATTGTTTTTAAACATCACCCGGAAGTACAGTACTTCGTTGTCAATGATTTGTTTGTTGTCAGTAAAATCACCGATAGATGAGTAGAATATCTTTGGTAAAAGTAATTGCATGTGCAAATGTTGGCTATCTATAGAAAACGGGTTTAGTTTGCTAGCTAACTAGTATAGTATTAGCTAGCTTGCATGCAGATATCAACCTTTTTAGCCACGTTGTAAGCGCTTAGTGTATATTCTAGGCTTGGTCACTATCTAACCTTAGCATCAAACTCTTTAGCTAGCTAACAGTAGCTTGTTCCAGTGGCTATTTTTCTTTGCAAACTAGCTATGGATAACATTATTGATCCAGCATCAGAACAAGGTTAGTTTGTGTTAAATGTAGCCAAGTAGCTCAATGTAGAAAAATGATGTCATGACTCATTACATTTTTGTTTTGTTTTTACATGGACCATTCATACATGTCCTATAGCCTACACATCGCTTGTAATATTAACTAGCTGAATTATGGAATTGATTTGTTTATCTGTTAATTGCTCTTCTCTTCGGTGACAGATCTCCCTTCTTTCTCCTTACGTCTCCTGGTTCCACCTCTACGCCTGATGTCTGCTTTCATGTGGCAAGTGGCTCAACAACGTAATGTGATGCAATATGGGAAGCTGGAGGAGTTTGTGACTTTTGTGACAGAGATGGTTCCAGAGCTGCTGAGCTCCAGGCAGAGGACCCAACTCATTCTAGGACTGAGAGCAAGGGTGAGAGAGGTGGAAATGTTGAGGGTTGGGATGGGAAGAGTCTTATGATGGAACAAAAATTACTGTACGTCTGCCCTGCTCTGATTAATCAGGCTGTAATACACAATTCATTGGTACATACACCCTGCAACAAATGCCTGCAAAATCATGCAAATGTTCATTACAAGCCAGAATGTTGAATAAAATTCTCTGGGGGATTGTCCTTCTGCTATTGCACCAAACATTTCCACAGGAAATCATTGTTTACCCAACCTTTTAGAGATATGGTTCAGCACCTTGGTAAAATTAGTTTTACATTGGATATTTGTCATTCTCTCGTCAATAGCTATAGAACCAACCGTTCCATGACAATGGGAAAATGTATATTCTGAATCAGGTTAACCCCTGATAACCCCTGATTCAGAATATACATTTTCCCATTGTCATGGAACGGTTGGTTCTATAGCTATTGACGAGATAATGACAAATATCCAATGTAAAACTAACTTTACCTTAGTAGGCCCTAGACAATACTTCCCTGTGGATATTTTATCTAAAATTTCAAGCATCTGAAGGACAAACCACACAGACAACTGGTAGAGTAAGTTTACATTTAACTTTATTTAACATTCTGGCTTGTAAGGAACACTTACAAAATTTTGCAGGCATGCATTTCAGGCTGTATGTACCAATAAATTGTGTATTACAGCCTGATTAATCAGACTACCCTGGCCCTAGTCCTGCTTTTCACATATCCACCTCTGTTCCAGATGGTTTTAGAGTTGTGTTGCAGTGCGGGCACAGCTGACCTCCTGACTATCCAGGCCCACTTGAACATAATCCACACTTTGACAGAAAAATCCTTACACAAAGAGGTAGGTTAAATAGACAACACTTTATGAATGAGACACTGGAGAACATTATTTCTGAGGGATACACTCCTGTACATTTGTCAGATGTTTTGTTTGCTTGCACCTAATGACAGAGTCATGGTGATGAATTGGAGGCTTCAGATTCTAACTTTGTGGAGCTAGTCCAAACCCTGCTGGGAGACCCTTCTGAGAGGGAGCATTTCTTCCAGGTGAGGAACTTTCTCTCTAGACTTCTTTATGATCCTTTTGCTTGAATATATTTCTGAAGTAGGCTACCAGTTGAACATCTACTTAGATCAACTGCTCCTCCATTGTTCCCACAATTAAGGGAGGAGGCTGATGACATCAGACCAACTCCTTGAATGGCCTACGCTTGAAGTTTGCACTATTGTGCTTAATGTTTTGAATGTACACACCCTTACATGTGTGTACATTACTCTACTTATACTTGGGATATTGTTTCTCAACAGGTATGCAAGTTCCCAAGTAGCTGGAGTGCATCTTTAATGGACCCATTTCATGCTAAATTGTCTATTTTACAGGAGGTGTTTCCAGTCCACTATGGCCCTCGGTATGACACAGCGCTGCAGACACTGGTGTGGGAGTTCCTCTCCAGACTGGAGGAGCTGCTGCCTGTACCAGACCTCACGCAGGTACTGAGGAAAACATCTCCGTTCTAAAAGATTGACAGAACATGGCGTAATGTGGCTCTACAGATGAATTTAATGGTGTATCTGGTCATTTCAAAATGTGTCTAAAACCTCAAGTGGCTGGTACAATGTATTTGAACTTTTTATTATGCTGTATTCCCCTTGTCCTGCTCCTCTTAGACAACAGCATGGCTCAGTGCTGCCCCCTCTGTCCTGGAGGAATGTGGACAGACTGTCTTTGACCCTGAACAACTGAAGACAGTGCTGCAGCACCATCAGCGTCATGGAAACATGAACAAGAGTAAGTCTCCTTCCAGATAATGGCTATGAAGTAAATAGTCCAATTGGACACCTCTTGTATTTTTTGCTTGGCAATATAGGTGAGTATAACTGATCTCTCCTACCCAGGTCATGTCTCTAAATACACTGCAGATACCATCCTGTCCACACTGTCCCTCCCTCCAAAAATGAGAGTTGTTATTAACTATGAGCCAGACAACTCTGACAATGGGAGGCAATACTCAGATGAATGCATAGATAATGGGGTCTGTGAAAATGAAGCCCACAATGAAATCCTGGATGAAAGCACTGATAGATGTTTGGAGGATCTAGGACTGTCAACATCAGAGCAACAGGAGGGTCTGCCACCTGCAGAGACCTCAGTGTTGGTTATTCCAGTACCCTGTGATGGTAAGGAAAATAAAAAAAGGTCACTCATCCATTGTTTGACTTATAAAGTATATGAATTACAATGTAACTGTAATATAAACACTTCAGTAAATGAGGGATACGAAGTATATTGAAAGCAGGTGCTTCCACACAGGTGTGGTTCTTGATTTAATTAAACAATTAAAGTCACATCATGCTTAGGGTCATGTATAAAAATGCTGGGCAGGCCATTATGGCTATTATGGCCTTCCATGGCTATGCTCCCATCCACAATGCACGAATGGTAACTGAATGGTTTGAGCATGAAAACGATGTTAACTGTGCCATGGCCGTCGGTCACAGATCTCAACCCAATTGAACACTTATGGAAGATTATGGAGAGGTGCCATAGACAGCATTTTCCACCACCATCAACAAAGGACAAAACTATGAAATCTCTTGTGGAAGAATGGTGTCGCATCCCTCCAATAGAGTTCCAGATACTTGTAGAATCTATGCCAAGGTGCCCAACTCGTGGTGGCCCAAAGCCCTTTTAAAACATTTTATATTGGTGTTTCCTTTAGTTTGTCAGTTACCTGTGTAAATATATATATATATATATATAGTGGTTATGTAATCTTATCTCCTGTATTTTCTCCTTACAGAATTGAACTTGGATCATTCTCTCAACGTAATGGTGAATGCTGACGAGCCATGCCAGGTTCTTAACTGCACTCTACCTCCATTCTCTCACAGTGAAATGGCCAACCTCTGCAAGGACAATACCGACCAAGTAGAAAAGGACAGCAAGCAGGTTGACAAGAAAGAAGAAGTGGTCAGAAAGGGGGACAAAAATAATGAGATCAAACAGGTTGACAAGAAAACAAAGGTGGTCAGAAAGGGGGACAAAAAGAATGAGATCAAACAGGTTGACAAGAAAACAAAGGTGGTCAGAAAGGGGGACAAAAAGAATGAGATCAAACAGGTTGACAAGAAAACAAAGGTGGTCAGAAAGGGGGACAAAAAGAATGAGATCAAACAGGTTGACAAGAAAACAAAGGTGGTCAGAAAGGGGGACAAAAAGGTTGACAAGAAACAAGAGGGATCCCCTGTACCCCAAAACAGGACTCATACATGTGAGTGTGGGAAGGTTTTCAAAAAACCATCACTGCTGACGCTACATATGGGAGTTCACACGATGCCATATCATTGTGACCAGTGTCCCAAACGATATGCTACTCCTGGGGCTCTGAAAAAACACCAGTTACTTCACACAGAAGAAAGACCATTTGCATGTGAACACTGTGACCGGAGGTACAGGAGTGCATATGATCTCAAAGTGCACGTACGCATTCACTCTGGGGAGCGCCGTCACATGTGTACCATCTGTGGTAAGAGGTTTACCCAGCAGTGTGCACTAGTGAGACACATGCGAATGCATGCTGGGGAGAAGAATTATTTATGTAGCATATGTGGTAAGGCATTCCTTACCTTAGGAGAACTGCGTCTGCATACACGAACGCACACAGGAGAAAACCCCCACACCTGTAAACATTGTGGAAAGGGTTTCAAAGCATCTTGCCATCTTATGGTTCATCTGCGATCTCATACAGGCGAGCGTCCTTACACCTGCACCCAATGCCCCAAGTCTTTCACTACTTCAGACGCTCTTAGAAAGCACGTATATACTCACACTGGGGAGAAACCTCACGGGTGCTCAGAGTGTGGGAAAACATTTTCTCAAAGGGGTAATATGGTAAATCATATGAGAAGAGTTCATAAACCGGTTAAGATTCTCCAAAAGCAGTCCAACAGAAAGACAGACAAAGTCTCATAAAAAGATTGAAGAGATCGAAAGGAACCATGTAGGAGTTCATTCCAATGTAAATACTAGTACTATACACATGATTTTACAGGTCCTCTTTTGTATATCAGATTATCATACCAAAACATGTTTTTCAATACATTTCTTCAGATTTGTCATGTCTACACATGATATTCGAGACTACAAATAACGAGAATGATTTTAGAAGCGGGATTATGATTGACCCAATTTAAATGGTTTAAAAACTTCTTAGGGCTGAGATCCTGTTAATGGGATCGATATGACAACAGCCAGTGAAAGTGCAGGGCGCCAAATTCAAACAGAAATCTCATAATTTAAATTCCTCAAACATACAAGTATCTTATACCATTTTAAAGGTAATCTTCTTGTTAATCCCACCACAGTGTCCGATTTCAAATAGGCTTTACAGCGAAAGCACCACAAACGATTGTTAGGTCAGAATCAAGTCACAGAAAAACAGCCATTTTTCCAGCCAAAGAGTGGAGTCACAAAAATCAGAAAGAGAGAATTAATCACTAACCTTTGATGATCTTCATCAGATGACACTCATAGGACTTCATGTTACACAATACATGTATGTTTTGTTTGATAAAGTTCATATTTGTCTAAAAAAAATCTCAGTATACATTGGCGTGTTATGTTCAGTAGTTCCAAAAACATCCAATGATTTTGCAGAGAGCCACATCAATTTACAGAAATACTCATTATAAATGTTGATGAAAATACAAGTGTTATACATGGAACTTTAGATAAACTTCTCCTTAATGCAACCGCTGTGTCAGATTTCAAAAAAGCTTTACGGAAAAAGCAAACCATGTAATAATCTGAGTACGGCACTCAGAGACCCAACATGCCAAAAAGACATCCGCCATATTGTGCAGTCAACAGAAGTCAGAAATAACATTATAAATATTCAATTACCTTTGATGATCTTCATCAGAATGCACTCCCAGGAATCCCAGTTCCACAATAAATGTTTGTTTTGTTCGATAATGTCCATCTATGTTAAAATAGCTACTTTTGTTAGCGTGTTTTGTAAACAAATCCAAAGTCACGAAGCGCATTCACTAGGGGCAGACGAAATGTCAAAAAGTTCCGCTACAGTCCGTAGAAATGTCAAACGATGTATAAAATCAATCTTTAGGATGTTTTTAACATAAATCTTCAATAATGTTCCAACCGGAGAATCCTTTGTCTGTAGAAAAGCAATGGAACGGGTGCTACCTCTCACATGAACAAGCGTCACGAGTTTGTTGCACTCTGCCAGACCACTGGCTCAAAGAGCCCTTATGAACCCCTCCTTTACAGTAGAAGCCTCAAACAAGTTTCTAAAGACGGTTGACATCTAGTGGACGCCTTAGGAAGTGCAACAGGACCAATATCCCACTGTATCTTCAATTGGGAATGAGTTGAAAATCAACCAACCTCACATTTCCCACTTACTGGTTGGATTTTTCTCTGTTTTATGCCTGCCATATGAGTTCTGTTATACTCACAGACATCATATATGTTCTGTTATACTCACAGACAGCATATATTAGCATATATTAGCAACTGGGACTGAGTAGCAGGCACTTTACTCTGGACATCTTATTCATCCAAGCTACTCAATACTGCCCCCAGCCATAAGAAGTTAAACCTCTAGATTCCTTTACACTTGTAAAATATGGAGAAACAATGCATCCCCAACTACCTCCAGAGGTTTTCAGGAAGATTTGATCGCATTCGGTTCATGATGTCTTTTTAATTGCCTACACTTCTAAAAATGTGGCCACAATCAGAATGTTGAAGATCAGAACGTATGTTAGAGCAAGGTATAAACGGGCTTGATTCAATCTGTATTGCAGAATGATCAGAGAAGATTCGCATTATAGCTCAATTAAAATTTAAAGGCAAAGTTCCTGTGTTTGCGGAGACTGTGTTCATGGTAAACACTGCATATGTCGACTCAATCGGAAATAACCTTTAAATTTGAGCACAGATCTTCTGTGATACAGATTGAATCCAGCCAGTCTATACATTTCTCTCCCAGATTTGCAAAACCAGTGGTGCAAAGTTTGAGGTCCAGGGTTCAAATCCATCTTTTCTTGTTTGTTGGGTTATTGAGATATACAATATGACTCAACAAATCTACCAATCCAAGTGGTGCATTAGGATTGTTCCAAGACACAAAATCATGTTTGGACAGACAAAATTGTAGCTTCTAATCCTCTGTTCCTTATTTCTTTACATTAGGTAATATCATTCATTGAATGAGTCAGCTGTGCCATAATATTTGTGCTGCAGGACAACAAAACAATTTATTGCAGTCAAAGTTCAAATATTGTCTTTTCATTTGAGTTGAAATCCGCTACACCAGAAAACAACACAAGGACAAACTTTCAACACTGGTTTAAATGTATTAAGCATTTCATATTACAATGAAGTCATTTCTCTCAGATGTTTGTGGGGAAAAGTAGAACATGACATTCTCATACATGACAGCTCTGTCTGACATGTTGGCAAAGTTTCCTCCCAATCATTTACACTTTGGGCTGGTTTTCCGGACTCATCGTCAGCCTAGTCCTAGACTAAAAACTGTGTTCACGGGAGATTCTCCATTGAACGTTCTTCTCAATCCAAAACTAGGTTTAAGGCTGGATTTAATCCGTATCGCTGAAGAGCTGCGCCACAGTTTCTAAACCCAGAGACGTCCGGGAAAGCTTGTGAAACAGACCATGCAAACCAGGCTGGGGTTTGAGAAGTCAATGAGAGAAGTGAAATTATGAATTAGTTGTTCTCCATTTAAAGGCACAACATAGCTTCGAGACAATATCTTAAGTAGTTGAACATGTTATTACTCCAACATCGTGAAAGTGACAAACTAACACGTTTACATTTTTGTGCCTTTGATTTGAGGCCTGCACATGCGCAGTACGGTGCGAGACGACCGTTAGACCTGATGACGTGTTTCTGCACAGAGCATAGCTAGCCAATGTCGCCA
Source organism: Oncorhynchus mykiss (assembly GCF_013265735.2). NCBI lineage: Eukaryota > Metazoa > Chordata > Actinopteri > Salmoniformes > Salmonidae > Oncorhynchus > Oncorhynchus mykiss. Next base: position 61,614,541 of record NC_048579.1, read on the forward strand.
TGACATCGCCAACAAGTATGGTCAGGGATTTCTTTTGGAGAAGCAGTTTGCACCTACGTTACTGTCTTTGGCTGCACAATAGAGATGTAAAGGCAATGTTCCCGCGTTTGTTCAGACCGCATTCATGGTAAACGCTGCATATGTCGGCCCAATCAGAAATGAGAAACATTTAAACCGCACTAGAGCGCTACAGATTGAATCCAGCCCTTAATCTGTGTCTGAAAAACCGTTGATTTCAGACATGTTTACAAAGATGGGCCCTTAAAAGACTTCTAAGAAAACCATACGCTGTTGGTGCAACATTTAAGACCTGTCCTAATAGATGCGTAGATTAGATTTATTTTTACCCCAAGAGATTTCAGTGCAGAGTCATTCTAGCGAGCAATGACACCCACCATCGCAGATTGTTCAGAAATTGTTTTTTTTAGAAACAGTTAAGATTGGCATTCCTGAAACATTATTTTGTTGAAATGTAATTTTATCTCTGAAAATTTAAGCTAATTGATTACACCCAAATTGGCCATTTTAAATGTATAGGATTCCGATAAAATTCAATAAACAAAGTACCCAACATCCAATTTGGACCAAAAATATTAATTGGTAGGAAGAAGTTTGGTCCAGACGTTAGGTACTTTGTTTATTGAATATTATCTGAATCTTATGAATTAAAATGGACAATTGGAGTAATTATCTTAATTTCTCAGATTAAATAATGTTTCAGGAATGCTAATCGTATCAGTTACTCACTACTGAAACGATTTCAAAAAAATCTGGAGATTGGTGTCAATCCTCTTGCGCTTTTTGATGTGGAACAACCCTGCATCATTGGGCATTTAGTGGTAAGTTTTGTCTAATAACCACCAAAAGATGGGGCACTTTTTAGGGTTTAAAAACCCTATTTGTTTACGGTTTGCATTTCGATGTCCTCTGACCTATTCTGACATATGTGTGAATGCACTGGTCTGGGACCAAGACATGCCACTGTAGAAGACAGAGCCATGCAGTCAGTAACATACACTGTGATAAACATTATACTTCCATACTTATAACTCCACTATCATCGTAAGCCTCTGGTCATTTCAACAATACAAAAACATTAATGAAACCAAGCCATCAGTGCATGCACCAAGCTGTCCACAGAGTAGCAGGATAAAACCAAAGTTAATTCATTTTACGTACAACTATTGTCTTTGTCAGCATTATGCATTCTTTTAAATATTGTAAAAATATTCCAATACTATGTAGTGATTATTTACAATTCAGTAAGGCATGCTAGTCTCCGCTGTGTAAGTTGTTAAGAGCCATTGTTCTTGTGTTAGTGGTTTACATTTCGGTGACACAGCTCAACCCTTCTTCATGATCCAAACTAGGACATCAATAATACTGAATGGAACGAGCTTTAGGTCCGTCTAATGACCTTGACGTGCGTCCACCGGCTTTGCTGTTGGTGGGGTTCCCTGGTATCAACTAGTCCACAACCAAATAACAACCTTTTATCTCACACGGTCCTCTCCACCGGCTTTGCTGTTGGTGGGTTTCCCTGGTATCAACTAGTCCACAACCAAATAACAACCTTTTATCTCCTCTCTTCCCGAGGCTGAAGAGCCACAGAGTGGAGTTCGATCTATTGACAGATACAGTCCAATAACAATTCTCACCATTACAAATGCATCACTTTTAAAGTGGAGGCAGATACAGTGGCCCCTGTAAAGGTATTTACAGAGCACGTTCTGTTTTAACAAATTAAGTACATTCAGGTTGACCACTACCAATCACATTGTCTAACTTGCTTTGGTTCATGTGAGACATCTTTTTAACTTCAGAAAAATGATTAGCCATGTAAGACAATAGACAAACCCACAATTCTTCCAAGAGGTTACAAATGATAAAAGAAAACCACTCAACACAAACAAGACATTATCTCTAAAAACTAAGTGGTAAGTACAAATTCTACAGGCCCTTCCAAAGTAAAAGTGCAACGGTAAACGTACAGCATACTAAAAGATTCCAACGATGAAAGTGAGTAACCACATAAATTGCATAATGTAACATTTTTTTGCATGTATAATCAATATGAAATGACCAACATTAAGATCCTAGCTAAATGTTTTATGAGATGTATTCTGCCACCTAGTGGCAGACCAGATTCTACAGCTATTGACATCAGTCACACAAAAAACATAATCACAAAACTGATCAACAATTAGTCACTAGACTGCTGTGTTGACAATACATGGTGCATCAGATCTCTGGAGCATAGCTGCCATGTCTATAAGTATCTGTTATAACAGCCTTTACTGTTCTTAAAGTCTTTCAAACAGAAAACTAGTTCTAATAAGGCAGTCAGATATGGCTCTGCTACACACCACAGGTCTCACACAAGGTGGCCTATCTGTGTAAAATATGGTTTTCTGACCCATCTGTTTCAGTAACTAATGGCCATTAGACTTGTGAGACCTCTGTCTTTGTAAATCATGGTTGTCTGAATATATTTTAATTTCCTCTATATCGCCTGATCTCCAAGGGACTTTCTTCAGTCTCAAACCCTACAAACATCTGGATTTCCTCATGGTTGTCCAGGGGCAGCAGTTGACTCTTTAGTTAAGTCATCACATGACTGTGATCGTGCACTTTGACACATGACTGTGATTGTGCACCATTAGCTTGCTATATGATGGTAACAGGGTGCTAGGTGGTATTAATACCATATTTCTCACATCTACTCAGTCGTGGTACTCAATCTTCGAGAGGAGATGGAGAAGTGCACAGACGTGAGGCTAAAACGTTCTGTTTGAAATTGGGCCTTCTGTACCTCAAAAGATGCTATGCTTTTCAAACAGTCATGCAAGGACATGGTCGAGCTCTCCACCAGTGGCAGAACAGCCAAAACGAGGCAAACATTCTAAATCCTGTAGTCTTGACAAAACTGTTGGGGGTCTCTGTTCTTGTGGAAGCTGGAGAAAACTCAGCAGAGAGAAGGAAGGATGGCATTGTGGGAGGACAGGGTGGAGATCAGAGGAGGCTAGTGGGATGAGCTGCCGGCGCAAGTGCTCATTGTAATGGTTGGTACCATTCCATTCCAGCCATTACATTGAGCCCGTCCTCCTATAGCTCCTCCCACCAGCCTCCTCTGGTGGAGCTCCAATGGAGATGATAAGAGATGGATCCTCCAGGGGAGAAGCTGACTCAACTCCAGCAGAGGGTCACTGATAGTAGCCAGCAGAAGGTAAAGGTCAGGGGTCAGACGTAGATGCCTTCAGGGTTGAGGCCTGAAGACACTGGACTCTGTAAAGTCCGGAGGTCACTGGGGAGGAGGCGGGAGGAGCCCAGCCGTTTCAGCGAGCCTGATTGGAGGTCTGGAGAGAGGGGAGGAGGAAGTCATCAAAGTCTACTTTAAGTAGTATTTTTTATTTTAAATTATACTTCTTTACTTTCAGGTTGAGCAGTTAGTGTGTAGATTGGACTGTGGAGTGACAAAATGTAACATTACTAGCCAAATAAAGAGCTTTACAAAAACCTGACATGGTGTACTAACTTCCACTAGGGGGTAGTGTTGGATAATACAATAATGTTTGAAATGTCTGAGCCAAGATTGGGCAAAAACATTCTGACTAGGATGCTTTGTAATGCTTGTGTGTACCGGTCTTATTCTTCTGGTCATTGGGCTGGGCTGGTAGAACGGTGACCTTGGTGCCCGTCTGATGGATGAACTGCTGAAGGTTCACCTGTCTCAGCTCCCTGGTCAACTGCTCCAACTCATGCTCCTTCTCCTGCAACAAACAACCACTCAACTAGTCATTTACTTGCCCTGCAGTTTCTACTGTCAGTTCCACTTCCCTGTATACTTGGTTTGGCCACTGATGGGGGCCCGCCTGGCCACTCACGCCTAACAAGCAACTTTATAGATTCATACGATGTTTAAAATATTATACTTTTCTCTTGTGGAATGTTATTCCTTTACATTTAAGGCTATTTGCAGGTGGAATTGTTGCATTGAGAAGAACATTTAAAATCAGACAGTTTACCGTTACATACGTGTTGCAGGTTGTTAAACCCACTAATAAAGGAGCAGTTTTCTAGGGCCCAGAAAGGAAGAGTTGGTTCAAGGGAAAGAGTCATGTAAGTCTGGTGGAGTAGATCTGCAGTTCTTTTCAGGCCTCAACATCACCAGTTGTATATAAAACTCACCACCCGATTCTTCAAAAAAACATTTTTTACCTCACGCCCACACTATGGTTGCATTTAGACAGGCAGTCCAATTCTGAGATTTTTTCAGGGTGGAGTACACCATATAGGCTGCGTTTAGACAGGCAGCCAATACTGATCTTATTTTCACTAATTGGTCTTTTGACCAATCAGATCAGCCATGATAAAGAGCTGATGTGAAAAGATCAGTTTTAATTGGTCAAAAGACCAATAAGTGAAAATAAGATCAGTATTGGCTGCCTGTTAAAACACAGCCTATATGGTGTACTCCACCCTGTAAGTAAACATTACATCATGAGGACTAATAAGAGGCCTCCAAAATGTTCCTACTACAAACACAGGGCCCTTTTCAATCAAACACAGTAACTTCAAAAACATTTGTCCCAAGCAGTGAGAAACGGTGCTTGAATTAATAAAACAGTTCTGTTTCATTGTAAACATGGTTTTGTCAAGTCGGAAGTTTACATACACTTGGGTTGGAGTCATTATATCTCGTTTTTCAACCACTCCACAAATTTCTTGTTAAGAAACTATAGTTTTGGCAAATTGGTTAGGACATCTACTTTGTGCATGACACAAGTAATTTTTCCAACAGTTGATTACAGACAGATTATTTCACTGTATCACAATTCCAGTGGGTCAGAAGTTTACATACACTAAGTTGACTGTGCCTTTAAACAGCTTGGAAAATTCCAGAAAATGTCATGGCTTTAGAAGCTTGTTAGGCTAATTGACATCATTTGAGTCAATTGGAGGTGTACCTGTGGATGTATTTCAAGGACTACCTTCAAACTCAGTGCCTCTTTGCTTGACATCATGGGAAAATCAAAAGAAATAAGCCAAGACCTCAGACGGAGACCTCCACAAGTCTGGTTCATCCTTGGGAGCAATTTCCAAACGCCTGAAGGTACCATGTTCATCTGTACAAACAATAGTACGCAAGTATAAACACCATGGGACCACACAGCCATCATACCACTCAGGAAGGAGACGCGTTCTGTCTCCTAGAGACAAATGTACTTTGGTACACTGCAAATCAATCCCAGAACAACAGCAAAGGACCTTGTGAAGATGCTGGAGGAAACAGGTACAAAAGTATCTATATCCACAGTAAAATTAGTCCTATAAATCGACATAACCTGAAAGGCCGCTCAGCGTGGAAGAAGCCGCTGCTCTAAAACCACTATAAAAAAGCCAGACTAAGGTTTGCAGCTGTACATGGGGACAAAGATCGTACTTTTGGAGAAATGTTCTCTGGTCTGATGAAACAAAAATAGAACTGTTTGGCCATAATGATCATCATTATTTTTGGAGGAAAAAGGGGGAGGCTTGCATTCCGAAGAACACCATCCCAACCGTGAAGCACGGGGGTGGCAGCATCATGTTGTGGGGGTGCTTTGCTACAGGAGGGAGTGGTGCACTTCACAAAATAGATGGCATCATGAGGGAGGAAAATTATGTGGATATATTGAAGCAACATCTCAAGACATAAGTCAGGAAGTTAAAGCTTGGTCGCAATTGGGTCTTCCAAATGGACAATGACCCCAAGCATACTTCCAAAGTTGTGGCAAAATGGCTTAAGGACAACAAAGTCAAGGTATTGGAGTGGCCAACACAAGGCCCTGACCTCAATCCCATAGAAAATGTGTGGGCAGAACTGAAAAAGAGTGTGCGAGCAAGGAGGCCAACAAACCTGACTCAGTTACACCAGCTCTGTCAGGAGGAATGGTCCAAAATTCACCCTACCTGAAACGTTTGACCAAAGTTAAACAATTAAAAAGGCAATGCTACCAAATACTAATTGAGTGTATGTAAACTTCTGACCCACTGGGAAAGTGATGAAATAAATAAAATCTGAAATAAATCATTCTCTACTATTATTCTGACATTTCACATTCTTAAAATAAAGTGGCGATCCTAACTGGCCAGGAATTGTTAAACTGAGTATAAATGTATTTGGCTAAGGTGTATAAAAACGTGTGACTTCAACTGTGTGTATATACACTGCTCCAAAAAATAAAGGGAACACTTAAACAACACAATGTAACTCCAAGTCAATCACACTTCTGTGAAATCAAACTGTCCACTTAGGAAGCAACACTGACTGACAATAAATTGCACATGCTGTTGTGCAAATGGAATAGACAACAGGTGGAAATTATAGGCAATTAGCAAGACACCCCCAATAAAGGAGTGGTTCTGCAGGTGGGGACCACAGACCACTTCTCAGTTCCTATGCTTCCTGGCTGATGTTTTGGTCACTTTTTAATGCTGGCGGTGCTTTCACTCTAGTGGTAGCATGAGACGGAGTCTACAACCCACACAAGTGGCTCAGGTAGTGCAGCTCATCCAGGATGACACATTAATGCGAGCTGTGGCAAGAAGGTTTGCTGTGTCTGTCAGCGTAGTGTCCAGAGCATGGAGGCGCTACCAGGAGACAGGCCAGTACATCAGGAGACGTGGAGGAGGCCGGAAGAGGGCAACAACCCAGCAGCAGGACCGCTACCTCCGCCTTTTTCATTTGCCAGAGAACACCAAGATTGGCAAATTCGCCACTGGCGCCCTGTGCTCTTCACAGATGAAAGCAGGTTCACACTGAGCACATGTGACAGATGTGACAGTCTGGAGACGCCGTGGAGAACGTTCTGCTGCCTGCAACATCCTCCAGCATGACCGGTTTGGCGGTGGGTCAGTCATGGTGTGGGGTGGCATTTCTTTGGGGGGCTGCACAGCCCTCCATGTGCTTGCCAGAGGTAGCCTGACTGCCATTAGGTACCGAGATGAGATCCTCAGACCCCTTGTGAGACCATATGCTGGTGCGGTTGGCCCTGGGTTCCTCCTAATGCAAGACCATGCTAGACTTCATGTGGCTGGAGTGTGTCAGCAGTTCCTGCAAGAGGAAGGCATTGATGCTATGGACTGGCCCGCCCATTCCCCAGACCTGAATCCAATTGAGCACATCTGGGACATCATGTCTCGCTCCATCCACCAACGCCACGTTTTACCACAGACTGACCAGGAGTTGGCGGATGCTTTAGTCCAGGTCTGGGAGGAGATCCCTCAGGAGACCATCCGCCACCTCATCAGGAGCATGTCCAGGCGTTGTAGGGAGGTCATACAGGCACGTGGAGGCCACACACACTACTGAGCCTCATTTTGACTTGTTTTAAGGACATTACATCAAAGTTGGATCAGCCTGTAGTGTGGTTTTCCACTTTAATTTTGAGTGTGACTCCAAATCCAGACCTCCTTGGGTTGATGAATTTGATTTCCATTGATCATTTTTGGGTGATTTTGTTGTCAGCACATTCAACTATGTAAAGAAAAAAGTATTTAATAAGAATATTTCATTCATTCAGATCTAGGATGTGTTATTTTAGTGTTCCCTTTATTTTTTGAGCAGTGTATATATAGTACCAGTCAAAAGTTTGGAACACCAACTCATTCCTGGGTATTTCTTTATTTTTACTATTTTCTACATTGTAGAATAATAGTGAAGACATCAAAACTATGACATAACACATATGGAATCATGTAGTAACCAAAAAAAGTGTTTAATACATTTATATTTGAGATTCTTCAAAGTAGCCACCCTTCGCTTTGATAACAGCTTTGCACACTCTGGTACTGTATATGTTCCAGATGGTCTTACTTCATTATAATTTTTTTCTGAAAAAGGTATCATCACAGTGTAATCCCCATCATCCATTTTACATAAGGTGTTTGTGTGTCTTCCAATCAATGATAAATGTTGTTTTCAACCCCATTTTGATAAATGTTGTTTTCAACCCTATTTTGCAGAATTTGTGGTGTATGTACAATCAGTTTTCCTATACATTTTTCCTTCTACCAAAGCTCACCTGTAGTTTCTTGCTGGACTGTCCCAGGGAGCGGTCCACAGCCCTGCAGCTGCTCTCTAGCTGCACACTGTGTTGAACCTGCTGCTCCAGCTCCGCCCTGACCTTCCCCAGCTGGGCCCGGGCCTCCTCCTCGTCCACCTGCCTGCTCTGCTCAGTCTCCTGTTCCAGGCCAGCCTCCATGCCCTGGATACGGGTCAGGTACTCCCCCAGCCGGACTTCACACTCCCGCACCCGTCCAATCAGCTCCTGGAGCTGCTCCCTCAGCTGCCGCTCGCTCTCCTGCTCGATCTGCAGCTCGTTCTGCCAGAACTCCTCCTCGGACATCTCCACCTCGTTCCTCCGCAGCTGCTGCTCCAGACGCGCCAGCTCCTCCTCCAGCACGCCGACGCCCTCCTGACCCTCGACGCACATACCACCATCACCGCTTTCCCAGCCGTGTAGCTCCGCCTCACAGCCCTGCAACCGGCTCTCCAGTAGTTGGAGCTTGTCTTTCTGCAGCTGGACCAGGCGCACCAGCTCCCGGGCTGGACTGAGGGGCACAGACACCACCCCCCTGCCCTGGTTCAGTGCTCTCTGCTGCTGCTTGGCCTCGGCATCTCTGCCCTTCCCAAAAATATCCCTCAAGCCCTTGGCCCCAGCCGTGAAGGTGAGGGACTTACGTTTGGGATCCCGACGCTTGAGTGAGCGGTCATTGGCCGACGGGCGCAGCTTGGCCAGAGGAGGCAGGCTCTGGCGGTAGAGGCCGCGCTCGGGCACACGGGATGTGCCGTCGGAGTTGGGACGTTCGCTGAGGGAGGGGCCAGTGCGCTGGAGGACCAGCTGCACGTCGCTGGCATACTGGCCCCACATGTTGAGGGACACCACAGGGTTCTCATGAGGAGCCAAGTGACGTTCCGTCTCCCGCCATCTCTCGATCAACGTGTACCTGCCAGTGCGCCCTGCAAAAGAGTGAAATAATGATTTGATCAGATTAATTAATTGGAGCTTTACTAAGTAACTGGGTTTAGATGACCAATGTACAGTAGTCACACGACAACGTTGTTTGCTATTTCTTGCCACATACCAGCCGGTGACCAGTTACATACAGACCAGTAGCTAGACTACACTCTGCAGTAGCAGCAGATTAGAGATCATCTACCATTGACTGTGTCATTGTTATCCCCTCCTGCATTCAGAAACACAGCCACAACCCTAATCTGAACTGTTTACCTCCACTAAGAACAGGGAAACTCTATGGAAGAACCATTCACAATTACCCCACTTGCTTTCAGACACAGTTTAGTGGGTGCACTGTGCAGAGTTTTCAGAGTAATGGGTTGTTTTTTCTAGGAAGAACAGGGATTTCTCTATTCAAATATAGGAGCAGTTGTTCAGTTCCCATTCATGCTAGGGTTGGAGTAAGGTTCAATAAAAATTCCTCCAGACCCAAATCTGTGTGTGTGTGTGTGTGTGTGTGTGTGTGTGTGTGTGTGTGTGTGTGTTCTGCGGCAGATAAGAGCACAAGCCACAGTCTTTCCCCTCTCAACAGCAGAACCCCAATGAAAGGAACACAGTTGTCACTCCAGCTGAATCTGGCTGAAGGCCTTTCACATCAAAGTACCCTGGGCCAGACAAAAGACTGAACACATACAAAAGAGGCCCTGGACCATAACTCCTGTACTGTTGATGAAGACACAGCATTTAGCTGTTAGTCCTACAATTATGTATCTGTGCATGGATCACAATGGAATAGCATTTACAAATCTAATGGATTCATTTAACATGCTACCTCTAGGACCTCCAAGTATTTTCTCTAAGAGCAAATGACCTATGTAAACCATTACATCTCCACATCATTTTGGTTCTAAGCAGCACAAAGTGCAAGTGCAAAACTGTGCCAGTATGAACTGAAAACAGTATGAAATGACAACAGTATTTTTTTTTTAAATTAATCTTTATTTAACCAGGTAGGCCAGTTGAGAACAAGTTCTCATTTACAACTGCGACCTGGCCAATACAAAGCAAAGCAGTGTGACACAAACAACAGAGTTACACATGGGATAAACAAACGTACAGTCAATAACACAATATAAAAAAATCTATATACAGTGTGTGCAAATGTAGTAAGATTAGGGAGGTAAGGCAATAATTAGGCCATAGTGGCGAAATAATTACAATTAGGCAATTAAGCACTGGAGTGATGAATGTGCAAGTAGAGATACTGTAGTCCAAAGGAGAAAAAAAATGACAATATGGGGATGAGGTAGTTGGTTGGGATATTTACAGACGGGCTGTGTACAGATGCAATGATTGGTAAGCTGCTCTGACAGCTGATGCTTAAAGTTAGTGAGGGAGATAAGACTCCAGCTTCAGTGATTTTTGCAATTCGTTCCAGTCATTGGCAGCAGAGAACTGGAAGGAAAGGTGGCCAACATAGGAGTTGGCCTTGGGGATGACCAGTGAAATATACCTGCTGAGCCGCATGCTATGGGTGGGTGCTGCTATGGTGACCAGTGAGCTGAGAGAAGGTGGGGCTTTACCTAGCAAGGACTTATAGATGACCTGGAGCCAGCGGGTTTGACAACGAATATGAAGCGAGAGCCAGCCAACGAGAGCATACAGGTCGCAGTGGTGGGTAGTATATGGGGCTTTGGTGACAAAACGAATGGCACTGTGATAGACTACATCCAATTTGCTGAGGAGGGTGTTGGAGGCTATTTTGTAAAATGACATCACCGAAGTCAAGGATCGGTAGGATAGTCAGTTTTACGAGGGTATGTTTGACAGCATGAGTGAAGGATGCTTTGTTGTGAAATAGGAAGCCGATTCTAGATTTAATTTTGGATTGGAGATGCGAGTCTGGAAGGAGAGTTTACAGTCTAACCAGATACCTAGGTATCTGTAGTTGTCCACTTATTCTAAGTCAGAACCATCCAGAGAACCATCGGTTGAAGATTATGCATTTAGTTTTATTTGCATTTAAGAGCAGTTGGAGGCCACGGAAGGAGTGTTGTATGGCATTGGATCTCGTCTGGAGGTTTAACACAGTGTCCAAAGAAGGGCCAGAAGTATACAGAATGGTGTCGTCTGCATAGAGGTGGATCAGAGAATCACCAGCAGCAAGAGCGACATCATTGATGTATACAGAGAAAAGAGTCGGCCCGAGAATTGAACCCTGTGGCACGCCCATAGAGACTGCCAGAGGTCCGGACAACAGGCCCTCCAATTTGACACACTGAACTCTATCTGATAAGTAGTTGGTGAACCAGGCGAGGCAGTCATTTGAGAAATCAAGGCTGTTGAGTCTGCTGAATGCGGTGATTGACAGAGTCGAAAGCCTTTGCCAGGTCGATGAAGACGGCTGCACAGTATTGTCTTTTATCGATGGCGGTTATGATATCGTTTAGGACCTTGAGCGTGGCTGAGGTGCACCCATGACCAGCTCGGAAACCAAATTGCATAGCAGAGAAGATACGGTGGGATTCGAAATGGTCGGTGATCTGTTTGTTAACTTGGCTTTCGAAGACCTTAGAAAGGCAGGGTAGGATAGATATAGGTCTGTAGCAGTTTGCGTCTAGAGTGTCTCCCCCTTTGAAGAGGGGGATGGCCGCGGCAGCTTTCCAATCTTCCGGGATCTCAGACGATGCGAAAGAGAGGTTGAACAGGCTAGTAATAGGGGTTGCAATAATTGCGGCGGATAATTTTAGAAAGAGAGGGTCCAGATTGTCTAGCCCAGCTGATTTGTAGGGGTCCAGATTTTGCAGCTCTTGAAATGAAATGACAGCAGTATGAAATGAAAACAGTATGAACTGAAAGCAGGGTATTGTCGGGCTGAACCATACTCACACAGACAGCTCAATACATCTCCATAATGCAAAAGAGGTGAAGCTTTAAAAGTGGCTCCATATAGCTGGTTCTACAGCTATTTCTCCCTAGAAGCGGTGGGAACAGACAGCTTCTTTCAATCTTATTTTGTTGCCTCTACATGTGGGCTGGGGTAATAGCTTCTCATACATAAATGCGGTATCATTATGGGAATACAATACAGTCATCATGTAGTTCTCTCTTCTCCTCAGCGAGCATCTCAATCACATCTACGAATCATCCCAACACAGTTCATCTTGATTCTCACAATCTCTGTTCACTCCCAGTCAACTCTAATCTTGATTCTCACATTCTCGTGATCAACTCCCAGTCATCTCGCATCTTGATTCTCACAATCTCCGTTCACTCCCAGTCAACTCTCATCTTGATTCTCACAATCGCCGTTCACTCCCAGTCAACTCTAATCTTGGTGCTCTCCACCATCTTTAGCATCTCTCAGAGACGGACTGTCAAATATGCTGCATGCTCTGTGGATGTGTGTCCTGCAAAAGGATCCATTCTCACACGAAGTGTGGTAAGGCTTAATTAAAAGGGGTACAGTAGTTCACTATAGTTTAATCTTATTTTCAATTTATCCCTTGAATTTATCCCTTGAGTTTTGGACAATATTGCAGGATGGATTGACTCACCAATGGCCTGGGCCAGGGCGATGACCACCTCCTGGCACGTGGTGAGCTCTGTGACGCCACATACGATCCGCTGCACTCCATCCACCCACACTTTCAGCTCCATGGCTCTCATCGAAGGGGCGTCGTCATTCCTCATCCACACAAGGGGGCGCTACACAGGATCTCTCCAGCATTCTATAGAACAGAGAGACTGTCAAATGCTGGGTTTGCTACAGTGGGGCAAAAAAGTATTTAGTCAGCCACCAATTGTGCAAGTTCTCCCACTTAAAAAGATGAGAGGCCTGTAATTGTCATCATAGGTACACTTCAACTATGACAGACAAAATGAGAAAAAAAAATCCAGAAAATCACAAGGTAGGATTTTTTATGAATTTATTTGCAAATTATGGTGGAAAATAAGTATTTGGTCACCTACAAACAAGCAAGATTTCTGGCTCTCACAGACCTGTAACTTATTCTTTAAGAGGCTCCTCTGTCCTCTACTCATTACCTGTATTAAATGGCACCTGTTTGAACTTGTTAATAGTATGAAATACACCTGTCCACAACCTCAAACAGTCACACTCCAAACTCCACTATGGGCAAGACCAAAGAGCTGTCAAAGGACACCAGAAACAAAATTGTAGACCTGCACCCGGCTGGGAAGACTGAATCTGCAATAGGTAAGCAGCTTGGTTTGAAGAAATCAACTGTGGGAGCAATTATTAGGAAATGGAAGACATACACGACCACTGATAATCTCCCTCGATCTGGGGCTCCACGCAAGATCTCACCCCGTGGGGTCAAAATTATCACAAGAACGGTGAGCAAAAATCCCAGAACCACACAGGGGGGACCTAGTGAATGACCTGCAGAGAGTTGGGACCAAAGTAACAAAGCCTACCATCAGTAACACACTACGCCGCCAGGGACTCAAATCCTGCAGTGCCAGACGTGTCCCCCTGCTTAAGCCAGTACATGTCCAGGCCCGTCTGAAGTTTGCTAGAGAGCATTTGGATGATCCAGAAGAAGATTGGGAGAATGTCATATGGTCAGATGAAACCAAAATATAACTTTTTGGTAAAAACTCGACTCGTCGTGTTTGGAGGACAAAGAATGCTGAGTTGCATCCAAAGAACACCATACCTACTGTGAAGCATGGGGGTGGAAACATCATGCTTTGGGGCTGTTTTTCTGCAAAGGGACCAGGACGACTGATCCGTGTAAAGGAAAGAATGAATGGGGCCATGTATCGTAAGATTTTGAGTGAAAACCTCCTTCCATCAGCAAGGGCATTGAAGATGAAACATGGCTGGGTCTTTCAGCATGACAATGATCCCAAACACACCGCCCGGGCAACGAAGGAGTGGCTTCGTAAGAAGCATTTCAAGGTCCTGGAGTGGCCTAGCCAGTCTGCAGATCTCAACCCCATAGAAAATCTTTGGAGGGAGTTGAAAGTCTGTGTTGCCCAGCAACAGCCCCAAAACATCACTGCTCTAGAGGAGATCTGCATGGAGGAATGGGCCAAAATACCAACAACCGTGTGTGAAAACCTTGTGAAGACTTACAGAAAACGTTTGACCTCTGTCATTGCCAACAAAGGGTATATAACAAAGTATTGAGATAAACTTTTGTTATTGACCAAATACTTATTTTCTACCATAATTTGCAAATAAATTCATTAAAATCCTACAATGTGATTTTCTGGATTTTTTTTCTCATTTTGTCTGTCATAGTTGAAGTGTACCTATGATGAAAATTACAGGCCTCTCTCATCTTTTTAAGTGCGAGAACTTGCACAATTGGTGGCTGACTAAATACTTTTTTGCCCCACTGTATATAGCTATGTGAGTTCACTGTATTCCAAAATGCACACACACAAACACTGAAATACAGACACTCACAAACAATGCTAAATTATCCATCTTGCTCAGTAAGCTTAAAAATGTACAAATCAGAGGTTCTGGGAAATTGCAACTTTCTTGATGACTACAACTGAGATGAGACAGCAAAGAAGATGATTGATGTTCATTGATGTGAATTAAACCACTCAACATCGCTTCGTATCTTTGACCACATTGCAGCTGTGCCAATAATCACAATAACACACCCAAACTTGGTCCTGGGGCCCCCTCCACCTGGGTGCACATTTTAATTTTTACACTTGCACTTCACAGCTGATTCCAATAATCAAAGCTTGATGATGAGTTGTTATTGAATCAGCTGGGCAGTGCTGAGGAAAAAAACTAAACGTGCACCCAGGGTTGGGCCCCAGGACCAAGTTTGAGAAACCCTGCTCTAGTGTCTTATTTATTTGTCATATTCCTCTCCCATTACTGCTACAGTCAATATTGGCAGCCAGCCAATCCCATAGAATCAGAGCATTGAATTTCCAAACTGATGGGGGTTACATGGATAGAAAAAAGCTTAGAAATCAAAACCGCACTCTCAACAATTAGGAATCTGTTGCTGCACTATATGCACTTTAAAGCTAGTTCAGGAGTCCCTCTGTAGCTACTACCAAGGACGAAGAAGAAACTTCAGCAGAAGTTCAGTTGCAGTTTCTGGTTTCGAGGTACACATTTAATCATTGGAATAATGGGTTTAATGCAGTGTCTGTCGGTCTGTCTCGAAGGCCCTATCTGAAGATGGCGGTTATATTTGGTAATGCCTACGGGAAAGCTTTCTCTGGTCGCTTGCATGAGGAACCCTTTAAACTGCTGACACAATCACCTTAGCTGAAAGCACTCATTACAGACCTGGCAAGGCATCAGGCAGATGCAACAGTGCAGCTCTGAACCACCAGCCTCCCGGGCTAGGGAAAACCCAGATGCCCGGAGTTTAAGCGTCATTTTTTATCCCTCTCTCGGAACGGCCATACGTTTTCCCGTTTCGTCCCATTATCTACTTTCTGATCCTTAACTCCCTAATGACACGTGAGGCGGCAACAGCTCCCTTGCCTCTTTAAGCATCTTCATCACACCTGCTGCCAGCCTCACAACAATTCCCTGTCACGTTCCCTCTGGTTCGACACCATCCTGCCGCGGGTATCCCTCCGAGACACCTCTGGTTATTGAGGCCTTCCCTGATTGAGCTAGCCATTCAGGGGCACCACGCTACGTATACAGGCCTTTGGACTCCCTGTAGACAGTTACTGCAGAATCCCCAGGCCAGAGCCGCCTGGTAACTGGCTGTTAATAGGGCCATTCCCATGCTGCACACAGCCCAAGGGTAGGAGAGTGAGGTGCAGACTACCAGATATTAAACTTTCACATGGAAATTATATTTTGGGTGGCAGAGGTGTAAATATATGGGATTATATGATACAATGTAAAGGTTTGGTGGTTTTACAATCTAATAAATTCCATTCCTCAAGCATTTGATAAGATCATAAAAAAAAGACCCTTTGTGGAATACTGAGAGATATGGATTGGGGTATAGAATCTTGACCACAGGACCTCTGAAGGCAGGGGCTGGGTGTCAGACTGAGGAGCTCCCTGTGAGATTCTCTCTCCATCCTCTATTCAACATCTGTCACGTGTTAAGTTGAACTGAAACCACCCTTCTTCAACTGAGAGCCTTGATGGAAAAATAAGTTTGACTACTAAGGATGAAGGATGTCATCACTTCACAAGGGAGCGAAATTGTGGTGTACATATTGGTGGGGAGGGGGTGGGGGGGGGACATGTTGGGGGACATTTTTAAAACCCAAAACAAAGAGCAAATATATCGAGTCACAAGTTTCACAAATCACAAGTCACAAGTTTGATGCAGTCATTGTGTGCTATGAATATGGGAACAAATACTTAACTTTCTACTACTTTAATACACATAAGTGAATTTGTCACAATACTTTTGCTCCCCTAAAATGGGACTATGTACAAAAAGTGCTGTCATTTCTAAACTGTTCACCCGATATGGATTCAAATGCTCTCAAATTAAAGCTGACAGTCTGCACATATGGAATTCCATATGTGTTATTTCACAGTTTTGATGTCTTCACTATTATTCTACAAAGTAGAAAATAGTACAAATAAAGAAAAACCCTTGAATGAGTAGGTGTGTCCAAACTTTTGACTGGTGCTGTATATATATTTTTTGTATATGCTCTGATTCTATGGAATTGGCTGACTGCCAATATTGACTGTAGCAGTAATAGGAGAGGATTTTTCAAACTCGGTCCTGGGGCCCCCTCTGGGTGCACATTTTGGTCCCCTTTGGTAATTTTGCCTGTTACTTCATCCTGTAAGGCTCACACTCACATCAGCACCCATACACAGTGTGAGGGCCCTGCATTTTTCTGAACCGTCTCAGTGCTTCTCCTTCCAATAGGGCGCTTCCCCTTCAATCCCCAATTAAATAGTGCTTCTCCTTCCAATAGGGCGTTTTCCCTGTAATTCCCAATTAAATAGCCAGCATCAGCTGCGCAAAAGTGGGGTTGTGATGGAGACGTGAATGAGGATGTGTTCAACCCTCAGTTCCGAAGCTTCTCTATTCCGTTTGTTTTGTAGCCTAATAGAGTTTTACCCAGGATCGGATCCACTCTTTGCGTCCGTGGACTACACCTCTGTTCTTCGTGGCCTTTCTCCGCTGGAGATCTGTTAGCGGATTGGATTGTCTGACTGACTACAATCTTTTTGTATACGGTATTTCATTTGTTTTGATGTGATGTATACTGTGATGGTCAAAGGTCACTTGAGTTCCCTGAACTCCTTTACCGGGCTGGACTCTTTAGGCCCGAGGTACAGGACATTTCTGGAGGAACCAGAACTCATTGTGTTATATTATATGTGTGTGTAATCATTTATGTTGGTAATACAACCCACGCAAAATAATATAGTTGTTTTTGAAGTTCTTTCCAATGTTTTAAGGGTTTATGAAAAGTTTTTATTTCCATCCTGATTTTTACATAAGTCCTTTGTATTGGTGTAGACTTGACGGACCAGTTGGGACTCATTCCCACCCAAACTAAAAGGAGAAACCAATGTTTTCTCTGGTAGGCACAACCTACCTGGCACCCCTATAAATAATAACCTCAAGTCAAAACCGTTACATCAGGGACTACAAAATGTATGAATTAGCACTTTGATCAAAGTTATTTCTTCAATGCCAAAGTATTTGCTTGGGATGAATATCAACAGTCATGGTTATTTGGTGGATCATGTATAAATATCATCTGACTCAGAACTCTTCAAATTGGCTTTGTAGAAAACATCTGTCTTTCATCAAAATATTGATGTAAATTTGGATGCCTAATGCCTTAATAGATGTTATGAAACAATGAAATACATAATCATCAATGTGGAAAATATGCTGTAATGGATGACACAACATCGCTAATCAAACACAGTACTACTGTTACTGTCTTAATGCCAACTGACACTCAATCATAGTTCTGACCCGAGTTGAACTAAGACCACATACACACAACATTGTGTGTTTCTATTTACCAACAGGACATGGTATGGACACATCTATGAGAATATTTGTGCTGAAGTCATTCGCCCCTCCATCGTAAGATTATCACTTAGTGCTGGGCATTAGGCAACCAGATGCAAGCACAGCCTCAGAATAGGCAGTGGAGAAACTTGAGCCCTTGAGCGTCATTTAGCCTACTTGCAGTGTTTGAATGCTTCACAGACAAATTAGTATAGCTGCATGCATAAAACATTTGATGGTGTGTTTACCTTAATACCTCAATTCTGGTAGTACCAAATTCACTTTCAGTCAGGAGTGGGAAATCTGGACTTTTCTTCTGTACAGACCTACCTTGACTATAACTAAATCATGGGGCCAGTTTAGGCAAGAGATTGTGAAGCACGATGACCAAAAGATGGCAGGTCTCCTTGGTCTTTGGTGGATCCCTGCTCAGGGTCTGAGCACATGGCTGAAGCCTGCTTTCCCTGACAGCTGAGGGGCTACAGTATCTACAGTTTACCCAAGAAGGGTGGCCGTCTGGCCTGGCCTCCACTGAAAATCTGGAGCTAAACTTAGGGTTCCCTTTAGCCTGGCCCTCTATTCAACCTGCATTCTCTCCATGCCCCAAAGGCAGGGGGAGGGGAAGGACTCTACTGCACAGTAAGCTCACAGAAGAGTAAAAGGTTGGCTGTTTTGCAAAGCTTCACAGGAGAGAAAATGTGAGAATAGAAGTTGGTGTGGTTGAGCCACATAATAAATTGCTCTTTATCATGATGTTGCCTGTTAAGTTGAGTTATTTCTTTAGTAAATAGGAAATCCAAATACTAATCCATTGAAAGAACAGTTGATAAAATACAGATATTATTCCAGATTTTCCACTGGTAAAACCAAAGGCGAACCTGAGTGATAGACCAATGCACTACGGAGAGAACTTTAAAGGGTCCAAGGATGTGTTCACAGACGAGGGGGGTTGTTCTAACAAGTGGTACACAAACAAAGAAGCATCCTGACGAGGGGACCGCCCACATGGGCAGTGCTGGCATGACTGGATGAAAACAATATCTCGCCATGGCAACTGGCCCCTAGATTTGTAAGGCCCCAACAACGCAGACCGGATTGGTTGGCTCAGCCCTGGGAAAGAACAAACATTCACTGGCAATTAGGAAATAATCCATGTTTTTCTGTCACTTCACATTTTTTCTACAATATGGTCAGAGTAGAGTGGACTAGACTGTGGATAAACATAAACTCTATCAAAGCTCGAGGTAAGAGAGTTCCTCAGTGCAGGTTTTGTCTGGGTAATATTATTTTTTTAAACAATACAGGAGAGGAAAAGTGGTGCAGTGGATGACATTGAACACAATGTCATCAATCAGCATTTTTACCCCACGTCAGCAATTGATGACCGTCACAGTTACATACTCATCACACACACTGACTCTGGCCTACATCACAGACACATTTGCAGAATCACAACCAAAAACACAGCCACAGCAACAGATAATAAAAACAGAAGCCATGTTAATGATGCCTGGGCTGGCTTGGTGGGGTCTTGGAGCGAGTATTTTTTTTAAGGGGGCCAAACAGCCCTCTTAAAGCTGGAATTTGCAGTTGAAACAAAGTGCCACACCGCCTCGGTTTTGGTAAAAAGCTGAGGGATGGGCCTGGACAAATGTAACCACTCTCAAATTCATAGAGTTAAGGATGCAAGGACTGACCACCTGTCCTTAACGATTACAAGCAACCCATAACATGATGCAGTCACCACTATGCTTGAAAATATGGAGAGTGGTACTCAGTAATGATTTGTATTGGATTTGCCCCAAACATAACTTTGTATTCAGGACATATAGTTAATTGCAGTATAAATGTACTGCCTTTTTTTTCCCAAACAGAATGCATGTTTTGGAATATTTCCTGTTTTTCAATGTCAATTAAGTTAGTATTGTGGACAGTGGCATGTATTCATGGATGCGAAGGGAAGTCAGGATTCCCCCCAAAATGTACCTAGAAAAGAACATCAAATAATGTATATTTTGTCTCTCTATATTTTATACCTTTCCTATAATTCGCAAGAGGCTGAATGTATCTCACCAGAGAAAAGATCCGAGCAAGCGAAACAGCACCCCTCTACATGTGTATGTGTAGGCAATCTGTCTGGTCAAAAATAGTATGACATTGTTGCTGCCCATAGCGTTGAATGCAAGGGAAGCCTGTGAGCATTTGGCCTCCCTTGATAGAAAAAAATAATAAAATAATAGCCAATCAGGGTTGAGCTCAAATATGAAATGGTCCTGGCGCACCAAAAAAAAGTGTGAAGGGCAGCCAGTTTGGATGACTTCATGCCTACACTCTTAGGGGAAAAAAGGTGCTATCTAGAAACAAAAAAGGGTTCTTCGGCTGTCCCCTTTGAAGAACCCCTTTTGGGTCCAGGTATATGTAGGAGAAAACATATACACTGGGGAGAACAAGCATTTGATACACTGCAGGTTTTCCCACTTACAAAGCATGTAGAGGTCCATTTTTTTAATCATAGGTACTGTGATTAACTGTGAGAGACTGAATCTAAAACAAAAATCCAGAAAATCACATTGTATGATTTTTAAGTAATTAATTTGCATTTTATTGCATGACAAGTATTTGATCACCTACCAACCAGTAAGAATTCCGGCTCTCACAGACCTGTTAGTTTTTCTTTAAGAAGCCCTCCTGTTCTCCACTCATTACCTGTATTAACTGCACCTGCTTGAACTCGTTACCTGTCCACACACTCAATCAAACAGACTCCAACCTCTCCACAATGGCCAAGACCAGAGAGCTGTGTAAGGACATCAGGGTTAAAATTGTAGACATGCACAAGGCTGGGAGGGGCTACAGGACAATAGTCAAGCAACTTGGTGACAAAGCAACAACTGTTTGCGCAATTATTAGAAAATGGAAGAAGGTCAAGATGACAGTCAATCACCCTCGGTCTGGGGCTCCATGCAAGATCCCACCTTGTGGGGCATCAATGATCATGAGGAAGGTGAGGGATCAGCCCAGAACTACACGGCAGGACCTGGTCAATGACCTGAAGAGAGCTGGGACCACAGTCTCAAAGAAAACCATTAGTAACACACTACGCTGTCATGGATTAAAATCCTGCAGCGCATGTAAGGTCCCCCTGCTCAAGCCAGGGCATGTCCAGGCCCGTCTGAAGTTTGCCAATGACCATCTGGATGATCCAAAGGAGGAATGGGAGAAGGTCATGTGGTCTGATGAGACAAAAATATAACTTTTTGGTCTAAACTCCACTCGCCGTGTTTGGAGGAAGAAGAAGGATGAGTACAACACCAAGAACACCATCCCACCCGTGAAGCATGGAGGTGGAAACATCATTCTTTGGGGATGCTTTTCTGCAAAGGGGACAGGATGACTGCACCGTGTTGAGGGGAGGATGGATGGGGCCATGTATCGTGAGATCTTGGCCAACAACCTCCTTCCCTCAGAAAGAGCATTGAAGATGGGTCGTGGCTGGGTCTTCCAGCATGACACCGACCCGAAACACACAGCCAGGGCAACTAAGGAGTGGCTAAGTAAGAAGCATATCAAGGTCCTGGAGTGGCCTAGCCAGTCTCCAGACCTGAACCCAATAGAAAATCTTTGGAGGGAGCTGAAAGTCCGTAGTGCCCAGCTACAGCCCCGAAACCTGAAGGATCTGGAGAAGGTCTGTATGGAGGAGTGGGCCAAAATCCCTGCTGCAGTGTGTGCAAACCTGGTCAAGAACTACAGGAGAACTATGATCTCTGTAATTGCAAACAAAGGTTTCTGTACCAAATATTAAGTTCTGCTTTTCTGATGTATCAAATACTTATGTCATGCAATAAAATGCAAATTAATTACTTAAAAATCATACAATGTGATTTTCTGGATTTTAGATTCTGTCTCTCACAGTTGAAGTGTACCTATGATAATCATTACAGACCTCTACATGCTTTGTAAGTAGGAAAACCTGCAAAATCAGCAGTGTATCAAATACTTGTTCTCCCCACTGTGTGTGTGTGTGTGTGTGTGTATGTATGAGAACCCTTAAGAACTCCTTTTGGGTCCAGGTATAACCATGTTTGTTCCAGGTAGAACCCTTTTGGGTTCCACATAGAACCTTTTCCACAGAGGGTGGAAAAGGGTTCTATGTGAAAGAGTATCACATCGAGAGAAATTCGTCATTGACAGAAACAACTTTAATTGTTGCATCTTGCGTTATTTTCCTAAATTAGCCATGGATGGAGGTAGGAATTTGGACTTGTGGTTTTACTTAATTCTCCACATTGGCCAATGATTATAATGCCGATTCTGAGCCAACCATAAATGTATACATTGTGCCCCTGGACTGAGAGGATGGAAGTTCAATATGAAACTATATGTAGAAGGCTAATGTTAACAAGCTAACATTGCCCATGAAAGGAAGTTAGTCTAGCGAGCAAGCATTTTAGCAAGGTAGTCTAGGACAACAAAAAATAAAAGCATGTACTGTATGACAGAGAGGACGATGGAATTGGTGTTTCTCTACAAGTAGGGTGAGTCAACATGTTTTTTCTACTTGCATGCTTGCACACACAAAAAAAATCTGAACCATGGACAACCACATCATATTTATCTTATGTTGATTGGATTAAATAGTTTTTGGTATCTTTTAGTTGTCACTGTATTAGACTAAGCAGAGGTGATTTGATGATGTTGAAATGGTGCTGCTTTCTGTTTTCTTTGTGACTTGCGGTAACTCTCCGTAGTTCTAAATCAATAGTTGTTAAGTAGTCTGACATTTTCGGAAACAACTTGCTTGACCATGCAACTGTTTTTTACATGCAATATGCTTTGTGGACTTCACCAGACAGAGGTTGCTCCCCGGTTTTCTGATGAAACGAAGGTGAGGTTTAATTTATTCTACCCGTGTCTTCTTATCGTCTGGGCCTTAGTTCATTTGCCTTGCGACCGTGATATAGGCCAAACAGATTTAAAAGCAAACAACACAATTATTGGCTTCCCCAGTGATTTGGGGTGGCAGGTAGCCTAGTGGTTAGAGCATTGGACTAGTAACTGAAAGGTTGCAAGATCGTATCCCCGATCTGACAAAGTAAAAATCTGTTGTTCTTCCCCTGAACAAGGCCGATAACCCACTGTTCCTAGGCCATCATTGAAAATAAGAATGTGTTCTTAACTGACTTGCCTAGTTAAATAAAAGGTTTTAAAAAATTACCCACACACCACTACTGACTGCGGAGTAACTACAATGTTTTGATCCATCCTCAGTTTTTTCTGATCACACTCATTAAACTCTGTAGCTGTATTAAAGAAACCATTGCCCTCATGGTGAAATCCCTGAGCGGTTTCCTTCCTCTCCAGCAACTGAGTTAGAAAGGACACCTGTATCTTTGTCATGACTGGGTGTATTTATGCACCATCCAAAGTGTAATTAATAACTTCACCATTATATGTAGGCCAGTGACACAAAATCTAAATTGAATAAATGTTAAATTCAGGCTGTAACAAAACAAAATGTGGAAAAAGTCAAAGGGTGTGAATACTTTCTGAAGGCACTGTATATCTTTCATTTAGAAGTCCAAAAATGGCTGTAGCAACTAAGGATTCTAGATTTACAAGCTCTCCATTGCAGAGAGTTTATCAGCCTAATTGTGCTGACATTTTTTGCCTATATTTTATACTAATTGTTGGTATGGTGACGATGCCTTCATGCTTCAGAAACCAAGCCAGGGGAACTCTGTCCTTTGAAACAGCTAATAGAAATGTCAAAGTGGGCGGCTAGTCTTTCAAGTGTGAAAAACTGGAAATGTCAAGATTTTACCTCAACATATCCCTTGGATAAAGTGATATTTCATTTTGAAGCAAAGATGGTTTGGAATTGAAACGTGTAAAATGCCTGACTCATTCCACCATAGCGAGAAGAAGGCCTAAACAGACAATTGATGTTAGGGTGCTGTACTGAAAATAAAATGGATAGTAATTGCTGATTGGCAGTCGGCATCATCAGTTATTTGTCCAATATCTCCATCCCCAACCATTGCATTCTTCACAAGACATGCCATATTCAACAGGTGAGATTTGCACAGACTTGTCCCACTCTCTGCAGAGGAGTTCCTAGGATGGTCTTGCCTGGAATTATATCACAAAGATTTCCCAAAATGTCTCAAACTGGGTGTTTTCAACACTTGTTACAACACGTGACTGACATTTCTTACTCACAATACCTGAAACTTGAGCCTAGACTTACCTTTCCAGCAGTTAATTTTGTTTTTACTTCTAGAAACAGGGAGCTTCAGCTTAGTCAGTCACCAAACAGACAGTTTTGGTCTCTCTGGTGCCCTTTAAGACCGATGGAGGAAGGGAGAAAGGAATTCAGCTCCTTTGGACCGAATCAGCCAGTCTGATCAGTATTTCCAAATGCCTCACTGTCATCAGAGTTTAAAGAGGTTCAGTTTATAATGAAGGCAGGCAAGAATTCATAGTGAGAGGAGAAAAAAAAGGAAACAATATGCACTTTGCCATACAGAGAGATGTCAGTTTTGTTAGAATCAGGGGATATTATTATTACTAGTAGATTGGTAGTCTTACACTCAGTTCAGAGAAGTTCATTTAAATTCACAGAGTGAGGTTAATGAGGCAATAATTTACTGCGCCGTTGTGGTGACTCACTGGGCACAGCGAGAATCTATTTCTTGATCTCATTCAGTGCTGGAAATGACTGAGCAAATGCTGCTCCTAGAAAAATTCTAGCACTTGGCTGTTAATCTATAGTTGGACAAGATTAACTTTCAAATCAATTCCATTATATAGGCTTTAAGAGTTCCAAAAATAAATGACCTTTCCTAGTAAGCCTTTTCTTGAAAGATCACAGGATGCGTGAATGAGCTCACTCAAGTGTTGCGTAGTTGGACTGACAGGGTGGTACTGGCTAGTCTTGCTTGGCCAGATTTACTAGATGACTTTACCTGAATAATGGAAGATTTGCCTCAAATTATAACCAAAGCACATGCTTAGAACCTTGTTTTGGAAGGGTTCAGTACATGCTTAGAACCTTTTGTTTTGGAAGGGTTCAGTACATGCTTAGAATCTTGTGTTTTGGAAGGGTTCAGTACATGCTTAGAACCTTTGTTTTGGAAGGGTTCAGTACATGCTTAGAACCTTGTGTTTTGGAAGGGTTCAGTACATGCTTAGAACCTTTGTTTTGGAAGGGTTCAGTACAAAAGAAGAGACACATGGTAGAGTCCCACATGACTAAGTGTGGCTGTCAAGATCTAACTTAGTCTGCTCTGAAGGGGGGGGGTTGCAGGATTAGTGCCTCATGGAGTAATTGAAGGGAAAGACTGCAGCTTCGAATGAATCTCACATTTCAGGAGGCCAGGGGTAGTTCAACAGGACACGATATGAAGAATCTTCAAATTAAAACACAAAATGTGCCTTCAACTGATGCTGCTACTTCTACAACAGTCTGGTGGTCTACTGTAGTCGGCAGACATGATCAAACCCATATCTTCCACTACTGATGACAATACCGGCGTAAAAACAAAATAGATGTTTGAATCTGCATGTTTGGTTCATACGTTTTTTTTATAAATGCACAGCTGCCTTTTCCAGTTCTAAGGCCAACCTTAACGAATAGTGAACTAAGACACATGGCTAAATCTGCTCACTCTGTTGGTCACATGCTTAAACTCCCATCACTCAGGATGGCGCACCTAATCATCTTCCACGGCATCGCTCCTAGTGAGAAAATGTGGAGACTCAAAAGGTTGAACGTAAGCAGCTTGGGGAGAGCAATAAGCTGATAACATAAGCTCCTCTTACAGGGTTAACAACAGGGACGGAGAAAGCCAAGTAGTAGTAAACAAGCCACAGCGTGCAATCTGTCATGTGTTTTCACAAGTTCATCTGGGTTCTCAATAGTCCTTTCAGTAACTGGTATAACAAGGCGCTCAATAGTTAATGGAATGTACGAAACATTAGGAACACCTGCTCTTTCCATTACATAGACTGACCAGGTGAATACAGGTGAAAGCTATGATCCCTTATTGATATCACTTGTTAAATCTACTTCAATCTCAGATGAAGGAGGAGAAAGGTTAAAGAAGGATTTTTAAGCCTTGAGACAATTGAGACATGGATTGTGTATGTGTGCCATTCAGAGGGTGACTGGGCAAGGCACACTGGTTTGAGTGTGTCAAGAACTGCAACGCTGCTGGGTTTTTCACACGCAACAGTTTCCTGTGTGTATCAAGAATGGTCCACCACCCAAAGGACTTCCAGCCAACTTGACACAACTGTGGGAAGCATTGGAGTCAACATGGGCCACCATCTCTGTGGAACGCATTCAACACTTTTGCAGGCTATCGGAAAACCTCCCTGGTCTTTGTGATTGAATCTGTGTTTGAAATTCACTGCATGACTGAGGGATCTTACAGATACTTGTGAATCTAGGCTAACAATTTGAATCAGCTGTGTAGTGCTAGGTCAAAAAACAAAACATTCCCCCAGAGGGCTCCAGGACCGAGTTTGGGAAACACTGTCCTAGGCCACTATTTTGAGCTTATTATATGAGGAGGATTTCAAGTAGGCTAGCAATTTGTGCTAATGTATAACAGCATCTAGATCAGAGATTCCATGCATGGGTGAGAGGCAGGGGTACACAACTCCTGTCCGGCTAGAGGACCACAGTATATGCCAGGTTTTCCACCTTGGCCTTTCACAGACTAATTAAGACCTGGTGTGTAGACCCTCAAGACACACTAGTTGAAATAATAACTAGCTTAGCTAATAATTCATTGCTATATGGAGTGTGTACACTTTACCTTTAAAAAAAAAAAAATCATCCAAAAACAATGAGCCCTAAACAATGTGCAACCTTCCAAACCCCCCCCCCCCCAGCTATGCTCAACAGAGTAGTTTTAGCCCATGTGCAATTTTCACTTTAAAATGTATGTCAAACAAAAACCAATGATTGCAAAGTTAAACAAAACATACAATTCTATGCACAAGGACTACTTTTAACTATTTCCACAGAACATTTTACAAAAACACATTTACTTGAAGAACAGTGCAGATGCCATGTTTGGTAACAGAATGACGGCACAGACAGACAGCACAGACAGACAGACAGCACAAACAGTCATTCTGTTACCAAACTTTGCATCTGCACTGTACTTCAAGTAAATGTGTTTTTGTCACATTTTCCATGTATGTGGTTAAAAAGTAGTCCTCATTTCTTTGGTTTATTTCAAGGATGAACTTTAATTCCAACTGTGGGTCCTGGTAGGCCACCTGTAATTACAGCCCATTGTATATACTCTAGCAATGAAATAAGATCCACGACTCTGGAGAAACATGCTCAGTCTCCCCACAGGGGTAAGAGGAGGCCTACAGTGCAGGGGAGTAAATACTGGTCTCTCTTGATGTCTGAAGCTGCCTGAAAACAACAGTTTCTGCCCCACCCACTGTACAACCCTAGTAATCCCTCAAAGATGCTTGACCCTCTGATAATTAAAATTTGTTTTAGCTAAAAGACAGTATAAAAAGTACTTCATCCCCAAAGCTGGTCTGCTCTTTTAGGTTTAGCAAAGGACGTTTTCTAGTGTTTCATTCCAGCGGTACTGCATGCCTCTGCTCACCTCTTCCCAGTATTTTAATGGCAAACTGGAATATTTAATCACTGCTGATAACATTCAGCAAATCCACCTGTATAACACGAACAATGCCTCATTTCCTGTGATGCCACTCATCAGGTATCACCATTAACAGGGATTCCATAAAACCTGTGTTTGTGTTGTTCACCGGCTGTGCTACAAGCAGTTTCACAGTCCTTTACCTCACAGATTAGCATCAATCCTAAAAGAGCTTTGGAACATTACACAATGTAAATTCACGACTAACACAGCCCCATACACAGACAGTGTATTGATGTGAGGAGAAAAGTGCATGGAAGTTTGTCAGTGACAGTACAAACACGTGTTGGTACTTACAGTAGTCTGCTTGAGTTCAGTGGATTGTCTGTGTTTGATTGCACATTGTCATACCATGTAAATCATCCAGTAGCTGGTTGTTCACTTGAAGGGCAAAATAACCAAACCAAAATATATTGGAGTATTTTATGACATTTTTTGATTGATTTATTTGATTAACTTTTACTCATGTTTCTCCTCAATTTTGTGATATCCAATTGATAGTTACAGTCTTGTCTCATCACTGCAACTCCCATATGGACTCGGGAGAGGCAAAGGTCGAGAGCCGTGCGTCCTCTGGAACACAACCCAACCAAGCCTCACTGCTTCTTGCCACAATGCCCACATAACCCGGAAGCCAGCCGCACCAATGTGTCGGAGGAAACACAGTGCATCTGGCGACCGTGTCAGCGTGCACTGCGCCTGGCCCGGCACAGGAGTCGCTAGTGCGCGATGGGACAAGGACATCCCTGCCGGGCAAACCCTCCTCTAATCTGAACGACCCTGGGCCAATTGTGCGCATGGGTCGCAGCCGGCTGCGGCAGAGCCTGGACTCGAACCCAGAATCTCTTGTGGCACAGCTAGCAGTGTGATGCAGTGCCTTAGATCACTGCGCCACTCAGGAGGCCCTCTGGGCTGTTTTAAATCGTAAGAGCAAACAGCAACAATTTGAAAAGATGTGAGTGTTGGCTTTTTCTGAAACTTCTGCTGTCCCTTTTACAACTTGTAGTTCTATTTTCAGTGGCTCTTTATTTTACGATAGGCCTACAATTTCCACTGCTTTAATATGGAAATTACCGGTATGTATATATGTAGTAACAATGTGTACTTTTTGGTAAATAACTGGTAACAACATGGCATGGTATCTAATGGTGCCTAGTGTTACCTGTTCAAATGAATTCCAAAGAAACAAATAATTAATTGGTTATTGCATTGGGTGATTACCATGGTACCCTGTAACTTTTCAGTAAATACCTGGTAACTTATGTATCATGTAATAAAGTGCTACTCTAAATGTCCTTGGCAAGAAGCTCAATAGGGACAGACTCCAACTTGTTAGACAAACAGTCAGCAGAAAACATAACTGCCACATCAAACAAAGAAATGAGACGGAAGGTTCAATTCAAACAAGCACTTATGCTTGTGTTTTTTCACCACTGTCACATAAAATAGGTGCCTTCAGAAGTATTCATACCAATTGACTTATTCCACACTTTGATGTGATACAGCCTGAATTCAAAATGGATTAAATAGATTTTTCCCCCTCACCTTCTTCTACACTATTATGTTTGCAAATTCATTGAAAATTAAATACAGGAATACCTCATTTACATAAGTATTCACACCCCTGAGTCAATTGGCCCAGCGTCATCTGGGGTAGGCCGTCATGGTAAATAAGAATTGAAAGAATCAATAGATCTATAAAATAGGTTCAGAATATTAAGGGTCAAAGACAGAAAGGCATCTACAGTGCCTCCAGAAAGTATTCACACCCCTTGACTTATTCCACATTTTGTTGTGTTACAAACTGAGTTCAGAATTGATTAAATTGTTGTTTTTTCACCCATCTACACACAATACCCCATAATGACAAAGTGAAAACATGTTTTTAGACATTTTTGCAAATGTATTGAAAATGAAATAAAACATTTATGTAAGTATTCACAGTAGAGTCAATACTTTGTAGAATCACCTTTTGGCAGCGATTACAATTTAGTCTTTCTCTAAGAGCTTTGCAAACCTCAATTGTACAATATTCTTCAAGTTCTGTCAAGTTGGTTGTTGATCATTGCTAGACAGCAATTTTCAAGTCTTCCCATAGACTTTCAAGACGATTTATGTCAAATCTGTAACTAGGCCACGCAGGAACATTCAATGTCATCTTAGTAAACAACCAGTGTATATTTGGCGTTGTGTTTTAGGTTATTGTCCTGCTGATACGTGAATTTGTCCCACAGTGTCTGGTGGAAAGCAGACTTAGGCAAAATCCTAGAGGAAAACCTGGTTGAGCTTAGCTCTATTCCGTTATTTATTTTTATATCCTAAAAAACTCCCTATTCCTTGCCGATGACAAGCATACCCATAACATGATGCAGCCAACACCATGCTTGAAAATATGAAGAGTGGTACTTCCTGATGTGTTGGATTTGCCCAAAACATAACACTTTCTATTCAGGACATAAAGTTAAGTTATTTTCCACATTTTTTGCCATTTTACTTTAGTACTTTATTGCAAACAGGATGCATGTTTTTGAATATTTGTATTCTGTAGAGGCTTCCTTTTTTCCACTCTGTCATTTAGGTTAATAATGTGGAGTAATGTTGGAACCATCCTCAGTTTTCTATCACAGGCCTCATGGTTTCCTTCCTCTCCAGCAGCTGAGTTAGGAAGGACACCTGCATCTTTGTAGTGACTGGGTGTATTGATACACCATCCAAAAAGTTTAAATAAAAACTTCACCATGATCAAAGGGATATTTAATGTTTGCTTTTTTATTATTACCCCTCTACCATTACATGCTCTTTGTGAGGCATTGGGAAAACCTCCCTGTTCTTTGTGGTTGAATCTGTGTTTGAAATTCACTGCTCAAACTGAGGGTCCTTACAGATAATTGTATGTGTGGGGTACAGAGAGGTGAGGTAATCATTCAAAAATCATGATCACCACTATTATCACACACAGAGTGAGTCCATGCAACACATTTTTACTGCTGACTCAAGACATTTCAGCTTTGCATTTTTGTATTTCTAAAAACATAATTCCCCTGACATTATGGGGTATTGCGCATAGGCCAGTAACACACAATCTCAAATTAATCAATTTTAAATTCAGGCTCTCACAACAAAATGTGGACAAGTCAAGGGGGTGTGAATACTTTGAAGGCACTGTAGATTATTTTCAACACAGATGCTTCCAGTTATGGCACAGTACAGTCATTGAAAAAGCCTATTGCATGAACATGACAGGTTTGACTGAATCCAGCCCCTTGTGTCACACACAACTTTCACATGGGATGGAGCATTACACAATATTTCTAGTTGTTGGATACATTTATTAAGAAATTGCTCACCAATGTTTTTTATATATTTGTAGTCATTTTCAGTTCCTGTTGACAAGCGAGTTACAGTAGTGACAACACACACTCACTTTTTCTTATTAATCCAAATTCTATTGACATTCAAAGTGGCAAGGTATTCTCTCTGCAACCAGTCCAGATAGTCCAGTGATTTGTTTAGGTCACATAGCCTACTCAAGGGGGCCCTACATCCATAGGCTATTAAATTAGGGGAAATGTCCCTAATCCCATCTGGCAGTATTTTTTTTATATGATCACTCTTTTTTTGGAACCCAAACTTAATATTTGAGGCCAAACAAAATGTATCTGGGTGTATTTCTCTTGGTAGAAATAACATAGATTAATTAATTTAGTGAGAATGAAAATGCATTGGCTGTACCACAGGTCATTTTACATTTCCAGCTATAAGCACCATCATACTTGAGTTATGGTGGGCTCTTTTTTTGCTCTTAACGCTGTACTGCAAAGTAGCCTTCGCAGGAGCTGGAATCAGGAGCGGTCTTCGCAATACAGTGTTAAGCATTGGCTGCGCCTATAGCAAAATCCATTTACCTCTTTCCAGCCGCAGTCCTCCGGCTAAAAGTGTATGAGAAGCTCCCCTCTTTCTCTGGTCCCACTCTGAATTCCCTCAGACATTCAATCCGGTGACATATAATTGTTCTCGGCAGCTTATTTTATTGCATAATCCAAAGGTTTATATATTGTGCAAATAGGCTACCTAATTAAAGTTTGCGCTCTGCATATCCACGCGTGTTTACTGTGCAATCCGTTGTAGGACATCTGATTCCAGCTCCTTTTTGTGTAATGTTGGCAACTGTAAGGGGACCGCGGAGTATGTATCCCTTCCGGGTAAATTCCTTCAGCCTTCACAATAAAGGACCCTCGTATAATTAAAAAAAATACATTATAAAAAGGGAGAGGGGGATACCTTGTCAGTTGTTCAACTGAAATGTGTCTTCTGCATTTAGCCCAACCCCTCTGAATCAGAGAGGTGGGTGGGGCTGCATTAATTGACATCCACGTCTTAGGCCCCTGGGAACAGTGGGTGACCGACCACCTTGCTCAGGGGCAGAACGACAGATTTTCAGCTCAGGGATTCGATCCAGCAACCTTTCGTTACTGGCCCAACACTCTAATACAATATTAAGCTATATTTAGTCAACTATAAGTGAGGTTTGTAAGTTTTGTTTTGTTTTAATCAAGCACATTATGCCTACAACATGTGTTATGCACATGTTGAACTTTTATTTTATTTTTTATTTAACCAGGTAGATTAGTTGAGAACAAGTTCTCATTTACAACTGCAACCTGGCCAAGATAAAGCAAAGCAGTGCGACACAAACAACAACACAGAGTTACACATGGAATGAACAAACATACAGTCAATAACACAATAGAAAAAGTCTACATACAGTGTTTGCAAATGAGGTAAGATAAGGGAGGTAAGGAAATAAATAGGCCATAGCGGCGAAATAATTACAATTTAGAAGTTAAACACTGGAGTGATAGATGTGCAGAAGATGAATGTGCAAATAGAGATATTGGGGTGCAAAGGAGAGAAAAAAAAGGAAAAAAAATAACAGTATGGGGATGAGGTAGTTGGATAGGCTATTTACAGCTGGGCTATGTACAGGTGCAGTAATCTGTGAGCTGCTCTAACAGCTGGTGCTTAAAGCTAGTGAGGGAGGTAAGAGTCTCCAGCTTCAGTGATTTTTGCAATTCGTTCCAGTCATTAGCAGAAGAGAACTGGAAGGAAAGGCAGCCAAAGTAGGAATTGGCTTTGGGGGTGACCAGTGATATATACCTACTGGTGCTGCTATGGTGACCAATGAGCTGAGATAAGGCGGTGCTTTACCTAGCAAAGCCCTATAGATGACCTGGAGCCAGTGGGTTTGGCAACGAATATGAAGCGAGAGCCAGCCAACGAGAGCATACAGGTCGCAGTGGTGGGTAGTATATGGGGCTTTGGTGACAAAACGGATGGCATTGTGATAGACTGCATCCAATTTGTTGAGTAGAGTGTTGGAGGCTATTTTGTCAATGGCATCGTCAAAGTCAAGGATCGGCAGGATAGTCAGTTTTACGAGGGTATGTTTGGCAGCATGAGTGAAGGATGCTTTGTTGCGAAATAGGAAGCTGATTCTAGATTTAATTTTGGATTGGAGATGCTTAATGTGAGTCTGGAAGGAGAGTTTACAGTCTAACCAGACACCTAGATATTTGTAATTGTCCACATATTCTAAGTCCGAACCGTCAGGGTGCGACAGCGATCGGTTGAAGAGCATGCGTTTAGTTTTACTTGCAATTAAGAGCAGTTGGAGGCCACGGAAAGAGAATTGTATGGCATTGAAGCTTGTCTGGAGGTTAGATAACACAGTGTCCAAAGAAGGGCCAGAACTATACCGAATGGTGTCGTCTGCGTAGAGGTGGATCAGTGAATCACCAGCAGCAAGAGCGACATCATTGATGTAGAAAGAAGAAATTAGTCGGCCTGAGAATGGAACCCCGTGGCACCCCCATAGAGACTGCCAGAGGTCAGGACAACAGGCCCTCCGATTTGACACTCTGAACTCCTTAGGAAGGCAGGGTAGGATAGATATAGGTCTATACGGGTTTGGGTCTGGAGTGTCTCCCCCTTTGAAGAAGGGGATGACTGCGGCAGCTTTCCAATCTTTGGGGATCTCAGACGATACGAAAAAGTGGTTGAACAGGCTAGTAATAGGGGTTGCAACAATTTCAGCGGATAATTTTAAAAAGAGAGGGTCCAGATTGTCTAGCCCGGCTGATTTGTAGGGGTCCAAATTTTGCAGCTCTTTCAGAACATCAGCTATCTGGATTTTGTTGAAGGAGAAATGGGGGAGGCTTGGGCAAGGTGCTGTGGGGCGTGCAGGGCTGTTGACCAGGGTAGGGGTGGCCAGGTGGAAAGCATGGCCAGTCATAGAAAAATGCTTCTTGAAATTCTCATTTATCGTGGATTTATCGGTGGTGACAGTTTCCTAGCCACAGTGCAGTGGGCAGCTGGGAGGTGGTGCTCTTATTCTCCATAGACTTTACAGTGTCCCAAAACTTTCTGGAGTTTGTGCTACAGGGTGCAAATTTCTGTTTGAAAAAGCTAGCCTTCGCTTTCCTAACTGCCTGTGTATGTATATTGGTTCCTAGCTTCCCTGAAAAGTTGCATATCGCGGGGCCTATTCGATGCTAATACAATACGCCATAGGATGTTTTTGTGCTGGTCAAGGGCAGTCAGGTCTGGCGTGAACCAAGGGCTAAATCTCTTCCTGGTTCTACATTTTTTGAATGGGGCATGCTTATTTCAGATGGTGAGGAAAGCACTTTTAAAGAATAATCAGGAGGCAGTCCAGTCCAGCTGATGACCGCTAGCAGTGGTTAGCTGACTACAAGCTAGTGGCTAGTTAGCTGGCTAGCTTCTTTGGGGGTTCCGGTTCTAAAGTAAAGAAAATAGCAGATCCATACCACATTGGGTGAGGCGGGTTGCAGGAGAGTATGTTGAAGTTGAGGTTAGTTGAGGTTAATAATATATGCGAAGAAAAACGTTCTAAAAAGATATATACATGGGACACGACAAGACGAAGACAAAGAGGCCTGACTGCTACACCAGCGGAATAGAAAACACATATTGATTGTGTTTCTGGGTAAATCCCTACTTTCATGGAAGCACAATTAATTTGTTGTACAGTCCAATATGTTTTTGCAATACAACAAAATAAAAATTACATTTTAATAATATAACGTAGCATTTAAACTGAGATTGAACTGCGGGCTGGACTCAAACTCAGGTCCCAGTCTAGTTCTAAGGGTAGGTAGCCTACAGTGGTGGCTAGCGGCACTTAAAACGGGGAGGACGGCTAATAGTAATGGCTAAAACAGCATAAATGGAATGGTCTCAAACACATCAAACACCTGGTTTCTATGTGTTCTGTGTGTCCGTTCACTAGATTCATTATTATAAGCCGTCCTCCCATCACCAGCCTTCTCTGGTAGCCTACCCTTAGAACTAGAGGGACCTGAGTTTGAGTCCAGGGCGCAGGCTAGGTTCGTTACAATACAATACCCCACTCCTTTGGGATGTGCACAGTATGTATCAACGTGAGCCTTTATTAAAAACACGGATTTCCTATCGTTTACTAAGCAATTTCACTGGGGACTTTTATTTTGATGGCAGCAATCGGAATAAGAAGTTATATTATTGCCAGTTGTTGGTTATTGTTGCCAGGATTACAGATCTCTCACTGCTCACTGCTCACGCTTGTAAATTGCATTGTAATGTAGATGGGACACTGCAAGGCATTGTGGACAGGTTTAAAGCCGCACATACCAATTGGAACCGCAGATCCACTTTTCCCAGGTTTTGAGCACTTAACAGTCAGGCATGTGCTGTTAATCAGTAAACTCATTAACTGTCCCATCTGCATCATCCTAAAATTGTTTTCTAACCCAACATAAACGATGGATGTGTGGTGAACTTTTGGTTGACGATGTAAAAATGATCTACAACACTACCAATGTTATGCTTTTGAGGACACCCGCCTTTAAGTAAAAGGCCTTTGTGATTCTCTGCATATTCAACAATTTTTGTTAAAATGAAAAGCTAGCAGGAGGTGTTTATGGTGGGGGGGTGGGGTGGGGGGTTGTTGAAAGCCTAAAACTAAACAAATTATATACATAAAACAATTTGGAGGTACCTAGAAGGCACAGCCATATCTGCCTTTTTTTATAAGAACAACATTTGTCTCTTTCTTTCTGTAAACAGACCAGCCTCCAATCTCCAATCTACCATCACTGCTCAGGATGGAAGCACTATAGTTGCTCCAGTAATCAACAACTCACTGTAGGAGATTCTTTTAACATTAACTCTCTCTCTCTGTCTCTCGCTCTCTCACCGTCTCTCGCTCTCTCACCGTCTCTCCCTCTCTCACCGTCTCTCGCTCTCTCACCGTCTCTCTTTGTCTCTCTATGCAGTGAGTTGGGTGAATTGGTCCATTTTACTTACCCCCAGTGTGCATAGAGACCCAGAACCCATATTGTGCTGCATCCAGTACCACTGCAACACGAAGATAAATATAAAGACAAACCAAACTAAGACAAATAACATATTTCATTATAAGTGCATATGCATAAGGCATTATTATGCATGGGTGCGCTAATAGCTTATATTGTATTGTGCATTATATTGCATTTTGCATATGCATGCATTATTATAAAGAGAGCACTGATAGATAGGAGGTGCTACCATACATACAGTATAAGTAAATGTGGCTAAATGGTTTTGATTTTGTTGCAGAGGATGACACTACTGATATATAAAGTCCATTAAACCACATAGCACTACATTGTACCTTATAGTGGCTGTGTTGTTTCATCCATACGGGTGACGAAAGGACGATTCTGATAAGTTTGTATCTTGTGTTGTATTCTCCCTCCTTACAGACATCATACAGAGAGTTAAAGATCAACATAAAGCCCAACTGAAGGAGAAGTCTGAATTTGTGTTTGAAGGCATGTCAGTGGATTTAATGTCCCTCAACTGCATTTACACAGAGCTATACATCACACCGGGAGAGAGTGAAGGGGTTAAGAAAGAGCATGAGATTCTGCAAATTGAGGATACATAGAGAAGAAAAACATCATCAGACACTTCACTCAACTGCAAAGACATCTTCAAACTCAAACCTGGCCAAAGACAAGAGAATAAGAAACCCAACAGAACTGTAATGACGAAGGGCATTGCTGGTATCAGAAAAACAGTATATATTCAGAAGTTCATCCTTGACTGGGTAAAAGATCAAGCCAGTCAGGAAGTTGATTTCATCTTTGTGCTAGCAGGAAGTTGATTTCATCTTTGTGCTAGCAGGAAGTTGATTTCATCTTTGTGCTCGCTTTCAGAGAGTTGAATTTGATTAAAGATGACCAGTAGTCTTCAAGAGCTAAACAATGCACCTGTCACGTCCTGACCTTAGTTCCTTTTTTATGTCTCTATTTTGGTTTGGTCATGGCGTGAGTTGGGGTGGGCATTTGATGTTTTTCATTCTATGTTTTGTTCTGTGTGCTGTATTTCTATGTGTTTGGCCTGGTATGGTTCCCAATCAGAGGCAGTTGTCAATCGTTGTCTCTGATTGAGAACCATACTTAGGTAGCCTGTTCCCACCTGTGTTTGTGGGTAGTTGTTTCCTGTTTTGTGTTTTTTCACCTTACAGGACTGTTTTGTGTCATTCACGCTCATTCAGCTCGTCGTTGTTTTTGTCATTCAGTGTTCAGTTTATTTAATTACATTTACAATGAACACTTACCACGCTGCACCTTCGTCCTCACCTTCTTCAACTCACGACAGCCGTTACAGCACCGAAATTCCATGACTATAATATCATGTTCATCTTTGATGGTTTGGGTGAAAGCGGACTTCCTTTACATTTTCATCAGAACAAGAATTTGAGTGATTTATTTTACTGAGAAATAATCAGTGGCTGTGTTGCTTACAAACCTCCTCAAGGGGAATCTGCTTCCCAAAACTCTCATCTGGATAACCTCACGGCCAGCAGCAACCAATCAGATCCCCCGCCAGTATATCAACAAGGTGACGGAAGTACGAGAGTTCACTGACAAACAGAAAGAAGAATACTTCAGGAAAATAACCTCCACATCATGTGTCACATGCCAGTCCTATTTATTCCATGGTTCTAGAGCAAATGTTGGACATGAGAGTGGAGAGATTATAACTCTGACTGAGATGTACATCACCTCCTGCTCATTCAGACAAACCTGAAAATCAGTACGTAAATGATCTAGACATAAAAACAAACAAAGAACCAAACAAAGAAATAACTGTTAAACTGGCCCAGATGGCATTTGAACAGCTGGTGAATGGCAATATCCTGTTCTATAAAAAAGACCTGGAAGAATAGGGCATGATGTCAATGCTGCTTCAGGATACTCTGGGTTTTGCACAGAACTCTTCAAGACTACTTTTTGTTTCATCAGAGGAAGGTGTACTGCTATGTTCATCTGAGCTTTCAGGAGTTCATTGCTTCTCTATATGTGTCCTGTGTGAGATGAACACTAGGGTGCTTAAGTTTTTCCTCAAGCACCCTTGAGGAAAATGTGTCTACAGAGCTCTGTTTGTTCATGAGTTGCTGAAGATGATAGTGGATATAACCTTGAAAAGTGATAATGGATATCTGGACCTGTTCCTCCGCTTCCTTCTTGGCATCTCACTGGAATCCAACCACAAACGGTTGCAGTGGTGTGTATTATTGGATGCCAAGGGAAGCCAGGCTTCCCCAAAACATTTACCAAGAAAAAAATGTATATATTGTATGTATGTATTTTTTTCTCTTTCGTCTCTTTTGTCTCTCTGTTTCATCATTTTCCTACAATTCGCAAGAGGCTGAATGTATCTCATGAGAGAAAGCATCAGAGCGAGCGACACAGCGCCCCTTTGTCTCTGTATGTGTAGGCATTCTATCTGATGCTGTCTGGTCAGAAAGAGTATGACATTGTTTCCGCCCATAGCCTTTTCCGCCAGCGAGCGCACGGCCTCCCTTGATAGAAAAAAAAAACGAATAGCCAATCAGTGTTGAGCTAAACTGTTAATGGTCCTGGACCACCAAAAAAAGTGACAAGGGAAGCCAGTTTTGATTTGGCTTCACTCCTATCACATCACATC
Source organism: Oncorhynchus mykiss (assembly GCF_013265735.2). Lineage (NCBI taxonomy): Eukaryota > Metazoa > Chordata > Actinopteri > Salmoniformes > Salmonidae > Oncorhynchus > Oncorhynchus mykiss. The sequence continues at coordinate 61,653,244 of NC_048579.1, forward strand.
GAGAGAAATATGTAATTGACAGAAACAACTTGAATTGTTGCACTTCGTTGTGTTGTTGTCCTTCGGTGGCTAGCTAGCTAACTAAATTTGGCCCTTTTCTAAATTAGCCATGGATGGAGATAGGGATTTGGACTTGTGGTTTTACCGGCCAATGATTATAACAGTGATTCTGATCCAACCATTAATTCATACATTGTGTCCCTGGACTGAGAGGATGGAAGTTCAATATGTAGCTAGATGTAGAAGGCCAATGTTAACTAGCTAACATTGCCCATGAAAGGAAGTTAGGCTAGCGAGCAAGCAAGAAAATACATTTCTGGTACACACTGCTCAGCACTGCCCAATGCTATGCTGATGTCAAAGGGCATGCTGGATGAGTTTGACATGAGAAAATATAACATATCTGGTTGGGGGAGTGAGAGACTGATCCCTGCTGTGAGGAAACGCAGAAAGGCAATGTAAGCACAATAATAACAAAATGCCAAACTCACACATACCACATAACTATAAATAATCATACAATTGTAGACCTTAGGGGCTTTGGTGTGTTATTTTTTTTGATTCACTTTGACACTTTCATACATCAATATGGTACGAGACACAACAGCATTGGGGACAAATATATGACACTGTAGGAATTATATTTTCTTTGCTTCTATAGATTGTTTAGACTTAGTCTTTCAGTTGAGAGCTGTGAATCACTGGCCTTCATACTCCAATCAGCAGACTCCCTTCTAAAAGAGCTGGACCTGAGGAGAGTTATGGTGAGGGCAGACTGTGTTCTCTTAGCTGGACTGAAACAATCACACCGTAAACTAGAGACCTTGAGGTCAGTACTTTTGGAATTTGGAGTGGTCTTGCAATTATGACTCAGTGGCCTTGTGGTTAGAGCATCTGCCCTCAGATTGGAAGGTTGTGAGTGATGCCTGGCTGAGTCATACCAAAGACAAAAAATGGGACCTGATGTGTCTCTGCTTGGTATTAAGGAGATAGATTCATGGTAAGGCCCTGCGATAGACTAGTGTCCTGTCCTGGTGTGCTTCTACATAAAGCTGCCTCATGATATAGAAACAGGAGATAGGCTCCTGCCATATGAGCTGGTCTGGCTCGCATAAGGCTACTTACTTCACATTATGATAGCCTTTAGATCTCTTAATTTTTGGACAGTTTGTTGGGGTCAAAATGTTTCCTGTTTTGTTCTAATAATTATTTTTATTGGTACTCACACACCTACAGTCACATGCATACAATGAGTATACAAACATTAGGAACACTTGCTCTTTCCATGACATAGACTGACCAGGTGAATTCAGGTGAAAGTTATGATCCCTTATTGATGTCACTTGTTAAATCCACTTCAATCAGTGTAGATGAAGTGGAGGAGACAGGTTCAAGAAGGATGTTTAAGCCTTGAGACATGGATTGTGTATGTCTGCCATTCAAAAGTTGTTAAGTGTCTTTGAACAGGGTATGGTAGTAGGTGCCAGGCACAGAAGTTTGTGTCAAGAACTGCAACGCTGCTGGGTTTTTCATGCTCAAAAATGTCCCGTGTGTATCAAGAATGGTCCACCACCCAAAGGACATCCAGCCAACTTGACACAACTGTGGGAAGCATTGGAGTCAACATGGACCAGCATCCCTGTAGAACGCTTTCAGCACCTTGTAGAGTCCATGCCCCCATGAATTGAGGCTGTTCTGAGGGCAAAAGGGGGGAGGGGTGCAACTCAATATTAGGAAGGTGTTCTTAATGTTTTGTACACTCAGTGTATGACTACAACAGATGACCCAAGACATGGACTTATCTCAACAGAGGACCACTTTCGAGGTCTGAATAGATTTCACGAAATGAATGTGATTTTGGGATGTAATGTCCCTTTAATTGTTTTATCTCGAATAATAGACACATCAACATTGGATTTCACTCATTGTATTAAATGTAACATTTAGGTTTCATCCATAGGATCAGATGGTTGACAATCACAAGATGGCAGGTAAAATATGTCACCAATGGCAGTAGGGGTGTGGGTCAGCATACAGTATGTAGTGCTGCTGTAAATCATATCTTAAACCCTCTATTGTTGCCTGGTCTTATGGACTTCAAGCTGCCCCATGGCAACGACAAACAAGCCCTTGACAAAGAAACTCCTGCAGCATGGAAAAAGAGAGAGAGGTCCAGAAAACAAGGCGCACATTAACGTTACATCACAAAGTGCCTGAAAATATGTCACACATGCTGGTGAGTTTGACATTTTCAATCGCCTTACAGAAACTTGACTCTTTTTGTCGAGCCTTTCTAAGAGAGAGAAAGGTTAGGTTCAGTCACACTGTTCATATAAAGGGAGATGGACATGTATGCACAAAAACATAAACAGTTTTGAAAATTACTGAATTACTGTGGACCGAAATTATGTTCTTTATATAGACTTCAATGTTTACATGGTGGATCATTTTGGTCTATTTTCAGTATTAATTTCAGTTTGATTAGGAGCAATCTGTAGCATGACCAGTGAAATGTGGTGTATCGGGGAGGAGGAAAATATCCATCTATCTTGTCCTCCACTCCAGAGTGGTTTTTAGAGTCTTGGTCAGAGCAGGAGGGCTCTTCTACTCATTACAGTATACAGTACATTGACTCTTAAGGTAGGGCCAGGGTGATACCAGAACATGACTTTATGCTGTGTACTGTAGTATTGTGTTTAGTGTTCTGTTTAGAGGCTAAGTTAGCCTGATTCACCAGCCTGACCACTGCGCTGAACTTTCCTTTCTCTTCATGTACGTTTGCGAGAGGCTAACCCTACTGTAAGTAGACACTAAACATTGTTGTAACATTGTCATAAGAATGACAATATACCTGACAGTACATGAAATGACAAGCAATGACACTGAAGTGATTTCCTCTGAAGCATCATGGCAGTTTCTTAAGAGTGTTCGTAAGGAACACTAGGAAACAGCTGGATTGCATCCGCAAAGAGGGACCTTTTGGCTTGCACATTAGGAATCCATCAATCCAGCAACCACAGTTGTAGCTATAGCAATGTGCCCTTAACTTGCACATTAGGAATCCATCAATCCAGCAACCACAGTTGTAGCTATAGCAACGTGCCCTTAACTGACCCTGTAGAGTGGTTGTTTTATTACTGGGATATATATTTAATCCTGGCTATATCACTGATCCTAAAGCCTGTTAAAAGATGATCAGCACAACATGGCAGTATTAGATTTGAAAGTGAGTGTATTTCCACTGTAAACTCTGAGACTGGTAACTAGATTGAGGGATGTAGAAAGCAATTCTCATTCTAGAGTAGTATGAGCATTAATCATGAGCACTGCGTGTGGTGATGATCAGGCAGAATCCTTAATCACTTCTCTCGCTACCCTCATTTCCGCTTATCCAGCCCACTCCCTATACATGCGTAAGCAGAAAAAGAGAGGGTGTGGGAGTATGATGTGGTGATTAAGAGCACTTGGAGGGAATCAATATATTACACAGGACGATACATATATATATAAATATATATATAATATAAGAAATTGGGGGAATAATATTTACTATTTTTTTTACATCTACATAAAACATTTTTTTATGAACAACAACTTACAGACACACACAAACAATGACTACATCTCATCTGCCCAAACCCTGTCACGACTTCCGCCGAAGTCGGCTCCCCTCCTTGTTCGGGCGGCGTTCGGCGGTCGACGTCACCGGCATTCTAGCCATCACCGCTCCATTTTTCATTGTTCCATTTGTTTTGTCTTGTTCCCCGCACACCTGGTTTTCCCCGCATTCCCAGAGACGGGGAGTCTCTCCGGCTCCGGTGCCCACGGAGCTGGGAGGGGCTGCGCTTAGGGAGACTGGAGGAGGGGCCTTCACGTGCACCATCTGTGGCCGCAGAGGGCACACTGCCGGTCGGTGCCGGGTTGTTCCCTCTGGGAGTCGAGGCAGCAGGCAGGGCTCTCTGGCATCACCCCGGGTGAGGCTGCACCACTCTCATCCAGAGCCCTCTGTTGACCACCTGTTTGTGCATGTTTGTTTTCCTGAGTTTTCCCTGCATTCCCAGCATAAGGCGCTCGTCGATTCAGGTGCGGCTGGGAATTTTATCGACAGAGCGTTCGCCCTTAGTTTAGGGATTCCCATTGTTCCTGTGGTTAGACCATTCCTGGTACATGCTCTGGATAGTCGACCATTAGGGTCCGGGTTAATTAGAGAAGCCACCATCTCCCTGGCCATGGTGACGCAGGGGAGTCACGACGAGAGAATCAGTCTCTTCCTCATTGACTCTCCTGCGTTTCTCGTGGTACCAGGCCTTCCCTGGTTGGCTAGTCATGACCCCACCATTTCATGACAACAGAGGGCTCTAACGGGGTGGTCGCGAGAGTGATCTGGGAGGTGTGTAGGGGTTTCTGTTGGTGCTACCACTGTGGAAAGTCCAGGCCAGGTCTCCACCGTGCGCATCCCCCCAGAATATGCCGATTTGGCTCTCGCCTTCTCCAAAAAGAAGGCGACTCAATTACCACCCCATCGACAGGGGGATTGTGCGATAAATCTCCTAGTAGACGCTGCACTTCCCAGGAGTCACGTGTATCCCCTGTCACAAGCGGAGACAGCGGCTATGGAGACATATGTCTCTGAATCCCTGCATCAGGGGTACATTCGGCCCTCCATTTCACCCGCCTACTCAAGTTTCTTTTTTGTGAAGAAGAAGGAGGGAGGTCTGCGCCCGTGCATTGACTATCAAGGTCTCAATCAAATCACGGTGAGGTACAGTTACCCGCTACCTCTCATCGCCACGGCAATTGAGTCAATGCACAGGGCGCGCTTCTTCACTAAACTGGATCTCAGGAGCGCTTACAACCTGGTGAGTATCCGGGAGGGGGACGAGCGGAAGACAGCGTTCAGTACCACCTCAGGGCATTATGACGAGACAAGATTTTCAGGGACCTGCAAGGGTAGGGTGGAGTGGTGGATATCGATAACATTCTGATATACTCCGCTACACGTGCCGAGCATGTGTCCTTGGTGCGCAGGGTACTTGGACGACTGTTGGAGCATGACCTGTACGTCAAGGCTGAGAAATTCCTGTTCTTCCAACAGGCCGTCTTCTTCCTAGGCTATCGCATTTCCACTTCAGAGGTGGAGATGGAGAGTGACCGGAGGTTTTTAAGGTTTGCCAATTACTACCGGGGTTTTGGTCAGGTGGCTGCTCCAATTACCTCACTGCTGAAGGGGGTCCTGTACGTTTGCAGTGGTTGGTTGAGGCGGACAGGACTTCTGGTCACCTAAGGGCTCTGTTTACCTCAGCTCCCATGCTGGCCCATCCGGATCCCTTTTTGGCGTTCAGAGTGGAGGTGGACGTGTCCGAGGCTGGGATAGGAACCGTGCTCTCTCAGCGCTCGGGCACGCCACCGAAGCTCCGCCCCTTTGCCTTCTTCTCAAAGAAGCTCAGCCCGGCGGAGCGGAACTATGATGTGGGTGACCGGGAGCTGTTGGCTGTCGTCAAGGTTTTGAAGGCGTGGAGACATTGGCTTGAGGGGGCTAAACACCCTTTCCTCATCTGGACTGACCACCGCAAGCTGGAGTACATCTGGGCAGCAAGGAGACTGAATCCTCGTCAGGCAAGGTGGGCCATGTTTTTTTACCCGTTTTGTGTTTACCCTGTCCTACAGAGCAGGTTCCCAAAATGTTAAGGCAGACGCACTATCCCGGCTGTATGACACAGAGGAGCGGCCCATGGATCAGACTCCCATACTCCCGGACTCCTGCCTGGTAGCGCCGGTCGTGTGGGAGCTGGACGCGGACATTGAGCATGTGTTGCATACAGAGCCTGCTCCCCTCCAGTGTCCCGTCGGGCGTCTGTACCCTCCGTCTGCTGTCCGTGACTAGTTGATGTATTGGGCCCACATGTCACCCTCCTCTGGTCATCCGGGGATCGGACGGACGGTGCGCTGTCTGACTGGGAAGTACTGGTGGCCCACCTTGGCAAAGGACGTGAGGGTTTATGTTTCCTCCTGCTCAGTGTGCGCCCAGTGTAAGGCTCCTAGATACCTGCCCAGAGGTAAGCTACATCCCTTACCCGTTCCACAATGGCCTTGGTCACACCTGTCAATGGATTTTCTAACCGATCTTCCCCGCTCACAGGGAAACCACGATCCTGGTTTTTGTGGATCGTTTCTCTAAGTCCTGTCGTCTCCTCCCTCTGCCCGGTCTCCCTACGGCCCTACAGACTGCGGAGGCCTTGTTTACACACGTCTTCCGGCACTACGTGGTGCCTGAGGATATAGTGTCTGATCGAGGTACCCAGTTCACTTCGAGAGTCTGGAGGGCGTTCATGGAACGTCTGGGGGTCTCGATCAGCCTCACCTCAGGTTTTCACCCCGAGAGTAATAGGCAGGTGGAGAGAGTGAACAAGGATGTGGGCAGGTTTCTGTGGTCTTATTGCCAGGACTGGCCGGGGGAGTGGGCGGCGTTCGTGCCCTGGGCTGAGATGGCGCAGAACTCGCTCCGCCACTCCTCGACTAACCTCTCCCCCTTTCAGTGCGTATTGCGGTACCAGCCGGTTCTGACGCCATGGCATCAGAGTCAGACCGAGGCTCCTGCGGTGGACGACTGTTTCCGGCGCGCAGAGGAGACATGGGAAGCCACACATGTTCACCACCGCCAAAAAAACAGAGCGCACCAGGTCTGGCTCTCGACCCGAAACGTACCCCTCCGCCTGCCCTGCCAGAAGCTGGGTCCGCAGTTTGTGGGGCCATTCAAAGTCCTGAAGAGAGTGAACGAGGTGTGTTACAGGTTACAACCCCCCCGCCTACCGCATTAACCCCTCGTTCCATGTGTCTCTCCTCAGGCCGGTGGTGGTTGGTCCGCTGCAGGAGTCTGAGGTGCGGGGGGTCCTCCCGCCTCCTCTGGATATCGAGGGGGCCCCGGCGTACTCCGTCCGTTCCATCCTGGATTCGAGGCGTCTGGCGGGGGGCCTTCAGTACCTCGTGGAGTGGGAGGGGTACGGTAGAGAGGAGAGGTGCTGGGTTCCGGTGGCGGACGTGTTGGACCCTGAAATACTGCGAGAGTTCCACCGTCTCCGGCCGGATCATCCGGCGCCTCGCCCTCCGGGTTGTCCCCGAGGCCAGTGTCAGCACGCTGCTGGAGCCGCACGTCAAGGGGGGTACTGTCACAACTTCCGCCGGAGTCGGCACCCCTCCTTGTTCGGGCGGCGTTCGGCGGTCGATGTCACCGGCCTTCTAGCCATCGCGCTCCACTTTTCATTGTTCCATGTGTTTTGTCTTGTTCCCCGCACACCTGGTTTACATTCCCTAATCAACTGCATATATATATTCCTCTGTTCCCCCCATGTCTTTGTGTGGGATTGTTTTGTTACGTGTTTTGTATTGATGCGCCTAACTGGTTTTTCCCCGGGTACTATGGTTCAACCCGGAGTATGTTTAATTGTTAAACATTTTTGCTTATTTGTGACTGTCGCGCTTTGCACTCTTGCCTTTGGCTGGAGGTTTGTTGGACACTGTTGCGTCCGTCTGTTGTTTGCTTCTGCCGAATAAAGTGTGCGCCTGATCACAACTCTCTGCTCTCCTGCACCTGACTTCAACACCAGTAGCACATACGCTAACAGACCCACATGCTCACACCCCCATCTCTAGTGCTTGCATTATTGTTTGCCACTTGGCCTTAGATTGTACCAATCTGTTTTTCTAAGTCATTACATATTGTATCATGCAAGATGTTTATTAAGGACACCCCATCAAGGTTGTTCAGGTATTCCCAATGACCTGTGTTATGTTCCAATAGGGTAGAAGGGATTTGATTTGACCTCACCTCACCTCATTTGACCTGAACCTACAGGAATTAAAAGGCTCCATGTTTTGACCTTGCCTGCCTAACCAGATGAAGCCTCTAGGATCTTTGACAGATGTTTGTCTACAGCTTTCAGGATATAGTCAATGTTACAAAATAACGGACTTAAATAGCTCCGCTCAATTACCTGGTTATTTTAAATTACACCAGTCTTCCAATCAAATCAAATTTTATTTGTCACATACTTCGCAAAAAACAGTTATAGACTAACAGTGAAATGCTTACTTGCAGTTCCTTCCCAACAATGCAGAGAGAAAGAAAATAGCAAAATAATAGAAATGTAATAACACGTAATAGTAAAGGTAATAATAAATACACAATGAGTAACGATAACTTGTCTATATATACAAGGTACCATTACGGAGTCGATCTGCAGGGGTAAGTGCATTGGCTATGATGTCATTATGGTACAAAGTCCATGATCAGCTCTTTCATTCAGAAACTAGGCTCGGATTTGGATTACGAGATTGGATGATGTTTTATCGTGTTTGCAATTGTGGAAGATCCCAAAGGCAATATGCAATGCCATCTGTTTGCTATTACAGTATTGTTGGACGTTAATACGGTGGGTGGATTTAGTATTTCATTTGATTTATTTAGTATCTACTGTTGGTTGACATAAGGACAGATGTGGTATATAACAGTTCACTAAAGCCAGATACAGACATAGAGGAATACTAAAGAAAATCCACAGTGCCAAAAATCCATGCACATGTTAAAATATTTTTGTGTTTTATATACACGATACACCACAAGTGATAAACAAATACAAATAAAATATTAAAGTGAGACTGCCTGAGAATTTTGTATGGTATATGAAATTACTTTAAGCTTGTCCTTTAACTTGATTTGTGACTGAAATGTCCTGCGTTTGTGACTCCCATTTTGGAGGAGAGCCAGATGAGAGACGGAAGAGTCTGTGTAAGTTACTGACCTACTCTACTCACACAAACAACATAGCGTGTGTAAGTCAAACGTTATTTTATCAACTATTCTCTATAGCATAGCTTGCTTTGTACAATAGTTTCAAGATCTTTCTCTGTGTGTGTGTGTGTGTGCGTGTGTGTGTGTGTGTGTGTGTGTGTGTGTGTCACTGCTCGGGAAAGAGCTGGACTGAAAAGGAGGGATGTGGGGAGGACACACTGATTCATAGTATAATCGATAAGATCTCCTCTCTCTCTCTCAAACCCCCGCTGCGATTTCCTCCCCAAAAGTTTCAATCTGTGGTCAAACCCGCCAGGAAGAAACGGTAACCTCAACAAGATGATATGGTGTTTAAAAACACTTTCAAACCCCCTCTCAAAAAGGTTCTCGACAAAGACCAAAAACATTTGCATACTTAGTGGTTGCCAAGGCAAGGCCTCACAATGTTTGTTACATCATAGAGGGTGTTACTACATTCCATACATTCTCAAGAGATCAGAGGGATATTTTGGCGTGTTATATGGGCTCCACCTCATGAAGCTGATATATGGAACAACTCTCCACAATGCTGGGGTGAGTGCTGCATAGTACAGGCCTCAATGACTTCATTATCTTCCAGAGTCCTTCTCTGTGTGAACGTAATTCAGTGGATGATAATTCCCTCTATGCAGAACACCACAAGCAGTGAGATTCAGTGTGGGGGATTAGGAAAAGAGACAAGACTCTGCAAATTGACTCTGCATGCCTTGGCTTTCATCGCGGGTTGCCTTTCAAAAGATCCCGAAAATACAGTTGTTTTTTTCTCCATCTATGTCTGAGAGTTGAATGACAACTACAAAGCAGAGGTGGAAAAAGTACCCAACTGTCATATTTGAGTAAAAGTAAAAATACCTTAATAGAAAATTATCCAGTAAAATACTACTTAATAAAAATATCTACCTTTATTTAACTAGGCAAGTCAGTTAAGAACAAATTCTTATTTCCAATGACTGCCTTGTTCAGGGGAAGAACAACAGATGTTTACCTTGTCAGCTTGGGGATTCAATCTTGCAACCTTTTGGTTACTAGTCCAACACTCTAACCACTAGGCTACCTGCCGCCCCACTTGAGTAAAAATCTAAAAGTATTTGGTTTTAAATATACTTAAGTATCAAAAGTAAAAAATACAAATCATTTCAAATTCCTTATATTAAGCAAAACAGAAGACATAATTTCTTGTTTTTTAATTTTTTATTTACAGATAGCCAGGGGCACACTCCAACACTCAAATATAATTTACTAACAAAGCATGTGTGTTTAGTGAGTCTGCCAGATCAGAGGCAGTAAGGATGACCAGGAATGTTGTCTTGACAAGTGCGTGAATTGGGCCATTTTTCATGCATTCAAAATGTAACAAGTCATTTTGGGTGTCAGGGGAAATGTATGGAGTAAAAAGTATATTATTTTCTTTAGGAATGTAGTACAGTAAAAGTATAAATAGTAAAGTACAGATACCCACAAAAACTCCTGAAGTAGTACTTTAAATGATCATTACTTAAGTATTTTACACCACTGCTACAAAGACAGTGCTCCACCCAAGCAAACTAGATACTTGATTGAAAACATCTGGCACTTATTTAATGTAGACATCTTGAGGGAGTGTCAGATATGACCGGTGGTTGACCTTAGAGATGTGAAGTAATGCCTCAACATAATGGTTGTGTTTACATCACTTCTCGCATAGTCAAGTCAAGCACACGTTCAATGGAATGCTTTCAGTCATGTAATGGATATAGACACAGTAGGCTACTGCACAACATTTGCTAGTCAAACATAAGCTCCAAACACTGTAAACAAAGACTGCTCTTCACATTCCCAAAGTTCTTAGAACATCCAGATTGGAGCCTCAAATGAACACATTCATTGTGGTATCAGTAACAAAACAAAAGGTTTGACATACAAATGAGAGTTGACTTTAAAGTATAACTTGTGCATGTTATCAAAGGTTTGGTGTTATAGGTATGTGGCTACTAGGAAAGCATCTGCAAGAGCATTTCATTGGGGATGTGACTGACGTTAACTGGCTTCAGCAACTCTACGTGACAACTGAATAAACTTAAAGGTCCTGAGTGTGCTCATGCAGTTGGTGAGGTAACATTGTCGGCTAATTGTATTAGATTACATCACTCGATACAGATTGATCCATTTAGAGCTCTGTGGAATGATTACAGGGATTACACATTTACCTCCAGGAAAATATGTCTGTAGCCTCAGTAATGTATCACTTTCTGAGGAATGAGAAAACAAAAACACCTTACTTGATTGGAAGAATGATAGGTGGTGATATAGTGTATAGCCCACCATAGTGTTTTTAGAAAAATTGTTGTATGTTGTTTTGCTTTGTAAAATGGATCAAGGCACAGATGCTGATGTTACGTGGTAGTGTTAATTATTGTTGCAACATTGCCCTCTGTAGGAAAGATATAGGAATGCCTGACTTGGTAGAAAAAGACAGTCAGATCATTGTGTCTGTTCTGCATATTACATTTCTATGTCCAGATTTCCAAACTAAAAGCAAGCTGTATGACTGTTTCTGTTGATGCTCCAGCTTGGTCTTTTGAAGTGACATTTTAACAAATAAATCAAGCGAAGCCCGTTCAGAAGGGAAACCAGAGTGTGTTGGCATCAAATTTAACTTTGAATACAACAAGTGCCGACCTTACCGTGAAATGCTTACTTACAAGCCGTTAACCAGCAGGGCAGTTCAAGAAGAGTTAAGAAAATACTTTCCAAATAAACTAAAGTAAAAAATAAAAACAATTATAAAAAGTAGCACAATAACATAACAATAACGAGGCTATATGCAGGGGGTACCGGTACCAAGTCAGTGTGCGGGGGTACAGGTAGGGGTGAAGTGACTATGCATAGATAATAAACAGTGAGGAGCAGCAGTGTAGAAAACAAATGGAGGGGGGGTCAATGTAATAGTCCGGTGGCCATTTGATTAATTGTTCAGCAGTCTTATGGCTTGGGGGTAGAAGCTGTTAAGGAACCTTTTGGTCCTAGACTTGGCTCTCCGGTGCCGCTTGCCGTGCAGTAGCAGAGAAAACAGTCTATGACTTGGGTGACTGGAGTCTCTGACAATTTTATGGGCTTTCCTCTGACACTGCCTATTATATAGGTCTTGGATGGCAGGGAGCTTGGCCCCAGTGATGTACTGGGCCATAAGCACTACACTCTGTAGCGCCTTACGGTCAGATGCCGAGCTGTTGCCATACCAGGCGGGGATGCAACCGGTCAGGATGCTCTTGCTAGCGCAGCTGTAAAACCTTTTGAGAATCTGGGGACCCATGCAAAATCTTTTCAGTCTCCTGAGGGGGACCATGATAGTGGATAGTGGACCATGATAGTTGACCGGTGACATCGATGACAACCGGTGACATCGACCGCTGAACGTTGCCCGAACATGGAGAGGGACCGACTTCATGACACTGTGTGTGGAGTAAAGGTGGTCTAGATTTTTTTTCCTCTGGTTGCACATGTGACAAACTGGTAAAATTTTTGTAAAACTGATTAAAGTTTTCCTGCATTAAAGTCCCCGGCCACTAGGAGTGCCGCTTCTGGGTGAGCATTTTCTTGTTTGCTTATGGCCTTACAGAGTTGGTTGAGTGCGGTCTTAGTGCCAGCATCGGTCTGTGGTGGTAAATAGACGGCTAATAAAAAACATAGATGAGAACTCGGGGAGGCAGGGTAGCCTAGTGGTTAGAGCGTTGGACAAGTAAGTTGCAAGTTCGAATCCCCGAGCTGACAAGGTGTCGTTCTGTCGTTCCTAGGCCGTCATTGAAAATAAGAATTTGTTCTTAACTGACTTGCCTAGTTAAATAAAGGTAAAATAAAAATAAACTCTCTTGGTAGATAGTGTGGTCTACAGATTATCATAAGGTACTCTACCTCAGGTGAGCAATACCTTGAGACTTCTTTAATATTAAAACATCGCGCAGCAGCTGATGCATCAGAGAATATTGCATCAGTTGGATCCGCACTTACATCCATGTAAATTGACCAGTTCTACACATGCTACCTCGATGCCGGATGTCGCACACACGTGCTGGTATCTCTTGCTGTATTGCTGTTGCTGCTGTAACTAACTAGCTATGCTTGCTGTTTTCTGATATGCCAGGGTTCTGTGTTTCTTCATTCAGGGGATTTGGTATAGCATATCGTGCTCACTACCTGTAGTTATTTGATCACCTTTATATGACGCTTCACTCTGGCAGTGAGCTACCCTGAAGGAGCAGAGCCTAATGCCAATGCATTGTACTCTTTTCTAATATATGATTAAGGTTAAACGTACACATGGTGTTTCCTTTCTGAACTAGGCCTTACTGATACACATTAAATCAAATTGACATACAGTTTTTGAGAGAAGTGTTCGTCTTGTCAAGGATTTTTTTTTTTTAACTGTACCAGACCTAATTCAGTGTATATATGGAATATAATCTCTTCCACACAGGCAATGTGGAAGGTGCCCTGGGATACCCATGGGACTTCAGCATTGGTCCCCAGGTAGGAAAGACTGGCCACATAACATATAAAACTGTATGTGCATTTGTGTGTGCACAAAGTTTCAAGTTTTCCACCTGGTCCATCCCCAAAGACAGGCCCATGTGAAGAGACCTGCTACAGCTGCAGACATCGGCCCCAGAAAACCGCATCAGGGAGCAGATAACAGTATGTATTTTTGCATTTGAATAGAAGTATTGAGAACGCAGACTAAAACATTCAGGCAACAAGTCAAGTACTGTCATATTTAACAAACTAATTGTTTAGTTTCTATACATTGTTCTTCTGCTTCCAAAACCTAAACCGAGTGTGTGTGAAAGTTGTGTAAATCAGCATCTGCTGGGGTGGTGTCTGTATACCTAGTAGAGACAGCTGCTCACCAGTAACGCCTCGATCACACCAACAGTGTTTTTGCGCAAAATGGCACACAGCATCATCTGGATATGTGTGCAACAAAAGTTCAACATTCACCTTCTGCTGCCATTTATGCCAAGCCTTCTACACATACAGTCGTGGCCAAAAGTTTTGAGAATGACACATTAATTTTCACAAAGTCTGCTGCCTCAGTTTGTATGATGGCAATTTGCATATACTCCAGAATGTTATGAAGAGTGGTCAGATTAATTGCAATTAATTGCAAAGTCCCTCTTTGCCATGCAAATGAACTGCATTTCCACTGCATTTCAGCCCTGCCACAAAAGAACCAGCTGACATCATGCCAGTGATTCTCTCATTAACACAGGTGTGAGTGTTGACAAGGACAAGGCTGGAGATCTCTGTCATGCTGATTGAGTTCGAATAACAGACTGGAAGCTTCAAAAGGAGGGTGGTGCTTGGAATCATTGTTCTTCCTCTGTCAATCATGGTTCCCTGCAAGGAAACACGTGCCGTCATCATTGCTTTGCACAAAGGGCTTCACAGGCAAGGATATTGCTGCCAGTAAGATTGCACCTAAATCAACCATTTATCGGATCACCATGAACTTCAAGGAGAGCGGTTCAATAGTTGTGAAGAAGGCTTCAGGGTGCCCAAGAAAGTCCAGCAAGTGCCAAGACTGTCTCCTAAAGTTGATTCAGCTGCGGGATCGGGGCACCACCAGTACAGAGCTTGCTCAGGAATGGCAGCAGGCAGGTGTGAGTGCATCTACACGCACAGTGAGGTGAAGACTTTTGGAGGATGCCCTGGTGTCAAGAAGGGCAGCAAAGAAGCCACTTCTCTCCAGGAAGAACATCAGGGACAGACGGATATTCTGCAAAATGTACAGAGATTGGACTGCTGAGGACTGGGGTAAAGTAATTTTCTCTGATGAATCCCCTTTCCGATTGTTTGGGGCATCCGGAAAAAAGCTTGTCCGGAGAAGACAAGGTGAGTGCTACCATCAGTCCTGTGTCATGCCAACAGTAAAGCATCCTGAGACCATTCATGTGTGGGGTTGCTTCTCAGCCAAGGGAGTGGGCTCACTCACAATTTTGCCTAAGAACACAGCCATGAATAAAGAATGGTACCAACACATCCTCCGAGAGCAACTTCTCCCAACCATCCAGGAACAGTTTGGTGACGAACAATGCCTTTTCCAGCATGATGGAGCACCTTGCCATAAGGCAAAAGTGATAACTAAGTGGCTCGGGGAACAAAACATCGATATTTTGGGTCCAAAATGCATTTTCACTGTCGGTGTGATCGAGGCGGAATCTTAGTTCGAGGTGTGTCCAATCTGGACTATGTTAGATGGACAACCCATGCCAATGTTCAATTGTTTAAAAAAGTGATGGTCCACAAAAATGAAACAACAAATCCAAACTCTCCTCTTCTTCACCAGGTGAAAGCCAGCCTAATAATGAGTTTCCAACATATTATTTTTTACCTGTTAAGTAATTTCCAATCAACTTCAAATGCCTTCGCAGGTAGGGACAAAATGGTTGCTCGTGCCAGGCGTTCTGAGTCGGCTGAGGACAGTCGAGCCGGATGCACCACAGATATCTGGCACTCCCTGACAAAGGACCTGGTGGAGGAGAGCATTCCCTGCGGGACACAGGAAATGAAGAGGAGGCCGTCCACAGCCAGGCAACACAGGCATGAATACTCCAGGTATGACCCTTGAACACAATAAGTTTGGGAGTAGGAAAGTGTCAAGTCATGCCAAGGTGACTGTGGTGCTGGCTTACTGTGATGATGATTAAGATGGTGATGATTGTGATGGTGATGGAAATGATGATGATGATGGTGGTGGTGTTGGGATGTGCTAAACTTTGAACATTGAGATATTAAATGAATGATAGGAAATTAAAAAGACTGGGTTATGTTAGAATTTAATGGTTCTCAGAATAAAGAAGGCTTTGGAATGTGTTTGATGGAGGAGAGGAGAGCGATGTGTTGATACAGTGGAGACAGATGGAATCTGTGTATTAGATGAAAGAGGGGTTGAGGTCAGGAGGTGAGGACAGATTCTCTTAAGAGAGTAATAAATGTTTGGAATCCTGTTACCCTCTTTATTAGCTTCCTGTAGTGCCATAAAATGTAAGGATTGGAGAGAAATTGGAGTGTTTTAAGTAGAATGCATATAAACTGTGAAGTCTGTCTGTTTTCAGCTGTGCAGAACCTTTGGGGAATGATTAAACTTGGTTAAAGCTTCTATAGTGTCTGAGTAATTTACTCTGAAAAATAAGGACCTAACAGTGGTGATGAGGATGGAGGTGATGAGGATGGAGGTGATGATGATGATGGAGGAGATGATGATGGAGGTGATGATGATGATGGAGGTGATGATGATGATGATGTTTATGATGATGGAGGTGATGGTGATGATGATGGAGATGATGATGATGGAGGTGATGGTGATGATGATGGAGATGATGGTGATGGAGAGGATTGTGATGATGATGGAGGTGATGGAGAGGATAGTGATGATGATGGAGGTGATGATGATGGAGGTGATGGAGATGATGGTGATGATGATGGAGGTGATGATGATGGAGGTGATGAGGATGGAGGTGATGGAGATGATGGTGATGAGGATGGAGGTGATGAGGGTGGAGGTGATTATGAGGATGATGACTGCGGTGCTATGCAATAGTGCCTCAGGCAGTGTGCGGATCACAGATGTCCAGCTGCAGGGTCTGTTAGTGAGGCTGGGGAACTCCTCCCAGAGAGAGCAGGACATCGGGGGGTTCCGTCTCCAGCAGAACGTAGCAGGACGTCCCATCACAGAGTTCCTCTTCCCTCCCAGAACACTCCTCCAGCCAGCTAGCTCTGTTACGGTAAGCCCGTGATGAAAACACAGACATTAATCCTTTGGTGAACATTGGTATAGGTTGTCATAGAATATCGACTTTTGTTTACAAAAAAATCCTCATTTAATTTTCAATTGAACAACTTAATCAATCATTCTAGGAGGTAGTTTATGCTTTGACAGAGGTTTATGAAGTCGACTCAGTTTTGACCGTGATTTGTACTGTACTGTAAGGTTTGGTCTGAAGCCTCTGGAAGGAAGACACAGAGCCCAGGGGACTTCCTTTGGGTTGGGTTGGAGCGCATCATGTTGAGACCAGAGTGCACCACAGTCCTATGCAAAGACAATGGCCAAGTGAGAACACTGTGAGGGGTGAAGGATGATTGAGTGTTCTGCCCCTATGGTTTGATAGACTGATAGTATATAATTGATCCAGGACTACATTATTTGCCCTTTTTCACATAATTAATCTAAAAACACATTTCCTACAAGTCTCTTGTATGTTAGCATTGAATGTGCTGTATACATAACATGTAATGATCTGCATACTCTGGTGGGTGGCTAGGCCATAGCATGGTACACACCTGCACGCTGTACTGGGATAAAGCCACAAAAGGCCTGGGCTGAGCATCATGAAAAAATGGAGAGCTGCAGAGAGGACTCTTTGTCCTGTGAAGAGGCAAGCATCCCTGCTACAGAGATCAACTGCCCTGACAACACACCCTTTCTTCTGATTAAAAGGTCATCTGTGTATTCAAATGCAACATTCAACTAATGCTCTGTTGACGTACCATTAGAACAAGAATTGATTGAAGCATCACATAAAGTGATACTATTTATTTAATGCTAGTGGTTTGATTTTCCGACAGGAAAAAGCATGTGTTTAGGGTGTGCCACAGTCCGTGGACCCAGAACCCTTCATCCATAACCCATCCTTCCTGCTCCCCCTGTGCTCTGCTAGACTTCCGGGCCCAGCCCCAGAGCAACCCTGCAAGGAAGCACACCGGTACAGATCTCCATAGTTAAAGTCAGAACTCTTATTCCGTCATTGAATTTAATTACTTTTTTTTCTGATTCCTTAATTGAATTTAGAATGTGTGACACATTGAACTTGAGAGATAAGTGTATCATAGTATGGTTCTCAAAGTCAAACTATGTGTGTACCATCACATGCAGCCGGTGTCCAGGCCAGAAGACCTGCTACCCTACGTTCCCAGGGGACTGGAGTGGGAGGAGGGCCTGTTCGATCAGCAGGGGTATGTAGATATTACACATGCTATTTTTTCTTGCTGCTGACACTGAACAATGTAACCGGTAATTTTGTGGATAGAGAAACTATATCATTCAGTAGGGGACAATTCAAAGTCAGTGGTAGTAACATCCCACTGGGCACAGATATCAATTCAATGTTAATTTAACTGAAATGACGTGGAAACAATGTTTATTCAACCAGTGTGTGCCGAGTGGGATGACCATTACCCAGAGTACAGTAAACATATGGCTGCTTTGTGTGTTGTGTCTCAGCCCTGTGTAGGAGGCATGATGTTCCTTGGCTCTCAGCCCCCCTGCGCCTCCCCCCTCCAGCAGTACCGCACTGCAGCTAAACTACACAGCCACAACATGGTTATTACTGCTTAGATGCATGAAAGTCAAAGCGGTAGCTACTGCTGCACAGGCACATGACTGTCCAGGGACTACGGACATGAGACTGAAACCACCTTGGGCAAGCAGCAGAAACAGAGCCCCACTCTACTCTTCATCTGTTTCATTAGGTCTACTTAACAGAAGATCCTCTGTACTGTCAGCTTTGGTGTCTATTGGTTGCCTGTTTAAAAATAAAATATAATGTACATGGTTAAATAGTCACAAATGTCAATATTATTCAATTGGATAAAATAAAATAGTATTTCTTTATTTTTTTTTAATAGGCAGGTTGCAAGTTGGGATGTATTTTATTTTCCTCCAGGTCAAAGAGGTGTAAGAAGTTCAAATGTATTATTCTCAGTAAAAAGTCTAACTATAACCTGTCCTTTATCAAAAAGCATTCCATGTAATTTAAAAAGACAGTCAATGGACAAGGTCAAGAAGGTGCTTCTACACCAGCATGGCTTGTTGTTAGGGGTTTTAGGCTGGGATTCTGTACAGCACTTTGTGACATCTGCTGATGTACAAATGGCTTTATAAATACATTTGATGAATTGATTGAACCAAACCAAGACAAAAACACAGAGGATGGAACAGGGTCGAGGGGAAACACTGGATCTAGGACTGTCAATCACTGTCAATCATCCAAATTCCTGGTTTTTCTCACATAACAAAACAACAACTCCCCAATACTAACTCTAACCCCCCCTCTCAGGAACTGTAGTTTTGTTCTTTATTTTATCAAGTTAGAAATTATACTATAAACAAAAATGTATTTAATTTATTAATGTAATCTTTAAAACATAGGTCCCAGCCCTCCCCAATAGTAAAGCTTGACTCAAACATTGTAGATAAAGAGCGGCTTCGCAGCAGGACTCCTAAATGAAGTGTCAACTCCCTTCATCCATGTCACGATTTTAAGCAAATCAACTTTCTCCAGTTTTCCCAAGTGATCCGTCTTATATTTCCTTCATATTTTCATTGACCACTGGCTCTATACACTCACTGGACTCTACCCACACACTCACACACACACAGGCAGAGTTTCACACTCTTCGCATACACTGGTGCTACTCTGTTTATCTATCCTGATTGCCTAGTCACTTTTACTCCTACCTACATATACATATTACCTCATACCCCTGCACATTGAGTCGGTACAGGTACTCCTTGTATATAGCCTCGTCATTTTGTGTTACTGTTTCATTCATTTACCCCCCTACTTTTTAACTCTGTATTGTTGGGAAAAGGGCTCGTAAGTAAGCACAGTAAAACCTACACCTGTTGTATTCGGGGCATTTGACAAATACAATTTGATTTGAAATACACTTGATTCTATGAAGTTCAGTCAACACAGAGCCACAGATGATCCACAACCAGGACCAACCCAAAACCCAGCACAGAGGTCCTCAGTGAATGTGGTCTGAACTCTGTGGAGGAGGGTCATTGTATCCGAGACGCTGTAGAAGGCCAGAGTCCCTGCCCTGCTGTCCAGATACACTCCTACTCTGGTGGAGCAGGGGACAGGGATATCAGTCCTATTCTTATTGTGCCAATAGGAACAACTCGAGTTGCGACACACCAAACTCCAGGACTGATCATTGGAACCAAAGCAACATTCCAATCCGCCCTTCCTGCTGATGCTTCTGTATGTGATGGCTACCTCACACTCCCCCCTCCTATCCACCTCACAGTAGCGGGTTCCAGACAGATCCTCTTTACACAACACCTGGTAATGGTCTGTGAATCTGTCTGGGTGGTCAGAATAAGACAGAGCCTTGTCACTCCATGACACTTCTCTATTGCACTCAGACAGACGCAGGTGTTGATACGCTGAGTTGGGATCCAACGTGAGATGGCAGTAGTCTAAGAAAGTGAAAAAATTAAATGAAGGTGAAATATGCATTCGTGATAAGGTCTGTGTGTGTGTGTGCGTGTGTGTGACGGTATTACTTACTCTCCAAGAACTCCACTCTGGTCTTGGGCTCATGATGGAAATGTACTTCAGCGGCAGCCATTACTATATAGAGTTGGGAGGCATCTTAATTAATTAATGTTTAATTAAGAAACATTCAACACAAATATATACAAAAGTAAACCAAGATTAAATATTCATTGATTGTGTGTGTGTATTACTCACATTCTGGTCTAGGGCTGAGGACACAGACTTCGGAGGCAGCCGTTACTATACAGGATAGGCAGACAAATGGATGTATTCATTTATAATCAAGAAGCATTTAACAGAAAGTTAACCAAACATTTTATCTTCACTATATCTGTAACACTTACCTTTTCCAGGTATCTGGACCATTTCCTCCTTCAACACATCCTCCAGTCGCTCCATCATTCCAGAGATGGAGCTCTTCACTTCCTCAAAGGAGAAGTGCTGGTTGGCAGTGATATAGGGTAAGAGCTCAGATGCAGGAGCCACACAAAGAGACTGGAAAGTCTACAGCGGGAGAGAGAGAGTGAGAGAGGAAAAATAGACAATAAGAAAATATGAAGAATTCTGGAGCTCAGAGGTTATATGTTGTGTAGAAGTAAGGAATCCTGGGTCATGCTTGATGGGCACTAATTGGGAACATATTATGACACAAAAATAAACATTCTTATTGAACAAGCTCGGGTAGTTTCGTGCCTAGCTCCGAACACCGCCCTGCCACTGTGGATAGAAAGACGTCACCTTGATGAAATGAATGTTCTCCTCTGTTTGTGTGAGCTGCTCCAGATCCTTATCTCTCCTCTTCAGCTCAGCTATCTCCTGCTCCAGTTGCTCCAGGAGTCCTTCAGCCTGGCTTACTGACGCCCTCTGGTGGGCGCTGATCAGCTCCTTCACCTCACAGCGCCTTCTCTCAATGGAGCGGATCAGCTCAGCAAAGACCAGCTCACAGTACTCCACTGCTGCCTGTGCAGAAAGCTGTTACGAGAGAAGAAGAGAGAAGGATGGGGGGGCCATTTTAACCAGCACATTCACTCTGCTCTCACCTAGACCCATAGAGATAGATAGAGCACTCCTCTTTGCATGTGTGTCATTGTAGTGTCTGTGACAGCATGGGCAGTGCAATTGAGTCAGTCTCCATTTTGAAGTAGTACATTTTCTTCCTCACAATTGGCTAATCCCTCCTGATGACACAGTTGGACATGACTCCAACAAAGTCACCAGGAGGGATCAGCCAATGATGTTAGAAGTCCCACCCAGTTAACTACATTAAATTAGTGGAAGCCCTTAACGGCGCTGCCCACACTAATTTGGCCTTCTGGCCACTAGAGGCCTCTATCATTCTCTATGCCTAGACCCCAGACAATCAGTCCCTATAGTGTGTCCCAGTGGTATTAGGCTCCTCCCTGGTTTTAGTTTAGAAATAGTACATAACTTTCTGACAAATAAATGTACATACTCTAAATGGTTATTAAATACTCACTGAAAGGGACATCACCGCCTGTCTTATGTCCTGCATCTCCTTCTCTCTCACACAGATTCTCAGCCCGACCTGCTGCCGTTTCTCCCTCAACTGCCCCTGTAGAGAATAACCATTTCAAATGATTACCAAAATTAAAACAGTTTTCATAATAGACCAAGTTATGTTTTTGAGTGGGGAAATAGTTATGGAACTACACTTGTCATATGGCAACAAAATTATTATGCTAAACAAATCACTTAGACTAACTTAACTGATAAATGAGTGCCTTCAAGACAAAAAGGTTACGATAGTTCAGAGTTCATGCCTCTGCAGTGTATGTAAATGAGTGACCTTTGACTTTTGAGGATACGGTCTGGCCCATCATGCTGTTTTCTGTAATCTACTCCATCCTTTGTTTGTTTTAAAGTGATTTTGTTGTGACAGCCTATTTTGTCTAACATAGTTGGTTTTTGACTCTATCACCAGTCAATTTGAAAGCAGAATAGAGAATTTACAAATAACAACCTAATTGTGGATTATGTGATACTGACCCCTGAGTGTATGTCACTGGAACAACTCAATTTTGATGTTGGCTGGAATTTCCTACTCTTCCAGTTTCTGGCAAAACAGTAAGCAATAACGAAGCTGATCTCTAAATATAAAACATTATAGATGGCAGTATTATGTTCCAGATCCATAGGCCTACCTGTTTCTCCGTCCTCTCTGCTGCTGCGGCTGAGTCATCACGACCATACTTCACATCTTCAGGTCCAGGGAAACAAGAAGCAGAGGGAACCGTTTTGAAATCGGTCTTCAATTTCTCTACCAACTCAGCCAGCAGAATGTTTCGATTCAGAGCAGGTCTTGGGGTGAAGGTCTGTCGGCACTGGGGGCAGCTGTGAATTCCCTTTTGGTCATCAAGAGACCAATATTCCTTGATACAGCCTTTACAGTAGCTGTGTCCACAGGGAATAGTCACTGGATCCTTCAGTAGATCCAGGCAGATCGAACAACTGATCGAGTCCATGGTCTCGACTATTCTGGTGCACACACCAACCAACTGAGTCCCAAGTGGTGAATGCTGAGGAGTCGAAGAGAAGGGCTATCACATGCGCTGCTGTTACGTGAGAAGTGTTTACACTTCCTGTTTGGGTTGTTGTTTGGGTTGGGTCGTGGGTAATCTCGGAAAACCCAGATTTGTGTCCGCTTTGACGGAACATTAAGGGGGTTCGATTCATCCTGTCCGGGCGCCCGTGTAGGCGTGTTTAGCTTCGGCTGAAAATGTATTGCATTCGATTTGGAACCGGGCTGCCTCCCATGTGTGAACCGGGTGCCCCGATCAAAGGTCAGGGCGAAATCGGCTCAAAACAAAAGTGACGTAGGCCTAATTAAGCACGTATAGTAATTAACAAGGATTATGTGTTTACCCATGTAAAATGTATTACTTTTGATAAAAACGCGTTATGTGCATGCCATCCCAATGAAAACTAGTTAGGCAATTCTAACATTTTATGGATAAGATTGTTGTTTGTGGACGATGCCTTGACAAAATGACCGAGTGGTGGAGATTACTATTCAATTCGAGAATGGAACGCCTCCCTCCCCGCTTTCGCCCAATTACGTTACTGGTTCATGCCCGGTGATCCGCGTTTCAGCATAATCGAATCTGCCCATTGGTAACATTGTGGCAGGCAACCCGTCTGTCCAGAGTAGTTCGTGTGTTTTGCCGTTGTCATGTATGTATAGCGCGAAGCACTGATTTGTCACTTACATCCATCCCACTCAATGACAATCATGGAAAACATAAGTAGTCTGGCTAAGAGCCAAAAATAGAAATGAGAAGCCATCTATGGGCATAAATGGATGTGACGTTTGCCGGGATGACATACAAGCGCAGCCGATCAACGTTCCAGCGCGCCAAAACGATGCAGTTGAAAGGTGGGACTGGGAGGTTGCCGTATAAAGTGTTGCGTCTTTGCTGCCAAGACTACCACCACAAAAATAACCAACCTTCATGATTAAACCCTAATTATATTTTACTAAAACAGTGTAGTAACAAAAGTACCCAAGTAATGCAATGTGTAAGCTAACAAACATGTATATACAAATATTTACTTGAAAACTGAAGCACAGCTATCAACTTCAGATTGATAAAATATTTTGTGGCTTGTTTAGGCATTTTTTTCAGCACTCGTCACTGTTTGCATTACAAACAGAGCTCACACCAGGGGTGCTTCAGCAGGACGCAACATTTTGTTACATTCAGATAGATCTCTGCTATGTAGAACAAACATGCCCTTTGGCATGTAGAATAAGAAACCATGTCTATCTGCGACGTTGGTGGCTCTGTTTTTGATTGATTGACCCCCACATTTTTAACACTAATAGTAGTAATTTAATATAGTTTACAACCCCAACTATGTTAACATCAAAACTATATTTTACAACTTCAGTTAGTTACTTAAGTTATGATATTAATTCATAACATACAGTAGATCATGTTATCCTTATCTTGTCTTGTCTTCCACTTCTAAGCGGATTCATTTTCTTCCTCAAGATCCTTCCTACAAATGGAATTCAAGTCATTGCTGATCCTCCATCAGTTTAGTTTTTAAATCATTGCTTTTCCCCATCGTAGACAACTTGGTCTGCTACCAAGAGCTTTCAGCAATTGTTGTTACTGGAACACACTCACACAGTGGAGAAGTCAACACACAAAACAAGTATTTTATAAAGCAGTGAATTGAGTCATCCAAGTCCACACAGAAGAGAAACTACACTATTGCCTCAATCAGCACAATGCTTTGTGATCGTCCACTTAGTCCCATATTTAATGTACAGCCTTTGATGTCCTGCTGTTGACGAAGTCTGCTTTTCTATATCCAGCCTAGCAGATGATGAGAGGAAAAGCAACACAGATTAATTCAAAACTATTGTCACCACACAAAATGTTTCTTATCCTTTGAGGTTATACTGTGTAGGGAGGGGCCTTATCTTCCTATAGGCCCTGTGGAGCTCTGAGTGGCTCCACATGCTGTGTAGTAGGATGCAGGCTGCCTGGCCAGCCCTGGTGGGACCAAACCTAAAGGGACACAAGGTTACGGTCATTGGACATAAAATGAACAGCATAAAGCAAGGAGAAGAGGTTTAACAGATTCAAATAAATTCCCTCCAATCCAACTCATAATGTTCAGGAATAATACAGTGCATTTTAAGGCCATCTGCAGTCCTTGCATAGCATCAACCAACAGTGCCACATCGACTGCACAGTCGGGCATCAGATTACTATGTACAGTATATCATGTGGTTAGTTGACATGTTAAATCCAGGCAATGTAGTCAGCCTGGAACGCAGCCATGGTCTTCAGAAGCTACCCACTGACCCGTTGTCCTCTGCGCTGATGTTGATGATCTTGGGCAGCGCCCCGTGGTTGACGATGGCCCTGACGTGCTGCGTCTCGTCCTGGCTCAGGTTGATGAGGATGTGGCACAGGGATACAGTCACCTCTGTAGGCAGGTCTGTGCTCGTGTCGGAGTTGGGTAACATGACCACCAGCTGTGGCAACACCTGTTTGACTACAGAGAGAGTGGAACGCTTCGTGAGAGATTGTTTGATTTTCTACAGCAGCAGGTTTATGCTGCTGTGCTTTTACATACACTTACAAGTCCAAAGACAAATACTTTGTGGGACTTAAGTAGGACTAAAACAATGCAATTGATGAGTCAATTCACAGCTCACCAATGTGAGCGTGAAGCTCTCTGTAGCGTGAGATGTTACATCGCAGGGACACAGCAGTCTTCTTCACAACCATCCCTCCTTCCTGGAGCATCTTCATGGCCTGGAGTAGACCATTCTCCCTCTGTACTATGGTGTGGGCGATGGCCTGGGATACCTGCCCAAACAGAGCCATGAGCCCAACATCACCAACTGACAGTCAATATAGTAATGCATAATATAGTAGTCACATCAATTTAATACTTACTATACAGTCAAATCATTACAATATAATAGATGTGTGGCTGTATTATAGTTATTCCAAATCAAACCCATGGGCAAATCAATTCCACACTCCCAGAAGTGTACATAGCCCATAGAAATAGGATCAAAGATCTGTGATATAGCCTTACCAGGCCGTTCCCAACTGTGATGTTCTGTAGGGCTCCGATGGCAGCCTCCTGGGTGTAGGGACAGATGCTGC
Source organism: Oncorhynchus mykiss (assembly GCF_013265735.2). Lineage (NCBI taxonomy): Eukaryota > Metazoa > Chordata > Actinopteri > Salmoniformes > Salmonidae > Oncorhynchus > Oncorhynchus mykiss. The sequence continues at coordinate 61,679,046 of NC_048579.1, forward strand.
GTTCCATGATTGACAGGTACATGCGCACTGTGATGGCACTCCACAGCCACTCTACCCCAGAGGGACTACCCTTCTCCAGCAGAGGGCGCTTTGGTTCAAGACGCTATAGGACCAAAACAACCAGAAAACTTTGAATTAAAGGGCTTCCTGTTAACTCCCAGATACCAGGTTTCACATTCATTTTCAATTAACGTGTATAAGGCTTTTTAACAATTACATTTGTCAAAGAAAACCGGGCTTAAAGAGTTAGTGGAAAAGCATACGTTTTGAACTTAATTAACGAGGCGGCTTATCCATAACATAGGAATTGCTCATTTTTTTCTTTAGTGGTAATAACTTATTTATAACCAGATAGAAACAGTGCATGTCAAGTACATAAGGGCCACAGAGATGATAACAGCCACGACATAGAAGTCATGGGAGCCTACCTGGATGATTTTGGCACTGCGGGAGCCGAAACAGCCGGGGGTCTTGGTCTTTGGAGCCAGGTTGAGTCGAGACTCATGGAGGTCGCTGGCATACTTCTGTGGAAGCTCCACCTGGTAGGAGAGATTGTGTAGGATGCACACACAGTTCTCTGTGGACTGTGGGAGGAAATAAGTGGTTCTGTTCAGAGGACTATGATTTTAAGATCAAACATTCTGCAGATGTCTGGTGCACAAATATTTAATTGGAGAACAGAGCTGGTTCATGATGTTCAATATTTAACACTAAAGGAGAGATTAATAAGTTGTTCTAGAGACATAAATTAATAAAATATTAGGCAAAAACAGTCTTATTTAATTTCCCTGTGTCAATATTTATTCCACCTACAAATGTTCAGTAATGCTTGTACGAAAATAAACAAGTGAACACTTTGCACAAAAGCTTCGTAAAATGTTAGTCCTTCACATGCAGTACCTTGTCATCAGGCTTGTAGTCAGCTATGGTCCCGCGGATGTAGTATACCAGTGAGTCAATAAGGTTCTCACACTGCCGCATGGCTTTTCTCCCTTCTGGACCAGCGGAGCTTATGTTTCTGACAACAACAATGACAGGTTGTCATTATCGCCACTAGGCAACAACAAAAACATGTTTTTACATACCAGACATTGGCCAAACATCTATCCTAGCTGTTGGCCGGATGAGCCAAATGTTTATGTAACGGAGAGATATTTGGAGTACTTTAAAAAGGTTCTCTGTTGTCTGCAGTTAAAGCCATTAGAATACGTCATTGTAATACAATGTCTCTATGCGTTGAGAGATAGCAACATGTATTTCAAGCACAAAGGAAATGTAAGAAAAAGAGTAACATGAGTTAATCTTTCACTTTAATTTCAACCACTTGTCAATGAGTCAACTGTTCCACTTCCTTTTAGATGAAGTCAGCACGTAGAGAAAAAAAAAACATGACAGTTGCCTCAATACATGTGACCAAATGGTCATTATTTATTCCTAAAAATTCTGCAGTGTTTTTGTTAACGTCAAGCCAAATACAGTAACATTAGTGATGACCCAAGGTTATGGCTGTGAGTTGGAGTGTTGTGTTTTCGTTTTAAATCATGCCAAAGACGGAGGAATTCCTCAGCGTTACACAAGTCAATGGTTGCCAGGGCTTGATAGCACCAGTCAATATGGATTCAGAGGTTTCAACTCTACTAGAGCCACTAAGAGGGAGAGGGCTCCATTAATAATTTAGTCCCGGACTGTTTTCAGTTGTATCGGTTGCTAGGCAAAAGCAAAACACTCCTTGTTATACCATGTTGTGTTTGTCAGGTGGTATATTTGTGCCAAACCAAATCAATGGCAGTTGGTTCAACAGGAACACACGGTATGCAGGATATTGTTTCCAGCGCATTGCTGCTCCATCGAGGTGATGCTGCCAAGGCAGAAGTTATCATGCCTGTTTTGCCAGGTAGAAAGGAGTAACAGGATGACGCTGGCCCTTTGAGGAACCTCACAGTTCTCACTCATGGCGAGGAGGCTGTCAGAGATAAATATAATGATCTTGACAAAGCCTTGTGAGATGTAACACTGTGGTGAGAGATGGATTGCACATGAACCGCCTGGGTCACCGTATAATAATCAGCGCCTTCAGTATTCACACCCCTTGACTCTTTCCACATTTTGTTGAGATAGACTACATTTAAAATGAATTCAATTGAGATTGTGTCACTGATCTACACACAACACCCTGTAATGTTAAAGTGGAATTATGTTTTTAGCAATGTTTATAAATGAATTCAAAATGAAAAGCTGAAATGTCTTGAGTCAATAAGTATTCAACCCTTTAACGGCAAGCCTAAATAAGTTCAAGAGTACAAATGTGCTTAAGTCACATAATAAAGTAGCATGGACTCACAGTGTGCAATAATATTGATTAACATGATTTGTTTAATGACTACACCTTCTCTGTACCCCACACATACAATTATTTGTATGGTCCCGCAGTTGAACAGAGAATTTCAAAGATTGAACGAAAAAGACCAGGAAAGTTGCTTTTTGTTGCCAATGCCTCGCGAAGAGCACCTATTGGTAGATGGGTAAAAAAAGACATTGAATATCACTTTGAGCATGTTGAAGTTATTCATTACACTTTGGATGGTTCTTGAGTGGCCTAGTTACAGTATTGACTTAAATCAGCTTGAAAATCAATGGCGAGACTAGAAAATGGCTGTCTAGCAATCATCAACAACCAATTTGACAGAGCTTGAAGAATTTTTTTCCAAATATTGTACAATGCAGGTGTGCAAAGCTCTTACGAGATTTACAGAGAAATACTCACAGCCAAAGGTGATTCTAACATGTATTGACTCAGAGGGTTGAATACTTATCTAATCAAGATATATTAATTAGTGTTTTATAGTGCAATATTATATATATATTTTTAATCTTCTACTTTGACAGAGTATTGTGTAGATTGTTGAATAAAAAAAAAAAAGACATCCATTTTAATCCCACTGTAACAACAAAATGTGGAAAAAGTCAAGAGATGTGAATACCTTCTGAAAGCACTGTATACCATTTAGCAGAAGATTTAACCAAAGCGACTTAGTCATGCATGCATACATTTTACATACGGATGGACTCGGGAATCGAACCCACTGTCCTGGCTTTGAAATACACCACGCTCTACCAACTAAGCTACAGAGGACCATCAATCAAGAAATTATTTCATGATCATTCCAAACATAAATACAATACCCCTTTCTGTATCCCACTGCCTAGTGTCTACCCCAGGCTGCCCTAAGACGGATCCCTAGAAATACTTGACCACAGATACTACATAGGTCAGTGTCAAACACACAAATGGCCAATAAATGCCTTTGTCCAGACCAGACGACCTACCGGAGGCAGCCAGTGGCGTTGTAAAAGGTGTCTGGGTCAGCCAGCATGCCATCTTTGGGGTTCTCCCCCTCAGACAGGCCTGAGCAGGGCACGAGCACAGAAGTGGTCAGGATCTCCAGGGCCTCTTTGGAGAGATGCTCCTTCAGCAGGTTATGGGAGGATAGGTTCCACAACAGCCCTGTGGAACATGTTTCATTCTTAGGTTACTACTGTGTCATTACCATTTTACCATGTAAGTTCATGTCAATCACATATTCACAAAGCATCTCAGAATAAGAGTGCTGATCTAGGATCACCCCCCCCCCATTCATTGTGATTTAAACAGCTAAACTGATCCTAGATCAGCTCGCCTGCTCTGAGGCACTTTGTGAATACGCGCCCTGGTCATTAATAAAGTTCTACGACGATTTCTTTCAGATCTACACCAGCAGGTGTTCAAACTAACCAGTGAGCTGCCGCCGGGTCAATATGTTGCGACTTCTCCTGAGCAGACGCATTACAGGGGCCACGCCCTTCACCTCCATCTTGTTCTCGCTGCTCTCGAAGACAACGTTTCGAAGCGCCCCCGCCGCTATGCGCTCCAGCTCCTCGCTGTCGCTCTGCAGCAGTTTGATCAGCCTGGGTATACCGTGAAGGTAGAACACCTGGGGACAGACAGGCAGAGATCTTCATCTACCCTGGTTTCCTATGAAGAGTGAGCTCAACATGAATTTCTCATGCAAATCACCCACATAATCTCAATATAAATTGAAGGGTAAATACCCCTACCAATCCAATTATTTGAAAATAGCACATACTGTATAGTCAACATCAGCTGTATTGTAGGCCTCCAGCCTGGAAGCCTTTAACCTTAATTGAGCGACCAAGTCAACAGTAGTAGAGATGGGCCCCAGCTCACCATCTTCTTAGCATCAGCGCTGTTGAAACATTGGTTTTAAATAAAGCTGGCAGCAGTGATCTGTATCTCATCATTCTCTTGGCCCAGCAGGTTCACTGCCCTCTCCAATGTCAGCTCAGGCACCTTGCTCTCTGGCTTCCTATGTATGGGAGAGAGCAATGAAGAGGAAATCTCCCGGTCAATGACACACTCACTTGATCAATCCCAAAGGCTGGTTCATCCAATTTCTCATCCCCACAACACTTTCCATTGTATTCATTTATATACACCCATTACAAAATCTAGGTAAATCATTGATCTGAAACGACAGATAAGCAACTGACCCACCGATAATTCTCTGGAAGACTCTTTTATAACAGCTTTAGTGCCAGCCGAGATAAGCCACCGAAGTCTGGAACCAACAGGACCCTGAACAGCCATAAAACTGATAAATAGCTAGTTACATAGTTAGCCAAATAGCTACCTAGACTGCTACCTTGATCCTTTTTGCTGCTGTTTATTATATATCCTAGTCACTTTATTCCTAGTTACACAGTATGTACATATCTACCTCAATTACCTCGTACTGCTGCAAATCAAGTCGGTACTGGTACCTCGTGTGTATCGCCAAGTTATCTTTACTCATTGTGCATTTATTATTACTTTTGTATTATTTTTCTATTTTCTTTCTCTGCATTGTTGGGAAGAGCCTGAAAGTAAGCATTTCACTGTTAGTCTACGTGCATGTGACAAATGACATTTGATTTGAGTTGTTGAAAACTAAATTAATTGCCAGATGTAATCAACTACAGGTTTGTGTAGAACACATAAGCCATCTTACAGCGCAGTGACTTCATTCACATCTGTCTGCTGGATCTCTGGCTCCGCCGCCGCCCTCATCTGGCCCATGTCCACCCCCATGCTGACCAGCGAGGCCATTTGGCTCCCACATGCTTCTGGCTCTCCCTCCCCACCTGGCCCAGCCAGGCCAGGCCCTCTGCTCTCTGGGTAGCATTGAATGACCTGTTTGTCTCCTCGCCCCCCCTTTGAACCTCCATCAGGTAGGGGCTGTTGTCAGTGCGAATCGCAGGGCTGCTGCACAGGAATGAGTGGTCTGCAGAGAGGCCCTCGAGTCTGTCTGAGGGACTGGCCCCAGTGGTAGTTGCCGCCGTTAGCCATGGGGTGCGTCCTTGTGCTACGGGCCACTTCCGAATGGACATAACGTCGCATCAAGTCTGTCCCGTACGACCGCTCCTCTGAAGTCCATCATGGGCGGCTGGCTAGGGCCGGGGAGGGTGCAGGTTCCAAAACTGAGTTTCCCGTAAGCCAGATGGGAGCGAGGTAACTCAGGGCTGGTGACTGGGGTCAAATCCACCATCTTAGGTGGACTTCTTATATTCTCCTTGAAAAACGACAGGCTGCTGAAGTCCCTGCCTCCGATCTGGCCCAAAGATGAGTGTGTCTACAGGGAAAGGTGAAAAGCAGAGGTTGCCCCGTTTCAGAAGGCTCACAACTGAATCAACCATAAAGACAATTCTGGTAATAATGCTAAAACATCTGTGTAAAGCTGTTGCATATAATTGGACAGTCTTGATGACTCAAAGCAACACAAAAGGTTTAGGGAAAAAGATCCTACAAAAACCGAAGAACCGGTGATAATTGATGGCTTTCTGGATAGATGAAGACTACCTGAAAGATACACCACATGTGTACTGAAGGATCATGCCATCTCGCCAATTCCCTAATTACCATCTGGCTGCACGCACTCTCCTATTGGAAAGGTAAATGGGAAGGACTGCAAATACAGTAGACTAGAGGAGATTGAATATAATAGTTTGCTGACATGATTGCAAACATCATGACAAATACAATGTCACTAAGAATGACACCAATGACCAGGCCTGCATGTCCATTCGGTTGCATCTGGTTTCGACCCGTCCTGTATTTCCTGGTAGACTATGCCGAAACATTTTTACCCCCCAATCATCAACTTCTGATTCCCTTGGCGATTTTAATTGGCTAATCTTGCAGACCTCGTTTCTTCGTACAGACTCAATGAAAAACACATTTTAGACTACCATTTTACCATTGGACGTTGTCTTTTTGCCCTTACGAGCAAGTGTGAGCTGCACTTGTTGCTGAACACGAAAACTCCGTTCGTTTGAATGGGTATATATATAATCCTCTGGTGGTAATACCAAACTCGTGTCATCTGCGTCAAGTGTGAATGAGTCTAGTGCAGGTAAAACCGACTTATTAAACTGCGACTCTTCCATGATTCCGTAGCTCTCCAAACGTGTAATTCCATAAAATAGCCCGCAGATTCATCAAAAGTGTCACTATCGTCCTTTCCCGACCCGTTCATATACAGTGAAGTACACGGGTGAGTCTGTTCCAGTGCAAGTGAGACAGTTGAGTTCATTGTCACTGTGGTGTGGTCTGTATTAGTCGACACCTGTAATATCATTTTACAAATAAGGAAGCGAGGACACGCTGGGGAGAATGCCAAAATATCATCGGCCAATTCTCTGGCAAATAGCAACCCTTGTAGATCCGGGATGAGCAACTGGCACCCTCCCCTTTATAGGTCCGCGGATAAGTCTCCCCACAACCACTTTTTTTTTAATGAACTGTCAGTTCAATTTACTGTTGATAGTTGGACTATTAGAAAATACAATATGCTATTTCGAAATGTGGTTGTGCATCAGCAGTTTTTCTCTTATGTCAGTTACTGACTGTCACTCACTTAGTTCATATCAGCAAAAATGTTTTAGATTGGTTTGTTAGTCTAGCGCCCAGCTATCTAATCATGTTCGAATTATCGACCGGCCCCCATTGATCATCAGATATCATATAAAAAACTGCAAACATGTCTACACCCTATGGCAAAATGTAAAAACATTGCAGGAAATTGTCTGTAAAACTGTAAATGTTTCTCTCTGCCCAACCTGGTCTCAGAGCATTTTGTATTATTCTGTATGTAAATTAGAGACATTCCATTTAGTATGATATCTTATGTTTAGTATGGTATGTATTATTTTGTGGATGCCCATCATCTATTTCTTATATGTGTTACGAATGACAATTCGTATGAAACTAATTTGCTAAACTTATGATATGTTACGAATTCCAATTTGTTGTGATTGTCGTTAGCTAGGTGGCTCACGCTAGCTAGGCTAGGGCTTAGCGGAAGGGTTAGCTAACATGAAAAGTAGTTGAAAAGTTGCTAAAGTTATACACCCACCCATCCACCCCGACCAACCACCCTCCTTTTATTTTTGTCTTAAGTAACCTGTCTTGTGTAATTATACCATACCAAATATAACATATCATACTAATTTGATTGTCTCAGATTTACATTTACTATGTTACATATAGCCTGAGACCAGGCTGCTCTATTGAAAAAAATGAGCAGAATTGCATGAAATGAGTTATACAATTGCAAAATCTTCTCTCTGGCCCATGGCAAAATGTGTAGAATTGCAGGAAATTAATTCAAACTTCAATTTTCTCTTTGCTGTCAAGAGGGGGGGCTGATAAAATGTTTTGCTTGCAAGGTGGGGGGAGTGGCAACTTCACATAAGACACCCAAAATGCTAGAGCCGGCACTGACTGCACTTGTAGGTTAACAAACCAGCGAGCCACTATCAAATGTATTAATTCCGTTTTTTGTGGGGGCCCCACCCCCATCAACATTGCCCATCCCTGTTGTAGATCAGTGGTTCACAAACTTTTTCGGTCACTATACCACCAACTGAATTTTTCTGTGCCCGAAGTACCCCTGAAATACCCCCTCATGCATTTTAACAGTAGGCCTATGGTCTCTGAGTATTCTCAAGTACCCCCTGTGGATAGGCCAAGTACCCCAAGGGCTCCTAGTACCCCTGATTGGGAACCACTGTTGTAAATTATGCAGAATTTCTGGATGAGGTCTTTTTTTTGCCATTGTTTCCATTTACTATCCAATAATTTCTGATATGCAACACCTGTATCACACCTGTCAATTACTAATACCATTTGAATCTCACAAAGTCACACTTTATGATTTCTATACCAAAGTTGGGTAGTTCTGTGTCATAATCAAGCAAAAGTTTTGTTAATGCCTGAAGAGCAAGCAGGCAGGCATGTACCTGAAAAGGAATATAATGCTCCCAAGCATGTGATGTGTGTGTTGTGTGTCAAGTTGGGTACTGTGACAAATATCAAGAATATTCATGCAAATGGATGAAACAAGTATTTTATTAAACTAATGCATATTGACTGTAACAAGTGTTATAGGCAAGACCATTCACCTCGCTGTGTAATGGCTCTCTACATTTTCATTAAAGGAGGTGTTCCCAGTGCAGTACGGTACTAAGTATGACACAGCACTGCAGATTCTGGTGTGGGAGTTCTTCTCCAGACTGGAGGAGTTGCTGCCAGGGCCCAGTTTTACACAGGTTCTGATATGACTGCATCTTCATCCTATCAATTCAAATGTGAAAAATGTTGCGTTTACAGTTATGAATGAATGAACCCCCTTTAATAAATGAATCAATGGATGGAACATTCACACATTTCCAGTGGGTAGGAGCTAGGGGTTGATTTGGTATTGGACTGCACTCTCCTTTTCCATTTTAACTTTTAAGTTTGCCTCTCTCACCCTCAGACAGCATCTTGTCTCAGCCTTGCCTTCTCTGACCTGGAGGAGTGTGTTCAGTCTGTCTCTGACCTTGAGCACCTGAAGACACTGCTACAGCATCAAAGACACCTGGGACACCTAAACAGAGGTAGGTAGCCTTCAGGTTATCCATACTGAACAAAAATATAAATGCAACAATTTCAAAGATTTACAGTTCATATCAGGATATCAGTCAATTGAAGTAAATGCATTAGGCCCTACATCTATGAATTTGACATGACTGGGAATACAGATATGAATCTGTTGGTCACAGATACCTTCAAAAAAAAGTAGGGGCGTGGATCAGAAAACCAGTCAGTATCTGGTGTGACCACCATTTGCCTCATGCAGTGTGACATCTCCTTTGCATAAAGTTGATTAGGCTGTTGATTGTGGCCTGTGGAATGGTGCGCAGCCTACGCTGCCATACATGTCGATCCAGAGCATCCCAAACATGCTCAATGGGTGACATGTCTGGTGAATATGCAGGCCATGGATGAACTGGGCAATTTTCAGCTTCCAGGAATTGAGTACAGATCCTTGCGACATAGGGCTGTGTATTATAATGCTGAAACATGAGATGAATGGCGATAAAATGCTATTTTATTTATTGCCTGTAGCTTATGCCTGCCCATACCCTAACCCAAGGGGAGGCAACGTACTTTAATCCGGCCCGCAAAACATTTTTAAAAAAAAAATATATATATATATACAGTGCCTTGCGAAAGTATTCGGCCCCCTTGAACTTTGCGACCTTTTGCCACATTTCAGGCTTCAAACATAAAGATATAAAACTGTATTTTTTTGTGAAGAATCAATAACAAGTGGGACACAATCATGAAGTGGAACGACATTTATTGGATATTTCAAACTTTTTTAACAAATCAAAAACTGAAAAATTGGGCGTGCAAAATTATTCAGCCCCTTTACTTTCAGTGCAGCAAACTCTCTCCAGAAGTTCAGTGAGGATCTCTGAATGATCCAATGTTGACCTAAATGACTAATGATGATAAATACAATCCACCTGTGTGTAATCAAGTCTCCGTATAAATGCACCTGCACTGTGATAGTCTCAGAGGTCCGTTAAAAGCGCAGAGAGCATCATGAAGAACAAGGAACACACCAGGCAGGTCCGAGATACTGTTGTAAAGAAGTTTAAAGCCGGATTTGGATACAAAAAGATTTCCCAAGCTTTAAACATCCCAAGAAGCACTGTGCAAGCGATAATATTGAAATGGAAGGAGTATCAGACCACTGCAAATCTACCAAGACCTGGCCGTCCCTCTAAACTTTCAGCTCATACAAGGAGAAGACTGATCAGAGATGCAGCCAAGAGGCCCATGATCACTCTGGATGAACTGCAGAGATCTACAGCTGAGGTGGGAGACTCTGTCCATAGGACAACAATCAGTCGTATATTGCACAAATCTGGCCTTAATGGAAGAGTGGCAAGAAGAAAGCCATTTCTTAAAGATATCCATAAAAAGTGTTGTTTAAAGTTTGCCACAAGCCACCTGGGAGACACACCAAACATGTGGAAGAAGGTGCTCTGGTCAGATGAAACCAAAATTTAACTTTTTGGCAACAATGCAAAACGTTATGTTTGGCGTAAAAGCAACACAGCTGAACACACCATCCCCACTGTCAAACATGGTAGTGGCAGCATCATGGTTTGGGCCTGCTTTTCTTCAGCAGGGACAGGGAAGATGGTTAAAATTGATGGGAAGATGGATGGAGCCAAATACAGGACCATTCTGGAAGAAAATCTGATGGAGTCTGCAAAAGACCTGAGACTGGGACGGAGATTTGTCTTCCAACAAGACAATGATCCAAAACATAAAGCAAAATCTACAATGGAATGGTTCAAAAATAAACATATCCAGGTGTTAGAATGGCCAAGTCAAAGTCCAGACCTGAATCCAATCGAGAATCTCTGGAAAGAACTGAAAACTGCTGTTCACAAATGCTCTCCATCCAACCTCACTGAGCTCGAGCTGTTTTGCAAGGAGGAATGGGAAAAATGTTCAGTCTCTCGATGTGCAAAACTGATAGAGACATACCCCAAGCGACTTACAACTGTAATCGCAGCAAAAGGTGGCGCTACAAAGTATTAACTTAAGGGGGCTGAATAATTTTGCACGCCCAATTTTTCAGTTTTTGATTTATTAAAAAAGTTTGAAATATCCAATAAATGTCGTTCCACTTCATGATTGTGTCCCACTTGTTGTTGATTCTTGACAAAAAAATACAGTTTTATATCTTTATGTTTGAAGCCTGAAATGTGGCAAAAGGTCGCAAAGTTCAAGGGGGCCGAATACTTTCGCAAGGCACTGTATGTATATATGTATATATACACTAGTCAAAAAAATAAAGGGAACACTAAAATAACACATCCTAGATCCTAGAAACAAGTCAAAATGAGGCTCAGTAGTGTGTGGCCTCCACGTGCCTGTATGACCTCCATGGGACCACGCAGCCATCATACCGCTCAGGAAGGAGATGGATTCAGTCTCCTAGAGATGAACGTATTTTGGTGCGAAAAGTGCAAATCAATCCCAGAACAACAGCAAAGGACCTTGTGAAGATGCTGGAGGAAACGGGTACAGAAGTATCTATATCCACAGTAAAACAAGTCTTATATCGACATAACCTGAAAGGCCGCTCAGCAAGGAAGAAGCCACTGCTCCAAAACCGCCATAAATAAGCCAGACTACAGTTTGCAACTGCTCATGGAGACAAATATCATACTTTTTGGAGAAATGTCCTCTGGTCTGATGAAACAAAAATAGAACTGTTTGGCCATAATGATCATCGTTATGTTTGGAGGAAAAAGGGGGAGGCTTGCAAGCCGAAGAACACCATCCCAACCGTGAAGCACGGTGGTGGCAGCATCATGTTGTGGGGGTGCTTTGCTGCAGGAAGGACTGGTGCACTTCACAAAATACATGGCATCATGAGGATAGAAAACTATGTGGATATATTGAAGCAACATCTCAAGACATCAGTTAAAGCTTGATCGCAAATGGGTCTTCCAAATGGACAATGACCTCAAGCATACTTCCAAAGTTGTGGCAAAATGGCTTAAGGACAACAAAGTCAAGGTATTGGAGTGGCCGTCACAAATCCCTGACCTCAATCCTATAGAACATTTGTGGGCAGCACTGAAAAAGCTTGTGCGAGCAAGGAGGCCTACAAACCTGACTCAGTCACACCAGCTCTGTCAGGAGGAATGGGACAAAATTCACCCAACTTATTGTGGGAAGCTTGTGGAAGGCTCCCCGAAACGTTTGACCCAAGTTCAACAATTTAAGGGAATGCTACCAAATACTAATTTAGTATATGTAAACTTATGACCCACTGGGAATGTGATGAAAGAAAGAAATGCTGAAATAACAATTTTTCTGACATTTAACACTCTTAAAATATAGTGGTGATCCCAACTGACCTAGAACAGGACATTTTTACTTGGATTAAATGTCAGGAATTGTGAAAAACTGAGTTTAAATGTATTTGGCAAAGGTGTACGTAACCTTCCGACTTCAACTGTATTTATACTTTTTTTTACCCCTTTTTTCTCCCCAATTTCATGGTATCCAATTGGTAGTTACAGTCTTGTCCCATCGCTGCAACTCCCGTACGGTAGAGAGCCGTGTGTCCTCTGAAACATGACCCAGCCAAGCCCCACTGCTTCTTCTTGGCACAATGTCCTCTTAACCCGGAAGCACCAATGTGTAAGAGGAAACACCGTACACCTGGCGACCGTGTCAGTGTGCATGCGCCTGGCCCGCCACAGGAGTCACTAGAGCGGAACGGGACAAGGAAATCTCGGCCTGCCAAACCCTCTCCTAAACCGGACGACGCTGAGCCAATTGTTCACAGCCTCATAGGTCTCCCAGTAATGGCCAGCTGTGACACAGCCTGGGATCAAACCCAGATTTGAAGCCTCAAGCACTGCGATGCAGTGTCTTAGACCATTGCGCCACTCGGAAGGCCCCCGATTTGCGTATTAAATTCTTTGGCAACAGCTCTGGTGGGTATTCCTGCAGTCAGCATGTCAATTGCACGCTCCTTCAAAACTTGAGACATCTATGGCATTGTGTTGTGACAAAACTGCACATTTTAGAGTGGCCTTTAATTGTCCCCGGCACAAGGTGCACCTGTGTAATGATCATGCTGTTTAATCAGCTTCTGATATGCCACACCTGTCAGGTGGTTGGATTATCTTGGCAAAGGAGAAATGGTCACTAACAGGGATGTTATCTTTTTGTGCGTATAACATTTCTGGGATATTCTTCGGCTCATGAAACATGGGACCAACACTTTACATGTTGTGTTTATATTTTTGTTCAGTGTACATGGTAGTTGCATGAGCAGACACCTTACTATAAAGCACCTTGTGATGTCTGATGTAAAAAGGGCTTTAGAATAACAATTTGATTGACTTTTTTCCAACTTTATTTTCAGTTCATTGGGCTGCAGCCTATCGTTTTTTCAACAACCCTAAAAATATTGTGGGCCAGTATGTCTTGTGCACCCCTCCTTAGTGCCCTGGAGCAGTCATCTTGAGTCCCTTTCCATGCAGCATCACTGTGGACTTCCTGTTCTATACTGTATTTTTAAACAAACACAAAGTAACACCTGACCCCACCACCTAACACCTCCCTCACACAACCATGCACCAACAACCTACCAAAAGACTGGGAAAACACTGAACAAAATGAGTAGATACAGTACAGACATTACAGACAGGCTGGAGTCAAGTAATTCCCTTTTAATTCATTATTATTCCAAACAGAATAGTCTTCAATCTACTTTATCCAATTTCACTGTTCATATGATCATAAAGGAACTTCTGTTTGCATTGATAAACAAGTGAGTTCTTCAAGACACCTTAGTGAGAGAGTGCCTGGAACAAAGTTGATCAGCACACATTCACAGCAGTCCCCCACCCATTCATTATACAGGGACTGTTTAGTGTCAGTAATAAGGGTCCATGGGGGTAATTCATTCAAAATAAAACTACAGCTGCTGTACATTTTCCACTTTTCCCCTGCAATTTTTTTAAAAAAGAAGGTCAAATTCAGAACAAATAGCATTCATGTCCTTACTTTCCTTCCTGAATGTAGTGTACCAGTATGCATAAATCCAATCTCCATAAATTGTTATATCCATAAAAAATACAACTGGTTAAAGGTGATAGTTTCATGAATAACCATGTTGTTTTGAAATCCTTAGAACATTACCAAATGTACCAATTATTATCATGTATTAGACATGGCTAGAGTAAGTAGATTTTGACTTTATCATTCTGCCTGGCCAATTATACCAAACATTTGTCATTTGGCACAGGATCGATATTTATTTGTCACACAGACACAATGTATGCAACAAACAACACATGTAGTCTGACCAAGTGGCAGACATTATCCAATGACATGTTTTATAGAAGGACTGGACCAGCCAGATGACTGTCCAATCAAACAGGCCGGTGAAAGCTTTCATGCAACAGATTTTAAGAAGGGTCCATATCAAACTCACAATAGATCCCACCTTCATCTTTTAACACTTTCTTGGGTTATTTACTTGCTCCTAAACACTGCCTCCCAAAACTGCTTTGATAAAGCATGAGCTCAAATTAAAACAAGCATTATCCACAATGGCAGACCCTGGTCAAGTACACTTGTAAAATACAGTGCTCTTGATTTGGCTTACCTAGTAAAATGGAACCAATGGAATAATCCCAAAAGTACAAACTCCACCCACCCAGCAATACCTCAAGTATTTGAAAGTTGACATACTGGTATGTATTTGACAATGTCTGCCTCAGAGGGGTATTCTTGTGATAAAAATGAATGCTGGGAGTCTGGGTGAGATAGTGGTTGAGTGATAAGATTAAAAAGTGAAACCACTTATGTTTGTGTAATCTCCAGTAAAACACTACAATTTTTCAACTACAATATCTCACATCCATGTCCATCGTAAGAACATTTCCATGTTCAGCCTAACCATCAGTGTCGTCCCACCGTGAATCTAACACGGAAAGCACTCATTTCCATCCATTCCCGTTCTCTTTCAGACTTCTTCCCTATTCGTTGTTCCATGTCATCTCATCTCTGTTTTTAGGTGGAACTGAAAGGAGGAAAAGGTTTACTCTCACACCTTCACTACATGGCACAGCATTTTCTCCATGAAACACTTTTTTTTTTTTTTTACATCATTAGAAAAACAATTGCAAATATGGAGGAGAAAAGTTAATATGGTTGCATTTCTGTTAACCAGACACACAACTCTACACTTCTCTGCAGCAAAGTATTTACAGGTCCCCTGTGTGGGGGGGTTCAGTCCTCATTCAGCGGTCAGACAAGATGCTCAACTGTGGATTAAGGTACATTATCTCAGCACTGAGGAGACATCATTTCTGGCAATGTAATGAAATATAGATATTATTATATTAAAGAGGGCCTGCCTTCAACTAGTAAAGAGACTCTTTTGAAGGTTGACCAGATCATATATGGGGCGGGGGTTAACAATTAAATTAGCATATCAAATTATTGTTATTTATGATGATGATGATAGATGGAGAAACTGATGACAATCAAGGCAACACAATTAAAGGCAATTAAATGTGAAATTCTCCATATAAGAAATTCAAAATGTGTTGTTTTTACAGCTAAACTTGAAGAAGAGCACCAATTACTGAGGTGAAGGGACAATAGTGAGCCCTTGTCTTCTGCCCACACAGTATGGTACTACTTGAAGTAGGTAAACAGTCATATTTGTGAGCTGTAGTTTGTACAGGTTAAACACCAGCCAAAGGGAATCTGACACCGTGTTAAGACATCCTTCCAGTGCTAGTCCAACTGAGGTAGCATCTCTTTGTTGTCAACACTGCTCCAGCTCCCGAGGTCCAATGACACTGCCATTTTCCATCCTATTGTCAGCCAATGACCCCTTTTCTGTGGCAGCCATGTTGTGTGATTTTCTTAATTATGGAAGAAAATAATAATACAATTGACCCCAATAGAACATTCTTAAAGAAGTTACTGAAAGGCATTCCTTAACTGAATCATCCAGACACAATTCCAAGTATGGCTTTGGTTTGTCCAAGTATACAGTAATCTACATACATGTGGCGTGAGCCGTGACTCTGAGGATTTGTATATTCATGCAAAATGTCAGTTTTCAGTGTATCTGTACAGGTAGAAGATAGTTCATAGGCGTGGGAAGGGGCCAGTCCTATCTGCGCGAGGGGCCCAGAACAGATCCAGTGGTGAGGGGGCCGTAACGGGGGAAGTTGTCATTAGGGGGCTGGCTGGGGAGCAGGGAGTTCCCATTAGTTGGAGAGCAGCTGAGATGAAGCCGCTTCAAATACTCAGCGTGGTCCGGCTTGTGGTGCTGCAGGACTTTGATGGCTTCGTCCACTGTGAACCACTCCCGTTTACGACCTGCAGGGGGAGACAGAGACTGAGTGTCAGAGACTGGGGGGGGGGGGGGGGGTCTTTAATACACTCCCAATAACCAATCAGCATTCAGAACTACTGGGGTTTTCCACATGAACTTAGTGTGACATTTGCCCTTTGAGGGATGGGGATCTTCTCACAAAGAAATGGGATCTGGATCAACCCCATGTGTCACTGTCAATAAAATATTCTGGTATCCCCTTACCAATCTGCAAACATGCCCAACGTTTGTCATCTAAACATTCAAAATGCCCCTATTATTTTCAGCCTACCTAAAGTCTTGTGAAGGGTTCTAATAGCCCGCCTGAATACATGTTTACAGAATAGATGTTATCAGAATACATTGATTATCTCTAACAACAGCTACATTGTTATTGCGTGAAGATGAGGCCATAGACATGAGCTCATTTAAAGGTCATTCATAGTGGCATGCTTTAACAACATTCTTTTTGAGGAACAAGTTGTAGCCCATGTTTGGTAATCCTGTGTGTTAACAGGAATGAGGATTATTAGTGCAAAGGAACAAATATTGGTGCAGTTAAGTCGGTAAACAAAACCGAAAGAAAGACTGAGGCTGATATTCTGCCTACTGTAAGATCTATAAGGACTGAAAGCTCCAGCCACCCAGGAAAAAGATTGATTAAGTCTAAAGGATGATTAATGGATTTCAACTGCTCGGTAATCCAATCGCACGTTCACATTTTACTCTACCTTTTACCAGCTATTTTAGTCCACCTCTTCAAAGCCAGCAGGCTGGTGTGATTTAGCTGTTAGCAGCATAAGTTGAGTCTTAATCAGCCACTTTGGAATTGATGTGTTATGACTCCAAACTTTAGATTAGGTGAAGCCGGATATTATTGGAAAAATATTGAACTTGTTTGTTGCTTGTTTTCTGCAATCCCAGGCCTTTTAGTCAGTGAGAGGGATTTCATTATTTAGTCTGTGAGGCCTGTTGGAACTGGCAATATCCTTCCTGGAAAAACAGATTATTATACTAGACACTGAAGTCCTGATTAGAGGTCGACCGATTATGATTTTTCAACGCTGATACTGATTATTGGAGGACCAAAAAACCCGATACCGATTAATCAGACGATTTTTATATATATATTTGTAATAATGACAATGACAACAATACTGAATGAACAATGAACACTTTTATTTTAACTTAATATAATACATAAATAAAATCTATTTAGTCTCAAATAAATAATGAAACATGCTCAATTTGGTTTAAATAATGCAAAAACACAGTGTTGGAGAAGAAAGTAAAAGTGCAATATGTGCCATGTAAAAAAAGCTAACGTTTAAGTTCCTTGCTCAGAACATGAGAACATATGAAAGCTGGTGGTTCAATATTCCCAGTTCTTCAATATTCCCAGTAAAGAAGTTTTGGGTTGTAGTTATTATAGGAATTATGATGTGTCAACTATTTCTCTCTATGCAATTTGTATTTCATATACCTTTGACTATTGGATGTTCTAATAGGCACTTTAGTATTGCCAGCCTAATCTCAGGAGTTGATAGGCTTGAAATCATAAACAGAGCTGTGAAGCAAGCATTGCTAAAAGCAGCTGGAAAACGCAGTAAAGTTTGAATGAAAGCTTACAAGCCTGCTGCCGCCTACCACCGCTCAGTCAGACTGCTCAATCAAATCGTAGACTTAATTATAATATAATAAACACAGAAATTCAAGTCATTAATATGGTAAAATCCGGAAACTATCATTTCGAAAACAAAACGTTTATTCTTTCAGTGAAATACAGAACCATTCTGTATTCAACCCTAAGTCTAAATATTCCTGTTACATTGCACAACCTTCAATGTTATGTCATAATTATGTAAAATTCTGGCAAATTAGTTCGCAACCAGCCAGCCGGCCCAAACTGTTGCTTATACCGACTCTGTGTGCAACGAACGCAAGAGAAGTGACACAATTTCCCTAGTTAATATTGCCTGCTAACATGAAAAAATGTCAACTAAATATGCAGGTTTAAAAATATATACTTCTGTGTATTGATTTTAAGAAAGTCATTGATGTTTATGGTTAGGTACAGTCGTGCAACGATTGTGCTTTTTTCACAAATGCACTTTTGTTAAATCATCACCCGTTTGGCAAAGTAGGCTGTGATTCGATAAAAAATGATTATACGCAACGCAGGACAAGCTAGTTAACCTAGTAATATCATCAACCATGTGTAGTTAACTAGTAACTATGTGAAGATTGATTGTTTTTTTATAAGATAAGTTTAATGCTAGCTAGAAACTTACCTTGGCTCCTTGCTGCACTCGCATAACAGGTGGTCAGCCTGTCACGCAGTTTCCTCGTGGAGTGCAATGTAATCGGCCATAATCGGAGTCCAAAAATACAGATTACCGATTGTTATGAATACTTGAAATCGGCCCTAATGAATCAGCCATGCCTATTAATCGGTCGACCTCTAGTCCTGATGTCATGTGACCATAAACTCACCTATGTTGACCGAGTCCTCCCATGCTTCCAATGTCTCCGTCACGGTCAATACGTAAACGTACGTTCGGTGCTTTCGGTCTTGATTCTGCTGTAAAGTTCAAAAGAAAACTACATTTCAAAATTCAGGTTGGAAGAATCTCTACCTGTGGCACCTCAAGAAAAAACAGCTGCTTTCAGAGGGTGCCCATGCTTTAGGGTAGTTTGTCAACCCTTGACTACGCATCAACCAAATCCACTCATTTTCTATTCTTGAATTCCATTCATGTGACAATTTACACAAGAGAGCAATGACAGTTATTCAGGGAGTAAAAATGTAACTGTCTTATAATTACTGTCAGCACAGAGTCACACCTTACCTCAAACACACCTAGGAGACGTCCCAACTTGCCTTTCACTCCTGCCTGGTGGGAGAGAGGAGAGAGGTATTAGGGGGTTGTGATATGAAGTATTGGGCCTATGTCTATTTGACAAACCAAAACACTTGTGTTAGATTAAAAAGGAAAGTAGAGAAAACCCAATACTTGACAATACTGTGTGGGGGTTTAGAATGAAAACCTTTGACTGGAGTTAGGAGTGTGTTGAGATGTGAAGAGTGTGTGTTGAGATGTGAAGATAGAGAGTGTGTGTGTGTGTGTGTGTGTGTGTGTGTGTGTGTGTGTGTGTGTGTGTGTGTGTGTGTGTGTGTGTGTGTGTGTGTGTGTGTGTGTGTGTGTGTGTGTGTGTGAGAGAGAGATCAGAACACGTTGACCAATATAACATCACTGAATATCACAACACAAACCCAGTCCTGCTGTATATTTAGAGGTCAAAATCAGAGAGGTTATTGTTTCCAAAAAAACACATGACCCATCCCCTATTCCCCTTCCTGCCACTTTATCAAGCTTCACAAAGAATCTGCCCACGTCCCACTGGACAGGCTTTAGGACCTGTGAATGTGCTGGAATCCAGCAGGGAGCCAAGTTTAGCCTGCTGACGTACCCAAGTACGTTAGGTTTCCCACCAGCTGGACCTTTGGAATACCACGAGCTCCTCAGTCCTTTCTCTACAAACCCACTTTGGACCCACCAAAATGTACCTCCCAATTGTGTCATGTCATAAGTGAGTTCCCGTCACCCACTATCATTGCATACATCAAGTCTCTCAGAACGGAACCCTTTTTAACTGTGAAGCCACTTTGGAGAGGACATGCTATGAAGTGCCAGTGAGATATCCCAGGAGATCGACAAGGTCAGTCACATGCCACAAGGAAGGCAGTGATGAATTATAGTGTCTCTCTCTCTCTCTCTCTCTCATAGTGTATATGAGAAAATGTAGGGCCTGCACGTTGCCTTTAAATTACCAATCAGGGGCCAGCAATACTTTTGATACTCATATAGATGACATGATCACTACATGACTTGAAGCCAGAGTTTACAACTAACACATTACAATAGTCTCACCCATCACTAAAAGGCATGTTCTTTACAGACAAATCAATGAATGACCATCAGATCAATGTGTTTTTTGTGCGTGCATATAGCTATTAGTTACACACCCACTTCGTGATTCATTTCAATTTCATCATCACTGATGATTATGGTGATGATTGATTGGATTAAAGTAAAGATCCAATCATTCTGAATGTGATATTGTTTTTGTGCATCTCTGAGCGATGCTCTATCGACTCCCAGGTCATTCTTTCATTTTGATGTGTATCTGAAAAATGTTTTGCATCATATGAAAACGTGAAATGACCCCGGGAATTGACAGAACATCGCTCAGAGATGCACAAAAACAATATAACATTCAAAATGGTTGGATCTTTCCTTTATATGATGATGATGAGTGAACTCACCTCTTCAAACACTTCTCTGACCGCTGCGCCACAGGGCTCCTCCTCAGGCTCCATCCCTCCACCTGGGACGATCCACTGGTCCGGATGCCGACTGCTGCTCACCAGCAACACCTGGAACAGAAAACACAATAGTTCTGTGAGTCCAGCTCCACCACATGGCCCTCTGCTCCACCACAGGGCCCTCTGCTCCACCACAGGGCCCTCTGCTCCACCTTTGCTAATCGATTGACCCAGATCAGGTCCTTTTGGGAGCATCGAAGCAGGTGCCTGAGCTTAAATTACACGACAGTCTGCCGTGTACAACAATCCGAACAGATTGAATGAGCCTGTATCTGCATTTTCATGATGCAATACACACACATGACCTAAACACACACACACACACTCATGACCTATGGGGCTCATAGTTGCTCAGTTGTCCCTTTCACCAGGCTGAGGAAACATCCAACTCAAGTCAGTCGAATGCGACATACGACAGTAATGCAGCTAATGTGGCTTTCATCTTCCATCTTTTCCCCATCCAGACCCCTCTATACGGGACCAGTGTGTCAGCCTGACAGCCATGTCATATCAGCTAGCAGCTCGGCTTTGACACTCCTCTGTGCTGCTCTAATGGGATTGCTGGAGCAGACCCGTTGTTGTCTGAGCCAGGAGCCAGGCAGTAACAAGTCAAGTGGCCAAGAGAGGCCACCCAGTGGATACGGCACATGTCACCCTTCCACTCTGGGTCACCATGTCATGTTCCCGGGCCTTAACTGAGCCGACATCTCATCAGGCTCGTCCCGGGCTAAGAGGGGATGGAGGGTGGACAGGGAGTGGGACGGTTAGCTATAGTTACGGGCGCCACATACAGATGAGGGGATCCTACTGAAGCAGCGGGGTAGACCAGACTGTCTGCTTAGTACCCTACATTATAAAGCCATAAACCATGGAGATAGAATGAACCTACTAACCTATTTATAACAGACTGCTAGCGCTTCAGAATGTGAGTGCACATGTGTGTACACAAGTGTTTGTGTGTGTGTTGGGGGGGTACTGTCTGTGTTTATATATGGGGGTGGGGCACCGCTGTGGGCCTTTTGCAAATATATTTTTGGGGGAGCTCAGGGATGTCACTGTGTTTGACAGTGTCTGCTGTGGAGTTTACAAAACAAAGCTAGTTATACATCCTGCCAGTGTTATTTTTGCCTCACTTTAAGTCCTATTTTTTCTATTTCTTGCTCAAAATGTGGTTGGATATGAAATGTTACGAATGTAACTCTTTCCAGGAAAGACATGAAGCTTGTCAGCACCTCATACAAATTCATGCAATATACAAAACATTGTTAATGTCATTTATGTCAACAGCTTAGACTAACAAGGTATGTCCCACAGAAAAATCATGGCACTGAGGAACACTCGGCACAGTGAGGAGCAAAACCCCACACCAACATATTAGATAGGTCAAAGGTTAGGTGCAGATGGAGGGGGGGAGACCAAAGGGAATAGAGCAGTGTCTCCCAGCGAGATTCCAGTGTGTTTTGTAAGCCTGCTAAACGGGCCAGAATCTCAGGGAGGAAATAAACACCTACTTTCTCGGAGGAGCAACACTGTGGCTGTCAAATAAACCAGTCTCCCACATGCCAGCCTACGTAGGTTTGAAGTTTTAGACAGGAATATTTTAATGCAATAGGAGAGTGGTTAGTCATAACCAAAATAGACCTATGAAGTTAACATACGGAAGTTTGCTGCCCCTTGTTTTACACCAAGTAACACCACCTAGTCGGTATAAAAAAACGAACCCCAAATATATGCCAATTCAAGACCACACACATTCAATACAGCTTTAAATTCTATCTAGCAATGTACAAGTAGGGCAACATCATTTGCCTAGTAATAGGCTACCCTTTAGTCCATCCAGACCAACAATAAACCGTACTTCAACTTTACCAAGTGTCAACAAACCCTTAGTCTTGTAGTGACACAATGGACTGAAAACACACAATGTACTGTAATACAGTCTCGGGGGAGACACCCATTGCTGGATGAAGGCACCCATAACAGATTGCTCCTACCCCCGGCATGAACGCTCTTCTAGTCTCTACTGTTGTTGGAGGCAAATGACCCACCCACTGGCCCTGAGGGATGTCATGTTCCTGTTTTCCCTTGATGGACTTTAAACCTTGTCACTGAACACCTGACCCAGGGGGTTCCTCTTTCTCCTTTTCCATTCCTTAAACAAAGTCTCTGACATCACACAGAGTTCCTATTAACCTACTCAGGCCCTCTCAATGGGGGGTCATGTCTAACATGTCATGTGTGTGGGGGGTGGGATTCAGGGATTCAACAACATGGGATTGACACAAAGAGTTGGCATTGGCATAGACAGTATTGGCCACGCAGGAGCCACAGAGGCTTTTCTCCTATTCAGGCTTAACGAGTTCATGCAATTACGACAGAGTAGCTGGACAGACCCAGAGCAAACTCTGTAAAGATGTTCCTGGGGATGGGCTCTATACATTACAACAGCTCAGTATAACAGTTGAACAGACACAGGCGAAGCATTTCTTGACCTAACAATATCCTTGACCAGAGACACAAGCGGGTGATTGAAGATGGTCTCCATTTGTTCCACCACAGGTATCTTAAATATTAAAACAAGATAAGATATTACACAAAGGTTGACTTGTTTTATAGCATCACAAATGAAATATCAGCAACAAGATTGTATGTGTAGATAATTACTAATGTTAATAAACATTTCCCATGTAAAAATCAAAGGGGAGATTGGTATGAAGCATTGAGACTGAGATTGGGCAGTCAGTGAGAAAGCCTTCCAGCTACCCAGCTGCCCTACCACAATGCAATGTGCCTA
Organism: Oncorhynchus mykiss; assembly: GCF_013265735.2. Classification (NCBI taxonomy): domain Eukaryota; kingdom Metazoa; phylum Chordata; class Actinopteri; order Salmoniformes; family Salmonidae; genus Oncorhynchus; species Oncorhynchus mykiss. Next base: position 61,702,531 of record NC_048579.1, read on the forward strand.
TGGCACAGAACACACAGCAAACTGATATATATTCCTTGTTCCTGAAAGAACCGGCTATGCATGAGGGAGAGAACTCCTTCAGGCCACCTCTCTCTGTGTGTGTGTGTGTGTGTGTGTGTGTGTGTGTGTGTGTGTGTGTGTGTGTGTGTGTGTGTGTGTGTGTGTGTGTGCGTGTGTGTGTGTGTGTGTGTGTGGTACAAATACTTGAGTGCTCTGATAGAGTTCTTAATGACAGACAGATAAAGTCTGCAGCTTATTTATTGCATAACAGTGGTGCAGGGAAGTCAGAGGTTGCAGTGTCTTGAACTGTCTGATTCAGATTTGGATTTCTATCAGACAGTACAAATCCAAATGCAGGAGCTGTTCATAAACAAGGCGTGTGGCTCAGTAAGAAATGAAAAGCATCGCCACTTTTACAATAATGACCCGCCTTAATAGTCTTCTCGACTTTAGTTCATGCACTGAAAAATGACATAATTTGCTTACTAAGTCTCCTATGACAAATCAAATCAATCGAATTGTATTTGTCACATGCGCAGAATACAACTGGTGTAGACTTTACCGTGAAATGCTTGCTTACAAGCCCTACCCAACAATGCAGTTTAAATAAAAATAGTAACACATCACAATGGAATAGGTCCATAGATTTTGGTTATGATAAAGTGGGCCAATTTAACTTGTTACGGTAGACGATATAAGTCATATCTGTATAAATTGTGCCTTTAAACATTTAAATAGACCTAGGCAGAAACCATTGGAACATGCTATATTGACTGAAAGGACACATGCACAACAATATAGCCAATTACATGGAAATAATTGCTTCCGATTTAATCAAATGTTTAAAAAAAAAAAAATGTGTGGAACGAGTCCTATATGTTGTTATAATTTCGGGGAAATTGACTTGGGTAGATAGTCCATTTTGTCAAACCATAGACAGTGAACGCTTGCATCATGGTGGTACGTAGGCTATGGTGAAGCCCGTTAAAAAACAGAAACTATTACGAGGAATATGTCTAGGTCTACAGCAGTTTGTTAAGAATATTCTCTCAAACCAGAAATATAAAAGCAAAGCCTTGAATGAGACTACTTTTCAGTAGACTACCTTTGGTTTCAGCCTAGGATACTTGAAAACCTGTCTTACAAAATGGCCACTTCATCAATAACGCATTTTCATTTCATTTCTATGAGGCAGCAGAGATTATAAGGTGTAAAATGATGGCGGTGATATTGTTACTAGTATTTAAACTCGTATGCATTAGTACAGTGGTATCGTCATGCAATGTAGCAATGGCTGGACTGATGTCCCGCCCGTCAAATGAAACATGCAACAGAGCGCCTCGACCCCCTTGCATTTCTCTCAAACTAGCCCAAACTGGATAGCCGCGGGCAGTCACACAACACCACTGAGGATGTATTCCAAAAGCCATGGAACTTAGGCTAAAAAAGCGTATAAATAGACTATAACACTCCTGGGTTGTTTTTTTTTGGGGGGGGGGGGGGGGTTGTTTACCATCAAGCCTACTTCTCTAATCATTAGGTTTGAAAAACCCGCAGAAGCATTTATTTCAGACACGGCAAGACAGCCCCCGCACATCGACATTTTCTGAGTAATTAAGTGGTAAAACCACAATAAAAACCTATTTAAGTCTATTACAATTGGCAAATATAGATACAATATTAACAAGTGTAGGATATAGCCGAGAACCGTGGTTTGGTTTAAAGACAGGACAGTATCGGTCCCCTGAACTGTCAATGAGAAATATAACCATCTAACGTTATACCTCTTCTTCACGTTCGTTCTTGAAGCACAAGCATGCCGCTCGTTTCTTGAAGCCCTCGCCATCATAAGTTCTGGTCTGGTTCGGCTTGAACTTCATTATGTAGGTTACTCCTCTCCTCACCGGGCAGGCAACGAAATCCAGAAAATGAACGAACGAAGAGTGAGTCACCAAACCAAGATTCTGGATGGCGAAGAGAAAACCGGCATATGTGTATCACTGAGGTACAATAACGCGATATACCGGCAATCTACCCATTGACGGTGTATTTTCCCATTCACTCCAATTGCGTTTAGTGCGTTCGTGTCAGGGAATTCCCTCCGTGATGTTGGGTTAATGGATGCAGTTCAGTCCCCCATAACCTCCACTTCTATCTGCAATCTCTTATTTAAGTAGAGTAAGTCGATACTGTACCCTCCTCCGAAGTCCTCCCACCTTAGGTAGTAGCCTACAAGGTAGGCTTTGCGCAGTCGCTGACTGTAAATAGACAGAAGGCAACCTAGCGGAGCGCTGTTACGCACGGCACCATACGTCTGATAACTGTTGGAGGATAGGATAAAATAAAGTAGGACAAATCTAGCTGTGATTGAACACCTATGCAGTGCTCACTCCATCTGACTTTATGCTTCCTTAAAAAGTAGCCCATATGGATAAGCAATCTAGAAAATAGTACGGTTACAATTTTTAACCCTTAAGCCTATAACTTCATCAGAGTATTTTCTCAATATAAGATGTAATGTGACGTATTGCCCTGAAATGTCAGTAATCAAGATCTTTAAAATACTCCTTATAATAGCCTCCAATATAAACGTCTGTCTTTGGATTGGGGGTGGTGGAAAAGAGGGTTTCTGACCTTCCACTTTTCCTGTGTTCACATCTGAAAAATGATTTCACAAATAAAGCACTGTCAATTTTATAGCCTACCTTAGCTACTCTGTGACGACTATTCATGCTATTGACTGAAAGCAAGTTGGGGGTATAGATCTAGTCTAGGTTTGTTCTGTTTATAGCCTATAAAGGAAGGTGGGCCCACTTGAAGAGGTCTAGTTTTGTATGTTATTGTATAGCTTTTACGTTATAGAAGACAGGTCAGACAGGTCTACCTTACCCTCATAGAAAAAGGTATAGATGAAGCAAGCGATATAACCCTTGTTTTTTAAGTGTATACACATACAAAGACATGTGGAATAGGAGTTCCTCTATCTTAGTCACTGCATTTCACTGTTAGTCTACAGCTGTTGTTTACCACGCATGTGACAAGCATTTGCTGAGGGTGTTGTAAAAGTAGAAAATAGTTATTATTGAGCCAATGTTTTAGCAACTGTAAATGCAAGTTTGTTTTGTTACTTACTGAAACTAGTGTTGCATAGCAGTAGATAAATTGTACATACATTCAACAACATCTCTACCGGAACCTGAATATTATATTTGTCATTACTGGTACAGGGATCCTTTAGTTGGTATTGAAATACAAAGTCTCCTGAACAACACTGTTTTTCCTCTGCAGAATCTTTTAGCAATGTTTCGGTCAGAGACCTTTGTCAAGACAACGTGAGATTCACACAAACATACACATATATGGTATATATACACACCTCTGAGTTCATTCATTACACCTGTGTGTTGGTGCTGTAACTCTCTGCACCACAAGCGAGAAAAGCATGTGATTGTAAGTGTTAACCCTTCACCTCTAAAGGTTTTGCTCTACCAGTAAGGCCAGTGTAGTCATCTGTCAAACCTGTCTTCTCATCCAAATTGGAATTCAACGACTGAATCAAAAGAGCTGTTAACTCGATGTACTTTTCTAACTGAATGCCAGCAGGACAAGCATCCTACCTCACACTCTTCATCAAAGAGATTGTCCCTCACAGAGTATCAGAGTTTTGGAACTGACAACCAGTGTATCATGATGTGATTGTTTTTAAGAGAGGGTGGATTGAACTTAAAGAGATAAACATTGGTTAGGTCATGGGGTGAGATAGCCGGCTTTTTCTTAATATAATTGATCGTTACAGTTTGAAATGACTAGTCAAAATCTTATCAGGGTCTTACGTCAGATTGAGCAATGATTCCGCCTGCACTGAGCGACGAGCGACGAGGTAGCCTTTGATGTGTAAAAATATGAGCGGAATTGCAAAGATGTCAGACTGTGTTGTGGTACACCAAAATAACATATGCCTCAATGTTATCTTCCCTGTCTCAATGGATCTCTACCATCTTTCCATAACTTGAATTGGTCTCTAAAATCACTTTTACCAAAATAATAACTTCTTTCTACCCTCTTCTCTTACACAAAGTACTGTATATCTCTGTCATTGTCTTAGAATATACAGGGTCTCTAGGTCAACACTCCCAAAGAATAGACTTAGACAAAAAGTCAATATCGTCATCTAACCCAAAAGCAGTCATCTACAGCATCATCTTGCCCAAAGTAGAAAGGATATCAACAGCCCATAATATTAGCTGCAGTCCAAGTGAGAGGGAGAAGGGGGATCTGATTTCACATGCTTTAAGGATGACAGAAAGATGTGTATGAAGGTACCAGATTTGAACCTCTGCCTATTCCTGTCACCACTCTAATGATAGTGCCGCAGTCTAACACATCTGTTCTCTGCCATCGCCAAGGCAATCTCAAAACACACAGAACACACACAGCTAGGCTAATCCGACTGTTCTTCATCTATTCTGTCACTTTCCTCGTTTGCTAATGATCCACTCTCTCAGCACAGCCGGCTCGGATTGCCCTTTGTGCCAATTAGAGTTTGAGATGATCAAGTCACTTGCTGTAAGTCCCTTTTAGACAGTATTAAAGGGGAGGTGCTTTGGTCTTTGAATCTCCCAGAATCATGAGGGCATGGCCCATTGCCAGTTAATTCTAAGAGCAGCAGGCTCTTGAGCAGCAATAGCACAGCCCCCACCACGACCCATAAACCTTTCCCTAAAATGTCACATTAGGATATTTATATATGGCTTGTTAAGCAGCATGGGGTGTAATGTATAGGTCACTACTACTGCCTGGATGGGTTAGCAAAAGCTAATGGTCCTTTAAGCATAATTTATCCTATATCACACATCTCAAGCACACGCACACACACACACACGCACGCACGCACGCACACACACACACACACACACACAAATGCTGCAACCAGACTCTTATTTACTATTGCTAATACTGCTAAATTTAAACACTTGTCCCCCAATGCTCCCTTCTCTGATAAAGGTGTACATTTTGGACTATAAATTGTGTCTTCCTGTATTATACTTATGCTAAAATGTGTATTCATTTACTTTATGTTCCTATTCTTATCTTCTATTATTTATTATTGTTGTTGATTGTCGAGAAGGAGACTGCAAGTAAGCATTTTATTGGACAGTGTATACCATGTGTATCCTCTACATACGTCTAATAAAAATGTAAAACTTGAAAATGAAACTATATATCATGCATACATCTAGATATTTGAAGTGTGTGTAATGTGAAATAATACCACTATTACTACGAAGAATAATAACAGTAATCAAAATATCATTGTTATATCTATTCTTTAAAATATTTCTACATGTTTTAATGTTGAGACTGTTGTTTTTTTTCTCTCTAGAGAAATCAAATCAAATCCAATTTTATTTGTCACAAGCGCCGAATACAACAACCTTACAGTGAAATGCTTACTTACAAGCCCTTAACCAACAATGCAGTTTAAAAAAGATATCTACAAAAAAAATAAGAATAAGAAATAAAAGTAACAAATTATTAAAGAGCTGTAGTAAAATAACAATAGTGAGGCTATTTCTGAGCAATAATAGATATCCATCCCCTTGATGCGAGTTTTTCTTGATGTCATACTCTGACAGTGTGTCCTCATTGAGAGACAAATAACAGATGATGAAGTGAACTCTGACCGTCAGCTTCGACGGCCATGATGGCTCTAATGTTGCTGTTGTCACTATTGAATATAGAACTCCCCTCTATCTGTGTGAAACAGAATCCTCTGCCTCCATATCAGTATTTACCAATGAATGATCAGTGACCCAAAAATAGAACCACAAAGAGCAAAATCATGCAGTGTCATTCTAGGTTACCATATAAGGCTGTTAAAAAGCCTTTATAAGCATTACATGAAACATTTGTACACATGTACTCACAGTAATTGTCATAACTGATCATCAGGAAACCTGGTAGATGTTCTATACCATACCAAACAAATGGCTGTTGGCTTAATTTGATATCTATTTTTTTCTTCCCTGACCCTAAGGTCAATAGTACATTGCCCTCTGACCCTAACTCTATAAATTGAAGGGTCAAACAAGCAAACAAACAAAATTATAGGATTAGGGAATGTCACAAGGTAAAGGAAACAGAGCAACTATTTGACAGGGAATGAGGCCATAAGTAAACACAGCTTTCACAATCATTATATCATCACAATAACCTGCTCTTAAAGACATAAGACTAACAATGGGTGTTTATCACGGCCAGGTCTCTCTCATGGCCTTTCATTAGGATAGGGAAAACATCACTTAGACACGGACCACCTGACATTATAAGCTACGCTATTATGTGTCTCTCTGTGTGGGTATATGTGTGCATATGTGTGTGTTTATGTGCCTCACTGCCTCTCTGTGGGTGTCTCTGTGTGAGTGTGTGTGTGTGTGTGTGTGTGTGTGTGTGTGTGTGTGTGTGTGTGTGTGTGTGTGTGTGTGTGTGTGTGTGTGTGTGTGCGTGCGTGCATGTGTGTGTGCGCATGTATGTGTAATGGTATTATATTACCAACTACAGTTACTTATAGGCCTGTTTTACCTCCCACTGCGGAAAACAACCTAGTCCTCTGTTGTGTTGCACTCACAATGATAGCACTGTCTCCTTGAGCTGGAACAAACATGGACATGCTGTAATCATGGGCAGAACAGTGTGCTGAGACGTAAACAAGGCCAGGGAGCGACAGTGTAATTGCTAGATTGTGGGAAAGTTCTCTGAATCAAAATACACAGCATGGACAGAGGATATTGTGGAGAACAGTCTGACTTCCTCCAGGTAGACAAAGGCAGTTCACTTCCTTCTTTGAATGGGCAGTGGATTAATATGTGTTTTATTATACCTAGGGCTTCTGTAGTAGACTTGAACTGAAAAAGCAACTTTTATGGTGTGGTGTCTTGTGGGGTAGAAACTTAACGGGTAACTTTAGACATGTAGTCAGCCTGGAACGCTCATGCTGGGGTAGTCTACTAAACTATATGGATTTTTTTAAAGAAGGTCATACCAAAGATAAAATTCCAAATCAAATAGCTAAATTAAGACTCCTTGAAGTATAAAAATAATATTTGATGAAAAAAATGTTTTGGCCTTACTGCTATTAGCCCATTCAAACGCATTGAATAACAGATTCACTACATGGAACAACAGGTAGTCCCCCCCCCCCCCCCCCCCCAAAAAAAAAAAATCTAAGGAAGTTTGTTCTGAAGTGTCTGTCCTATATCTGAGAGATACCCCTTATTTTTGACGCTAAACATTCTCCACATATACTTCAATATTTTCAACTGGTACCGGGGACCTTCAGACAAGTCTTGAGAGGCCTGTGGGTGTCCTAGAGTAGAACAACCGAAATGTACAGTACGTGTTCGTGAGATCAGAATATTTTCTAGGCCAAACCGTTTGGACTCTACAGAAGATTTTGTGAGAAGAACGATTTTCGGGATGTCTCATGGTCTGACAAACACCACTCTAGCTCTGTCACCTTTCACCGCAGATGCGGAAGTGCGAAATCGGCGAATAGAGACTCATCCAATGCAAAAAAAACAGATCTTTTTTAAACTAACAGATTTTACGGGATTTTTTTATTACGCTAGTTAGATTTATGCGGGGGCTCATTGAGGGAATGATGATTAGCTGACAAGTTGATCAGGTGTGCTCACAAAAAATGTGAGCTGTTGAGGGTACTAAAGGACGAGTCGGGAAAAACTGGTTTAGAGAGGAGAGGACTGAGAGCAGGTAGCTCTGTTCGCATGTTTGTGTTGCTGAACATTTACGTTTTATTCATTATTGGTTCTTTAGGTTGTAAACTTCATAGGCACTAAAGCTATTTTGTTTTGACTTTACCCTGTCTCATGAGCCTCTGTAGTGGAAGCCTAGATCTGGTCAGTGGCAGCACTTCTCTCCACGTGCTGACACAATGGCTTTTTTTTAACTAAACAGAAATGATTTTCAATCTATGACAAATTTGACCATGAATAACACTAAGCAGAATGACACATCGTATGTGACTGCAGAGGGGGTTTAGACGGACAGTGGAATCTTGAGCAGGTTATATTATAGTACACTGTGGCTAAAAGCCTGAGTGAACAGACATGATACACCTGAAGGACAGCATCATCCATCTAAGAGTAATATTTTCCACCATTGTGACTCAATTTGACCTCGGAACGGAATGATCTCAAGGGGACTGTCTGCAGGCCTGCCTGCCGGGCCAGCCATAGAACTCGCAAGATGAAGAGATGACAATATAAGAGGCTCCATGACATTAATTGTAGCCCTCCCTCTAGTGTTCAGAGTACCTTGCTACTTATGTAATGCCCCATTCATAAATCAACATCAGCCTGCTGGGAAATGAGATGCGGACTCAGTTCTGGATTTGGAAGTGTAAAAGGGGTCCTTGCTATCTGGAATCCTTGGGACACCCCTACCCTATTGAGATTGACATTTAAAATGGTTAAGGTAAGGGTAAAGGTTAGGATTAGGGTTTGGCAAGGGTTATGATTAAGGTTAGGGGTTATGGTTTAGGACGGGGACGGCCCAAGGATACTGTATTTTTTAATTTATTTTTATTTTTTATAGATAGCACTAACCGTGTTGAAATGGGCAGTCGGAAAACAGGAATTCACTGCAGTTCGTAAATCTGTCTTTCTCCCAACAAATCCTAGCGTTGGTTCTGTGTTGCTAGCAATTAGCTAAGAGTCATACTCATTTCTCTCCACTTTTAAAGCAGATTATTCCTCCTCTGTTGACATTGTTGGACAATGTCACTCATACTAGCTACGTAATCTCTGTCCTCTGAGACTTGTGGACTGAGTTTGGGTGTTCCATAAGCACTAATTTACAACATATTCAAATAGTGTCATATAGCTATTATCTAATCACTCACAAAGCTCGCCTACTGAGTAATATCGTATTCTAATAGATGTCACAACACTTTGACCCTAAATGCCCAACCCCTGCAATCAGTACGTCTACACGAAAAAAAAAATATCTATTCTATTTGAATGTAACAGGACAGGTAATTCATCACTGCTATAGTTGTTATTGTAACGGCTGTCGTGGGAACCCCCCCAAAAGGTGCGGACTCCGGGCGCGAAACCTAAACCTATAGGGGAGTGTCTGGGTGGGTGTCTGTCCGCGGTGGCGGCTCTGGCGCGGGACGTGGACCCCACTTTACCATAGTCCTTCTCCGCCACTCTACCCGCCTCCGTGGCCTTTTTAACGTGGCGACACTCGCCGCCGACCTCGGACTGAGGACCCAAGCCACGGGTCCCGAATGGACGGGAGATTCCAGCAGCACTGGACGGCAACTCCGGAGTGAAGGGCGGCTCCAGCAGCTCCTGGCTGACCGGAGACTCCGGCAGCTCCGGACAGACGGGAGACTCCGGCAGCTCCGGACAGACGGGAGACTCCGGCAGCTCCGGACAGACGGGAGACTCCGGCAACTCCGGACAGGCGGGAGACTCCGGCATCTCGGGACAGGCGGGAGACTCCGGCAGCTCGGGACAGGCGGGAGACTCCGGCAGCTCGGGACAGGTGGGAGACTCCGGCAGCTCGGGACAGACGGGAGACTCCGGCAGCTCGGGACAGACGGGAGACTCTGGCAGCGCTGGACAAGCGGGAGCACCTGTAGGGAGGAGACGGAGAGACAGCCTGGTGCGGGGGGCTTCCACCGGAGGGCTGGTGCGTGGAGGCGGCACAGGATAGACCAGACCGTGGAGGCGGCACCGGATAGACCGGACCGTGGAGGCGCACTGGAGGACTTGAGCACCGAGCCTGCCCAACCCTACCTGGCTGCACTGGGCTGTGCTGGCGAACCGGCAACACCATGCGTAGGGCTGGTGCCATGTACACCGGCCCGAGGAGACCAGATGCGCTGAGCCGGCTTTATGGCACCTGGCTCGATGCCCACTCTAGCCCGGCCGATACGAGGCACTGCAATGTACCGCACCGGGCTATGCACACGCACTGGGGACACCGTGCGCCTCACGGAATAACATGGTGCCTGCCTGGTCCCTCCATCTCCACGGTAAGCACAGGGAGTTGGCTCAGGTCTCCTACCTGACTTAGCCACACTCCCCGTGTGCCCCCCAATACATTTTTGGGGCTGCCTCTCGGGCTTCCAACCGCGCCGCCGTGCAGCCTCCTCATACCACCACCTGCCTCCAGCTCAGCCTTGGGGCGGCGATACTCTCCAGCCTGTGCCCAGGGTCCCTTGCCGTCCAGAATCTCCTCCCATGTCCAGGAGTCCTGCGATCGCTGCTGCTGTCCGTTACCACCCTGCTTGGTCCTTTGGTGGTGGGTGGTTCTGTAACGGCTGTCGTGAGAAGAAGGTGAGGACCAAAGCGCAGCGTGGTGAGTGTTCATCTTATTTAATGAAAACTGAACACTGAATAACAAAACAACAAAGAAACAACCGGAACAGTTCTGTCTGGTGTAGACACACAAAGACTGAAAACAACCACTCACAAAACACAATCGAAAACAGGCTACCTAAATATGGTTCTCAATCAGGGACAACGATTGACAGCTGCCTCTGATTGAGAACCATACCAGGCCAAACACAGAAATAGAAAATCATAGAAAAACTAACATAGACAACTCACCCAACTCACGCCCTGACCATACTAAAACAAAAGACAAAACAAAGGAACTAAGGTCAGAACGTGACAGTTATGATGTATATAGTGCTATTTCTATTGTTTTAATTACCATTTTCATTATTTTATTTCACTAGTTTTACCACTGAGCTGTGGTTTATTTCACCTCGGACTGAGGACCGGTTTTACCACTGAGCTGTGGCTTGTTTTCTTCCTGATAACACACTCAGTATTTCACAACCTAATTTCAAAACGTACAATATCTACAGGAACAGAGGATATGAATCATTGGCATTGAACACAATTGTGTGTGTGCTTCTTCTGTACCTTTGTTTGTGTCTGCTGTACATTCTGATATAATGCAGTGAATCGCTGTTCATACTGCATCACACCCATGTCATCCTCCTATCTTGTCACACCAACACCAAATAAGACATCTTGCACCATTATTCCATACAGCACTCTTGGAGGCCATGCACTACCACCCCTTTCACTGCAGTCTTCACCTTGGTGGCTGGTTATATGTAAAGGTCAGCGAAGGAGAAGCCTGGCACAGCAGTCTGTTATCCCACTGCAGATGAAATATTCACAGGAAGAGATCCCCCCCCACCCACCCCTCCCTGTCATGTGGAGAGTGGATCTCCAGGCAGTGCAGACATTCATAGTCACAATTGACTCTCATACTGACTGCAGAAGGAGAGGAATCCCATCACAACAAACAAATACTTCATAATGACTTCAGATCAAAAACAGTCATTACCATGCAACCACTAAGACTAGAGAATCACACCACAAATAATGTATTCCTACTAGCGAACAAGCAGAAAGTGTTATATTTCCGTGACACATTGATGACGCAACATCCAAAACATACGGTCTACTGTGAGTGGCCAGACAGTGTTCTACCCTGTGCTGTAAGCACCTGTTGATGAGTAATGTTCACCTGTCAGGTCAATAAATCAATGCCTGTCACAAAGGTTCTGTTTATATTTGGAAGTTTCTGAGCTGTCAGCAGTAAGTCAACTTATAACAACAGATCGCCTACCCTGTAACAACTCCCTGTAACAATGGATAATCTAATATCCCCCCCTCCTTGACTTACTTTGAGGAAAAATGTACTTACTATGACTGGGATGTGGTTGTCCCACCTAGCCATCTTAAGATGAGTGCACTAACTGTAAGTCGGTGTGGTTACGCGTGTCTGCTAACAGACTAAAGTGTACAAATAAAAAAAATAAAAAAAGTGATGGACTAATTTCACTGACAAATCTTTATTGCTCTAAGGTTAATGTTTAGTCTCTAAAAGATAAGACAAGGAATAAAATCCTGCATTTATATTCTGAGGATTAGTTCCTACACTGAGTGACTCACTGTTGCCATATAAACGAAGACAGGACCATAATACAAGGAATAATTTCCTGCATTTACATTCCGAGGATTGGCACATGGGTCATTCTATGAAAATGGTGGCTTTCCTTTCCCCACCTTAAGCACCAGGGAAAACACTTAAGTGTCAGATAATGACACAAAATGTTTGCTTTAATTGAAGTGTTTTGTGTTAATAGACAGTATATACAGTGCGTTCTGAAAGTATTCAGACCCCTTGACTTTTTCCACATTTTGTTAATTTACAGCCTTATTCTAAAATAGATTAAATACATTTTTCTCCTCATCAATGTAGATTGATGAGGGGAAACCAACTATTTAATGCATTTTAGAATAAGGATAGAATAATGCACAGGTGCGTCAATAGAAACTTAAGAATTACGTGATTTAATAACAATTTAAGAAGTGTGGTTTGAGCTATTGTGGCCGACAGCTATGCCATCTGGCCTGCAAATTTGTCACTGGTGTTATTGTAAAAATATATATAGTTTAAAGTAAATTACTAATCAATACATTTTCTTAATATTATCATTAACCTTGTCTTTGATTATATATGCAAATGAAATGGTCAATTTACATGGAAAGCCCGAGTTGTCATTAAAATATATGTAACACCAGTGACAGAAAGGGAAGGCATAATTTTCAGGGAAATGTAACTTATTAAAATGCATTAAGCTGTCATTTATGGTGATTTACAATGTTACGGGGTGTTAACTATTATCTGACTAAGTTTTGGTTAAAAAATAAATAATAATAATTTAATTGCTGGTCAAAAGCCATTATTTTCATGGAACGACCCCCACTGAGTGGCTCACTGTTGCCATATAAACAAAGACTGAACAATAAAACCATTGTGACATACTGGCCCCTAAAGACAAGCATGGCCCTGACATACAGGTATCCATCTACTCCGACAGGGCAAGGGTGTCAATAAACAAAACAAGTGTGTCGTGTCCCCTCCCCAGATACACAACAGCACAGACACATTCACAGGAGTCTTACTCAACTTGTTTTATTTACAGGAGCCATGTATGCAAATGCATTGTTTTTTTCCCCCATATAATTTCAGACACTGGTAATACACAATTATCTTTGCCTTTTTCACATGAAGAGTTGACTAACCAGAGACATGGAAGCCATTCTCAATCTAAAGGCCAGACGCTTGGATGACGAATCATTGATATTTAATTCCAAATCCCTTAGAAAAAGATAACAAATAAATTAGAACATTCTGACTTTCTCCCCTCTTTCAGGATGTTGGTTGAATTAAACATGAATACACTAGCAGTAGAGAATTGTAGAAAAGACACGGTTGAGGACAGAGTATGGGAAAAGCAATGAAACACCACCTATTAGAATATGTAGCTAGCAAGAAAGAGATCAAACAAAATGGCACAACAAAAATATTTTTACTACAACATAACATTTACAGAAAAGCAGTACAGAAGCAACACAAGCCTGTGAGGATCTCAGCAATGAAGTGACGATGATAGTATTTCGTGCCTCGTTGTTTCATGTCAGAATTGGGTGTACATTTCCCCCCCATCAACACCCCAAAAGTGATACTTCTCAATATCAATAAGGATCAAACTAGTTAGAACAGTCATGTTCTGAGCTTGGTTAAGTACATGCTTTTAATGAAGTATCATAGGAGGGGGAAAAAAAAAGAGACATCTGAAAAAAATATATAATGAAAATCGACATTAAAAGAAAATGAAAAGAACGCCATTATCCCCAGAAGGGCGTCGTAACAGACACCCTTACCTCCCTAATCTGAGCTTCTGCCAAGGACTTGCAAACACAGGGCTTCCGAACCCACAACTTCAACTGTCTGAGGGAAACAAAGGTTACGGTAAATTCAACAAGAGACTAGGCGGCAAAACCTCAAGTGGACATTTTTCAAATGGGTGGGTATTTGGTGGCTGTGTCACAAACTCCCTCAATTTATTGACCTTTGAATAAACTGACCCATTGTATGACTATGGGTCCAGGGCGACTTTCTATGTTTGTAACCCCTCAGTGGTGTGCCGAGACTTGTCACCCCCCCCCCACAGAAAAACAGAAAGCATCAGCCTCTGTCCATGCATTCGAGCAGTGAGCCGGGACAAAGACAAAACACATTGCCATGTGTCATAAAATCACCAGAGGACTGCAGTAGTCTTGTTTTCTTTTAAATATATTCTTTACCTTTATTTTTTTGCTTGCTTTTATCTTGTTTTTTTGTCTAAGACTGTCCTTTAAATGCAAATAAAGGAGATCATCTTAGGTTGTGATAACATCCAGTGCCCGTCTGTTTTCTTCTATACCTCAATGCTGTTTCCCGCGTAAAGCCTGGTCCATGTCCGAGCTGCAAGGTGCACAGAGAGGGGGTTCATTAACCACAGGTATTAGCATTCTTCTTGAAGGAATGTCTTGCTATCTCTGAATTGATTTGACCTGCAGTGGCACTTTAGGAGGCTGAAGTGAAGAGCACTACAAGAGCAGTAAGTAATTGGTTCCTTCTCACACACACTGCCTCTGTTTAAAACAAGGCTTTGTTCACATTCAGAGATAGGTACTCTTGATCAGAGGATGCAAAATCATTTAAATGCCAAGGGGTGAGAATTTAAACTGAGTTCACTTCAAAACATGACACGTGCGTGCGCTGTCTCACCTGTCTCAATGGCTTGGGCTTCGTTTGATTTCCACTGCTCTGCAACATCGTTTGCAAGTGGGTCATCAGGGTTAGGAGCGCTTAATAATGCTTGGATTGATAGCAGCACTGTGCGGATCTGCAAAGCTGGGGACCACTTATCTGTGAGAGAAAGAAAACGGTGGAGGAAGGAGTCATACTTTGAGTCAGGACATGACTGTGACCAATGATAACTGAATCTGGATAACTCACCTTTCAAGATGTCTAGGCATATCCTACCCAGCTTGTCCACATTGGGATGGTAGATTTTGGTCATGAATCGCACTTTAGGAGCTGCCATGGGATATTCTTCTGGCAGAAAGAGTTCAAGTTTAAAGGTGCCTCCTTCAAAAGGGGAGTCCTGGGGTCCTGAAATCACCACATGGAAGTAGCGTGCATTCGCCTCATCAGGCTCTGCCTTTATTCCAGGAACGGGTTCGGCCAGCAAACGCTGAGTCTCCTGAACACAGACAGAGATACAGATCGAGACATGCAGGCAGATAGACAAACACATGCAAACAGAAACGTGTCACGTTCATGTTTGAAGTGAACCCAGTTTAAATTGTCTCAAGCAGAATGCGACACACATGTAGCGAGACTGATAAGCACCAACAACCAGATGTCAGGTCAGGGTCAATAGTTACCAAGGGTTTGGACAACTATGTTTAGGTGCAAGGACAGCCATCCATACATTCAAGGTCAGGTTTGACATTCTGTTTCTGAACTTTTTGGGGGCAAAGAACATCCACTCGGTCTTGTCTCTTTCAAGAGCACAAAATGGTCACTCGCCCAGTGTTTTAGATCCTCAGCGAAGAGCTCATAGGATACATTCTATTCCAGTTAAATTAAAGGTGAAATAAAAAATATATAATAATTACATGCCTGGATGTGAACTTGCTGCAAAGTCTGTTTTTTGTGAATTATTCTGAAGCCTAGTGAGAACCAACATGTAGCATCTTCATGGTATGACCGTCATTCTGATGAAAATAGATGTATTAACAATAACTTTCAAATAGAACTCTGATAGCCCCATGTACACTATATAAACACCCACTGTAAAATGTTTGTCTTCTCGGTTTTTGTATTCAACAACTAGGCAAGTCAGTAAGTTTGGCCAGTTGAGTAGGCTGATAAATGAATGTTTCTGTCAAACATTTGTTTTTGTAGCCACCTAGTATATGTATGACAAACTATTGTCCCATGTCGCTTCATTCATTTCTGACACAGAACTCCTGCAAGACAAACAAGATCTCCTGATCATTGGGCCTAGACACAGTTTGAGAGAAATACCTGCACTGCCACTGGTTTCTATACTACAGCCAAATTAGCTTTTCTTCCCAAAGCACTTTCATACACAGTAAACCAAGCAAGTAAATGTGAGTTTATAATGCATACTCTGGAGTCCAGTAGTACAGCAAGTTCTACCAATATCTAACTAGCTAAATCTGCTAGTTGTATGTACGTTGCTAATGTTAGCTAGCAGTGCCAGTCGAGTGTCACTGTTGAGATCGTTAACTTTAGACCATAGCAAGGTTACTTCAATACATATATACTAAGAAAATGATTAATTTCAACACAAATATACAATTAAGCAGACTTGGGCCTATTCAGCAGGAAGGATAATAAATTTGACCAAACATTCATCTGACTTGGGGCTGAGCCTGAGACACAGTACCTAGCTAACGGAAGTAACGTTAGCTAGCAAATACATGGCAATGCACGTGCCTAGTCGTATTTTTCTTCGCAACTCAAAGGGGACCGAACTACGGTTTGTGAACCATTTATCGCATGTGGTTTTTGGAATTACCTTTATAATCCTGCGGGGTAGTCCTGCCATCTTGTTTTACTGTATACAGTATTTTTGTATGTTCACTCCTTCGTCGCCGACAAACACGCCTTCCGGTGAATGGTGTTGGCCTCTGACGGGATTGTGAATGCTGGGAAATGTATTTTGGTCAACGACAAGCGCGAACATATTTCAATTAAACGAACTTAATGTTCCAGTAGTGGGTGCTTTCGAAATCTCAGAGAAAATACTAGAAATATGAACGTATTCTTTATTGTAATTTCTTTGAATCACAAAAACCTGAAAGATATGGACTGAATTGAAATGATCGTAAAAATTGACAGTTCTCACAATCAATGTAATATTGTTCTGCACCGTATGAGCCAAAGTTTGAGTCCCAGTTGCAGCTTTGTCTTTCTCCCGTTACACTGGTCCCCATTGCAGTGCTCTCCTTCCACAATAACATGCAAATACCCTAACCATGTCCCAGAATTTAATGAAATACAAGGTATTCAGCAAATAGGGAAAATATATATTTCACAGACAGTTTTGGTAATCTGCTTCAAAACAAGTGCGCAACTTCAGATATGTTAATTTTATTTTACAGCACAATTGAAATTACACCAAAAAACAGTTTGGGATTTGGAGGGTGAGCCAAGCTAATAATTATGTAAGTTATCAATGATTCTGAAGGTAAGAAACTCCTTAACAATTATCGGTCTTTTGGGGGATCTCTCTTTCTGCGTCGTGTATGGTACCTAAGAAAAAAAAGGAACAAAAGTTAAAATGTTCAACATACAGTGGATTCCGAAAGTAAGTACAGCCTTATTCTAAAATGTATTAAGCAATATTCTCTCGATCTATACACAAAATACCCCATAATGACAAAGCAAAAACAGGTTATTAGAAATTTAAAAAATCTGAAGTCACATTTACAAGTATTCAGACCCTTTGCTCAGTACTTTGTTGAAGCACCTTTGGCAGTGATTATAACCTCGAGTCTACTTAAATATGACGCTATAAGCTTGGCACACCTGTATTTGGGGAGTTTCTCCCATTCTTCTCTGCAGATCCTCTCAAGTTGGATAGGGAGTGTCGTTGCACAGCGATGTTCAGGTCTCTCCAGAGATGTTTGGTTGTGTTCAAGTCCGGGCTCTGGCTGGCCACTCAAGGACATTCAGAGACTTGTCCTGATGCCACTCCTGCATGGTCTAGGCTGTGTGCTTAAGGTCGTTGTCCTGTTGGAAGGTGAACCTTCACCCCAGTCTGAGGTCCCGAGTGCTCTGGAGCAGGTTTTCATCAAGGATCTCTTTACTTTGCTCCGTTCATCTTTCCCTCAATCCTGACTAGTCTCCCAGTCCCTGCCGCTGCAAAACATCCATACAGTATGAACTTGCCACCACCCTGCGTCACCGTAGGCATGGTGCCAGGTTTCCTCCAGACGTGACGCTTGCCATTCAGTCCAAAGAGTTCAATCTTGGTTTCATCAGACCAGAGAATCTTGTTTATCATGGCCTAAGAATCCTTTAGGTGCCTTTTGGCAAACTCCAAGCAGACTGACTGTCATGTGCATTTTACTGAGGAGTGGCTTCCGTCTGGCCACCACCATAAAGCCCTGATTGGTGGAGTACTGCCAAGATGGTTGTACTTCTGAAAGGTTCTCCTTTCTCCAGAGGAACTCTGGAGCTCTGGCAGAGTGACCATTGGGTTCTTGGTCACCTGCCTGACCAAGGCCCTTCTCCCCCGATTGCTCAGTTTGGCCGAGCAACTAGCTCTAGGAAGAGTCTTGGTGGTTCCAAACTTGTTCCATTTAAGAATGATGGAGGCCACTGTGTTCTTGAGGACCTTCAATTCTGCAGAAATGTGTTGGTACCCTTCCCCAGATCTGTGCCTCTACAGAATCCTGTCTCGAAGCTCTATGGACAATTCCTTTGACCTCATGTCTTGGTTTTTGCTCTGACTTGCACTGTCAACTGTGAGACCTTATCTAGACAGGTGTGTGCCTTTCCAAATCACGTCCAATCAATTGAATCTACCACAAGTGGACTCCAATCAAGTTGTAGAAACATCAAGGATGATCAATGGAAACAGAATGCTACTGAGCTCAATTTCTAGTCTCATAGCAAAGGGTCTTATTTACATAAGGTTTCTGTTTTTTAATAAAAATTCTAACATTTTTAAAAACCTGTTTTCGCTTTGTCATTATGGGGTATTGTGTGTAGATGGATAAAATGTTTTTTCCTCAATTTTAGAATAAGGCTAACGTAACAAAATGTGGAAAAGGGGAAGGGGTCTGAATAGTTGCAAATGCACTGTATAGGTGATTTTAAAAAGGACTGAGTGAGGATTGTACCCACCTTCATGCAAGTTTCTCACTCAATACATTCATTTACAAATTAGCAACATAAGGTACATTTTGAATACTTAAAAAGCCCAATGCAAACATTATCTCAATATCAAATCATTTCTGGGTAACAATTAAGTACCCCACTGGGATTATTTTCATTCAAAATTGTCAAAAACAAACAAAAATAGCTTCTTAGCAAGAGCAATTTCTCAAGCAAGAATTTTGCTAGAACTGTCGGAGTGGGGAGGGGAAAACCGAAGCCTCGTTATTGGCAGAGACGTTTAGAACTCTTTCATATTGGTCTAGTAACTAATTTACCACCTGCTGATGTAACCAAGCAGGTCAAAACAGGCTGAAATTTCAGGCGACCTTTTCAAACAGCTCTCTTAAACAAAAAGAGCATTATCATTTTCACAGCATTCTTCCAACCTCAACATGGAAATATATATAAAACACAGGAAATTACATTTTTGACTGCACTGGGCCTTTAATTCCAAGGAAGTGCCATGTGAGTTCAGTACCAATATTTAATATGGAACAGGTGTGGATTTATCTATTGCCCTGCTTTGAGCAATCAACAACATAATTTTCCCCTTCTGAGCATCTTTATAATTTAGACAGTGCCCAGTTAGTACTGACTATCACTAAAGTGATTCAATCATAGAAGGTGTACTTACTGTCCCACTGGGTACCAGCGGTGCTTGGTGGTGTGAAACATTTTGCTCAGCTCCTCGATGGTGGGGGCCTGTTTGTTCTGCAGCACCTCCCTGCCGAGATGGGCCTTCAGCACCTGGTCATGTGTCTCTGCCGGATTGGTCAGGGGGTCTGGCCGTAGAATGGGCTACAGTGTCACAAATACATAAGCCCAAAACAATCAAGGACCATTTATGCTGTTTTTCAACGTAAATCGCAGGGCTTATTTTGCCATTTAATAGCCGCCATGATGAGAAAAGGGGCATATTGCTGGCAGGGAAATCGCGGTCTTCCACAGACATCATGATTTTACAGATCAACCTGCAGGGTGTATTGTGTTTGCAAGTGCAGTATTTACAGTATTTAAGTGGTTTCCTTTTCCTCATCAGCTCTGTTAACGTCAGTATCGGCAAATCCAAGTTCTAATTTATTACCTGGGTAAGTTCATAAGGAACATCCTCAGAGGGATGGTAGCACACTATGGTCTTCCCATCAGATGTCACACCAATTTCCACCTTACTGCAATGAAGGTGACAAGAAATTAACAAAGTCATCGCAATACACACAGTTACAAAATTATGATTTACTGTAATTAAGGCAACATAGCAAGCTATCTACTTACCAATCATCATCAATGGAAGGTCCACGGATAGTTGACTTGTGAAGGACAGGCACAACGCCTGTTGTGGATATATTGGTTTACATAAATCAAAAGGTACAGTATGATGTGATTAATAACTGCCAAGCTACAGTCACAAGATTGCTAGCTAGCTGGGTTCTCTGCCTCAGAAATGCTTACTAATATATGTGCGCTAACAATAACTATATAGCTAGCTGACAAAATCATTTCAGCACTTGAGATTGTGTTCACAAAACGTGTTCCTCAATCTTGCAAGTTTTAAAATAGACAGTACTCACCTGTGCAGTGTTTTAGTTGAGTAACAGTTGAAAACCGTGTAAATAAACAACTCAACCTATTTAAATGACCTGTAGCAGCCATGCTCTACAGAAATGTTGCATTTGTGTTTGATGGAAATATTTCCGTGTATGTACTACACGGAAATAATTCCGTGTGAAAACGTAAATCCTACATTCAGTTCCGCCATAACAAACCTTTACGAACAAATCCTTTTTCTTTAGCAAAGCCAAAGTAAAAATACAAAAATAAAACAACTGGGGCAGTTTAACTGTCAAATTTATTTTGGTTAACGTATTTATCACATTTGTAGAAATATATTTTTAGAATTGGAATAGAGTAAACTGAGAAATAATGGGATTTTAACATTTTGCTAATTCATTAACACGAAACTCCAGTTGCAGCATTGCTCTTAACCTCCATATAATGGCAACTGAACATCGAAAGGGTTACCGATGTGACGTCTTACTGGAACCCTCAGTATTCCACAGTTCCACCACCAACGGAGGAGGGGAAGGCAAATGTATCAGTGAAACTTAAGCCAGAGGTTTTTAACCCATTCACCCTGTCTCCTCTGCCAGAACAGACGATCCTTGATGTTCTTGTTGACTGGGTGCAAAACAAACGGCTCTTTTCACCCACTGCAGCCAGAGGAATGGTCATCACTGACGTAACCCATGAGGTTGCATACTGTTACAGACTGGAAACATTTACAGAGCACAGGTCTGTGTGCTTAAGATTTGAACCGCAATGCAAAACTTCCAAAGCAACAATGTCTCCAAAACCAGCAGGGGAAGTACAGGAGCCACAACCCTGGAAGGTGCCTGTGACCCCGGCCAAGATGTTCCACAACCAGGTGTTAAATTACAGGCTGATTCACACAGACCGAGTGACCGGGTGCTCTTACTGCCAGGAGCAGAAGTGTGTTATGTGCAAGGCCTGCTGTGCCTCTACTAGGGTGAGCTTCCCTGTGAGGCAGGGGCACCAAAAACCCCTGCTGAGAGTGCAAGGGTGAGAAGATGGTGCCCTGCATGTCCCTGGGCCAGGTTTGCTGTGAGATGTGCGTGGGAAAGGGCCAGATGTTCTACTTCAAAGAGCTGCAGGTGGACTACCGTTGTCATCTCGACAGATACCTGCTAGGTGTCCCAGGCAGCATCCCAGAGGAGAGGATTTCCCATGCCAAAGGGGAGATCCTCCACAATGGCTTGGGCCAAAAGGTGTGCCCCATTAGTACCTTCTCTGTGGAAGAGGTCAACGCAGCCTCATGGCGGATGGTGCGGTCGTCCCACTCCAGCTGCCCCCAGTGCCGCATCATTCAACAGACATCCACTGAGGGCAGTGCCAGTGACTCGAGTCCAGTATCGCTGGAGGGATACTTCTAGAAGTGTGTTTATTTTTGGAGTAGACCACTCCATCTACTGGCCAGGCTACCCAGAGAGGAGGATCCGTCTCTGGTTATAGAACTTGTAATGCTCAAATCCCAGATAAAAGCTTCCTCAAACACATGCGTATGATAACAAAAAGATTTTCATCCTTTCCTTTTCAAATATCAGATTTACTACAGTACCAGTCAAAAGTTTGTACACATACTCATTCAAGGATTTTTCTTTATTTTTAAAATGTTCTACATTGTAGAATAATAGTGAAGACATCACAATTATGAAATAAAACATATGGAATCATGTAGTAACCAAAAATGTGTTAAACAAATCAAAATATGTCTTATATTTTAGATTCTTCAAAGTAGCCACCCTTTGCCTTGACAGCTTTGCACATTCGTGGCATTCTCACAACCAGCTTCACCTGGAATGCTTTTCCAACAGTCTTGAAGGAGTTCCCACATATGCTGAGCACTTGTTGGCTGCTTTTCCTTCACTCTGCGGTCCAACTCATCCCAAACGATCTCAGCTGGGTCGAGGTCATTTGATTGTGGAGGGCAAGTCATCTGATGCAGCACTCCATCACTCTCCTTCTTGGTCAAATAGCCCTTACACAGCCTGGAGGTGTGTTGAGTCAATGTCCTGTTGAAAAACAAATGACAGTCCCACTAAGAGCTAACCAGATGGGATGGTGTATCATTGCAGAATGCTTTGGTAGCCATGCTGGTTAAGTGTGCCTTGAATACTAAATAAATCACAATGTCACCAGCAAAGCACCCCCACACCTTCTTCTCCATGCTTCACGGTAGGAACCACACATGCAGATATAATCCGTTCACCTACTCTGCTTCTCAAAGACAAGGCGGTTTGAACCAAACATCTCAAATTTGGACCAGAGGATAGATTTCCACGGTTCTAACGTCCATTACTCGTGTTTCTTGGTCCAAGCAAGTCTCTTGTTCTTATTGGTGTCCTTTAGTAGTGGTTTCTTTGCAGCAATTCGACTATGAAGGCCTGATTCGCACAGTCTCCTCTGAACAGTTGATGTTGAGATGTGTCTGTTACTTAAACTCAGTGAAGCATTTATTTGGACTGTAATTACTGAGATGCAGTTAACTCTAATGAACTCATCCTCTGCAGCAGAGGTAACTCTGGGTCTTACTTTCCTGTGGCTGTCCTCATGAGAGCCAGTTTCATCATAGCGCTTGATGGTTCTTGAGACTGCACTTGAAAAAAAAGTTCTTGAAATTTTCCACATTGGACTGACCTTCATGTCTTAAAAGAATGGACTGTCGTTTCTCTTTGCTTATTTGAGCTGTTCTTGCCATAATATTAACTTGGTCTTTTACCAAATAGGGCCATCTTCTGTATACCCCTACCATGTCACAACACAACTATTTGGCTCAAATGCAGTAAGGAAAGAAATTCCACATTAACTTTTAACAAGGCACACCTGTTAATTGAAATGCATTCCAGGTGACTACCTCATGAAGCTGGTTGAGAATACCAAGAGTGTACAAAGCTGTTAAGGCAAAGGGTGGCTATTTTGAAGAATCTCAAATACAAAATAGATTTTGATTTGTTAAACTCTTTTTTGGTTACCACACTTGGTTACCACATTACCATATGTGCCATTTCATAATGTTGATGTCTTCACTATTATTCTACAATGTAGAAAATAGTAAAAACAAAGAAAACCCTGGAATGAGTAGGTGTGTCCAAACTTTTGACTGGTACTGTAAATGTTTCACAAGTTGGTCAAATCCTTATTTCTTTACAATTTTTCCCTGATGGGCCTTTCAGTAAATGTTTGAGTAGGTATTTCAGATTTCACACATTTCTCTTTGAACCAATGCAGGAATGTCACTGACACAATACATAGTTTATTCTGAGGGAGAAAAAAAAAATCATCTCAGGATTTCAGGCCAAGATCAGCAAATTCCTACACAAATAATCATTGATGACATTAAACCAGATACCTGTGCCTTCAAAATCACATTTCAATAGTTATTCCTTTGATTGTTAGTCAAAAACAAATATTTATTGAAATATTTAGACATACATTCAGATAAATATTCACCTTCCTTGTTGCAAAGACATTTTAGCTCACAAAAACAAATATTTATGTGGTGCTTAATTATTAGGAGATGTTTTAGAAGAAAAGTTTGAAGAGAGAAAGTCTATCCACAGTTCTGGCAATGTTCTTGGAAGTGCCTTCTTGGCCTCGGGTTGACAGAAAGTCTTTGGCTATGTGGATCTCTCTGTGTGAGTCCAAGGTGTCGCTCTATGTTGATTGGAAGTTGGTCCAGAGTGGCTCACTAGGAAAGCTCCATATCTGCTGTGGAGGAAGTGCTGCTGGATGCCTCAGGCGCTGTGGTTGCCACCAACCGCTCCCGATTGCCAAACACCTCAGCGACTGGAGACAGCACATACATGGATGGCACGCAAAGTCAGTGAACATACTCGGTCACGTACACACAAAACACATCATGTTGATAACCATCAGCTACTGATCTAACACCTCAGTGGCCAAGCAGACACACATATATACAAACCCATGACTCTACTACCAAGCAGGAGAGATGATAGCTATATAAACATAACAGTCAAAGCCCATAATAAATAGATGTTCAATACAGAGGGAGAGAGATACTATCCCTCTATTGAACAGGTAGTTTTTTCATAGCCACTGTGCTTCTACATCTGCACTGCTTGCTGTTTGGGGTTTTAGGCTGGGTTTATTTGTGACATCTGCTAATGTAAAAAGGGCTTTATAAAATACATTTGGTTGATTGATTAAAAAAGTGTAAAGTCTAGTTGCCATATTCTAAATATATATATTTTTTCTGGAACAAAAATAAAATACATGATAGACTCGGCTCCTTGTCAGGCCTAGAGCAGAAGGTAATAACATTGAAACTGTACCTGCTGCCACATCACTTATGTCCCAAACCCGCAGGCCATCCCTCTGTCCTCCAAAGGCATATACAAAGGGCATGTCAGGACAGCACGCTGCACAGAACAGCACCCCCTATCAACAGAAAGGGAGCATTTCACCGCAACAGCCACATATACAGCACACATCCAAACATTCGCTGTTAGACCGAAACGTGACGGATCTTAATGCAATGACATGGCAATGATTACAGCGACAGAGAAACCAGCTTTACCATTTTCATGTCCCGGGTGTGAACCAGTTTGGGCTTGTTCCCCAAGATGTCCCAAATCTTGACGTGTTTGTCTGCTGACGAGGTGACCAAGCATCCCCGGATCTGGCTGCTAAGGTCCAAGCCTATAGGGTCAGAGACAACCGATTTCAATTCTGTTTCCCTGACTTTGAATGCCATGTTTGTGTACCAGTACTCATCCAGTATTTTAAAGTCTGAATATGAAGGGGTAGGGGCTAGAGGAACTGGGGGCAGAAATTGGCCTGTCTCCACACCCACCTGACACCTCTCCGTCATGTGCCCTTAGTGTAAACACTGGCTTGTCCGAGCGTGCGTCCAGACAGTAAACAAAGCCGTCCTCTGTGCTCGCCTAAAACACAGCCAACCATCAGTGAGAATGGAAACAGGAAAGTGCACCAAGCATTTTCCATGTGAAAGTTAGCCAATATGCAATGCTATGTGAGAGGTGGCGAGAGGGCAGCTTACCAGGAAGTTGCAGGGCGAGAAGTGGTTCCAGGCGACCCTTTCCACCTGCCCGCTAAACCTCCAAGTGCGATGGCTGCTGTCCGGGCTGCGGCAGTCATACAGGATTGCCGACCTGGCCAGAGGAAGAAGACACAGGTTAAGACTTGTTAGTTTTGTACAGTCACAATCCCAACCTCCTATATACAGGAGAAGACATTTTATTTTTTACAATTTTAGAGGTTGTAATAGATTCAGATTGGACATACTTATCGTATGATCCTGATATCAGGGTCTGAGCTTCAAAGGGGTGGAACATCAACGTCTGAACCTAAAAGGGACTTGACTTTAATGTTTGAGATCAACATCACAAGTAAGCAGGCGAGGCTACATCCAAAATCAATTTCACATTTTATTTGTATTATTTATTTAGAGTAGGCCCATTATGGGAAGTTAAACAGGCTGTGATGACTGGATACACGTACCTTGTCAGTGTGTCTGCACAGTGTTGTGGCCGGCTTTCCCTGTGCCAGATCCCACAGGATCACTGTTTTGTCGGCTGACCCACTGGCCAAGACGTTGCTGTGGAAAAGAGAAGCAACACACAGAACCTTTAGAGTAAAGGTGGAGGGTAGGTTTCTGACAACGCAAGTGACATTGTGATTGTGTGGTTACACTGACATGAGTGGAAAGGTCTGGGGCTAGGGGTGAGGGGTAACGGGTACCACTCCAATATGACTCACCGGACCAGCTTGTTCCAGGATAAGTCGAGTACAGCGTCTGTATGACCTTCCACTGGCTCTGCTGCAGCCTAAAAATTCAAATTGCCTGTTAGGATTCAGGCCATAGTGAGGAGACACCAACACCATAAACATAACAGTAGAAACTACCACATCCAAGTCCTTGTGGGAAAATGACCTTTTTGCTTTTCTTTTTGGAGGCCTTCTTGCTCCCCAGAGTGAAGGCAGGCTCTAGGCAGTCCACCACATCCAGGTCCCACACGTCAATCTGCGGTGTCATGTTGCCTACAGCCGCATAATTGCCTGTACAAACAGATGGGATTAATGTGAAGTCAAAAAAATACATGTTATACACTAAGAAAACACTGAATTGAATGTCCATTTCGCAGAGTCGGGTTGAGATAAACTGCTGTTTGAGTTTAACTCAAAGTCAAATCTGAGAATCCATTCAACACTATAAAAAGTGAAAACACTCACCTGTGCCTTCTGGACTAGGGTCAAAGTTAAGCCACTCCACACACAGTGGATAGGCTGGCAGGAGTATGTCATGGTGAACATAGAGGGATTCCTCCTCGGAGTTGTATACTGTGCAGAGGCAAATAAATATTTATTAAAAACAACCTTTGTTTTTACACTGGCATGTACACAGAGTATACCAAACATTAGGAAAACCTTCCTAATATTGAGTTGCAAACCAAGCAGTGTTGCAGGTCTTGACACAAACCACTGCGCCTGCTATCATACCCTGTACAAAAGCATTTAAATATTTTGTCTTCCCCATTCATCTGATTGGCACACATTCACAATCCATGTCTCAAGGCTTGAAAATCCTTCTTTAACCTGTCTCCTCCCCTTCATATACACTGACTGAAGTGGATTTGACATCAGTTGAAAGCTATGGATCACATGTTGGTCAATCTATGTCATGGAAAGAACATTTTTTGTACAGTCACTACGTCTACACTGATACACAAACTCCCGCTTCACAGCATCAAATAGTAAGTCTCAGATGAGAGTCAAATTGCCAGTTAGTTGCAGAGACTGTTGTTCTCACCGTGAATCTCCAGGTTGCAGCAGTCCTTCTCTGCTCTGCCTGAAATTACGAGGTTATCATTGGGCTTGATTTGAAAGTCCTCTCGCTCATACTGGTCCTGGAGAGACAAAGAAAAGATACCAACAACTATGTCTGAATGACACAGAATTACCAGAAATGAAGAGCTGGGACGATAAACCGAAAATGATCAGTAACGACCATTTATCGCAAGCATTTTGCTGATATCGTTCATCATGAGAAGTAGCCTAAACTAGAGAAATGTGAAGTTTGAAATTAAGTAAGTTGGTTTAATGGGACAATTGATGGCTACAACCATCAAACTAGTAATAGTTGTTTAAAGGATAATAAATAAATAAAATACTGTAGTGCACATTATAAACTTATTGTTACTATTTATCAGTATCGCAACAATTAGGTAATTTTTCACAATATGGATTTTTTAGGTGGCAGGTAGCCTAGTAGTTAGAAGGTTGGGCCAGTAACCGAAAGGTCGCTGGATCGAATACCCGAGCAGACATGGTGAAAAATCTACCGATGGCCCTTAAGCAAGGCACTTGACCCCAATTTGCTTCAGGTGCGCCGTACTACTATGGCGGACCCTGTAAAACAACACATTTCACTGCACCTATCCGGTGTGTGACAAAATATATGTTGTGTGATATGTATGGCATGTACTACTAGTTGGTACCAAACCAGACTGGTGAGATGTTTCATCACTCTGAACTGGCACACAGCTCTGGACTCACTGTGTCTTTGATGGTAATGTAAGGATCCTCCTCATTGGTGCTGAACACTGTGAGGCCGGCAAGGCTGTTACCAAGGTTGGCAGTCACTGTGCCAGAAAAAAAGAGATGAACAGTAAGTGAGTTCTTTGGGGGGGGGGACAAACAGTGATTAATACAGTCCTCTTGGCATATTAACAGACAGACAAAGATAACCCATGAATTTAAGATCAGACATAATCTGAAAGCAGACGCAGAAACGATATTTACCAGAGTCTTCCTCGTCATATCTATCCAAACCATACTCTGCTAGTTCATCAGCTTCCTCCCTTCCTGCTTCATTTTCATCTTGCTCTGGCTCCTGTCCCTGAACACCTTCTGCCTCTTCACTCTGTTCCTGCCCGCTGGCCATGCCTTCATCATCATCCTCCTCCTCCTCTTCACCTACGCGTTCACTGAGCAAACACAAATACCTGAATTGCTAATCCTGAAAATATATAATTTTGGGGTCAATTCCATTTTGAACTTATTTGATGAAACCCCCATTGAGAAAATTATTTCTTAGTCACTTCGCTGGTCCAGAAATAATGAGTATTTCAACCATTTAGCTACACATTTCAATTCATTTCCTATATTGACTGGGTTTAAATAGCAGTTTCGGTCTCATACTCTCAGTCAGGTCAGTGTTATTTTCTGAAGCCCTCCAAACAAACAAAACAAGTTATATGTCAAGTAAGTCATCCAAAAACTCCACCAACCCCAATTGTTCTTTTGCCTCTGCTATAATGCGTTGCAATTCTTCTTTGCTCAACTCCACCTGTAACAAAATGTGGTAGCAGGTTAAAACAGACATTACCTAGCTGGTGCCATTAATTTTATTAGCATGAATTAGGCTGTTTATTAACTATAAATGCTGTAATTCCAAACGAATGTATTAGCGAGCTTGCTAGCTGGGGTGTATTCATTAATTGGATTCCGTTGCAAAACGTTTTGAAAACATTTTGCAACTGAAACCGTTTATTCCAAACTTAAAACGTTTTGCAACGAAAACGAGTTTATATTTGTCAAATTATGGTAGGTCCCTCCCCGTGTCGTTTGCTTCAGTTAGGTTCCTAGTATAAATGATCAACAGTTTCGGGTTTGCAACGTAATACGACTAATGAAAACACAACAGATGTATTTTCTGTCTTGTTGACAATTTAGATTCTTACCTTATCTGGTGTTTCCTTCGAAACGCCTCGCTTTACCCATCCAACACAAGTGATCTGAGAACTCATTATTGACAACGTACCAGCTTCCTAGTAATGCACACGAAATTCAATGTAATGTACAACTCTAAAGTGTACAAACAGTTCGTAAAGATCCAGAAGTTACATAAAAATGGCACACATTGACATGTGAGTTGAGTCCTACTTTGTCGAGACAGGCAGTGTCGCAGACTGATGACGTACTTCTTCTTTAGAGTTTTTAGTGCCGGATCGTACACTTACGGTACTGGAGTGTGAGGCCGGTCACGACCTGTCTATACCACTATATCCAAATCAAATTTTATTGGTCACATTCAAGTGTTTAGAAAACGTTGTTGCGGGTGTAGCGAAATGCTTGTGTTTCGAGCTTCGACAGTGCAGTAATATCTAACAAGTAATATCTAACAATTTCACAACATATACCCAATACACACATCTAGTAAAGGAATGGAATTAAGAATATATAAATATATGGACAAGTAATTTCAGAGCAACATAGACTTAGATACAGTAGAATAGTATAGAATACAGTATATATATAAGATGAGTAATGCAAGATATGTAAACATTATAAAAGTCACTAGTACAATTTGGGTTACGTGCCTTCCTCAAGGGCACATCAACAGACTAACCTTGTTAGTTTCGGGAGTCGAATTAGCAACCTTTCAGTCACTGGCCTAACGCTCTAACCGCTAGACATGGTGCCGGAGGGAATAGCTGCCGTTTTATGGGCTCCTAACCAACCGTGCTATTTTGTTTGTTTTTTCCCATTGTTTGTAACTTATTGCGTACATAATGTTGCTGATAGTCTCTTATGAACGAAAAGAGCTTCTGGACATAAGAACAGCAATTACTCACCTTGAACTGGACAAATAATTTTTCTTTAATGAGTCGGACGAGGGGGATTTACTCCAGACAACCAACAAGGCCCTCATCCCCGCCATTCGGAGATATTGCGGAAGGAAGTCATGGTGCCTTGTAAGGCTCCGGCAACAAGTGGCTAATCTGCCTTTACCATCGGTACTATTAGACAGCGTACAGTCATTGGATAATGAAATAGACAAACTACAAGCACATATATCCTACCAATTGAACATTGAAAACTGTAATATCTTATGTTTCACCGAGTCATGGCTGAATGACGACATGAATAACATACAGCTGGTGGGTTATACATTGTATCGGCAGGATCGAACAGCAGCCTCTGGTAAAACAAGGGGTAGCGGTCTATGTATATTTGTAAACAATAGCTGGTGCACGATATCTAAGGAAGTCTCAAGGTTTTTCTCGCCTGAGTATCTCATGATAAGCTGTAGACCACACAACCAACCGAAAGAGTTTTCATCTATATTCTTCGGAGCTGTCTATTTACCACCACAAACCGATGCTGGCACTAAGACTGCACTCAATAAGCTGTATACGGCCATAAGCAAACAGGAAAAATGCACATCCAGAGGCGGTACTCCTAGTGGCCAGGGACTTTAATGCTGGGAAATTTAAATCCATTTGACCTAATTTCTACCAGCATGTTAAATGTGCAACCAGAGGGAAAAAAAACTCTAGACCACCTTTACTCCACACACAGAGACACGTACAAAGCTCTCCCTGTCACATTCTGACCTTTATTTTCCTTTGTTTTGTCTTTTTTTAGTATGGTCAGGGCGTGAGTTTGGGTGGGCAGTCTATGTTTTGTATTTCTATGTTTTTCTATTTCTGTGTTCAGCCTAGTATGGTTCTCAATCAGAGGCAGGTGTAGTTAGTTGTCTCTGATTGAGAATGATACTTAGGTAGCCTGGGTTTCACTGTTGGTTTGTGGGTGTTTGTTTCCGTGTCTGTGTTTTTCACCACACGGTACTGTTTCGGTTTTGTTATTTCACGTATTCATTTATTGTTTTTGTATTTCATAGTGTTCAGTGCTTTTGTTATTAAAATCGTCATGAACACTTACCACACTGCATCTTGGTCCGATCCTTACTCCTCTTCAAAAGAAGAGGAGGAAATCTGCCGTTACACTCCCTCGCTCTACATTTGGTAAATCTGACCATAATTCTATCCTCCTGATTCCTGCTTACAAGCAAAAACTAAAACAGGAAGCACCAGTGACTCGGTCAATAAGAAAGTGTTCAGATGAAGCAGATGCTAAGCTACAGGACTGTTTTGTTAGCACAGACTGGAATATGTTCCAGGATTCTTCCGATGGCATTGAGGAGTACAATACATCAGTCACTGGCTTCATCAATAAGTGTATCGATGACGCCGTGCCCACAGTGACTCTACGTACATACCTCTACATACGTACATACAAGAAACAATGGATTACAGGCAACATCCACATTGAGCTAAAGGGTAGAGCTGCCACTTTCAAGGAGCGGAACTCTAACCCGGAAACTGAATGGAAATCGTGCTATGCCCTCAGGCAAGCCATCAAACAGGCAAAGTGTCAATACAGGACTAAGATTGAATCGTACTACACCGGCTCCGACGCTCGTTGGATGTGGCAGGGTTTGCTAACTATTACAGACTACAAAGGGAAGCACAGCCATGAGCTGTCCAGTGACACAAGCTTACCAGTCAAGATAAATTACTTCTATGCACGCTTTGAGGCAAGAAACACTGAAACATGCATGAGAGCATCAGCTGTTCCAGATGACTGTGTGATCACACTCTCCGTAGCCAATGTGAGTAAGACCTTGAAACTAGTCAACATTCACAAGGCCGCAGGACCAGACGGATTACCAGGACGTGTGCTCCGAGCATGCACTGACAAACTGGCAAGTGTCTTCACTGACATTTTTAACCTCTCCCTTTCGGAGAGGTAATACCAACATGTTTCAAGCAGACCACCATAGTCCCTGTGCCCAAGGACACTAAGGTAACCTGCCTAAATTATTACCGACCGGTAGCACTCACGTCTGTAGCCATGAAGTGCTTTGAAAAGCTGGTCATGGCTCACATCAACACCATTATCCCAGAAACCCTAGACCCACACCAATTTGCATACCGCACCAACAGATCCACTAATGATGTAATCTCTATTGCACTACTCCACACTGCCCTGTCACACCTGGACAAAAGGAACACCTATGTGAGAATGCTATTAATTGACAACAGCTCAGCGTTCAACACCATAGTGCCCTCAAAGCTCATCACAAAGCTAAGGACCCTGGGACTAAACACCTCCCTCTACAACTGGATCCTGGACTTTCTGATGGGCCTCCACCCATGTGGTAAGGGTAGGTAACAACACATCCACCACTCTGATCCTCAACACTGGGGCCCCTCAGGGGTGTGTGCTCAGGCCCCTCCTGTACTCCCAGTTCACTCATGACTGCATGGCCAGGCACGACTCCAACACCATCATTAAGTTTGCCGATGACACAACTGTGGTAGGCCTGATTACTGACAACGACGAGACAGCTTATAGGAGGAGGTCAGAGGCCTGGCCGTGTGGTACCAGGACAACAACCTCTCCCTCAATGTGATCAAGACAAAGAAGATGATCGTCTACTACAGGAAAAGGCGGGCCGAACAGGCCCCCATTAACATTACTGATGATCCAAGATGGCGTAGCAGCAGGACGTGTTGTCGTGTCCCTTGTATATATCGTTTGTTTTCGTTTTTTTTTCTTCACATATCTTTAAAACTTTTTCACCCCCGGATTCCCATCGCAAACGGAACATTTTGAGCTCCTGGGCTACAATATCCAGACCCACGACCGGTCCATTGATGTCACCGCATGAAGAGGAATAAACAGACTCCCCTCATCGCGACGTCCCCAAAGGCTAACTCTCTAGCCCTTGCTATCTCCTTGCTTGCAAATTCGGCCTGCTAACTGCTAGCTTTTTTAGCCCGGTCCGCTAACTGCTACCGTGTTTAGCACCGTCTACTAACTGTTAGCTTGTTAGCACAGGCCTGCTAACCATCTGAATCGCCGCGTCCCAAACACTCACTGAACCCATATTTACTTTCTATCCCTTTTCGATTTTTAATTTGTTTATACCTTCCGGTAACCTGCCTCACCCAATGTGATACGGAACCGCTATTATCTTTACATTTTTAGAACACACTCAAGAACCTTCAGAAGCTAACCAGCTAACTGGCTACAAGCTATTTAGTCATTGTTAGTTTTCTAACCTGGATAACACTCGCCAGTCCAGCTTCCCTGCCCCATCCACCGCTGCCCCTTGGACACTGATCACTTGACTACATAGCTGATGCATGCTGGACTGTCCATTAATTCACGGTAATCCATTCTGCTTGTTTATGTTTTATCTGTCGGCCCCAGCCGCACTTAGGCTCTGTGTGTAGTTAATCCGACCCTCTCTGCCTAATCAATCGCCATTCTACCTGCTGTTGTTGTGCTAGCTGATTAGCTGTTGTTGTCTCACCTACTGTTTTAGCTAGCTCTCCCAATTCAACACCTGTGATTACTGTATGCCTTGCTGTATGTCTCTCTCAAATGTCAATATGCCTTGTATACTGTTGTGCAGGTTAGTTATCATTGTTTTAGTTTACAATGGAGCCCCTAGTTCCACTCTTTATACCCCTGATACCTCCTTTGTCCCACCCCCCACACATGCGGTGACCTCACCCATTACAACCAGCATGTCCAGAGATACAACCTCTCTCATCATCACCCAGTGCCTGGGCTTACCTCCGCTGTACCCGCACCCCACCATACCCCTGTTTGCGCATTATGCCCTGAATATATTCTACCATGCCCAGAAACCTGCTCCTCTTATTCTCTGTCCCCAACGCCCTAGGCGACCAGTTTTGATAGCCTTCAGCCGCACCCTCATACTACTCCTTCTCTGTTCCGCGGGTGATGTGGAGGTAAACCCAGGCCCTGCATGTCCCCAGGCACCCTCATTTGTTGACTTCTGTGATCGAAAAAGCCTTGGTTTCATGCATGTCAACATCAGAAGCCTCCTCCCTAAGTGTGTCTTACTCACTGCTCTAGCACACTCTGCTAACCCTGATGTCCTTGCCGTGTCTGAATCCTGGCTCAGGAAGGCCACCAAAAATTCTGAGATTTCCATACCCAACTATAACATCTTCCGTCAAGATAGAACTGCCAAAGGGGGAGGAGTTGCAGTCTACTGCAGAGATAGCCTGCAAAGTAATGTCATACTCTCCAGGTCCATACCCAAACAGTTCGAACTACTAATTTTGAAAATTACTCTCTCCAGAAATAAGTCTCTCACTGTTGCCGCCTGCTACCGACCCCCCTCAGCTCCCAGCTGTGCCCTGGACACCATTTGTGAATTGATCGCCCCCCATCTAGCTTCAGAGTTTGTTCTGTTAGGTGACCTAAACTGGGATATGCTTAACACCCCGGCAGTCCTACAATCTAAGCTAGATGCCCTCAATCTCACTCAAATCATCAAGGAACCCACCAGGTACAACCCTAACTCTGTAAACAAGGGCACCCTCATTGACGTCATCCTGACCAACTGGCCCTCCAAATACACCTCCGCTGTCTACAACCAGGATCTCAGCGATCACTGCCTCATTGCCTGTATCCGCTACGGAGCCGCAGTCAAACGACCACCCCTCATCACTGTCAAACGCTCCCTAAAACACTTCTGCGAGCAGGCCTTTCTAATCGACCTGGCCCGGGTACCCTGGAAGGACATTGACCTCATCCCGTCAGTTGAGGATGCCTGGTCTTTCTTTAAAAGTAACTTCCTCACCATTTTAGATAAGCATGCTCCGTTCAAAAAATGCAGAACTAAGAACAGATATAGCCCCTGGTTCACTCCAGACCTGACTGCCCTCGACCAGCACAAAAACATCCTGTGGCGGACTGCGCTAACATCGAATAGTCCCCGCGATATGCAACTGTTCAGGGAAGTCAGGAACCAATACACACAGTCAGTCAGGAAAGCTAAAGCCAACTTCTTCAGGCAGAAGTTTGCATCCTGTAGCTCCAACTCCAAAAAGTTCTGGGACACTGTGAAGTCCATGGAGAACAAGAGCACCTCCTCCCAGCTGCCCACTGCACTGAGACTAGGTAACATGGTCACCACCGATAAATCCATGATTATCGAAAACTTCAACAAGCATTTCTCAACGGCTGGCCATGCCTTCCGCCTGGCTACTCCAACCTCGGACAACAGCTCCCCCCCCCCCCGCAGCTACTCGCCCAAGCCTCTCCAGGTTCTCCTTTACCCAAATCCAGATAGCAGATGTCCTGAAAGAGCTGCAAAACCTGGACCCGTACAAATCAGCTGGGCTGGACAATCTGGACCCTCTATTCCTGAAACTATCCGCCGCCATTGTCGCAACCCCTATTACCAGCCTGTTCAACCTCTCTTTCATATCGTCTGAGATCCCCAAGGATTGGAAAGCTGCCGCAGTCATCCCCCTCTTCAAAGGGGGCGACACCCTGGACCCAAACTGTTACAGACCTATATCCATCCTGCCCTGCCTATCTAAGGTCTTCGAAAGCCAAGTCAACAAACAGGTCACTGACCATCTTGAATCCCACCGTACCTTCTCCGCTGTGCAATCTGGTTTCCGAGCCGGTCACGGGTGTACCTCAGCCACGCTCAAGGTACTAAACGATATCATAACCGCCATTGATAAAAGACAGTACTGTGCAGCCGTCTTCATAGACCTTGCCAAGGCTTTCGACTCTGTCAATCACCGTATTCTTATCGGCAGACTCAGTAGCCTCGGTTTTTCGGATGACTGCCTTCTGGTTCACCAATTACTTTGCAGACAGAGTTCAGTGTGTCAAATCGGAGGGCATGCTGTCCGGTCCTCTGGCAGTCTCTATGGGGGTGCCACAGGGTTCAATTCTCGGGCCGACTCTTTTCTCTGTATATATCAATGATGTTTCTCATGCTGCGGGCGATTCCCTGATCCACCTCTACGCAGACGACACCATTCTATATACTTCCGGCCCGTCCTTGGACACTGTGCTATCTAACCTCCAAACGAGCTTCAATGCCATACAGCACTCCTTCCGTGGCCTCCAACTGCTCTTAAACGCTAGTGAAACCAAATGCATGCTTTTCAACCGTTCGCTGCCTGCACCCGCACGCCTGACCAGCATCACCACCCTGGATGGTTCCGACCTTGAATATGTGGACATCTATAAGTACCTAGGTGTCTGGCTAGACTCTAAACTCTCCTTCCAGACCCATATCAAACATCTCCAATCGAAAATCAAAGCAAGAGTCGGCTTTCTATTCCGCAACAAAGCCTCCTTCACTCACGCCGCCAAACTTACCCTAGTAAAACTGACTATCCTACCGATCCTCGACTTCGGCGACGTCATCTACAAAATTGCTTCCAACACTCTACTCAGCAAACTGGATGCAGTTTATCACAGTGCCATCCGTTTTGTCACTAAAGCACCTTATACCACCCACCACTGCGACTTGTATGCTCTAGTCGGCTGGCCCTCGCTACATATTCGTCGCCAGACCCACTGGCTCCAGGTCATCTACAAGTCCATGCTAGGTAAAGCTCCGCCTTATCTCAGTTCACTGGTTACGATGGCAACACCCATCCGTAGCACGCGCTCCAGCAGGTGTATCTCACTGATCATCCCTAAAGCCAACACCTCATTTGGCCGCCTTTCGTTCCAGTTCTCTGCTGCCTGTGACTGGAACGAATTGCAAAAATCGCTGAAGTTGGAGACTTTTATCTCCCTCACCAACTTCAAACATCTGCTATCTGAGCAGCTAACCGATCGCTGCAGCTGTACATAGTCTATTGGTAAATAGCCCACCCATTTTCACCTACCTCATCCCCATACTGTTTTTATTTATTTATTTTTATTTTTCTGCTCTTTTGCACACCAATATCTCTACCTGTACATAACCATCTGATCATTTATCACTCCAGTGTTAATCTGCATAATTGTAATTATTTGCCTACCTTCTCATGCCTTTTGCACACAATGTATATATAGACTCCCCTTTTTTCTACTGTGTTATTGACTTGTTAATTGTTTACTCCATGTGTAACTCTGTGTTGTCTGTTCACACTGCTATGCCTTATCTTGGCCAGGTCGCAGTTGCAAATGAGAACTTGTTCTCAACTAGCCTACCTGGTTAAATAAAGGTGAAATAAAAATAAAAAAAATAAATAAAAAACATCGATGGGGCTGTAGTCCACATCACCATCACACTATCATGGTTCAAACACACCAAGACAGTCGTGAAGAGGGCACAACAAAACATTTTCCCCCTCAGGAGACTGAAAAGATTTGGCATGGGTCCTCAAATCCTCAAAAAGTTCTACAGCTGCACCATCGAGAACATCCTGACCGATTGCAGGACGACACTGGGCCAATTGTGCACCACTCTATGGGACTCCTAATCATGGCCGGTTGTGATACAGCCTGGAATCAAACCAGGGTCTGTGATGCCTCTAGCTGAGATGCAGTGCCTTAAACTGCTGCGCCACTCAGGAGCCCTGTTGTCATAGAGATAGATAGAGGACTCATCATGGATATAACCCGTTTTAACATGGACATTGCCATTGAGAGCTTCCACCATTTTAAAGTTGTCAATTGGGTGGGGATTCCTATGAGTTAGGAGAAATCAGCCAAAGAAAACTAACTACTTTCACAGACGCTATAATAGCACAGATGTGCAATTATAGCATCATTACACATGTGCAGTTTTTTGGAAGATGAGCTGTATCTGACCTGAATCTTGAAATGACGACCAACACAATCACAGTTCTATATAAAATACAAATAATTTTGATTTGATTTGGAATAACATACAAATTACAATACACTAGACAAAATACTTGAATGACAAATATTGTACAGGGGCAGATTGTTAGTTCATATATACCTTTGGTTTAAAACAAATCACAATATAATACAGCAACATGTATTGAGAGTGTCACGCCCTGACCTTAGTATTCTTTGTTTTCTTTATTATTTTGGTTAGGTCACGGTGTGACATGGGTGATGTATGTGTTTTTGTTCCTGTCTATGGGTTTTGTATGTTGCCTGTGTCTGCACTTGTTTATATATAGCGTCACGTTCGTTTTTGTTTTTTGTATAGTGTGTTTCTTCGTTAATAAATAGAAGAATGTATTCACATCACGCTGCGCCTTGGTCTCCTCCATTCAACGAACGTGACAGAATAACCCACCAAACAAGGACCAAGCAGCGTGAAAGGGAGGAACAGCACTTTGTGGAAGAATGGACCCGAGAGAAGGATGAGTGGGTAACAACCTGGGAGGAGATAGAGAGGTGGTCGATCTATCCAGGGAGAGTACCAGAGCCCGCTTGGGATTCTATGGAACAGTGCGCGGAGGGATACAGGAGAATGGAGGAACGGCGACGATATAAGGGTACACGGCTAGCACGGAAGCCCGAGAGGCAGCCCCAAGATTTTTTTTTTGGGGGGGGGCACACGAGGAGATTGGCTGAGTCAGGTAGGAGACCTAAGCCAACTCCTCGTGCTTACCGTGGGGAGCGTGTTACTGTTCTGGCACCGTGTTATGCGAATGGACATCCAGCAAGGAAGGAGGGTGCCGGCTCAGCGCTCCTGGTCTCCAGTATATCTCCATGGACTAGGATATACTGCGCCGGCTCTACGTACTGTGAGTCTGCACAGCCCTGTGCGTTCTGTGCCAGCGCCCTGCATTTGCAGGGCAAGTATAAACATCCAGCCAGGATGGGTTGTGTCAGCTCTACACTCCAGACCTTCAGTACGCCTCCACAGCTCAGTACGTCCTGTGCCTGCTCCCCGCACTCGCCCTGAGGTGCATGTCCTCAGCCCGGTACCACCAGTGCCAGTACCACGCACCAGGCCTCCATTGCGTCTCCAGGGTCCAGTACTCCCTGTTCCTGCTCCTTGCACTCGCCCTGAGGTGCGTGTCCCCAGCCCGGTATCACCAGTGCCGGAACCACGCACCAGGCCTACAGTGCACCTCGCCAGTTCAGAGCGTCCGGCGACAGTACCCAGTCCAGAGTGTCCAGGCGACAGTACCCAGTCCAGAGCGTCCGGCGACAGTACCCAGTCCAGAGTGTCCGGCGACAGTACCCAGTCCAGAGCATCTGGCGACAGTACCCAGTCCAGAGCGTCCGGCAACAGTACCCAGTCCAGAGCGTCCGGCGACAGTACCCAGTCCAGAGCGTCCGGCAACAGTACCCAGTCCAGAGCATCCGGCGACAGTACCCAGTCCAGAGCGTCCAGGCGACAGTACCCAGTCCCGAGCGTCCAGGCGACAGTACCCAGTTCAGAGCGTCCGGCGACAGTACCCAGTCCAGAGCGTCCGGCGACAGTCTACAGACCGGAACCTCCTACGACGGGCCGCAGACCGGAACCTCCTACGACGGGCCGCAGACCGTAACCTCCTACGATGGGCCACAGACCGGAACCTCCTACTACGGGCCGCAGACCGCAACCTCCTACGATGGGCCGCAGTCCGGAACCTACCACGACGGGTCACAGTCCGGAACCTACCACGACGGGTCACAGTCCGGATCCGCCAGAGTCTCCCTCCAGTCCGGATCCGCCAGAATCTCCCTCCAATCCAGAGGCGCCACTCACTCCAGACTCGACCATCAGTCCAGTGGCATCCTCTAGTCCGTGGTCGGCGGTGAGGGTTCCCGCTCCAGAGACATTAAGGAAGTGTGCCGAGCCAGAACCGCCACCTCGGAGTTATGCCCACCCAGACCCTCCCATATAGGCTTAGGTGTGCGGCCGGGAGTCCGCACCTTTGGGGGGGGGGGGGGGGGGGGGGTACACTCCCTGACCTTAGTATTCTTTGTTTTCTTTATTATTTTGGTTAGATCAGGGTGTGACATGGGTGATGTATGTGTTTTTGTTCCTGTCTATGGGTTTTGTATGTTGCCTGTGTCTGCACTTGTTTATATATAGCGTCACATTCGTTTTTGTTGTTTTGTATAGTTTGTTTTCGTGTTTCTTCGTTAATAAATAGAAGAATGTATTCACATCACGCTGCGCCTTGGTCTCCTCCATTCAACGAACGTGACAGAGAGGTTATATAAGAGGTTAGTCTATGGCGATAGACTTCTATCAAAATGCTTAAAATCAAATACATATGTCAAAAATGTTAATGTAAATATTTGAGGTGACCATGAGTTTGTATGGAAGCCCGTTCCCGCACCAAAAAATCAAATCTGACTCAAGAGTTATGACATAGTAAGTCATAATTATATGATAGTAAGTCATTATTGTGAGATACATTCAGGCGATCTGTATCATATAAATCCAATGTACACTTTGCATCAGGCCCTCAACTTAAGATAGACTAGGATATGCATAAGGTTATCACACATTGTGTGTGTGTAAGAGAAAGAGAGATTGTGGTGATATTGTTCAATATTAATGTATTGAAAAGTTTTGTTGATGTGAGTTGGTGCCTGTTTGATGACATCTGGTTGACATCAGATTTAATTAATATGTACAAAACATTAGGAACACCTTCCTAATATTGAGTAGCACTCCCTTTTGCCCTCAGAACAGCCTCAATTTGTTGGGTCATGGACTCTACAAGGTGTCGAAAGCGTTCCACAGGGATGCTGGCCCATGTTGACTTCAATGCTTTCCACAGTTGTGTCAAGTTGGCTGGATGTCCTTTGGATGATGCACCATTCTTGATACACACGGGAAACTGTTGAGCGTGAAAAACCTTGTAGTGTTGAAGTTCTTGACACTCAAACCAATGCACCTGGCACCTACTACCATACCCCATTCAAAGGCACTTAAATCTTTGTCTTGCCCATTCACCCTCTGAATGGCATACATACAGAATCCATGACTCAATAAAAATCTTTCTTTAACCTGTCTCTTCCCCTTCATCTACACTGATTGAAGTGGAAGATAAATAAAGAATCATAGCTTTCACCTGGATTCACCTGGTCATGGAAATATGTTTTGTACACTCAGTGTAAAGCCACTGATTATTCAATACTGTAACTTAGAAATGAGTTACCCAATCAGAACCCAAAATGTAAGATTGGTTTACCCTATTGTGCGTAAACAATGTAATTGTAAACAACACAGTATTGCTTCAAAACATGGTTAAAAATATAATTTGTATCTGATGGATGGTCAGTCCTGCATCCAAATGTGAGTCCTTGTATCTATGTATTTGAGATTGGTTACATTTCTCCTGCCCCATTCCTCAGCTGTGGTGGGAGAAGCTTTGTTATTGTGTGAATCCCAGATTGCCCCTTTAAAAGGGGTCGACATGCAGAACTATTCAATGTCCATGATCCAGACATTCTATCTCATAATTATACCTTAATATCTCATAACTCGTAGTCAGATATTTTTTCCTGGGTGGCGGGAACGAGCTTCCATACTTGATGGCTTGCCTGGTTCATGCAATTTGAGCTTTTGGAATTATTCCTGACTAAATCCAGCACACCTTGAGTATTAGAAATGTTTGGATAGTACTAGGCCACAAATTGTATAAAAATCTGTATGCTTTGTTTAAAGAAGAAAAGTATTGTTGTCATTCATTGTCTTCCATATGGCATTGAATCCGAATGTTAACATTACAAGACACATTAAATGTAACAGTGTATACATGTGCTGTATGTAACACCCAGGCACTGTTGTGTTCCTCCCAGAAGTGTCTAAGTTAAGACCTCCAAAAAATGTCATCATTGTAACAATACAAGACACATTAAATGTAACAGTGTACATGTAACAATCAGTGACATAAAAGTGTTAAATATGCAATAGATCCAGAGATCTGAGCAACAGAGCTGAGCTTCATGGCTGGTTTGGTTAGTCATAGTCCCCACCAAGCTATTAAGCTACTAATA
Source organism: Oncorhynchus mykiss (assembly GCF_013265735.2). Lineage (NCBI taxonomy): Eukaryota > Metazoa > Chordata > Actinopteri > Salmoniformes > Salmonidae > Oncorhynchus > Oncorhynchus mykiss. The sequence goes on from NC_048579.1 coordinate 61,744,516, forward strand.
ATATTAATTCATATTAATTAAAGTTATTAAAACATGTATTGAATACATATTTAGCTGCTCAACAATACTTGTAAATATTGTAGGTCCTGACAAAGGCAGGACTCTCTCTTCTCTGACAAAGCTTCAGAGATTAAAAGTAAAGGTCCATAATCTCCTCCTCCTTGTCCTCATTGTGTTTAAGTATTTTATCACCGACAGGCTTTAAGCGTTTGGTCACCAGTTTGAGGTTGGTCTCGTGAAGGATGACCTGGCTTAAGTACTTCTCTCGTTTGATCTGTTCCCTCACTGTGTAAGGCACGTCCGGGATCACGTAGGACAGAACGAACTTGGTCAGGTATACAATGTGCTGAGGGGACAAGGGTATAAGGGTCGGAAGGAGGGAAAACATTATTAGGATTTCTTGAAAGGCTAGAAAATGTCCATCTGGCATTAGACTACACTGTAGAAAGAAAAATCAGGTCAAAACAACGTTTCAGAGAAATTTCTACTCACCTCTACAACTATTATGAAAGCCATCTTGGCAGCTATCACATGCCAGTAGTAGATACTGTATTCATATTGTCTGTGGTGTCCTGGTGGGTATCTGAAATCTCGATATCTAAAGTATGACAGAGAGACTGCATGAACTATTTCAATGTCTAACATGATTTCATTGAAACCCATCTCATATACATTCACATTACCTGCAGGTGGTGCTGTTATTGAACCAGTAAGGTGTTTGCAAAGGCCGGCTCTTGTTGGAGAAGTCCTGGATGTCGAACACAGAGAGGGTGTTGTTGATGTAGCCCTGCATGGTGTGACTGGAATGGTCTCCATAGGGATACACAGAGAAAGACCAGTAGTAAACCAATCGTGGGATCATGTCTGATGTGAAGGCAATGATCATGGCCTGGCAGAGAGACAGGGAAGTGGAGGAGACAGTGCACTTTAAACTGGTGCTCATCATAATAGATTAATTATAATCTATCTAAGAATGTCACTACATCAGCATGGTAACAGTCAAATCATATGACTGACATCCAGTGATGGGATTATGCAATGGAGAATAAACCAAGATAAATACATCATCTTAAAAAATATATATATGTTTCATAATACTTCATAATCCAATGGAGGAGCCATCACTCACATTTGATGCCACAGCCAAGATGGCGACACCTTGGAGAATGGGTTGCCACGCCCCGATGTCTTGGGCCTTCTCTGGAACCATGCGGCGGAACTGGGTGACGATCTTCCAGGCGTCCACCCGGATCTCAAAGAGGTTATTGACCAGAGCCAGGACAGGAGCCAGGGGGAAGGAGGCCACAAACAGAGTCACAAAACCAAACTGGATCACTGTAGGAAAAAGCCACGCAGACACAAAGCCAAGTTTGATCACTGCAGAAAAAAAGCCTTTACATCAATTGATCTGGGAACCTGATACTATGATAGTAGCTGATAGGCTAGCTAGGGGGGAACCTGATACTATGATAGTAGCTGATAGGCTAGCTAGGGGGGAACCTGATACTATGATAGTTAGTAGCTCAGAGGCTAGCCAGGGGGGAACCTGATACTATGATAGTAGCTGATAGGCTAGCTAGGGGGGAACCTGATACTATAATAGTAGCTGATAGGCTAGCTATGGGGCAACCTGATACTGTGATAGTAGCTGATAGGCTAGCTAGGGGCAACCTGATACTGTGATAGTGGCTGATAGTATCAGGTTCCCCTCTAGCTAGCCTATGATAGTTAGTAGCTGATAGGCTAGCTAGGGGGGAATCTGATACTATGATAGTAGCTAGGGGGGATTTGCATCATATAGCTTATGTCCATCCAACCCTTCTAGATTAAGTAAGTGCCTTGGGGATAGGTGAGTTCTGGACAGAGTCCAAAGAAATAGCAGGATCAGCTTAAAAAACTTCCCAAGCATACGCATATAGCTACCACCATATTGTGTCCACACCTATCCAATCCTCTCAGATCTACAGAGGTGCCAGGGGATAGGGGCTAGGGTGGGAGAGAGGGAGAGAGTTTGCCTCATTCTTTATATCTTACCCATCTCCAGGTATTCATAGAAGAGGCCCAGCTTCCCAATGGGCTGCAGCTGATAGTCCTGCTCCCAGCGAGGAATCACCTTTTCAGACCCCACACGTGTGCAGTAGCGGAATATCAAATTCTTCATCCACCTGATGGTGAGAAACATGTCAATCGCAGAATCATGATGCTTATAACAAGGTAATAGACCTCGCCAGCTTGTAGTCCTAAAAAATGGAAATGAGTTAGCATTTTCAAAGGGGAAAATCCTAAAAAACAAAAATTTGCATAAATTAGCATTTACTATGGGGAAAATGAATAGGGAAAGAATGGGGTTTTGGGATAAACGCTGAAAATAAGGTCTGAGGTTGAAATAGGATTAGGAGATATTATATGTTTTGTCCAATGAGATAATATCAGTCAGTTAACATGACCTTAATGAATTATGAAGCCGTTATGTGCTTTATGTTTTTGTTTTGATTACATAAATGCTTTAAAAATCACAAAAAGCGATGTTAGCTGATGAAGATGATCTCATAGAACAAAACGTATAAGATCTCCTAAGCCTGTGTTTTTGGCATTTATCCAGAAACCCAACAAAAAAACATTCATTTCCCCACAGGCTTTGGCCAATAAGCCATGGTGGAGTTAGTCTCCGTTAATGCCTACAAAAAGACGCCTTTATGATTGCTCTCTGAATCAGATGATAATGATGTCTGAATACAGATACACTTGAATATAAGGGGGTGTTCCATTTTGAGTTGGGATGGAATAAACCATTGAACCAATCCCGATCCAATGTAACTGGGAAACTTTACGGTTGCTGGGCTCCTAGAGAGCTGATGTGGTTGGCCATTTTGTTCTTCCATTGAACCAAAAACTTACGGCAGCAACACCTCCTGAATGTTATTCCAGATGGCTTTACCGCCCATGATGACAGTGAGCTGGGTTGTCAACTCAATCAGGCATCCTCCTGGATCACACTGGTAAGGATAGACACAAAGACACAAAGAATGCATCAACCAATGTCGGCCATCCTGTAGTATTACATGATTAAGCACCTCCATTCAAACAACTTGTATTTAGTGGAAGATTTCCAGGTTCATTCATTTTAAATATGAAGGTCTCTTTTAGTCAAACACAAAGGCCACAGAATGCAGCAGCTAATAATTTGGCAACGAAGTTAGAACACAAGCGAAGTGGAAAAGCAAAACACTGTCATACTGTGTTATCACATATTCTGTACCAAGCACCAAGCTCCAATCAACTGAGCCTTCAATCAACTGATCTTTCAGTCAACTGATAGGCGTACGTACCTCCTCATTCCTGTACTTGCCCAGCAGGTAAACAGGTTGTCCAGGGTAACCAACCACTTTCCCTTTGGCAAAGGCAATGTAGAAGCAGGAGGAGTAGTAGTTGACAAACTGGAACAGGAACATCTTCAGAGTCAGACTGTTCTCATAATCCGTCTTGGTCCTTGGAAGCTCTTTAAAATGGAGTAAGGTATCTTCTCAGTCTCATCAAAAAAACATCAGGCTTAAATCAAGCTTTTGCTGTGTCCATATTCTGCAAGTGACTCTGGATAAGGACATCAGCTAATGGCTATTGTGGTGGTGCTAATTTCTGTATAAATCTGTTGGCATACATATATTTGGATTACTTCAGACCTATTGGCGTGCAATATTTACTCATACCATGGTATAATTGCAGAATGTTTGGGGCACTGCATAAACCTTGCTACGGCATGTTTGAGTGAATATTAGCCCTTGTCTGAAAGTAGTTTGAGAAACACCATAGTTCTCTATAGCAAACAACATATTTCCTGTTTGACATTGTTTGACATTGGGGCGTCTCACCAAAGTCAGTGATCCAGATGGCAACCCTCTCATACAGGATGTTGAGCACCATGATTACTACGAAGCTGATGATAGAAGCAGTGACGGAGGTGGCCATTTGGGCGGTCACATACTCCTTAAACGGTTCGAGCTCCTTTAGGTCAGACTGGAGTCTTGTCGAAAATGAGAAGAACACTGCCAGTCGGTATACGATGATGGCCACCACTGATGCTAGGATCAACACAATCTGAACACAAGCACAAACACAAGAATTGGAGGGGTCAGACCTGAATCAAAGGTTAGGGTTATATAAAACATGTTTTGCTGTTGGAGTGCATATGAATTGGCCTATTCAGAACAAGATAACAGTAGAGAAATCCAAAAGTTTTTACCCAGAATAAGACAGTCCCAATTCCTAAAGACACTCTTATACACCGTCCACAGGCTGTATAAGGTACTTTCTCTTTTGCCTAAATGAAGAATAACATGTTTTACAATGAAGTAATGATACAGGTAATATTGTCCTTTTAAAACAAGTATATAACATTACTATCATCGGTTGTGGAGTGTTCTTCTAGCCTCCTGAGTCTGACGCTATGGAATCACCATAGGGACTGTGTGACAAACACATCTTCCTTACCCGTGTGACAGGGTTGATTCTCTCGTGGTTACACTTGGCCTCATACTCGGGACGAGGTTGCTCCTCCTGCTCCAGGAACTCCACAGTGTCCCACTCATACTCCAGTTCTGCCTGGTAGCGCTTCCAGAACTCCAGAAACACGGTCACTAGAACCAGGATGGGAACAAGAGTGTAAAGCTTTATTTTACTTGCCTGGTCCTAGACTGTAGCATGTGCTGAGGAAAACTCTAATATCGATAAAATAATGCAGTTTATGAAACCTCTACATTTGAACATTTGGTAAGTTTAATGAATTAAATGACTCACCCCAAATGGCCATAAAGACAGCAAACACCAGCGTCCCATAGTTATCAAATATGCACAGTTTCTGAGGAAGGCAAGGTCTCATGAAATACTTCGCTTTTCACATAATTTTTCTCTCCATCCATGACTCTTTGTAAATATATACGAAAACAAACCCTGTTCAAAAAGGTTTAATATGACTTGTAGCATGTCTCACGGGCCAGAGTCTAAGAAAACGGTCTGATATAAAAAGCATTGGCAAATAGAAGTTTAAGGGACTCACTATCCATATAAGTCACTTTCATAATCATAATCACTCTGAATTGACCATGTGAGTGAATGATAAAAAACCTGTACAGCCATGGACCGGAATTAGTGAACCCTAATGTATGCAATACTTACTTTAGAAGATTCACAGGTGCTGTTCAGCCTCCAGTATGTGCACTCCTTATCACACTGCGGACACATCACAATATTTCCTCCAATCAAAGGGTCGCACACCTCTTTGCTGTCCAATAAATGAACAGAGCAGATGGGTTAAACTTCACCAAAAACTCAACAACAAAATGCAACAAAGTTGTTAATCATTGGGTTTTCACACTGTTAGCGTGTCAGGGAACAGCATGGAAGGAACATCAAGCAACTTATATTTACTCTACCTAACCTTGTGTCCTGTCCTGCACTAATTGATCTTAATCTGATATACACTAGATTTAGCAACTTGTAATATATTTATATGGTGTTGTGGGTTTCTGAAGTACTTTCTTTGAGTTTTAAACTTACCTCCAGGTGCTTGTTTCTTGAGTCGTGTACCCATAAATGAAACAGCCAAGTCCAACAATAGCAGCGAGGGCGAGCATGGCTGTATAGAAGCCCAGCCAAGCAAAGTAAATGCCAATCTTCTCCCCATAATACTTTCTGTGAGAAAATGAAAGAAAATATTATTTCCCTCCCTTATTTGCTATAATTACAATGATTAGGCCTCCAAGCAAATTCTGTTCGGAAGAATAATTTTCAACACCTTCTTAAACTAAAGCAGTGATGTGCATGCAATGTGCATTTTTGCGAAAGTAGATTAAAGTATGAACCTTATGAGATCAAGTGGCTGCATCTTATAGAAACTTTTAGGGTGAGCCCACTCGTTATACAGGAGGTATCTCTCATTGGGGCACTCATCTTCCTTCGACCTGACGTTGAATCTGCACTAAAGTAAGTTCACAGAAAACAAAACTAAAAAATCCATAAAAACACTGCTCAGTCTTTTCACAGATTGATTGGTGTTTAATGTACTATGTTGTCAGATACTAGTGCCACCCCGCTCTTCACCGCCACTCACATCATGCAGGGGATAAGCAGCCTTGTACACCCCCCCATCGAGCAGCTTGGTGACACCAAACTTCTTGATGTTCCCTCGCACCTCATAGGGGGCTCGGCTGAGGATGTAGTAGGCCTGAGGAGGAAGACCAACCATTCTGTTATCATTGAAGTGTTAAGAAAAGAGCGTTAACACTGTGTTTTAAGTATAGGTACATTGATATTTTTGTAGTGCATGGGCTGAATAACCAATCTAAGTGGTCTACCGACCAAATATCTTCCAATACCATTTAGCAGCATCAGAAACCTGAGATGCTTAATCTACCGAAAGAAAGTCAATGAGGTGACTGCTTTTTAGTGATTTATTTTTCATCTCTATCAAAATCTAGTGCGCTGCTGCCTCTTTAACCTCTTATTGGTTGACTTTTGGGTTTATGTCCCATGATGAGGTAAAGAAAGCAGTGCACTTGCCATTCTACTCCTCATGGACGGCGTGAAGAAGAGGTCCCGGTCCTTCACGTAGAAGTACTCCAGTCTGTCCTTCTCGAATGGGGCGGTGAAGTACTCCGTCTCCTTCGCTATGAGGTCCTCGCTGGGGTAGAAGTGTTTGGTGATACAACTGAGGAAGTTGAAGGGCGAGGAAGTGGTGCACAGGTCATTGGGCTGAATGGGCAGCTTGATGTGGAGAACCTCGGCGTAGGTACACAGCACGTCCCAGGGCATGTGCACCTTGACGAACAACAGCTTCTCATCCACCACCTTGTCGAAATGATGAAGATAAAACAACAAGATAAGGCAGCCCTTTTCATTTCAACTAAATATATTACAACTTAAGTAATCCCCTAAAGGGAAATTAAGAAGATATTGCCATGATCCTAAATTACATCCTCCACATAAAACAAGTACTAAAACATCACATTAATCTAATGTAATGCTTTATTATCTACAAAATCAGAAGTTGTCTCTGTGTTTATCAATGTTAACTCATTGATCCTGTTCCATAAAATACCACTAAAGTTTGCCAATAATTGGTCAACTACTCAAATAATTGAATTGGTGCCATAGTTTTCCACTGCAATTCAATCTCAACCCTTTCTGAGGAAATAGTTGGCTGTTAAAAGGAAAACTTTGTAAAACAACTGTGTCTGCCATCTAAAATGCAGCCAAAAACAAGATCTACAAGGTCACTTAAATAAGCAGTATGATAATAAAACTACGTAACAAAAACAAACACTAGGTGTTTCTCTACCATTTAAGACCAAACGAATGTAAGATACTAAATATTGTTTCCACCCAATCGTCCCTGAAGATCGACACACTCAACCCCACTCTGCAAGCTAACAGCAGAGTAAATACATAACGCCAGTCCTTGTAGAATGCATTATGTGGCCACTCACAGATCTGGCAGCCTCTAGTTCCATCCCCATTTTCATCAAGCTGGCCTCAAAGTACTCTCTCCGTTGCTAGGGAAGAGAATACAGGATGTTAAATCAATGGTTCCCGTGTTTGTAACACTGTCCCTTCGGTTTCCCTATTGGATAAGGTCCAATCTGTTTCTCTTATTACTCTTGTAATGAAAAGTGCTTTACAAATGTTAAATGTAATATCTAATACATTATTACATTATTACTATTAACCCATCTTAACTGTGGTTGTGTATAATAAATAATTAATGAAAAGTGTCATTATATTGACATTACATTGACTGTTTTCCCCTCGATGGATAGCAATGCATTGACTGATTTCAACCATGTAGGAAACTGACTACATCTATATGGGAATTGTGTGTACGATACAAGACGCCTTCTGATAAAACCACGTCAAATAAATAAAAGCTCATTGGTCAATCAAAATACATTGCTACTACATATGTCACAATACTTGTAAAGAATTGTAAATACAGTATATATATATATGTAAATGACCTCATATTAATCATAGGGATACCTTAGATCTGACACACAGTGACTGAAGCAAAGAAAAACTCCCTGTACAAATATTCAGAGTCAATATTCCGGGTGTGCAATGAGAAAGCGTTGTGTGAATGCCTTAGGTCCTGACATAATACAACACAAGCTTCTATGACGGAACATAACACTGATTCCTACAAGTTAACATCCTTGATGGAATGCAGCTTCAGTAACTTGTTTCATAGATAATACAGTACTCCTCTTAAGCTATAAGAAATCACATTTAGAGTCACATATTCCTCAAAACTATGCTTACATTGTGAAATTGCATTTAATTTCAAACATGCTTTTTCACAGCACAGTAGGAATACTGTTTTTAACTTCTGTCAGACAGAAACCTGCTGACCATGTTGAAAGTGAATAAGGACACTTAGACTCACCACCAGAAATGCACTTACTTTACGTTTCTGGAACGTTCTATTCTTGTCAATCTCCTTCATGTCCTCATCTTCATAGACTAAGACAAAGTCGATCCGTCTAACCCCATCATTGAAGAACAGAGAGTCAGATTTGCCGTTGAACTCAGCCTGTGGGCAAAAACAACAGGCGATATCTGGTAGCTCCACAGTGATATCTGGTAGCTCCACAGCCTCAAACTCAAACTCTTCTTCTTCCATGATTTCATACATGTCCTTTAACGAGAAAGGGACTGACAGACAGCCTCACTGTGCTTGTACGAGACCCTACTAGACAACGTCTTTCTCAACTGACACCAGACGTAGATGGGAGAGGAAGGGAAGAGTCTACAACGGCAAAAAGTGACACACCCTTTTTTGTTCCATGAATAATAACAGTCCACATTTGAATTGGCATCAAACATAGACCTCTCTTGTAATTACAGATATTTGGCACATTGATTCATGCATTTCCTGCATATGAAAATACAAAAGTGAATCAATCCACATCCCTCTTGGTGAAATACATGCAAGAACAAGCCATGTTATACAAATATGGTATTAATTGTAAAGTTATTCATTGGCAGCTCAAACTAATACTACAACTACCATCAAAGCTATGAGTACTAATCATTTTCATAATGCAGAAATGTTATATAATTTAAAGGGTTGAGACTCACCTTCTCCACTTTGGGCACTGATGCCCCTTCAGGTATAGTCTCATAGGTTGGCAAAAACTCCTGAGAATAGACTGCTCCCCCCCACCCCCCAAAAAAACATGTATTAAAGACATGAGAGACATGCATGACAAGATCTTGATGGAGATGTGACTCTTCTTAACCACCATCTTTTGTAAGACTCTGACAAGGCCCAGCAGATTATTATGCATTATCAGATTTACTGAGCATATGCACCAGTGCAAAGTACTCACATCTTTATTTCAGAGGGGAATATAATACCAAAGTAAAGCTCATTCAACAACCCACATTAAATTGTGTTTATTCAGTTAAATGTGACATTTTATTGTGCCTGGTACTACATTCATACGTTACACAACAGATGCCATTCCATCGGGAAAACTTCCAAACATCCCATGGTAGGAAGTACTATGGGAACCTAATGTAACTGGAATCAGATGGTGTTTGGAAAACATTACCCTTAGTGACGCCCTGGGAAAGACTGTAGATGTTCAAACTCAGATACTCCATGGTGGAATAGTTTGTTTAAGTCTCTTAGGCAAGTACCTCCATTCGACAAGTTGATAGCAACTGTGCTAATAAAACTGTGCTGAAAACATTATTTTAAAATCTTCCAATGTTTTGGCATGCAGATCCTTTGAAGTTACCAGAAATACTTAGATACTTGCATACTGCATGCCATGTGTCATGTATTTCTCCAAGTTTGACTGTGAACATATGAGATACAATACAATATTTACCTTCAGCAAAACCATCTAGCTATGTGATTTATACAGGCAACCCTTTCCCCCCTGTAGAGTGCTTCCCTAGGAACAGACCTGCTACACTGAGCCTGCTTGTACTGATGCTAGACCAGGTGAAAGCCTGTGTTTACTAGCTCATGGTAGAAAGACAGACTGATGAAGCACCAGCACTTGTTGGAAGCACTTTCAAAGTACTTTGTTAAATGGAGAGAGTATAAAACACACTAAATGGATGTGGATGTTTTTCAGGCCCTTCCCTCATTACATATATATAACCTGAAACTACAATTATTATCAAGTAATTATCTATATTAATGAAAACCTGCCTGATCCCAGAGAATTGATACATTGTAGGAGAGTGGGAGTCCACATTGGGCCAATAATAGGTTCGTTTTTTGAATTTAGACTGGGGTAGGGGAAAGCTGTGCAGTCAGCCATAGGCTATGACTGAAATCTGGCATCTGTGAATGTAATCAGTGCAGTTGTTAGGCCTATGCCTACCTATTGCTATGTCCTCCAGTGTGATCAAGGAATACTTATATATTCCAGAGACCTTAGTACAACAACTAGCGACTTAGTCAAGTAAGTCACTGTAATGGCTAAGGCCTTAGCCTGACAACCACAGATATCCCAAAATTCGCTGCACTTGTGTCAGAAATGGGATGGGGCATCCTTCATGGTAAACACTGAGACCATCGAAGGTGTGCCTGTGCATAAGGAAGGCTACATTATTCTGCCCTTTTCTTTTGCGATAAAATATATCGTATGGCGAAAGATAATGGAATCCACGTGAATTTACCGTAGTCCTCTATCATTCCCATCTCTATCTCCGTGTCGCCCTCCAATTCTGTTTCAGACAGATAATAAATTTAAAAATGTTGTTGTACCCGTCCTCACTCATTTTAATAAATCTGTCACATATCACAAGTCATCAATGGTTAAAAGTGGAGGGTTGTCTGGAAAATCTTACCGCGGGAATAACGCATCATGTAGATGACTGCCAATGAGCTACATTTGTTTAAAAATTCCCACTTTATTTGTCAACATTGTTTCAAAAGAAAAAAACGCTGCATGCTTTTCAGAACAAATTCTAATTTCAAAGAATGGCTGGGGTAGTCCTATACGGACTATTTGCACTTTAGGAGGAGGGTTTTTGAGTAGTCTCTCTAGATGTACCGGTTCCCTCTCACCAGCCTTTGAGCGAGTTGGCAGCTTTGTTATGACCACAAACTGTCTGAATAGCATTCGTTAGGCCCGTAGTGTAGTTGTCGTTTTCCGAATTCCATATGAAGTGAATGATTCTGATTGGGAAATGTTATTTTGCATTTGCTGGTTATTATTAACCAGTGGGCCCGTGAGTGTCCTCAAAGAGCTTTAGGGTCCTGAAAAGGCAGGGACAAAGCGAACAAATTGAACATAACAGTACCGCCAAAATATCTCATATTTAATTGAAGGATTGTTTGACATCCATATTGTGGAATTTCATATTTTGAGTGTTGACAATAAATATAGGGCACATATTTTTCTCTTAAAATGTGACCCCTTGTTATCTGTTTTGTTCCCAACCAAATTCCCTGTCAGATACTGTTCCCTATACTGTTCCATATTAGATAGACCTACGGTTCCCCCACCATACTGTTTCCCATTAGATAAGTTCAGTGGTGACCCATCATTCATTGCCAGTTTTGCATGTTATTTTGGCATTAATACGTGTCACATATCAGTTTGAAAACAATGTAAAGCAAATATACACTACCATTAACAAGCTTGGGGTCACTTAGAAATGTCCTTGTTTTTTAAAGAAAAGCTCATTTTTTGGTCCGTTAAAATAACATCATATTGATCAGAAATACAGTGTAGACATTGTTAATGTTGTAAATTACTATTGTAGCTGGAAACATAGGGGTACAGAGGCCCATTATCAGCAACCATCACTCCTGTGTTCCAATGGCACGTTGTGTTAGCTAATCCAAGTTTATCATTATAAAAGGCTAATTGATCATTAGAAAACCCTTTTGCAATTATGTTAGCACAGCTGAAAACTGTTGTCTGATTAAAGAAGCAATAAAACTGTCCTTCTTTAGACTAGTTGAGTATCTGGAGCATCAGCATTTGTGGGTTCGGTTACAAGCTCAAAAGGACCAGAAACAAAGAACTTTCTTCTGAAACTTGTCAGTCCATTCTTGTTCTAAGAAATGAAGGCTATTCCATGCGAGAAATTGCCAAGAAACTGAAGATCTCGTACAACGCTAGAAGGGGCAATTACTTAAAAGAGAAAATAATGAATTAGTTTTAAAATAATAAATGGCTTAAAACGACCAATATAAATAGTAAAATGTATCAGTTCCACTTACAGTCAAGAGGGTGGAACACTATGATGCATACAATTCAAGCTAGTTGGGAAAATATTTTCGATATCCCAATACCATGGCATCAGGTTTATGAACTGATATGCAAAACAACAATTCACCAGTGGTGGAAAAAGTACCCAATTTTCATACATGAGTAAAAGTATAGATACACTAATAGATCATGACTCAAGTAAATGTGAATGTCACCCAGTAAAATACTACTTGAGTAAAAGTCTAAAAGTATTCGGTTTTAAATATACTTAAGTATCAAATGTATTTGCTAAAATATACTTAAGCATCAAAAGTAAAAGTACAAATCATTTCAAATTGTTTTTATTAAGCAAACCAGAAGACCCATTTTTTTGGAAAGCCAGGGGCACACTCCAACATTCAGACATGATTTACTAACAAAGCATGTGTGTTTAATGAGTCAGCCAGATCAGAGGCAGTAGGGGTGACCAGGGATGTTCTCTTGATAAGCTCGTGAATTGGACCCTTTTCCTGTCCTGCTAAGCATTCAAAATGTAACGAGTACTTTTGGGTGTCAGGGAAAATGTATGGAGTAAAAAGTAAATCGTTTTCTTTAGGAATGTAGTGAAGTAAAAGTAAAAGTTGTCAAAAAATATAAATAGTTTAGTAAAGTACAGATACCCCAAAAAACTAAGTGAGTAGTATTTTTTACTTAAGTACTTTACACCACTGCAACTGACGCATCAATCCATTATTTTCCATTTAAGCTATTATAGGAATTTCTCGCCACAAAAAGAATGCTCTGTATATTGGGCATTAAACAGTCAGCCCTGTGCAGAATCTGCCATGTGGAAACAGAATCAAAGAGTATCTCTTTTGGTACTGTCCATCGGTGGCTTGTTTTTGGAGTCCAGGAATGGTATGTTATGTCATAATATCAGGGCACGGTTTGACCTACAAACTGCATTTTGGGGGGATTTGAAGGACCACAGTCAGTCAATAGGAAATATCATTGTGCTGTTGGGTATAATGTTTATTTTGGGGTCAATTTCAGCAGAAATGTTGTAGATGGGGAGTTTCAAGTCCCTAGTGAGACACCATGGGAGAATGGAGAGATGTATCAAGAGGAAATGGTAGAATTATGATTTACTGGGAAAGCTGGGTTGATCTGTGGCTGTCTAAAGGTTTGAATTAATGAGTGTGGAAATAAATACATACACACATGCACAGTACAAAGGTTTGAGGTTCTCCAATCAGGGGTGAGGGTGGGGATGTGATTATTGTATGTTTTGTGTTTAGTCATTTATGTTTTGTATTTTGGTTTAATGCTGTGAGTGGTGTCTGTACTGGTCCTGGTGGTTATCGGTGTGCTTGCTTCCATGCCCTCCTGGAAAATCCCTTTGGGCCAGGGAAGTGGCTTCGCCCTTCAGGCCTCTTGCGGCAGGTGGGGGCGAGCGCACCCACTGACCAGAGCACCCACTGATGGGAGCAGCCATTGGTATTGTCATTGCATTGTTGTTTTAATATATATATAGTGTTTAACATACACATCCAAAATGTATGAATAAAAAACAGTAATATTTTACACACCCATGAAGGTACCCACCCATAAGCAATGATTTCTGATTATTTTATTTTTTAACACAAATGTGACAAATTGGTGGATATGGCATTTTGGAAATAAACTCTAAAATAACTCTAAAGTAATGATCTAGTTATTAACAAACTGCCCGAAGATCCCGACGATCGAAGGATATTTGACTGTGTGGGAAAGTGGGTGCCGAACATTGGGCCAATAATAGTAGGGGCAAGCTGTGCATCCAGCCATAGGCTATGACTGAAATATTGCATCTGTGAATCAGTGTGGTTGTTAGCCTATGCTATGTCCACCAGTGTGATAAAGGAATATTTATGTATTCCAGCGACCTTAGTACAAGAACTAGCGACCTCGTCAGATGATTCTGACTGATTGGTGTAATGTTAGTCTGAGCACCACAGATATTCAGGTACGAGTCCCGGTCACACCCCAAATTCGCTGCATTGTATGAAGTTGTATGGAGCACCCTTCATGGTAAACACTGAGAGCATCGAAGGTGTGCCTGTGCATGAGTGACCTTGGACTGACAATAACAGAAACAGTTTGAGTCCAAGCAATTTACTACAATTTTACTGATGATAATGAAGTGTATGATAACATTTAGTGTAGGGTATATTGAGGCAGATAGATAGCGGCAGATAAAAAAGATAACTGAGTTGAGCGTTCCTCAGCTAAGCAGAACCCTCTCATTACAGAGGGCAATGTTGGTGCCAAAAGTCAATACTGTTATTGCATACTTTTTAAAGTTTGAAATAACAAAGGAGAAAATATATAAGGGACACAACAAAATAGAATTTAAGCAAATAAAATAAAATGTTGGTTCGTGATAGGCGGAAACGATAGGTTACAGAGGAAGGCTACATTATCCCACCCTTTTGCCTTGCAATTAATCCTCTCCCGTTGCAAAAGATAATGAAATCCACGTTGACTCACCAACTTCCATTTCCATCTTTATCTCCGTGTCGCCCTCCAATTTTATCTCGGACAAAAAATAAATTTCAAGAATGTTGTCCACACTCTCATTCATCTCAAATATGTCACATAGTACAACAAGTCATCAACGGTTAAACCTGGATAACAAAATGTCACGGCGGAATTAACGCATCATGTAAGATCACTACCAATGAGCTGCATGTATTCCAAAAGTTCCCACTTTATTTCTCAACGTCGTTTCAAAAGAAAAAACATTGCATGCCTTTTAGATCAAGTTCAAACTTGAGAGAATGGGTGGGGTAGTCCTATACGTACTATGGGTACTTTATGAGGAGTTTTTTTAGTAGTCTCAGACAGGCGGGTTTCCTCCCACAATATTGTTACCAAAACAAGGTAGGTCTGCCATTTCCGAGTTCAGTTTTTGAGCGATTTAGCAGGACGGGCAGCTTTGTTATGCCCATATAATTACGGTCTGAATAATTGACTGTGTATATATTCAGTATATATATATATATATATATATATATATATATATATATATATATATATATATATATATATTTCATTCATTGCATATATTTATATTTGACTGTGTATATGTGTATATATATATATATATATATATATATATATATACACACATATACACAGTCAAATATAAATATATGCAATGAATGATTCTCATTGGGAAATTTTATTTTTGCATTTGCTGGTTATTAATAGGTCTGTGATTCTCAACCAGGGGGCCCCTGGGGGGCATCAAAGAGCTTAAGGGTCTTGAAAAAGCAGTGGCGAAGGCCTTGAGGCCGATACATAAAGCTTAATAAAGAGCAGTGATACTAGCAAGAGCAGTGTGCGGGTTTCTTCTTTTTTCTCATCTTATTCAACTATTACCATGCACCTGCAACAAAGACCGCTCAGATGTGCGAGTGCCTTTTGAATTTTATATCTTGAGTGTTGACAATGAATATCGAGCACATCTTGTTATCTGTTCTGTTCCCAACCGAATTCCCTGTCAGATACTTAAAATTAAAAAAATATATATATATTTCACCTTTATTTAACCAGATAGGCCAGTTGAGAACAAGTTCTCATTTACAACTACGACCTGGCCAAGATAAAGCAAAGCAGTGCAACAAAAATAACAACACAGACTTACACATGGGATAAACAAACGTACAATATAACTCAATAGAAAAATCTGTGTGAAAATGTAGTAAGATTAGGGAGGTAAGGCAATAAATAGGCCATAGTGGCCATTTATTTACAATTTAGCATTAACACTGGAGTGATAGATGTGCAGATGATGATGTGCAAGTAGGGATACTGGGGTGCAAAAGAGCAAAAACGAATAACAATATGGGGATGAGGTAGTTGGGTGAGGTATTTACAGATGGGCTGTGTACAGGTGCAGTGATTGGTAACCTGTCCCATATACTGTTCCTTATTAGATAGACCTACTGTTCTCTGCTCCATATTTGATGTACCTACTGTTCTCCACCAAACGGTTTCCCATAAGATAAGTTCCATATCACAATGTTCGCAGATACTTTACTTCCCCATCTTTGCTTCCTATCAGATACTGATACCCCATCAGATAGGTTTGGGTCAACTGTTCCTTATACTGTTCCCTATCAAATAGATACTGTTCCCCATCATAATAGTGCCCCGACAAATATTGTTATAACCTTTCTTATCAGAATACAGAGTATAGCCATGATGACAAATTGAAATGAAAGCAAATACAATATTTGTCGAAATACATGATTTATATGATAAAATGAAAAATATTTAATATTGATTGCGCACATTTTCAACACCAGGGATCATCAGCTAGATTCAGCCATGGGCCATTTTATTCTTGAGGTGGTCTTGGGGGCGGAACATAATAAAAACATTTTTGTAGACTTCAAATTGACCGCAAGAAGCCTAAACATATATAATATTTGACTAAAACAGAATCATTTCAAACCTTGATTACAGTTGGGAACATTGGGTGCCTTCTTTCGGATGGGACATTACAACTGGAGTCCTGACTCTGTGGCTAGTCAAAATCCCATGAAGTTTATTTTAAGAGTATGGGTTTTCACCCCGGTGTCATGGCTAAATTCCCAACTTGGCCACATTCCATCATGACCGCCTAATCATCCCCCTCATTCCTAATTGGCATCCATCACTCATAACTTCTCCACCTGATAGCTGATGTGTGGTGAACGTTCTGACACAAAAATGGTTGCTCAGTCCGTAGATAAGTGCTATATAAATATATATGTTTTTGGTATACAATCACATACGTGGCGGCAGGTAGCCTAGTGGTTAGAACGTTGGGCCAGTAACCGAAAACCTGTCCTTCTGCCTTGGAACAACGCAGTTAACCCACTGTTCCCCGGTAGGCCGTCATTGTAAATAATAATTTGTTCTAAACTGACTTTCCTTGTTAAATAAATACAAAATATGAGTGTGAATACTTTGGGACATATTTCCAAAATTAAAATCAATTGGAGCTGATTTCCTGGTGTTTTACAGTCTTTTATGTCCAACAATGAAAATTCTGAAATCTTGGGGGGGTCAAATAAAACTACATTTGGTCCGCGGGCCTCTACTTGGGGAACCCTGCTCAATGTCTCTAAGCAAAGAAGACAGGAACCATGAAAAGATGTTGAAGTAAGACACGGAACATCCATACCCGACGGACATAGTTCCATCAATAACATCTACGTCCGCTTTTGATTATTTTGCTCCAGCATTATGTCGTTTTATTACCTAGATAGATAGCTATTAACTTAGTTGTACAACTACAATCAGTATTTTCGTTGGTGGAAAGGAATCATACAGTACGGGTGCTATATGGTGTGAAAATCTGACTTTATTTTAGACTAATTTGTTAGCTAACTATGTTTGATAGCTAATCTGGCTAGCAAACTAAACTAACATTAGCTTGGGTTAACAGCAGCAAATCGACGCGCCTTGGTCCCAGGTACTTCTGCAGACTGCTCACCCACAACTTAGCTAGCTAGCTAACGTAGCAATTAAGTGTTTTAATTGGTCTAGAAACTATCTGGCTAGCTAACGCTACTAAGTAAATCTAGCTAGACAAGTTAAGTAAGTAAGCAAGCTAGCTAACGACCGTTATCCTAACGACATTGCAGGGGCCAGGGTAACTTATCTTAGCCAACTAACGTTAGCTAGCTAAATCTATAGCTATAGGACATTGTCATAGGGAATGTTTCTCTAGCCTAGTTAGCTACAGTATATATTAGCAATGTAAATTGGTGTCTACGTATGCTGTAGCTAGCTAACGTTACTGGTGCCTTGCTCTTTTCATCTAAATTAAGAAGAGATGGTATCTTAACACCAGACTAAATGTTTCCTCCGATCACCTCTGCAGAACTCACACAGGGCTGAACCAGAGATGAAGATGTTCTCAGTCTCCCACAAGACGGCCTTCGTGGTCGACCACTGCCCTTACATGGCAGAGTCCTGTCGGCAGCAGGTGGAGTGTGACGTGCTGACAAAAAGCCGTGGTCAGGGCATGATCCCGCTGGCCCCAGTGTCCAAGTCCCTGTGGACCTGTGCTGTGGAGTGCTCCATGGAGTACTGCCGCATCCTCTATGACGTTTACCCCCTCAGGAAACTGGTGAGTCCCTCCATCCCATAGCCTGGCGGTCTAGTCTGTTTTAGCCAAGGTCAGAACAGAGTATAGTCTATCTGTGCGGTTGCCAACTCGTCTGTGTTCATTCATATTCTGAGTTGGGCACAGCACATTATATTGCTTCAGTGGTTATGTTTCAGATCAACTACATTGTGAGTGATTCAGAGTTCCATATTCTGAACAGCTGGAGGCAAGAGGACCAAAGCACTCATGAGGTACTTTATTTCCATCTTCGCGAGATGGATGCTTATTTATCAACAGGGAATCAATTTTGCTTAGAATCATAGAATTAGTGATGTACAATCCATTGTTGAAAGTCTACACCTTTTTGTTTTTGCACCACTCACGACACTACTACCAATCTTATTGTCTCATTTTGAGTTTAACCAATCCTGTCGAGATTGAGGTTTTGTTGTAATGTATGGTTGACTTAACCTTCTTCCCTTTGTATGCATGTGAAAGCTCATGTCTGCTCTGGCAGCTGTGGGTCCACCTAACCCGCAGGAGGACCCTGAGTGTTGCAGTGTCCTGCACGGCCTGGTGGCAGCGGTGGAGTCACTGTGTAAGATCACTGAGTACCAGCACGAGGCACGCACCACCCTCATGGACACGGCTGACAGGGTGGCCAACAGGGGACGCATTATCTGCCTCACAAACGCCAAGAGGTAAACATGAACATAGTTAGTAAACCTGTTTATTTATTATAATACCATTTTTTAAGGGATAGATCAGCTATGAAATTAACAGAAAGATTTGATACTATCAAATAACATTACTTGAATAATTTCTAATCCCCTTTTATAAAGTACCAGTCAAAAGTTTGGACACCTACTCATTCACAGGTTTTTCTTTATTTTTTACTATTTTCTACATTGTAGAATAATAGTGAAGACATCAAAACTATAAAATAACACATATGGAATCATGTAGTAACCAAAAAAGTGTTAAAAAATATATAAATATATTTTGAGATTTTTAAAACCTTTGCCTTAATGACAGCTTTGTACACTCTTGGCATTCTCTCAACCAGCAATTACCTGGAATGCTTTTCCAACAGTCTTGGAGCTCCCACATATGCTGAGCTGCTTTTCCTTCACTCTGTGGTCCAACTCATCCCAAACCATCTCAATTGTGTTGAGGTCGGGTGATTGTGGAGGCCAGGTCATCTGATGCAGCACTCCATCACTCTCCTTCTTGGTCAAATAGCCCTTACACAGCCTGGAGGTGTGTTGAGTCATTGTCCTGTTGAAAAACAAATGGTAGTCCCACTAAGCGTAAACCAGATAGGATGGCATATTGCTGCAGTAGCCATGCTGGTTAAGTGGGCCTTGAATTCAAAATAAATCAGACTGCCACCAGCAAAGCACCATAATACCTCATCTTCCATGTTTTACAGTGAGAAATACACATGCGGAGATCATCTGTTCACTCACACCATGTCTCGCAAAGACACGTTTCCACTGGTCTAATGTCCATTGCTCGTGTTTCTTGGCCCAAGCATGTCTCTGCTTCTTATTGGTGTACTTTAGTAGTGGTTTCTTTGCAGCAATTCGACCATGAAGACCTGATTCACACAGTCTCCTCTGAACAGTTGGTGTTGAGATGTGTCTTGAACTCTTGAACCCATTTATTTGGGCTGCAATTTCTGAGGCTGGTAACTCTAATGAATTTATCCTCCGTAGCAGAGGTAACTCTGGGTCTTCCTTTCCTGTGGTGGTCCTCATGAGAGCCAGTTCCATGATAGTCTTTGATGGTTTTTGTGACTGCACTTGAAGAAACTTTCAAAGTTCTTGACATTTTCCAGATTGACTGATCTTTTTTTATTTAACCAGGTAAGTTGACTGAGAACACATTTTCATTTACAGCAACAACCTAGGGAATAGTTACAGGGGAGAGGGATGAAAGAGCCAATTGTAAACTGGGAATGATTAGGTGACCGTGATGGTATGAAGGCCAGCTTGGAATTTTAGCCAGGACGCTGGGGTTAACACCCCTACTCTTAAAATAAGTGCCATGGGATCTTTAGTGACCACAGAGAGTCAGGACAGCTATTTAACGTCCCATCCGAAAGATGGCGCCCTACACAGGGCAATGTCCCCAGTTACTGCCCTGGGGCATTGGGATATTTTCTTAGACCAGAGGAAAGGGGGCCTCCTACTGGCACTCCAGCACTTCTTCCAGCAACATCTGGTCTCCCATCCAGGGACCAACCAGGACCAACTCTGCTTAGCTTTAGAAGCAAGCCAGCAGTAGAATGCAGGGTGGTATGCTGCTGGTTTATGTCTTAAAGTAATGATGGACTGTCATTTCTCTTTGTTTATTTGAGCTGTTCTTGCCCTAATGTGGACTTTACCAAATAGGGATATCAAACACATTAAGAAGGAAAGAAATTCCACAAATTAACTTTTGAGGCACACCTGTTAATTGAAATGCATGGTGGAGAGAATGCCAAGAGTGTGCAAAGCTGTCATCAAGGCAAAGGGTGGCTACTTTGAAGAATCTCAAATATAAAATATATTTTGATTTACTACGTGATTCCATTTGGGTTATTTCATACATTGTTGAAAATAGTACAAATAAATAAAAACCCTTGAATGAGTAGGTGTGTCCAAACTTTAGACTGGTACTGTGTATATATATATATATATATATATATATATATATATATATATATATATATATATATATATATATATATATATATATATATATATATATATATATATATATATATACAGTGCCTTGCGAAAGTATTCGGCCCCCTTGAACTTTGCAACCTTTTGCCACATTTCAGGCTTCAAACATAAAGATATAAAACTGTATTTTTTTGTGAAGAATCAACAACAAGTGGGACACAATCATGAAGTGGAACGACATTTATTGGATATTTCAAACTTTTTTAACAAATCAAAAACTGAAATATTGGGCGTGCAAAATTATTCAGCCCCCTTAAGTTAATACTTTGTAGCGCCACCTTTTGCTGCGATTATAGCTGTAAGTCGCTTGGGGTATGTCTCTATCAGTTTTGCACATCGAGAGACTGACATTTTTTCCATTCCTCCTTGCAAAACAGCTCGAGCTCTGAGGTTGGATGGAGAGCATTTGTGAACAGCAGTTTTCAGTTCTTTCCACAGATTCTCGATTGGATTCAGGTCTGGACTTTGACTTGGCCATTCTAACACCTGGATATGTTTATTTTTGAACCATTCCATTGTAGATTTTGCTTTATGTTTTGGATCATTGTTTTGTTGGAAGACAAATCTCCGTCCCAGTCTCAGGTCTTTTGCAGACTCCATCCATCCATCCATCACTCCATCTTCCAGAATGGTCCTGTATTTGGCTCCATCCATCTTCCAATCAATTTTAACCATCTTCCCTGTCCCTGCTGAAGAAAAGCAGGCCCAAACCATGATGCTGCCACCAACATGTTTGACAGTGGGGATGGTGTGTTCAGGGTGATGAGCTGCGTTGCTTTTACGCCAAACATAACGTTTTGCATTGTTGCCAAAAAGTTCAATTTTGGTTTCATCTGACCAGAGCACCTTCTTCCACATATTTGGTGTGTCTCCCAGGTGGCTTGTGGCAAACTTTAAACAACACTTTTTATGGATATCTTTAAGAAATGGCTTTCTTCTTGCCACTCTTCCATAAAGGCCAGATTTGTGCTATATACGACTGATTGTTGTCCTATGGACAGAGTCTCCCACCTCAGCTGTAGATCTCTGCAGTTCATCCAGAGTGATCATGGGCCTCTTGGCTGCATCTCTGATCAGTCTTCTCCTTGTATGAGCTGAAAGTTTAGAGGGACGGCCAGGTCTTGGTAGATTTGCAGTGGTCTGATACTCCTTCCATTTCAATATTATCGCTTCCACAGTGCTCCTTGGGATGTTTAAAGCTTGGGAAATCTTTTTGTATCCAAATCCGGCTTTAAACTTCTTCACAACAGTATCTCGGACCTGCCTGGTGTGTTCCTTGTTCTTCATGATGCTCTCTGCGCTTTTAACGGACCTCTGAGACTATCACAGTGCAGGTGCATTTATACGGAGACTTGATTACACACAGGTGGATTGTATTTATCATCATTGGTCATTTAGGTCAACATTGGATCATTCAGAGATCCTCACTGAACTTCTGGAGAGAGTTTGCTGCACTGAAAGTAAAGGGGCTGAATAATTTTGCACGCCCAATTTCTAAATTTTTTGATTTGTTAAAAAAAGTTTGAAATATCCAATAAATGTCGTTCCACTTCATGATTGTGTCCCACTTGTTGTTGATTCTTCACAAAAAAAATACAGTTTTATATCTTTATGTTTGAAGCCTGAAATGTGGCAAAAGGTCGCAAAGTTCAAGGGGGCCGAATACTTTCGCAAGGCACTGTATATATAATTTGTTTTGTATTATTCCCCTACCCCCCTCTCCCCTAGTTGGAGGACCTGGGGAAAACATTACAATTCAATATATACACTGAGTGTACTTTACATAGACCAGGGATCATCAACTGGATTTAGCTGCAGGCCAGTATTTTTTTATTTTTTATGTTCAGGGGGCTGGAACATAATTACAAATAATGTATAGACTGCACATTGACTGCAAGAAACTCAAACAGAAGTCTGAAACATAAACACTTCAAACTTTACTGATTTTTGTATACAATTACATATTTCTATTATGCGTGGGAATACTTTGGAACAGATTTCTGAAATTAAAATGACTTGGAGATGATTTCCTGGTCTTTTTACAATATTTTATGTCCAAAAATATTTTTCAACTTTTTTTTTTACTGTTCATATAATTTTTGGGGTCAAATTAAATTTGTCCCACGGGCCGGCAGTTGGGGAACCCTGACATAAACTGATCAAGTGAATCGAGGTGAAAGCTATGATCCCTTATTGATTTCACTTGTTAAATCCACTTCAAATCAAAGTTTATTTGTCACGTGCGCCGAATACAACAGGTGTAGTAGACCTTACAGTGAAATGCTTACTTACAGGCTCTAACCAATGATGCGAGAAAAAAAAGGTGTGTGTATGTAGGTAAGTAAATAAATTAAACAACAGTAAAAATACATTTTGAAAAAAGAGTAGCAAGGCTATATACAGACACTTGTCAGTCAGGCTTATTGAGGTAGTATGTACATGCAGGTATCGTTAAAGTGACTATGCATATATGATGAACAGAGTAGCAGAAGTGTAAAAAGAGGGGTTGGCAGGTGGTGGGACACAATGCAGATAACCCGTTTAGCCAATGTGCGGGAGCACTGGTTGGTCGGGCCAATTTAGGTAGTATGTACATGAATGTATAGTTAAAGTGACTATGCATATAAGATAAACAGAGGGGGGCACACAATGGGGGGCACACAATGCAAATAGTCCGGGTAACCATTTGGTTACTTGTTCAGGAGTCTTATGGCTTGGGGGTAAAAAAGCCTTTTTGTCCTAGACTTGGCGCTCCAGTACTGCTTGCCATGCGGTAGTAGAGAGAACAGTAGAGAGAACAGTAGAGAGAACAATCTGTGACTGGGGTGGCTGGTGTCTTTGACAATTTTTAGGGCTATCCTCTGACACTGCCTGGTGTAGAGGTCCTGGATGGCAGGCAGCTTTGCCCCATTGATATAATGGGCCATACGCACTACCCTCTGAAGTGCCTTGCGGTCGGAGGGCGAGCAATTGCCGTACCAGGCAGTGATGCAACTGGTCAGGATGCTCTCGATGTTGCAGCTGTAGAACCTTTTGAGGATCTCAGGACCCATGCCAAATCATTTTAGTTTCCTGAGGGGGAATAGGCTTTGTCGTGCCCTCTTCACGACTGTCTTGGTGTGTTTGGACCAATCTAGTTTGTTGTGGATGTGGACACCAAGGAATTTGAAGCTCTCAACCTGCTCCACTACAGCCCCATCGATGAGAATGGGGACGTGCTCGGTGCTCCTTTTTCTGTAGTCCACAATCATCTCTTTAGTCTTGGTTACGATGAGGGATAGGTTGTTATTCTGACACCATCCGGCCAGGTCTCTGACCTCCTCCCTATAGGGTGTATCGTCGTCTGTGATCAGGCCTGCCACTTGTGTCGTCAGCAAACTTAATGATGGTGTTGGAGTCGTGCCTGGCCATGCAGTCGTGGGTGAACAGGGAGTACAGGAGGGGACTGAGCATGCACCCCTCGGGATCTCCAGTGTTGAGGATCAGCGTGGCAGATGTGTTGCTACCTACCCTCACCACCTGGGGGCGGCCCGTCAGGAAGTCCAGGATCCAGTTGCAGAGGGAGGTGTTTAGTCCCAGGATCCTTAGCTTGGTGATGAGCTTTGAGGGCACTGATGTTGAACGCTGAGCTGTAGTCAATGAACAGCATTCTCACATAGGTGTTCCTTTTGTCCAGTTGGGAAAGGGCAGTGTGGAGTGCAATAGAGATTGCATCATCTGTGGATCTGTTTGGGCGGTATGCAAATTTGGGTGGGTCTAGGGTTTCTGGGATAATGGTGTTGATGTGAGCCATTACCAGCCTTTCAAAGCACTTCATGGCTACGGATGTGAGTGCTACGAGTCTGTAGTCATTTAGGCAGATTGCCTTTGTGTTCTTGGGCACAGGGACTATGGTGGTTTGCTTGAAGCATGTTGGTATTACAGACTCAATCAGGGACATGTTGAAAATGTCAGTGAAGACACCTGCCTGTTGGTCAGCACATGCCCGGAGCACACATCCTGGTAATCCATCTGGCCCTGCAGCCTTGTGTATGTTGACCTGTTTAAAGGTCTTACTCACATCGGCTACGGAGAGCGTGATCACACAGTCATCTGGAACAGCTGATGCTCTCATGCATGCCTCAGTGTTGCTTGCCTCGAAGCGAGCATAGAAGTGATTTAGCTCGTCTGGTAGGCTCGTGTCACTGGGCAGCTCGCGGCTGTGCTTCCCTTTGTAGTCTGTAATAGTTTACAAGCCCTGCCACATCCGACGAGCGTCGGAGCCGGTGTAGTACGATTCAATTTTAGCCCTGTATTGACTCTTTGCCTGTTTGATGGTTCGTTGCAGGGCATAGTGGGATTTCTTGTAAGCTTCCGGGTTAGAGTGCCGCACCTTGAAAGCGGCAGCTCTACCCTTTAGCTCAGTGCGAATGTTGCCTGTAATCCATGGTGTCTCGAGTTATGTTCTCACCGTTCATAAACCCAATTCAATTAATTACTCAGCCTGAAATCCAGAATTTGTAAGAAACTGGTTGAAATGAATCAGACGGAGGCCCAGCTACGATAGTCAGAAAGTTTATTTACGAGAGCGCGCTGCTCTATTGTACAAAACAACACACATTCACAAACATCCGCACACACATTCACACTAACACACTCACACACATTCACACTAACACAACCATACTCACACATTTTCTCACCAACCTTACCACACAATGTGCTGCTACCCAGCCGACAAAGATTAGGGGATTCCGTGAGACTTACTCCCCCTCCCTCAAGATAGGGAGACTGGAAAGTACTCTGTGGCCCCAGCCAAGGTCGGCACTGAATCTTGCTCAGACAGTCTGTCTGTTATTCAAATAAGGTTTGTAGACATATTGTACAGACTATGGTCATACATAATTCGAATCAATTTCATACTCATACGATTATACGGCTTCAGGGTGGATTATTCTAGTCATTCATAAATTCCATCAACTGGTTGGGGTATGTATGTACAGTCACTGTGGGGACGACGTCCTCAATGCAGTTATTGATAAAGCCAGTGACTGATGTGGTGTATTCTTCAATTTTATCGGAAGAATCCCGGAACATGTTCCAGTCTGTGATAGCAAAGCAGTCCTGTAGTTTAGCATCTGCTTCATCTGACCATTTTTTTATAGACAGAGTCACTGGTGCTTCCTGCTTTAATGTTTGCTTGTAAGCAGGAATCCGGAGGATAGAGGTATAGTCAGATTGACTAAATGGAGGGCGAGGGAGAGCTTTGTACGCGTCTCTGTGTGTGGAGTACAGGTGATCTAGAATTTTTTTTCCCTCTGGTTGTACATTTAACATGTTGATAGAGGTTTGGTAGATTTAAGTTTCCCTGCATTAAAGTCTCCGGCCACTAGGAGCGCCGCCTCTGGGTGAGTGGTTTCCTGTTTGCTTATTTCCTTATACAGCTGACTGAGTGCGGTCTTAGTGCCAGCATCTGTCTGTGGTGGTAAATAAACAGCCACGAAAAGTATAGTTGAGAACTCTCTAGGAAAGTAGTGTGGCCTGCAGTTTATCACAATATACTCTACTTCAGGTGAGCAAAATCTAGAGACTTCCTTAGATTTCGTACACCAGCTGTTGTTTACAAATATGCACAGCCCGCCCCCCCCCCCCCCCCCCCCCCACCCCCCCCTCCTCTTACCAGAGTGTGGTGTTCTATCCTGCCGGTGCAGCGTGTATCCCGCTAGCTGAATATCCATGTCGTCATTCAACCACTATTCCATGAAGCAAAGGATATTACAGTTTTTGATGTCCCGTTGGTAGGATATTCGTGATCGTACCTCGTCTAGTTTATTGTCCAATGATTGCACACTGGCGAGTAATATTGACGGTAACGGCAGCTTTCCTAGTTGTCTTCTGTGGGTTCGGACGAGGCATCCGGCTCTTCGTCCTCTGCGTCGCTTCCTTTTGCGAGTAATTGGGATGTCTGCCCTGTGGGGTGTTTGGAGAATATCGTGTGAGTGTCCTGCTTGTTGTTGTTGAAGAAATCTTTGTCTAATCCGAGGTGAGTGATCGCTGCCCTGATATCCAGAAGCCCTTTTCTTCCGTAAGATACGGTTGCAGAAACATTATGTACAAAATAATGTACAAATATCGCGGGGAAAAAAACACATCATAGCACAATTGGTTAGGAGACCGTAAAACGGCGGCCACCTCCTCCGGCGCCATTTTGGTATCAATCAGTGTAGATCAGGGCTCTCCACACTGTTCCTGGTGAGCTACTGTCCTGCAAGTTTTCTCTCCAACCCTAATCTAGCACACCTGATTCTCATAATTAGCTGGTTGATAAAATGAATCGGTTAGTTACAACGGGGGTTGGAACAAAACATACAGGAGGGTAGCGCTCCAGGAACAGGGTTGTGGAGCCATGGTATAGATGAAAGAAGGAAGGATTGATAAGCCTTGAGACATGGATTGTGTATTCGTCATTCAGAGGGTAAATGGGAAAGACAAAATAGTTGTGCCTTTGAACGGGATATGGTAATTGGTGCCGGTTTTAATATTTCCTTTTGCAATACATTCTTCTATTTTACTGTGAAGACTTACAAAGGTCTTGAACCTCTCTGTTTGTACCAAGATTTCCCTTAAAATAAATACTCATATTTACCATTGATTGAAGCTGGTTTTCCCAGATCTCCTAACAGTACTGTTTGTAGGTCGCTCTGAACACAGACATTATGACTTAACCACTCTAGGACCTGTCTCCAAAAGCGAACCACCGAAGGACCGTACCAAAAGAGATGATTTATTGATTCTGTTAAACCTGGCTATTAATTGAGAACCTGTAGATACTGAAGTAATGCCCATCTTTGAAGGCATCCATGGAAGTCCTAATGGGGTATTGTGTGTTTCTGTCTGTTACACAGTGACACCCATGTGCGAATGCTGGAGGACTGTGTGCAAGAGACCATTCTAGAGCAAAACAAGATGGCAGCAGGCTCAGACAGGTATGAGAGATTGAGAAGAGAATAACACTGTTTTTACACTCTTTAGTGTGGATAAAAGATTAACTCTAGAAGTCAGATTTTTGATGGAAGAATTAAAATGGATTTAGAGGAGGAGACTTGTTAGACTGGGTTCATTTCATTGGGCATCTTAGAAGGGCTTTGAGAGGATCCTAAGGAAGTGTCTTGAATCCTCCCGATGCATTCCAATGTGTCTCTGTGTTTCAGACTGATGTCTATCCAGCAGTGTGAGCTGGTGCTCGTCCACATCTTCCCTCAAGGAGAGGACACCCTGGTCTCAGACCGGCCAAAGAAAGAGGTAGGTTTAAACCTGCCCAGGGTTGCATTAAATTGACTCTGTTTTCACCTAGTCTAAAGGTTAATCTAGATATGTATAACATCGCTCCAAACACACTTTGTCATATCAACGCATACTTAATCTGATGTAGATAAAATATACTGTTAGTATCCTGTTAACGTGTGCTCATTTCCACATGCTGTAGTTACCAAGTTCTATAGAGATGCCATACAATAAAACATGTCATGCTACTCTGTTAGTGTTAGTCCTACGTAGTCCTCCTCTGTACCGACAGGTCTCCTCTCTGCTGACCAGCGAGGTTCACAGTGTGCGGGCAGGGAGGCACCTGGCCACCAAACTCAACATTCTAGTGCAGCAGCACTTTGACCTTGCCTCCACCACCATCACCAACATCCCAATGAAGGTACGTCTTCTGTCGTCTAGCTCTCCCAAAGTTCAGGCCTTCACCAGCCCCATCTATAACCTTTCACCCTTTTCACTGACTCCCACCCATAACTTCCTTCAGGGCTGTGTCCCAGCAGTCTTGAGTTAACTATTTTCCCGCCTCCTTCATGTCATGACTGATGTTAGATTAGTTATTTAAGGAATAAGGTGGGCTATTTTTGACGGCTGGACGAGTTTTTGAAAAGGGCGACGTCCCGTCTGCAAAATGACCTATCCTGACCCGCCCACTTATTTTCTCTGCATCCACAAACCAACACATTACACATTTCTGTTGGCCCTTCCACCCAATGCACCTATCGCTTCACTCGCCTCAACCTTCTGATACCCTAACCTTGCCCCACCCCATCCTCGGGCCCAAAATGTCACAAACTTCCTTCTTCTTCCCCGTCAGCCATTTTGCACTATGATTTTACACACTGTTCTTTGTTCATCATCATGTTGAAATGACTCTTGGAACCGCTGCTGTTTTCATGCTGTATTTTCTGTTTTGCTAGCCCACATTAAATGTTTGCGAGCAGGTCAGTACTCTTAAACACACACCAAGAGGGACCGCAGAACGCAAGGCTGTGTGGATTGGTTTTGTCCATCCATCGGACACTCAACGGCCCTCACTTTTGATTGACCGCCGATTGTCCACGTTACATTCCAGCAGCCAATCAGAGTTGAGAGTGTTAGCATGTTTGGTGGATGAGAATGTACGCATTACGTGCCCTGTAGTTTGCCCCCCCCTCCCCCGGCCTCATGTCCTGTCTGACTCCTTGTTGGTGCCTTCTCTACCTCAGAGTTGATTGGTCGCAGTCCCTCCTTGTAGTGTCTTGTTGTGGTCCTTTGTGCTGTGTTGAGTAGTACGTATTGGTATCAGACCACCCTCTGTCCCTCCTTTCCTTTCCCTCTTTCTTTCCTCTCTTTCTTTCTCTCATTTAGTCCTTAGCCATGATAGGCAGGTAGACGACCTATCTTTCACCCCAAATGTTTTTGTCCCCCATGTAGTCCCATGTTATTCATCTGAGTTAGAAAACATGTACGCCCCTTTTCACTGAAATACACGTCAGACCCTTAAACTTTAGACTGCAACAACCACAGCTGTCAATCTTCACATCACCGGAATCACCTTATAGGAAGAACGAAAGAGAGGGAGACAGAGATGATGATGCTAAGATCAGTGGTTTATGCATTTGCTGGTACTTCTCGAACCCTTGTTGTTAACAAGAAAGCAGCCATGTTTGTTTGTCTTGATGGCAGCAGTGGATAGGCACTCACTACTGCAAGTAGGATAAGAGCGTCTGCCAAATGACTACAATGTCAATGAAAATAATACCTCGCTGATGTCTTTTTTTCTCTCTTCCCCTTCTACTGTGGGTGTGAAGGAGGAGCAGCACGCCAACACGTCGGCCAATTATGACGTAGAACTCCTGCATCACAGGGACGCCCATCTTGAGTTCTTCAAAAGTGGTGAGGTTTTAAAAAAATAATAATAATAAAATCATCTGTATTGTTTTGGCCACTAAGTTATTGTGGCTTGGCCATAAAACCACTACAGTAAACATTCAGTTTCTCCCTTTCATCTCTCCTTTTTTTCTGTTGTTCAGGCGACCTGCACATGGCTGGTAGTACGAGTCGAGACAGTGGACTTAAGGAGACGGTTACTCTTAAGTGGTGCACTCCTCGCACCAACAGTGTAGGTAGGCACCATGAACCCTGGGAAACGTAGTTATTTTTTGTATGTTTGACGTCACGCTAACTGAAAGTAAAGTCCCGGTAGAGGTGGGGCTTGAGTGATGTTTGAAATTATAGATAAAGATAAAAGAAAAATGACTGAAAATATCCTTGGTATCGACACATCAAAATCCCAAGAGCATTTCATGTAATATTCTCCTTTGGCTTATCTGGATATTTCCCATCTTTCTTGCGTGTGTCTGTGTGTGAACTGGTGGCTCAGAACTGCACTACTGCACTGGAGCCTATCGGATCTCGCCTACGGACGTCAACAGCCGACCCTCATCGTGTTTGACCAACTTCTTGCTGAACGGTGAGCCTGAATATTTTTGCCCTGACCCCATGCCTCTACCACCTACCCTAAATGTTAATACTACTTGCATATGGTGAATACAAGCAAATGTAGTTGAAATACAGATGGTGATTGATTGCATTGCAGGTCGCTCAGTGCTGCTGGAGCAGCCCAGGAAGTCTGGGTCAAAGGTCATCAGCCACATGCTGAGCAGCCACGGCGGGGAGATCTTCCTGCACGTGCTCAATAGCACCCGCTCCACCCTGGAGGACCCTCCCTCCATTAGCGAGGGCTGCGGGGGCCGGGTGACTGACTACCGCATCACTGTAAGCCCCTCCCACCTCTTCCTCCTCTACCACATTACTGTAAACCCCTCCCACCCCGTCCTCTAGCCCATAGTGACTGACTACCACATCACTGTAAGCCCCTCCCACCCCATCCTCCTCTACCCCATAGTGACTGACAACCACATTACTGTAAGCCCCTCCCACCCCGTCCTCCTCTACCCCATAGTGACTGACTACCACATTACTGTAAGCCCCTCCCACCCCGTCCTCCTCTACCCCATAGTGACTGACTACCACATTACTGTAAGCCCCTCCCACCCCGTCCTCCTCTACCCCATAGTGACTGACTACCACATCACTGTAAGCCCCTCCCACCTCTTCCTCCTCTACCCCATAGTGACTGACTACCACATCACTGTAAGCCCCTCCCACCCCTTCCTCCTCCACCCCTTAGTGACCACATCACTGTAAGCCCCTCCCACTCCTTCCTCCTCCACCCCTTAGTGACTGACTACTACATCACTGTAAGGGGCAGAGGAGGTTTAGTCACAACTAATTGGAGTTTGTTTACAAATCTAATGCATATAAAATGTCAACGTGAAAACACACAAACAACAAATTGGTATAGCAGCTGTGTACTGTGTTCTATATAACAATGTGTACCTGTAATGTTTTATATTTACACTGTGTCTATGTAACTACCATGTTGACACTGGTAGGTATAAAAGACACTTATTCTAAAGTGGGACCAGAAGTTTTATACTAGTCTTTTTGGTGTGTCTGCTGCAGGACTTCGGAGAGTTCATGAGGGAGAACCGTCTGACTCCTGTCCCAGAGTCCCCAGACACTGAGGCTAGTGGGAAGCCCCCGGCGGAGAGGGCCAAAGCCCAGCTGGAGCGTTACACTCGCTATTGGCCAATGATCATTTCCCAGACCACCATCTTCAACATGCAGGCGGTGAGCAGGACCTTAGTCTTCCTTCACACACTGCACAGTTGTTCACCTTACAGCACTCAGTTTGTTTCTTTTTCAACCGTGTGTGTAATTTTGTCTGTGTGTTCATTGTATGTGTGTGTGATCCAGGTGGTTCCGCTGGCTAATCTCATAGTGAAGGAGAGTCTGAGTGAGGAGGACTTGCTGACCTGCCAGAAGACCGTTTACAACCTGGTGGATATGGAGAGGAAGAACGACCCTCTTCCCATCTCCACTGTGGGCTCCAGGGGAAAGGGCCCTAAAAGGTAGTCTGTCTCTGTGTGTGTTTGAGACAGAGAGAGACGGATGTTGTGACTTAGTGTCACACCTTGAGTGTTTAGGGGTGGGAACAGCGTATGTGTGTGTATGTGTTTGTTTTTATGTGTGTGTTTGTATGTTTAGGATGTGTGCCGGAGAGCGTCAAAGTGTAACTGTGTCGCTCCCTGAGTGTTTGGAGGTGGGAACCGCATATAAGTTCAGTGTGTGTGCCTGGTCTACTGGTTAATGTCTCCTCCGGGATTTAGGGATGAGCAGTACCGCACCATGTGGAACGAGCTGGAGACTCTGGTGAAGACCCACGTGGCTGGCAGTGAGCGACACCAGAGGGTTCTGGACTGCATCATCGCCTGCCGCAGCAAACCCCCCGAGGAGGAGGAGAGGAAGAAACGGGGGAGGAAGAGGGAGGACAAGGAGGAGAAGGCAGAGAAGAATATCAACAAGGATTCAGAGGACAAGAGCTGGCAGGAGTCAGAGAGGTCAGGGTGACACAATACACATTTTGTTGGAACCACACCTGACCTACTGTTTTAAAAAACAGACCTGCATCCAATCAACTTTGTGATTCTGAAAAAAATTCTGTCCCAAAGGGTTCTTCTTTATTTTTCCTATTTTCTACATTGTAGAATAATAGTGAAGACATCAACACTATGAAATGACACACATGGAATTCTGTAATAACCAAAAAACTGTTAAACATACCAAAATATATTTTATATTTGAGATTCTTCAAAGTAGCCACCCTTTGCCTTGATGACAGCTTTGCACACTCTTGGCATTCTCTCAACCAGCTTCATGAGGTAGTTACCTGGAATGCAGAGGATACGTTCATTAGAGTTACCAGCCTCAGGAATAATGGCAGCCCAAATAAATGCTTCAGAGAGTTCAATTAACAGACACATCTAAATATCAACTGTTCGGAGGAGACTGCGTGATTCAGGCCTTCATTGTCGAATTGCTGCAAAGAAACCACTACTAAAGGACACTAATAATAAGAAGAGACTGGCTTGGGCCAAGAAACACGTGCAATGGATATTAGACTGGTGGAAATCTGTCCTGTGGTCTGATGAGTCCAAATTTTGAGATTTTTGGTTCTGGTAAAAAGAAAAATGCTATTGCAACCTCTTTGCAATAAGGAATTGAGCCCAAAAGCTCAAGAGAAGTTTCAAGTGTTTAATACCAAGGATACAGTCAGCTGAGTGCATACATTTAGAAAGTTCACAAAACATCTCATCTTCTTCCCTCCTTTTGGTCACCACCCTCTTGTAGGCTATACATTTTATGAACGCAATGAGTTTCCCTCCTTTCCCCTGTGGAATGTCCATGGTCCTCTCGTTGTTTAGCTAGATGTCAGAATCACAACCCGTCCATCTTCATTGTCCTGGGCCTGACCCTGCTCTCTGATCCTAGGCAATTTTCTCTTATCTGATTTAGGTCAACAACCTTTCTGAATTAGCATACACACAGTTTCATGGCCTAAACTCCATTCATACTCACTAAACAGGATACAAACAAACTACAGTTTATCGTGAAACATGTTACATTTTGATAGAATCCATCAGTTCCAACCGCCGTGTCTTTGTGAGACGTGGAGTAGGTGAACAGATGATCTCTGCATGTGTGGTTCCCACCGAGAAGCATGGTGGAGGTGCTTTGAGGGTGCTTTGCTGGTGACAGTCTGATTTATTTAGAATTCAAGGCACACTTAACAAGCATGGCTACCACAGCATTCTGCAGCGATACGCCATCCAATCTGGTTTGCGCTTAGTGGGACTATCATTTGTTTTTCAACAGGACAATTACCCAACACACTTCCAGGCTTTGTAATGGCTATTTGACCAAGGAGGAGAGTGCTGCATCAGATGACCTGGCCTCCACAATCACCTGACCTCACCCCAATTGAGATGGTTTGGGATGAGTTGGACAGCAGAGTGAAGGAAAAGCAGCCAACAAGTGCTCAGCATATGTGGGAACTCCTTCAGGACTGTTGGAAAAGCATTCCTGGTGAAGCTGGTTGAGATATTGCCAAGAGTGTGCAAAGCTGTCTTCAAGGCAGGGTGGCTACTTTGAATAATCTCAAATATAAAACATATTTTGATTTGTTTAACACATTTTTGGTTACTACATGATTCCGTATATGTTATTTCATAGTTTTGATGTCTTCACTATTCTACAATGTAGAACATAGCAAAAATAAAGAAAAATCCTTGAAGGAGTAGGTGTCCCAACTTTTGACTGGTACTGTATATACCAGTTTAGGATTTTACCCTGGTATTCTCCTGGTCACTGTGTCATACTGTGTTGCATTCTACTCCCAAGCCATAAGACTCCTGAACAGCTAATCAAAGGGCTACCCAGACCCCTCTTTTACGCTGCTGCTACTCTATGTTTTTATTATATGCATAGTCACTTTAACTCTAACTACATGTACATATTACCTCAATTACCTCGACTACCAAGTGCCCCTGCACATTGACTCTGTTCAGGTGCGCCCTGTATATAGCCTCGCTTGTTATTTTACTGCTGCTGTTTAATTATTCGTTACTTTTATTTTCCATTTTCTACTTTTCAATTTTTTACTTAAGATATTTTTTTAATAAGTGTTAACATCTTAAAGCATTGTTGGTTAAGGGCTTGCAAGTAAGCATTTCACTGTAAGGTCTACTACACCTGTTGTGTTCGGCGCATGTGACAAATAAAATTTGATTTGATTCCTTCACCAGGCTGAAGGGGGTGGTAGAGCGTGTAAAGGAGGAGCAGGGGGAGTCGGAGGTCATAAAGGATTCTCCTGACTCGCCAGAGCCTCTCAACAAGAAGCCCCGTCTGGAAGAGATTCAACTACCTGAAAAAGCCAAAGGTGCATGCCCCACCCCCCTTCTGGTTGGCCTTGACCTTATTGTCTTCAGATCCATGGTGTGACCTGGCATGTTTGTCCAATGCCACGTTCATGGTTATCATTGCAATGAGTAGTATTCTATTATTATTATTATTATTATTATTATTATTATTATTATTCGTTTTGTATCATCACTGTATTACCTTTTTTATTTAGAGACAATACGCTGATTAGGCGTGCCAGTACCAGTACTGTTCCTTTCCACTGATCTTTCTGTCTCTGTGTGTGTTTTCGCCCTGTGGTTACAATGTAGGTCCGGTGTCCCTGCTCACCATGTGGACTAACAGAATCACTGTGGCCAACTCCAGGAAACACCAGGAGTTTGCCGGAAGGATCAGCTCTGTGAACAACAAGGCAGAGTTATACCAGCACCTTAAAGATGAGAATGGGTGTGTGATAATGTACTGTATATAACCATTCCCCACATCACAGTGTATTATAGCCCCTAGTTCTAAATTAAGCAATAAGGCCCGAGGAGGTGTGGTGTATATAGCCAATA
This sequence comes from Oncorhynchus mykiss, assembly GCF_013265735.2. Taxonomy (NCBI): domain Eukaryota; kingdom Metazoa; phylum Chordata; class Actinopteri; order Salmoniformes; family Salmonidae; genus Oncorhynchus; species Oncorhynchus mykiss. The sequence goes on from NC_048579.1 coordinate 61,780,268, forward strand.
TACCATGGCTAGTGGCTGTTCTTATGCACCATGCAACGCGGAGTGCCTGGATACAGCCCTTTAGCCGTGGTATATTGGCCATATAGCACAAACCCCAGAGGTGCCTTATTGCTATTATAAACTGGTTACCAAAGTAATTAGAGTGGTAAAGATGCATGTTTTGTCATACCCGTGGTATACAGTCTGATGTACCACGGCTGTCAGCCAATCAGCATTCAGGGCTCGTACCACCCAGTTTATAATGTTTGATAGAGATGTTGTAGTTTGTTGTCTTGACTGAAATCTGATTGACCCGTACCTGTTATGGAGTAGACGGCCTTATGATAAATAATTAGTTGACTTTGTTTCTACTGTTAACAGAATGGACCTCCACGAGAATGGGAAAGCCACCAGATGATGTGACCTGTCTCTATACAGGATGCACCCACTCCACCTTACCACAGCAGGAATATGAGCTTGGACCAGAGATCATGTCAATCTGAGGTGTATGGACTGTCCTCCCCTACTCTGTCCATACCAGGCATAGTTGAATGGATAGCAGTCAGACTTTGTAATTTTTAGAGTGATTTTTGTTCGTTTTCTACCCACCTTTGTATGGATAGGCTCACATATTGTGTGAAGCAATAAAGTTGTCAACAGGCAGTATTTTCTTTCTGTGCCGTTCTAGTTTTCTCATGGTTAGGTTAATGGTACGGTGACCGCGAATGGTTGGCATCAAGTCTCAAATATAACAAAATACTGTTTTGTCAATTTGGAAGGTCTTTGTCTGAAATATAGTCAAATCCAGCTATGATGGATATTGTATCTTAATTCTACTTTAAGATTCCTCAATGAAATGAAAAACAACCATTTTCATGCTTTATGTTGTACGTTTTGGTACTTAAGTACAAATGTGTGTAGATTATCACAGCAATACAACGTTCCAGTATAAAAGACACATTTATAATTGCCCTCCTAAGATCCATTAATACTTTGTCTTCCAAAACGGTTGTGCAACACCGTTGTCTCAACAACCCTCGTAGTGGCATGAGTAGTGTGTGTATGAACATGTCACAACCTCACTTCCAAGAATGGATTCATTTGTTTGTATGCTTTTCTTCTTTGGATTTGCGTTCCCATGGTCTGTTATGTGGGTATTGTGGTGGGAACTAGTATTGTGGAGGTGGGTGAAAAGACACTGGTCTTTGATAAGGCTGTCTGCCCTGGAGATATGTGGGAGAGAGATGCTCTCCACTGGCTGGTGAGGTGTTCAGCCACAACCTTGGGGGAGGTGGGGGTACTTCTGGTTGGAACAGGGGGGGCATCCTTGGCCTTATTGCCCTCAGATCCATGGTGTGACCTGGGACAACCCCCTCTGAGGGCCAAATCGCAAGAGTCCTTACCCTCACACGGCTTCTACAGAAATAGAAAACTATAAATGTAACGGTGACTGCCAGAAAGAGACAGCAGACCACTAGCAGAGCTGTCAACACACTGGCCATCCAATGATAGGGGTCTGTCTGTCGCACTGATGCACCAGTGGGATCCGAGGCTGGGACGGTGTTGATAGAAGTGGGATATGGAGTACTGGGGGAAAGAGTGGGACTAGAGGCTATAGTTGTGGCAGTAGTTGGGCTGGAGAAACAGTCACGTCTGAAGCTCACAGGGCCTACCTTGCTGATGGGGAACTCTGGGAGCATTGCCTGGCTGAACGCAGGGCTACTCTGTCTGGCCTCTGAACTAATTTCCTCCCACATGCGCCAGACCTGACCCACAGGGCACCGTCCCTCGTCACCATCACCCCCAACCTGGCATAGGGTGAAGTTGTACCAAGACACAATAGTGGATCCAGGTGCCAGGGACAGCACGGCAAGGTGGTGGCTGCCAGAGTCATTGAAGAAGCGGGACAGCTTGTCCAGGAGAAGCTCCACCCTGTGGCGCTGGCTGAGGAGGGAGTAAAGGCTCCGGTGAGCTATGAGGCTAAAGCTGTGGCAGGGCTCCGCATGGCTGCGGTGGAGGTCCAAGGTGAGGGGGAGCCAGGCAGCCAGGCCCTGATTGTCCCGAGCAGCCAGCAGCAGCTGCTGAGGGGCAAACTGCAGGTCCACTTCCAGAGGGACACCATGCAGCTCAAGTCCATCCAAGGCCACCCAGGACCCTAGAGTCACAGGAGGGCCATCTATGAACGTCAGCTCCAGGGAGAGGGACTCTGCTGCCCCATCCTCTGGATCCAGAAAGGTCCTTGATGGTATTGTGTAGTGGAAAGGGAAGCCGACTGTGGCTTCCAGAAGTGGGATGGACTGCAACACTTTGGGAGGGAGATTGGAGGGCCCTGGAATAACATCAGTACATATTTAGAAAGACCGTTACATCATGCCAAAGTTCATACAGAGAGGAAGTTATGCATGAGAAATGTGATGTGAAAGTTAGTAGTACACTAACCTGAGGAGGCAGCTGAAGGAGACATGGGTGCAGAAGATGCTCTAAGTACTCCAGTTGGAGCAAGGCCCAAAGACACCTCTCGCATCTCAACTGGACCTGATGAGACGCTTGAAGTTGTGTCATACTCTCTCCAGCCGGTGCTGAGAATCAGTATGGAGGTCAAAGGGCAGTAACCTGTGATTGGACACACTGTGATTGCTCTGCCCATGCTTGTGATACCTTGAGTCCTGGGCAGTGATTGGTGCATTGATGACACAGCTGACCTGTTTGTGGCACTGAGGACAGATGCTGGAATGCTGGAGGTTTGTGTGGTTACTGAGATGCTGGGTAGACTTTGGGAAGAGTGAAGGGATGAGAACGATGTAGCAGTTACAAGCTGATTGGTCTTGGAGGGAAACTGCAAAGAGACGTATTCAGAATTTTTATCTGTTATGGCAGCTGTTTGTGGACGATCCTTGTGTGACTCTGAGGAAAACTGCCTTGAGGTGTCAGTTTGGATGTAAACTGGATCAGAGTAGTGGTCTCTTATCTCTAAATCACTGAACTTTGATGGGAGCGGAGTCTGTTCTTTCTCTGCACTCTGTGACATGAAATCTAGAGAATCGGTGGGAAAAGTCTGAGTGGAGTTACCCAGCGTGTTCTCCTGGGCTATGGACTGGATATACTGAGGGTAAGAGGGATCCAGACTCTGCAACAGAGGGAGGGAGGATTCTGTGTATAGTCTTTGAACAGCAGACAGTTCTATTGGCCAGAGCTGGCCGTGAGCTGTTGTCCCCAGGATCTCTACAGTTGCCTGTGGAATACTATATGAACTGTCAAAGTTGGATTCAAAGTCAGCCGTTGTTGGCGTCATCATGAATAACACTGAATCTACGTATAATTCCGTCCTTGGTACTGAGGTTATTTCAGAGTACAGTTCACTTGTGGCTGGAGCAGCTAATGGTATTTGAGTCAAGGAAGGCTCCAGAGTCATGTTGCTCTCCATTTGCCAGGATTGCTTAGCTGATATTGGTGATAGGAGAGGTACCTGTGATGGTGAGGCTATGGATTGTGCACCAGTATGCTGTGTCTTTTGGCTGAGGTCAATTGTCTGCGATCCTGGCCTGTCACCCAGTGGTCCTGCAGTTATCTGAACACTGTGGGTTTTAGGTCTATGGTCAACTGCTAAGACAGTCACAAGCTGACCGCTGTGAGTCAAAGGCACTCGGGGCAGGTCCTCGTACAGATAAAGAGGTGAGGAAACGTATGTTGTTACAGGAGTTTTGTCAAAGGCTAACTGCCTACCATTTACTCTACTGAATGTTGATGTTAATCGGTTTAGGTCAACCTGTTGAGGCGTGCTTACTAATCTCCCATTTTCAGATTGTGAAACTGTGGCCATTGACCTCTCTAGATTGAATGGCAACGATGTGGTATGTGATATGGTCTTCTCCAGTTCTAACTTTAAGAACATGGCCAATGAAGGTAAGTTTGGTGTGAGTGTTGAACCCTCCAAAGGTGATGCAGACTTGGTCCTTGATTTCTCAAGAGAAGAGAGCATAAATGTTTGCCTCTGCTGTTCTGTAAGTGAAGACATGGTCAGAGACCTCTCGTGTATAAACTGTAGAGATTTGGTCGCTGGTTGCGTCAGCTTAGAGCCAAGCCAGATGGAGAGGTGACTCTTTGTCAGATCCTGGCCTGGGACAGTCAGGAGTTGATGGAGATGAGGAGTGGATGTGTCGGACAAGTGAGTTTCAGGCTCTTTCATAGTCTCTGTGATGCCCGTGTTGTTCCCTAGGAAAAATGTATAGAGATGCAGGTCCTTTCAATTATCTATTTTTGTGTCCGTCTTTAAATGTCCTTCAACATGACATAGCAAACAAAAAGTACATTCCCCGACTTACTCCCCTCCCTCTGCCCTTTTTACCTTCTGATTGGATGGGATAGATAGGAGTTTCTACATACGCACACTTGTCCAAATCCTCTCAGATCGTAAAGGGCAAGTCAATGAGGAGGGTTGGAGAGTAAGTAAGTCACAGATGGAAGAATAAGACTTACCAAACAAGTCTAGGCTATACTTTGACTGCCCGCCTTCCAAAGTAGAGGTGGGTAGAAGAGCTGGGCCAGTATCCTCAGCTAGCCTTGATGCAGTCAGGGATCCATGGCCCTTTGAAAGGGGGCATGGAGATTGAGGAGTGCCCTTTGATTGTTTAGTGATGTTGTCCAGTAACCCTGTAGAGAGAATGCTTTCAAGTCTAGGGGTCTCTGATACTAATGAAGGGTAAATACTGTGGAGGCGAAGGGTTTCCAATAATATTGGAGCAGGCCAAGGGGTCTCAAGTAACGTCATAGAGTAGATACTTTGGGACGCCGATATACTTTTCATAGACAAAATAATGGAGGACTGTTTTGACACTCCCACAGCACTAAGCAAAGACAAGTGAGAAGCTGGAACAACGGCGCTCAAGTGGGAGTATGTATAAATGGGGTCAGTCCTCTCTGGATGCTCCAGGTTTATTGAAGTAAGCACAGAGTCTGGTCCCACTAGTTTCCCCATAGTGGTCCTCTTCACCATAGTCTTCTGTGCAGATTGGCTTAGCTGTGCTCTTGTGTCTCCAGGTGGGTCTAATGTTAGCTGGGAGGGCTCCATTATAGATGTACGTCTACTGTGCTCTTTTGTCCATGGTGGTGCAGTTTGGACTAGTGTCAGTGGTAGATATCTTTGACTGATGGTGCTCTGGCCTACCAGGTTTATGGTTGGTGTACTTTGTGAAGTCGATGGGTTCATTGTTCTTCCACTAGAATCATACACTGACAACAAAGTTGGGCTCCTGCTTATAAAGGCTAAATAGACAGTGTTGTGAAGAGCTGAGGCAAATGTTGTTACGCTATGGGTGTGTGTGTCCATGGAAACGTGTCTGTGTTCTCTGAATGGGAATGTGTATGTTTGCTGTGTTGGAAAACATTTAGTTGAAGATGTCGCGATTAGCTGTGAGTGGATTGATTCTCTGGACGTACTAACAGTTGATACCATCTCAGTTTTGGTGGCCGTGTGAAATGTATGCCTCTTCAGTGATTGTGTTAAACACTCTGGGGGGAGTAGGGTTGGTTTGAGAGGCATGGACAACAAATTGTCTCTCGTGCCAGATGGTGGTGATTGCAAAACACCCTCACAAGCAACAGATGATGTTAGAGGGTAACTTGAGGCCTGTGTTAGTTCTAGGTTTGGGGCCCCAGTGTGTCTCTCCAGGATGCCTGTGGGGTATGACATCATCAAACTAGTAGAAGGCTCTGGAGCAGGTATGTGTGAAAGCTTCAGTCTGACTGACTCTGGCACCTGTGTTGGTGGTGGGAGAACTACAGTTGGGGTGGCTGTATGATGCAGAGGTTGCAGGCCCCTCCTGATCCTAGGAAGCAACCCCTTGCAGAGAACCCTCCACCCTAGTATGGGGACTCCCAACATGGTGGTCAGCCGACCTGAGGCAGTGCTATGCTCCAAAATCCGGGCTAAGTCTGATAACTGCTCCCCCACCCCACAACCGACCGGCCACAAGAGCTCGGCAGCCTGCCCTCTTCCCAAGGTCCCTTGCCCCTTTCCCTGGGTAGTGTCAGCAGTCTGGGGATCCTGCCTGCACACCCTGGTTTTCTCTCTCTGCAGTGCAATGGGGCCCCTCAACGAGAGGAGGTGGACGGAGCCAGGAGCCATTCGCAGATAGTCAGCCATTGTGCTGGTCAGCTGTACACGTTGGTCTGCGTCCAAACTGCCAGGGTCCACCTGAAGCATTAGATCAGCCCAGATGACATTCTCCCCCACAGGGCAGACGAGACCGGCCCTGTCAGACACACCACCAACCAGGATTAGGGTCAAAGGTATTATTCAATTCGGTCAGTTTATAAAGTGAATTTAAATACCTACATTTCCTAAATTGGAAATTAACAAATTCATAAATTGAACAGATCAACTTTATTTAAAGCTGGAATCCTTAAATGCAATTTATTTACATATAAATTAATTATATATACACCTATTGAATCTTGAAGAATATAACTTATAAGTGCCTAATGAGCTTAGTTCAACTGTCATACCTCATCAGAACTCAAAATACAAACATGTTTTACTCCGTTTGTAAACAATATAAATGTAAACAAAGTCTGAATAGCCTTAAAACATGGTTTAAACTCTCATTTTTATATAATGGATGGTCATTCCTTGCATCCTATAGCTCTGTCTATGAATTTGAGAGTGGTTACATTTCTCCAGGCCCATCCCTCAGCTTTTTACCGAAACACAGGCGGGGTGACCAAATTTATTTTTACATTTAATCAATCAATACATACAATGTAGATGATGAATATAAAATGATCAATGTCCTCTTACTTTATGTGTGCAGAGAGTAGGCTCCCCTCTCCCACTGTTCCATTAAGGACATGAAGATGAAAGTAGGTAATGGATACACAGTGGCCTGCGACGGACACTTTAAGAGGGTACTGCCCACAATCTTCCCTCAGAGCCAAGCCAAATAGCTTGCCAGTCTTCTCGGTGAACGCCAACCACCTTGGTATTGTATCATCATTGGCCAAAGAGACCTGAAGGAGTGGATGAACTTTCATTTAGTAACCCTTTTCCTCCATGAGTTACTTAATTATTCTGCCAGGCCTATATGGCCATATTCCATTGTAGTTGTGTAGTCCAGAACTCCCCAGCCAAATGAGTAAACAATGTCCCCACTTGCGTGTTTGAAACAAGCATTCGGTACCAAGCTATTGATATATCAGCCTCTAGTTGACATTATTAATGGCCTTGGATTTAAATGGCAACTTTCAGTACAGTCAGCTCACCTGATAGTGCTGTAAAGGTCCCCGGGTGGCTGGCAGGGGGAGTGGAAAGTAGAAAGCTGTCCCAGCTTGGACTGTGCAGTTTGGGAGGCCCTGCTGCTGTCCCACTGGAGGACAAGAGTGTGGTTTCACCAAGCCCTGGGACTTTGACACACATCCCAGCAGCATCAAGATACAGAGGAGAGGGGAAAAAAGTTCCAAAAGCATGGACTCCACTTCCTCTGTACCTTCGTATCCAATAAGGAACAACACCCGTTGCGCCAGGTATCCGCTTGGAGGGTGAACACACCGTATCATGTCCCTTGGTCTCCCCTCTCACATTTCCCCCAGTCATCCAAACCGACAAATAAACACATATTCCAATTGAACTTGTGCGAGGATCCTCAGGCTTATGAATACATCTGGTCCAGAAGAATGCAGTAATCAAGGTCCAGGAGAGCAGTGGAATGTTCCTAGCAGGAAGCACCAGTTGAACATGATCCTTCAAGCCATCCTCCGCATTGATGTCATACCATGTCATACCACCTTATGTGTCCAATTACTAGGCTGCCTGGTTACTAGGAAACCAGAAATGCTACCATGCAGGGACCCTCCAAAGGCTTCTATGACACATTCAAGGTTGGCTGAACACAATGCTCTCTATAGTTGTACATATTCAGGATTCCACTTTACTATCATATAGAAAATAATATAAAATAGCCTTACACTATAACTGTAACTCAAGTTATGTAGTCTATGTATATGAAATGCACCTGTCAGCTCATTTATGTAGACAAAACACTAACAACATGCACAAGATACAGCCACCTCAAAAAGCAGCCCCATCCACCCCTATTCTTCAGCCATGTCCTATTTCACCCCCCTCTTTCAGTTGTGATGGATAGAGAGGGGGATGTTGACAAACCCAGGGGGTGACATCAATGAGAGACTTTTGAAAAAATAAACTATCACTGGGTTTCTCAATGCCGCTAGGCTTTAGTTGCCCTTATTCAGCTCTCCACTGTGAAAGAATGTGGTCAGGACAACAGTGGTCAGTTGTTGCTCAAAGTCTCTCAACATTTCCCTTTTGACTTTTTCTTTACTTATGGAGTTGAGTAACAGAGCATTACTTAGCTTAGATTTTAACTGACCCAGTTTCCCTGCAGTGAAATAATGCTTGGCTTGAGTTGCAAGCTGACCCTTGACAAAGTGACCACCTGGTCCTGCTGGGTTTGGGTTTATGCTGTGAGGTCACACCTGAACTAACTTGTATTGGGGTCCACCATGTCTGAGCAGGGTGTCTGTTCAGATAGCTACCTGGATATGGGCCAGGCAGTTTAATGGTTAACATGAGGAAATTGGCGCACTGGAATCCCAGACCATAATGATTCCTTATAAGGGATGTAACTGATGATGACAGAATACAGCCCAGTGTAGTAGTGCAAAGCTAAAATAAATCAGTAAATCATAAATTCCACTAATATATTTTACACAGTGTGGTCAACACATGGTTTTACTAAAATTGTTTTTGCATTTTAGTCCACATGAGTGTACTGTAATGATCAATTATTAACTTGTTATGTTGACAACACTAATAAACTCCTAGGACTAGAGGGAGGAGTTAGAATATATTCTCAAAGTACATTTGTTTTTTCCTCTGAGAGGATAAAAAAAATGCACATTGAGGTAAGTTTAAACAGTTCCTAGCATCTTATATTTGTTTTGCCATATTGATCGTACTTGGGAGTACACTTTGGTATGTCTCAATGCTGAAACATCAATCAAAGAAGTGTCTACTGAACTTGAAGAGAAATACTACAAAGTATAGAAAATCAATTAAATATGTGATACAGTATCTATTGAATATTGGAACATTAAAATAGGACTACATTTATATTAAAATGTTACACTGTACTTGCATAATTGACTGACATTTAGAAAGAAAATAACATTTTAAGGGTGTACTGTTCTCTTTGATCTGTTTTATGAAAATATTGCAAAAACATATTACAGAATTGTATAAGATCCATTTATTTACATAACAATATGATTGTCTCATAGTTTCCATATATGAAACCACAATGAATTTGAATGCAGAATTGTTTATTTTATTATTTTTCTATTTGACCTTTATTTAACCAGCTAGGCTAGTGGAGAACACCTTTATTTAACCAGCTAGGCTAGTGGAGAACACCTTTATTTAACCAGCTAGGCTAGTGGAGAACACCTTTATTTAACCAGCTAGGCTAGTGGAGAACAAGTACTCATTTACAACTGTGACCTGGCCAAGATAAAGCAAAGCAGTGCGACACAAACAACACAGTTACACATGGGATAAACAAACATACAGCCAATAATACAATTGAGAGAGTCTATATACAGTGTGTGCAAATGAGGTAGGATAAGGGGGGTGAGGTAATAAATAGGCCATTGTGGCAAAATTATTACAATATGGCAAATTAAACACTGGGGGGATAGATGTGCAGAAGATGAGTGTGCAAGTAGCGGTACTGGGGTGCAAAGGAGCAAAATACATAACAATATGGTGAAGTAGTTGGATGGGCTATTTACAGATTGGCTATGTACAGGTGCTATGTCTGTGAGCTGCTCTGACAGCTGGTGCTTAAAGCTAGTGAGGGAGGTAAGAGTCTCCAGCTTCAGTGATTTTTGCAGTTCGTTCCAGTCATTGACAGCAGAAAACTGGAAGGAAAGGCGGACAAAGGAGGAATTGGCTTTGGGGGTCTAGAGTGCAGTTTGGGTCTAGAGTGTCTCCCCCTTTGAAGAGGGGGATGACCTCGGCAGCTTTCCCAGTGTAAACATACTGTTAGGGTGAACTCCAACCTAATTTGAATGAGAACTTTTTTGTGTGTAGTAATTATAGTGTAATGTTACATTTATGACAAGTCAGAAACTCGGGAACCTCAGTTAAAATAATGTTAGTTATTTGCATAGAGCTTCCTATTGGTTGATTCGGACACTTTCCAAGTGTGAAACTCGGGTATCATCTTTCTACAAGTTTCCAAGTTTGACATTTCTGAGTTTCCTAGTTCTGACATGCAGCATAACTATTTTGTAACTATACCGTGAATATATTACCATTTTCTTATGTGCATGGCCATCCACAAATTTCCATCCACCTATAGTATGTGGTTCCGGTGTAATGCCTTTGCAAAGAGATTTGTTTTGTATGGGATGCGTGCGTGTGTGTGTGATTGTATGTGTGTGTGAGTGAGTGAGTCAGCATGTTAATGGAACCAACTGACTGACTGAATGCAAATCTGCTCTCTTTACTGGTTGCCTTGGTGACTTCTTGGGCTAAAGTGAAGTTGAAGATTTATGGTAAAATCTCTGACCACAAATCCCTCTGAGCTTTACCCTTATTTGGGTTTCACGTTCATTTCTCCCATATGTTTCATGTGGAGAAGACTTTCCTGAGGAGTGGACTCCTTTCTCTGTTGTTCTAAATGCTGGTGTTATGCAAATTAGGTTGGAGTTCACCCTAACAGTACGTTTATACTGGACATTACTTTGAGAAATCAAACAACCGGAAATCAGTCATTTCCAATGGGAGGAAGAGACACAAGGAGACATTGTCAGAGGTTGTCCACTATATGCGACAAAGTGCAGAAGTCATTATTTTTCAAAGGAAGGAAACACCTTCTGTTAACCCTCCTATTATGTTGCGGATCAATTTGACCCCTAAAATACTAGTTAACCTCTCTTTATCTCCATGAAATGAAATACCTTGTCCTCGTTTTGCGTCATGAATCTAACCTCAAAATGTGGACACACTGATGTGTTGTGGAATGTCTGTGTAGATTTTGTATACAAACATGATGTTGTGGGTCATTTTGACCCAGAGGCTTTCATGTGTATAGATATTTCCACGGGTCCAAAATCAACAAGTGTCTGATGTATAAACTCCCTATGCTTCTTTGAGACCTGTTTCAAAGTCACCGAGATCTCTTCCAGCCATTGTAGCCAAAATAATGGGCAACTGGGCATTTTTATACATGACACTAAGCATGATGGGATATGAATTGCTTAATTAACTCAGGAACCACACTTGTGTGGAAGCAACTGCTTTCAATATACTTTGTATCCCTCATTTACTCAAGTGTTTCCTGAATATTGGCAGTTACCCATCATTCTGAGCTTTAGCTTGTTTGATTGCACGAAGCACAGTTGGGGGCCCTCTGGCGTCCTCTGGTCCAGCCAGGACATCTAGGGCAGTCGCATCCCAGTTCTGAACAGTCACCTATATGATAACCCTGTAAGCCAGTGCCAGATGGGAGCACACCAGCATGTAATGATTATAAAAATGCTTAACTCAATCATTCATCCACTTTAATGTTTTGGAATGACACAACGTTTACACAAAGGCTAAACGGTTGGCATTTTTAGATGGATATGTTTATTGATATATGAATGCATAACTCAATTACAGAAGAGTAGATTCTGCCGATTATACTGCATTCAACAGAACACTAAATCACTATATCACCATGGAAATAAATCCAGGTGCTGAACATTTAAACAGTTTCACCAAAACTCCATATAACATTACGTAAACAAACAGATGGAACAGCCTCAATATGTACATAAGCCACTCCACTGGTTTTCATCCTCAACTATTATGCAGAGTGATTTTTAAAAAGGGCAAGTTCACTATTTAACAACTTAATGTTAGATGGTTCATCACCTTGAAAGTAGACTGGGCCAGGAAAACCTGGAATCTATGGTTCAGTTTTCTTTAAGCAGCCACTACAAACTTTAGCTAATTTTAAACACCGCTAACTACAAATCAAAGGGAGTGGTCAATTATGCAATTGTTCTAAACGTAATAGCCAAATCACACAAAATAGCTAGTGGGGGCTCAAGTTAGCTTGTTAGTTTGTAGTGTCTGTTTAAAGAAAACTGAAGCACAGATTACAGTGTCTCCTGGCCCATAGACTACTTAAAGGATGAGGAATCGTCAAGCTGTAAATTACTGAACTTCCCCGTGAACTGGGAAACAAGGCTTTAAAGTGTTGAGGATATGATAAATTAGTTTGGTACTGGGTGTACTTCCTGCATCTCCACTAATGCCACTATTACAAAAGCTCTACCAAAAAAAGCATATTGTAAATATACACTACAACTTTCAATGATTTTTCTTCATGTGATAGTTCAGGTGTGAACTGCGTTTGTAAGTATTCGGGCAACGAAGACATGAATATGGCCTCTCCCCTGAATGAACTAGCAAATGTTTTTTTAAGCAAGTTCTCCGGATAAAACCCCTCCCACATTCATTACAAGTGTAGGGACGCTCTCCCCTATGCCCACGCATGTGGACCACTAAATGGCTCGACTTAAAAAAACGTTTATCACACTCTTTGCATTGGTAAGGTCTCTCCCCAGTGTGAAAGCGCTGGTGTACCTGCAGATCCCCTCCTGATGGAAACGCCTTCCCACACACAGAGCACATGTACGGTCTCTCCCCTGTGTGGAGCCTTATGTGCACAGTGAGATTACCTTTCTGAGTGAAACATTTCCCACAGTAGGAGCAGGAAAAGGGACGATAATTCATATGAGTGCGCATGTGATCCTTGAGGCGACGGTTTGTTACGAAGGACTTTCCACATTGGTGGCAATGGTGAGTTCTCGGAAGCTGCAATCCTTTCTTCTTTGGAAGGTGCGACGATGGCCTCAGATCCGACCTCTTGTGGGCTTCTACGTGGTGCACGAGGCTGGGCAAGTTGCTGAAGGTCATTCCACATTTGTGACAGTCGAGCGTTTGGACGACACTGTGACTTTTTTCGTGGGTGTCCAGTTGATTCGATTCGGGAAAGCTCCTTGCACAGTGACGACACTGGAATGGATATTGTGGTGATGTCTTAAAACTCTTCCCGCTCTGTGGACAGATGGACATGGATTCGTTGTGTGGACACTGGTGTCTCAATTTCTCACGAAGAGAACCAAACTCTCTCCAGCATTTGGGGCAGCTAAAGGCAGTGCCCACACATTGCATCCTCTTATGGTTTGACAGACTTGTAAAGAATTTGAATCTATTCCCGCAGTTGGAGCACTTGTATGGATTATCCCCACAGTGAATTTGCTGGTGTTGGACAAGTTGAGACTGATAATTAAAGCACTTCCCACACTGGGGACACTGGTGGAAAATGTTAATGTGTGATGAACTGGAAGTAGATGGGGCACACTCATTTGAAGCTGAAGACAGGGGAGTCAACACCTGAAACGACACCCCTGCAACTGGGTCTGTGGAAAAATGAATAAAAACATTGACGTTTCCCCTTCCATTGCCCCACAATGGTCAGCTGCGGCTTTCCAAAGGGTAAATGTACTTGACTAAAAGTTTGTGAGGTCTCACCTGTATCACCACCTTGCACGACACTGGTAGGAGAAAGACCAGAACCAGCCCTGTGAAAGGCACAAAACAGACATGCAAATTGATGACCATTACTAAGTCAAGTGGTAAAGTTGTTTGATGCACTGTTTAAAATAACAAAAATGTATAAATTAATTCTCACATACAGGGTCTCAGAATATTCACACCACTTGACTTATTCCACATTTTGTTGTTACAGCCTGAATTTAAAATGGATTAAATAAAAACAATTCTCACCAATCTACACACAATACCCCATAATGACAAAGCGAAAACATGTTTTTAGAAATGTTTGCAAATGTATTAAATGATATACAGAAATAATAAATTTACATAAGTATTCACACCCCTGAGTCAATACTTTGTAGAAGCACCTTTAGCACTGATTACAGCTGTAAGTCAAAACTGTAACTCGGCCACTCCAGAACATTCATGGTCTTCTTGGTAAGCAACTTCAGTGTGGATTTCGTCTTGTGTTTTAGGTTATTGTCCTGCATCTCCCAGTGTCTGGTGGAAAACAGGTTTTCCTCTAGAATGTTGCCTGTGCTTAGCTCTATTCCGTTTACTACATAACGATTACAAGCATACCTATAACATGATGCAGCTACCAGTATGCTTGAAAATATTGAGACCGGTACTGAGTAAGTATTATTTTAGTGCCCTGTATATTTATTTAACCTTTATTTAATTAGGCAAGTCAGTTAAGAACAAATTCTCATTTACAATGACGGCCTACTTGTAAAGCCCCCCCAGCCAAACCCTTCCCTAACCCGGATGACGTTGGGACAATTGTGCGCCGTCCTATAGGACTCCCCCGATCACGGCCGATTGTGATACAGCCCGGGATCGAACCCGGGTCTCTAGTGACGCATCTAGCACTGCGATGCATTGCCTTAGACTGCTGCGCCATTCGGGAGGCCAAGCATGTTTCGCAATATTTGTTATTCTGTACAGGCTTCCTTCTTTTCACTCTGTCAATCAGGTTAGTATTTTGGAGTAACTACAATGTTGTTGATCCATCCCCAGTTTTCTCCTATCACAGCCATTAAACTCTATAACCGTTTTATATTCACCATTGGCCTCATGGTGAAATCCCTGAGCGGTTTTCTTCCTTCTCCAGCAACTGAATGGACGCCTGTATCTTTGTAGTGACTGGGTGTATTGATACACCATCCAAAGTATAATTAGTAACTTCACCATGCTCAAAGGGCTATTCAATGTCTGTCTTTTTATTTATTTATTTGGAACCATCTTTGTGAAGCATTGGAAAACCTCCCTGGTCTTTGTGGTTGAATTTGTGTTTGAAATTCACTGAGGGACTGAACAGATGTATGTGTGGGGTACAGAGATGAGGTAGTCCATTCAACTTCTTATGTGACTTGTTAAGCAAATATTTACTCCTGAACTTATTTAGGCTTGCCATAAAAAAAGGGGTTAAATACTTAATGACTCAAGACTTTTCAGCTTTTCATTTGTAAACATTTGTAACAACATAATTTCACGTCGATATTGTGGGGTATTGTGTGTAGGCCAGTGACAAAACATCTCCATTGAATCCATTTTAAATTCAGGCTGTAACATCTACATTTGGAAAAAGTCAAGGGGTGTGAATACTTTCTGCAGGCACTGTACCTTTTCTGTGCTGACTCGTCCTCTACATCTATGTCATCTTCATTCGCTTCATCACAGGTTTCATCGCAGCCTATAATATCTCTTGTGCTCCCCATTGCCACTAAATGTGCTGTCCTCATAGCCACACCAGTGTCCAGATTGGTACGGTTTAACTGGTCAGGGAAGGCATCGGATTCAATATCTGATTCCTGAGGAATGTCAGAGGAGGAAACTGCAGACAAAAACAAATACGTTAAAAATAAATGTAATATCTGCCAGGCTGTTCTGAATACTTATCTCATATCCATCATTTACATTTTAATCTGTCAAATTGTTTATTATTTGGCTAATCCATCCAAGTTTAAATCCCTTTAAAATAAACAAGAAATGTAAGGAACATGGCAAGAGGAACTTCCTGCACATAAATCAGATTATGATCCTCAGAAGCTGTTGAACCATCAATAAACCTTATCTGACCATGTGGTGCTAAAATGATGTGTAAAAAAAAAAAAGAGAGTAATTTTCTATGAACTTACTGTTTGTGTACAATGTTCTGCATTGTTTGTAATTCTGGAGCAGAAACTGGAGATCTTCTGAGTGAGAGAAAGACTGCAGGCATTCATCTAGGCCAGAGGAGCCAGCACTCAGCAACAATGCAGTCTAGGGAAAAGAGGGACACAAATACAATGCCAAAATAAATTCCAGGCCAACTACAGTTATTCATTTGAATGCCGTTCTCTCAAGACTGTCTCACAAAAGTGATTTCTGCACCTGCTTAAAGTCTGGTAGTGTAAGCAGCTCTTCCAATCTAGTGAGGAAGTCACAGACCAGTTCCTGAAGCGCTTTGTCAAAATCAGGTCTGAATTCCTCAAGGAACACCACCTGGAAAGATGGAGAGTCAGTGAGATAATGCAAAAGGAAAACGGTTAGCCTACTTAATAATTGGTTGGGAGACCCTGCATGATCCTACTTTGGGTGCCAAGTCTTTTCTTCTCTCTTGCCAGGGTCTACTAGTTATGACTTATCATACAACAAAATGCAATTTTTCAAGGACATTATTACTAGCTTCTCCCTGACTGTACCATTGATCCAGTCAAGACATATGGCAGAGACTGCCTTTCCAAACTGCCTCAACTATCTGAGGCGGACTAGACACCATTCACTTTCCATTTTGATTATTAGTTATGCTGGTTTGTTTAGCTTTTGAAGCGTTTCGAGACTCTATTTTGTAATGAGAAGTGCTATATAAGCAAAATAAATTATTATTAAGTTGAGTCAGGCTAAAGAAAATGTTAAAGTAAAACAGGTTCAAGACAAGCTTGACATGAACAGCTACTTACTTGAACGAAGTGTTCACGCTCAACTGGGTCTGTAATCAAGCTTTGGGTGAGCTTGGCAAAGTTAGTTTCAGGTGATTCCATGCCTGCATCATAGGACTGTAAAACAATGTGGAAAACACACTGAAACCGGACGGTCATTTTTAGACTTGGTGTTAAAGGGGGTGACAAATGGAACACAACTGTCCATACCAACTAACTTAAGCTCTTGATTTTAATGTGGCTGAATTATCAGGGTGTTAATTCTCATGTAAGTGTCCAGCAGGGGGAAAAAAAATCTTGGCATTGTACTATGACATTTGATTTACCAACCTGAACCTGTGCAAGTTGAGAAGACTTTATAGAATAAAGGAGGGTTTGGAGGCTGACAGGGTGCTCAGCAGAAAATCGCCCCAAAGTTACCTGCAAGAAAAGTGGTGATGGAGTCTGATACTTTGCATAAAACTATTCTCTGTACTTCACCAATTGAAGCGATCCCGTATGAAAGATTAGACAGAATTTCTTACCCTTGCTCTCAGCCCCAAAATAAGGAGGGTCCTCTGTCTGTCAGTCATAAGTTCTGGGACAGTTTGTGTTACCACGGTTACAAACTCCTCTAATTTTCCATAGTGCTTAATGGCCCTCTGTTGTGATACCTGCCACATAAATGCAGACATCAGTCGTAGAGGTGGAACCAAAAGGCGCAGGGAGGAGAGAGGGATGGGGGAATCTATAATGTGAAAAGCACAGTGTGTTACTGTTAGATGGCTAGCTAAATCAATTACGTTTAGCTATGCATATCTAGCTACCATTATGTCATAATAACATTGTCATAACAATCCCAGCAGACATTAGCCTGCTCCAAATGTGCATGTGGACACTCAATAACATAAAAATAGCTAGCTAGCTAGTCAATAACATATTATAAACTGGGTAGTTTGAACCCTGGAATCTGATTGGCTGACAGCCGTGGTATATCAGACCGTTTACCACAGGTATGACAAAATATGTATTTTTACTGCTCTAATTACGTTGGAAACCAGTTTATGATAGCAATAAAACACGTCGGGGGTTTGTGGTATATTGCCGATATACAACGGCAATGCCTTGTATCCAGGCACTCCGCGTTGCGTCGTGCTGAAAAGCAGCCCTTAGCCGTGGTATATTGGCCATATACCACACCCCTCGGTTTTATTGCTTAAAAATATGGAATGGCACAGCTAGCTAACGTTAGATATTCAAGAGGTTTTGCTAGAAACCGCACAATAGCTAGCTAGATAGACGGCTACTTCATTGACGTCAGGGTCGTTTTCACTCGACACCAAATGCTAGAAAACTGATCGAAACATGGAGCGAAGACCCGAATTTGTCCAATTAGAAACGCTCGTTTACATGTTCCGTTGCAAAACGTTTAGCTACGGTTTGCTATTATACGACCCTGGTCATAGCTAGCTAGCGACCTGGTTATTACGCCCACCTAGGTTAGAAAGCTAGCTAGCAAACACACAATATTGTTTCTATCTTGCAAGTTAACACGAATACCGTATACATACCCATTATGGCCCATGTGCCAATCAATATCTTAGCTACCTTGGCTAGTGAGCGCCGCATGAGACAGTAGAAAGTAAATCTAGCTAGCTAACGTTACCACCATAAGAGGATGTGAAACCTTTGCCACCAAGTACTATTTTAACATCAGTGTCCAAAAAGTCTTCAAAATAAAAGTCATCAATTATGCTAAATGTGTAATATTTAACTATCAAGCTGTTCAATAGATGTATTTATGAACTTGACTATTGCCAATACAATCTGCATTTGAGTTATTACTAACTTTATTTACATGTAACCATTAACTTAATCATTAGTTTATTGAGAGATCTAAGACATCTGTAACAAGGGCATTGTAGACTACCATGAGACATCTACATCATCATGACCATACCATTATAGACCATATCTGTCTAAAATAGTATGCCTACTAATCACTTCCTCATGCTGTGATTGTGAATTGAATAGTCATAATCAATGGCAGCCTAAGATGTGTCCCTATCAAGGAAAACTATGTAAGGGTAGGGCTTACATTTGTTATATACTTACATTTTTTATTATGTGAGCCACTTGAGCTTCATGGGAGTGGAGTCATAATTCTCTGTGACGTGTCAGACCGAGGGACCATAGGGAATTTGGTAATATCTGATAGTTGAAAAGGTATCCACCAATGTGTTTACCTGTGTTGTTCATGATGACTCCATTGCTAATCACTTCGTGCCAATATAGAGCACGACAGTCACACACACTAAACCCTGTTCATATAACTCACTGTACACTATTCAGGAAGTAAATGCTGATTGCACCCACAATTCTATGAAACTGTATGGAAGAGGGTGAATGTTTTAATATACCATGTGTTGTGAGTAGGGTTGCACATTTTGGGGAACATTCAGTGGTGGAAACTTTACATGGGAATTGATATAATATTTTATTTATTTATTTCACCTTTATTTAATATATGGTAACTAATTATATGGTAATTAACGGGAATATATGGGAATTAATATTAATACCACTTAAATGTAGATGTTATTTTGCATTGGATATACAGTTGAAGTCAGAAGTTTACATACACCTTAGCCAAATACATTTAAACTAAGTTTTTCACAATTCCTGACATTTAATCCTATTAAAAATTCCCTGTCTTTGGTCAGTTAGGATCACCACTTTATTTTAAGAATGTGAAATGTCAGAATAATAGTAGAGAGAATTATTTATTTCAGCGTTTATTGCTTTCATCACATTCCCAGTGGGTCAGAAGTTTACATACACTCAATTAGTATTTGGTAGCATAGCCATTAAATTGTTTAAATTGGGTCAAACATTTCGTGGAGCCTTTCAAAAGCTTCCCACAATAAGTTGGGTGAATTTTGGCTCATTCCTCCTGACAGAGCTGGTGTAACAGGTTTGTAGGCCTCCTTGCTCGCACATGCTTTTTCAGTTCTGCCCACAAATTTTCTATGGGATTGAGGTCTTTGTGATGGCCACTCCAATACCTTGATTCTGTTGTCCTTAAGCCATTTTGCCACAACTTTGGAAGTATGCTTGGGGTCATTGTCCATTTGGAAGACACATTTGCGACCAAGCTTCAACTTCCTGACTGATGTCTTGAGATGTTGCTTCAATATATCCACATAATTTTCCTACCTCATGATGCCATCTATTATGTGGAATGCACCAGTCCCTGCTGCAGCAAAGCACCCCCACAACATGATGCTGCCACCCCGTGCTTCACAGTTGGAGTGGTGTTCTTCGGCTTGCAAGCATCCCCCTTTTTCCTCCAAACATACAAATGGTCATTATAGCCAAACAGTTCTATTTTTGTTTCATCAGACCAGAGAACAAAAGTACAATCTTTGTCCCCATGTGCAGTTGCAAACTGTAGTCTGGCCTTTTCTTTTTTTTTCTCGTTCAAATATTTTTTATTAAACACACACAAGAATGGTGTATAGGTATAAAAGTGTACAAGTATACAATTCGTATCTAAACATAAGAGAGCAGACAGGAACAACAACACCCAAAGTTCTGGGTACAAAACACAACATACAAAACAAGGACAGGTAGAAAGAGGATAGATATCACCCCCTGGCTTTTATATGGGGGTTTTGGAGCAGTGGCTTCTTCCTTGCTGAGTGGCCTTTCATGTTATATCGATATAGAACTCGTTTTACTGTGGATATAGATACTTTTGTACCCGTTTCCTCCAGCATCTTCACAAGGTCCTTTGCTGTTGTTCTGGGATTGATTTGCACTTTTCGCACCAAAGTACATTCATCTCTAGGAGACAGAACACGTCTCCTTCCTGAGCGGTATGACGACAGCTGGTCCCATGGTGTTTATACTTGCGTACTATTGTTTGTACAGATGAACGTGGTACCTACAGGCATTTTGGAAATTGCTCCCAAGGATGAACCAGATTTATTTATTTGTTCCTGAGGTCTTGGCTGATTTGTTTAGATTTTCCCATGATGTCAAGTAAAGAGGCACTGAGTTTGAAGGTAGGCCTTGAAATACATCCACAGGTACACCTCCAATTGACTCAAATGATGTCAATTAGCCTATCAGAAGCTTCTAAAGCCATGACATAATTTACTGGTATTTTCCAAGCTGTTTAAAGGCACAGTCAACTTAGTGTATGTAAACTTGTGACCCACTGGAATTGTGAAACAGTGAATTACAAATTAAATAATCGATCTGTAAAATCTTTTGGGAAAAATTAGTTGAGTCATGCAAAGTAGATGTCTTAAAAGACTTGCCAAAACTATAGTTTGTTCACAAGAAATGTGTGGATTGGTTGAAAAATGAGTTTTAATGACCCCAACCTAAGTATGTAAACTTCCGACTTCAACTGTATTTACCATATATGGAGACAGAAACATAAACCTTTTACCTTATCATATGTAGACGATTGTAAATTATTAAATCCTTCCAATAGAAATAAAACAATTTAGTTACGAATTTAACTTTAATTAAATGAGTTGGCTTCACATGGGATGATTTCACTGAACAACAAAAGGGAATATTGAATGATCCCCAATGATCCATCGCATCTACCAAAAACGTTTTCAACATACATCTGTAAAATTATAGTCTAGAAACTAAAGCTTTGGTTGTCTTCCTCTCAGGCTTCCATGTCTTCTCCCTGGACCTCCTCAATGTCCACCTCTTGAACATCAGACTGAGGCCTCATCTTCACTGTCACTTTCCAACTCTGTTGAGGATGGCTCGTTGACAGGCTCAAAATGCCAAAACTTTGCACAGATGGCCAATTTTTCAACCCTTGTATTGGTCAGCCTGTTGCGTGCTTTGGTGTGTGTGTTCCCAAACAAGGACTAGTTGTGCTCTGAGGCGGCTGATGTTGGTGGGATTTGGAGGATGATGGCGGCAACAGGGGAAAGAGCCTCAGATCCACAAAGTCTCTTCCACCAGGTGGCTGATGAGCTATGTTGACAAGACTGCCATATTGTCTCCATCCCAAAGCCCTTGCTTGGAAGTGTACTTTGCCAGACTGCCAAGAACCTTGCCCTCATCCAGGCCAAGGTGGCGAGACACAGTAGTGATGACACCATAGGCCTTGTTGATCTCTGCACCAGACAGGATGTTCTTGCCAGCATACTTGGTGTCCAACATGTACACTGCAGCGTGTTTGGGCTTCAGGCAGAAGTCTTCACGCTTTTTGATGTATTTCAGAACTGCAGTTTCCTCTGCTTGGAGCAACGGTGAAATGGGAAGGACAGTACGGACTTCTTTTCTTACATCTGCAAGCAGAGTCTGAACATCAAACAGGATGGCATTGTCTCCCTCAATCCGTGCAATGGCTACTGCTATAGGTTTCAGGAATTTCAGGCTGCTTACCACTCTCTCCCAAAATACATCCAGGAGGATCCTCTTGATGGGGCTGTCCATATCAGCAGACTGTGATATGGCCATTTCTTGGAGAGGCCTTCCCCTCCAGGAGACTGTCACCATGATGACAACACCACCCAAACGGGTGTTGCTGGGCAGCTTCAATTTGGTGCTCTTATTCTTCTCACTTGGGCTTGGTGAGGTAGATTGCTGTTATAACTTGATGGTCCTTCACATACCTAACCATTTATTTTGCTCTCTTGTAGAGTGCATCCATTGTTTTCAGTGCCATGTCCTTGAGGAGCAGATTCAATGCATGAGCAGCACAGCCAATGGGTGTGATGTGATGGTAGGACTCCTCCACTTTAGACCAAGCAGCCTTCATGTTCGCAGCATTGTCTGTCACCAGTGCAAATACCTTCTGTGGTCCAAGGTCATTGATGACTGCCTTCAGCTCATCTGCAATGTAGAGACCGGTGTGTCTGTTGTCCCTTGTGTCTGTGCTCTTGTAGAATAGTAGTTGAGGGGTGGAGATGTAGTTAATTATTCATTTCCCACAAACATTAGACCACCCATTAGAGATGATTGCAAAACAGTCTGCTTTCTCTATGATTTGCTTAACCTTCACTCAAACTCTGTTGAACTCTGCATCCAGCAAATTAGTAGATAAATGTCTGGTTGGAGGGGTGTATGCTGGGCGAAGAACATTCAGAAATCTCTTCCAATACACATTTCCTGTGAGCATCAGAGGTGAACCAGTTGCATTCAAAGCTCGAGCAAGACATTCATCATCATTTCTCTGGCTACGTTCCACCATTGAGTCAAAAAAAATGTCTGATTCCAGGAGGACCATGAGCTGTTGCTATCAATAAGGTGTCTGATTCATCATTTTCACCTCAAATAGAAGAAGAGGGACTTTTGTCAGAGGTTGCTTGTTGTGAGTGCTGAGGGAACTTTATGCACTTGGCCAGATGATTCTCCATCTTTGTTGCATTTTTCACATATGATTTGGCACACTACTTGCAAATGTACACAGCTTTTCCTTCTACATTAGCTGCAGTGAAATGTCTCCACACATCACAGTGCCCGTGGCATTTTCCTGTAAATATTAGAAAAACATGAGTAAAAAAACAACAAATACAATTCCATGTACAGATAAATAGTTTAACAGTTAGATTAAACAACTTCTTTGTAAGAAAAATATTTTAAATTAAACATGTATGGAAACAGGTGAATTAACACTTCAGTTAGCAGGCAAAAAACCCACATGGTAGCAAAAACTAACTAGCAGAAATTGTTAAGTTAGACATGATTTAAACACACTTTGCTGTAGGCTACTGTTTACTAGTTAACAAAAAAATAATGTATGCCATATAAAATATATTCATCCCACCCAGTATTGTAATCAAAACTTACCAGAAAGCATGTAGTCCTTGGCTCAGACAGTGTGGTAGTGTGGGCTCAATAGCATCTCATTTGTGTGCAAGATCTTGAGAATCAGCTGTACATGTGATGGAAGAGTGCACTGTGCATGCAGAGGTTTGCAATTCCATTGAATTGGGGACAGTTTAACCAAAATATGCCACAATACCTTTAATTGCCTTATGTGTATCCCACAAAAAAAGGTTCACTTTTATGAGTAAACTTTTTTGATGAATTTAAGCTAAATTCCCAGGCTTAACTTTTCATGGAAAATTTCCGGAAATTTGTTTCCGACCCTTTGCAACCCTAGTTGTGAGCAGACAATAACCCAGAAAACAGAACACACAACCTAATTGCCTTGCGATAGCATGCGATTGTGTTACTTGTGACCAACCTGCACAGAGAGAGCACAGTGCCCTTAAAATAAATAAATAGAAGCTTAAGTATTAAAACCTTTAATAATAGGTATAACAAAGAATATCACAACCCTCCAAATATAACACCAGAAAATACACTTTTCTAGATTCCTTGAAAGTCTAGAAATACGCTTATCAAATAACACATTATCATTATTACTGTTAGAGTAAATACTTATATTACAATTGCACATGCATTTCACCCTCTATCCATGACTACCGCTCCTATTACATAAACATGTGTACATGCAAACAGCTCTACATGTCTAATACATCTGTAAAGGAATAATATTTGTAATGAGAAAAACAGAACATCACATGAAACTATAAAGTAGCTTCTTAATTGGTCCGGTAACCTTGGCAACCAAATGAGCTACTTGATGAGGTTCTGAGACATGATGTATAGAGAAAGACTAGAGTCTACACCCCACCTCACCTACCAAAGCCCCTCCCCCATCAGTGAATGACACCATTGCCGCACGTTTTTGGAAAACCTACAATGGACAATTCCTTTGTTTCTGTGTTAATGATAAATTCTTAGTTGTTCCAATTCAATTCCGTGCATGAAGCCATTGCAGAGCGATTGTTAAAAACCTACAATGAAAAATGCAGTTGTTTCCATGTTAACAATAATTAGAACACCCATTAATCTCTCTGGACTGGTATTGATTTTTCCCCATAACTTGTTGCTTCGCTAGCGAATTGCACTCCCAACTAAGAGGGTTACTCAAAAGTGAGAGGTCAGGCCAGGAGGAAAGTATTGGGACATTTTTCCACGCGCATGGCAGCGTTCAACAATTTGAAGGACCGCCTCCTAGTCTCTCCATGGCATAGCCTCGGGACATGCCAACATGTGCCAACATTTTTATGTTAAGGCTGTCATGATAGATCGCTGGTACAGCCACATGTCCAGCCACGGCGGCCACATGACCAGCCATGGCGGCCGCATGTCCAGCCATGGCAGTCGCATGTCCAGTCATGGCAGTCGCATTAGTAGGATTCTCCTTCATATGATAGCTTGGTTGTGAACTGCGTTTGGAATTATTCGGGCAACGAGGACGTGAATAAGGCTTCTGCCCTGAATGAACTAGCAAATGTTTCTTTAAGCAAGTTTTCCGGATAAAACTCCTTCCACATTCATTACAAGTGAAGGGACGCTCTCCAGTATGCCCACGCATATGGACCACTAAATGGCTCGACTTTGTAAAACGTTTGTCACACTCTTTGCATTGGTAAGGTTTCTCCCCAGTGTGAAAGCGCTGGTGTACCTGCAGATTCCCTGCTGACTGAAAGGTCTTCCCACACACAGAGCACATGTAGGGTCTCTCCCCTGTGTGGATCCTTATGTGCACATTGAGATTACCTTTCTGAGTGAAACATTTCCCACAGTAGGAGCAGGGGAAGGGACGATAATTTAAATGAGTACGAACATGATCCTTAAGGCGTCGGTTTGTTACAAAAGACTTTCCACATTGGTGACAGTGGTGAGTTTTCGGAAGCTGCAATCCTTTCTTCTTCTTTGGAAGGTGCGACGATGGCCTCAGATCCGACCTCTTGTGGGCTTCCACGTGGTGCACGAGGCTGGGCAAGTTGCTGAAGGTCATTCCACATGTGTGACAGTCAAGATTTTGGGCGATTCCGTGAATTTTTTCGTGAGCATGCAGTTGATCCATTTCGGAAAAGGCCATTGCGCAATGACGGCACTGGAATGGTTGTTGCTGTGGCGTCTTAAAACTCTTCCCGCTCTGTGGACAGATGTACATGACTTCGTTGTGTGGACACTGGTGTCTCAATTTCTCACGCAGAGAACCAAACTCTCTCCAGCACTTGGAACAGCTAAAGGCAGTGCCCACACATTGCATCCTCTTATGGTTTGACAGACTTGTAAAGAATTTGAATCTATTCCCGCAGTTGGAGCACTTGTATGGATTATCCCCACAGTGAATTTGCTGGTGTTGGACAAGTTGAGACTGATAATTAAAGCACTTCCCACACTGAGGACACTGGTGGACAACCATGTGTGATGAACTGGAAGTAGATGGGGCACACTCATTTGAAGCTGAAGACAGGGGAGTCAACACCTGAAACGACACCCCTGCAACGGTGTCTGCGGAAAAATGAATACAAATATTAAATTCATGAGGAAGTTTCCCCTACCATTGCCCCACAATGGTCAACTGAGGCTTTCCAAAGGGTAAATGTACTTGACTAAAAGTTTGTGAGGTCTCACCTGTATCACCACCTTGCACGACACTGGTAGGAGAAAGACCAGAACCAGCCCTGTGAAAGGCACAAAACAGAAATGCAAATGGTTGACTATTACTGGGTCAAGTGGTAAGTTTGTTTGATAGACTGTCCAAATGCAAATGGTTATTTACCAACTGTACCATTTGAAACAACAAAAATACATTTATTCTCATACCTTTTCTGTGTTGGGTCGTCCTCTACATCAATGTCATCTTCATTCCCTTCATCACAGGTTTCATCGCAGCCTATAATATCTCTTGTGCTCCCCATTTCAACTAAATGTGATGCCAACTCCATCCTTTGGCAGTCTCTGCTTTGTGTCCCAGTCCTCATCCCCACACCAGTGTCCAGATTGGTACGGTTTAACTGGTCAGGGAAGGCATCAGATTCAATATCTGATTCCTGAGGAATGTCAGAGGAGGAAACTGCACAGACAAAAACATTAAAAACACACTGAATAATATCTAGGTGACTGTTCTGAAAACCTAGAGGAAAAACTTCTCAAATCCATAATTTACATTTTAATCCATCACTTTACATTTTAATCCATCACTTTATTTGGTCTAATCATTCCAACTTTAAATCCCTTCCAAATGAACAAGGAAGGTAAGGAACATGGTGAGAGGAACTTCCTGCACATAAATCAAATTATGATCCTCAGATGCTGTTGTTCCATCAATAAACCTTCTGACCATGTGGTGCTAAAATTATATATACAAAAATTGATACTTTTCTATGAACTTACTGTTTGTGTACAATGTTCTGCATTGTTTGTAATTCTGGAGCAGAAACTGGAGATCTTCTGAGTGAGAGAAAGACTGCAGGCATTCATCTAGGCCAGAGGAGCCAGCACTCAGCAACAATGCAGTCTAGGGAAAAGAGGGACACAAGTAAAATGCCAAAATAGATTCCAGGCCTACTACAGTTATTAATTTGAATGCTGTTGTCTCAAGACTGTCTTACGAAAGTGATTTCTGCACCTGCTTAAAGTCTGGTAGTGTAAGCAGCTCTTCCAGCCGAGTGAGAAAGTCACAGACCAGTTCCTGAAGCACTTGGTCAAAATCAGGTCTGAATTCTTCAGGAAACACCACCTGAGAAGATGGAGAGTCAGTGAGATAAGGGAAAATAATTAATAACCAATGAATTATTGTTTTATATTTATAGACCCTTAATGATCCTAGCCTGGGTGCCAAGCCTGTTTCTGCTGTCTTGGCACCCAGGCTAGCACAATCCAGTACCCACAGAACAGGAATCAGTGTTGTGGCATAGACTGGCATCCCAATTCTGATATTTGCTTACACCTTTGACCAATCACACCAGATTTTTTCACATCAGATCTGATTGGTCAAAATACCAATGCCTGAAAGAAATTCTGAATTGGGTTGTCTGAGTATACGCAGTTTAGACAAATTAATGTTAGAGAATGACTAGTTATGATTTATAATAGCGTAGGCCTATTCATTATTCAAATGCTATCTTGACTAATAATC
This sequence comes from Oncorhynchus mykiss, assembly GCF_013265735.2. NCBI lineage: Eukaryota > Metazoa > Chordata > Actinopteri > Salmoniformes > Salmonidae > Oncorhynchus > Oncorhynchus mykiss. The sequence goes on from NC_048579.1 coordinate 61,807,767, forward strand.
TTACTGAATCTCAACTCAACTATATTTTCCACGAACATCATAACTAACTTGAGTCAGGCCAGAGAAAATGTTCAAGTAAAGGCCCGCACAGACTGCATGATTTTAGCCGTCTTATGCCACGATTTTGCCATCCCAGACAAAATGTCAACGTGGTGATCAAATTCTTAGGTCGTAAACGATTGTCGGACATCTTGGCTTGTTCAGTGTGACAGGGTCTACTGATTAAAGGAAAACTCCACTCTTTTGATATTTGTTTCATTAGTCCATTGTTGATATAGTCCCAAAAGGTTTTGTATATCAGCAATCGAGTTAAGATGTATAACTTTCAAAATACAGCTGTGTTTTGGTATTTGTGTATTTCGAAAAAGTTATATATCATGAAAACTTGATTGCTGACATGTGCCCTCCAAACGCACCACTAAGCTAAGGACCCTGGGATTAAACACCTTCCTCTGCAACTGGAGGAATGGTGGAAAATAAGTATTTGGTCACCTACAAACAAGCAAGATTTCTGGCTCTCACAGACCTGTAACTTCTTATTTAAGAGGCTCCTCTGTCCTCCACTCGTTACCTGTATTAATGGCACCTGTTTGAACTTGTTATCAGTATAAAAGACACCTGTCCACAACCTCAAACAGTCACACTCCAGACTCCACTATGGCCAAGACCAAAGAGCTGTCAAAGGACACCAGAAACAAAATTGTAGACCTGCACCAGGCTGGGAAGACTGAATCTGCTATAGGTAAGCAGCTTGGTTTGAAGAAATCAACTGTGGGAGCAATTATTAGGAAATGGAAGACATACAAGACCACTGATAATCTCCCTCAATCTGGGGCTCCACGCAAGATCTCACCCCGTGGGGTCAAAATGATCACAAGAACGGTGAGCAAAAATCCCAGAACCACACGGGGGGGATCTAGTGAATGACCTGCAGAGAGCTGGGACCAAAGTAACACACTACGCCGCCAGGGACTCAAATCCTGCAGTGCCAGACGTGTCCCCCTGCTTAAGCCAGTACATGTCCAGGCCCGTCTGAAGTTTGCTAGAGAGCATTTGGATGATCCAGAAGAAGATTGGGAGAATGTCATATGGTCAGATGAAACCAAAATATAACTTTTTGGTAAAAACTCGACTCGTCGTGTTTGGAGGACAAAGAATGCTGAGTTGCATCCAAAGAACACCATACCTACTGTGAAGCATGGGGTGGAAACATCATGCTTCGGGGCTGTTTTTCTGCAAAGGGACCAGGATGACTGATCCGTGTAAAGGAAAGAATGAATGGGGCCATGTATCGTGAGATTTTGAGTGGAAACCTCCTTCCATCAGCAAGGGCATTGAAGATGAAACGTGGCTGAGTCTTTCAGCATGACAATGATCCCAAACACACCGCTCGGGCAACAAAGGAGTGGCTTCGTAAAAAGCATTTCAAGGTCCTGGAGTGGCCTAACCAGTCTCCAGATCTCAACCCCATAGAAAATATTTGGAGGGAGTTGAAAGTCTGTGTTGCCCAGCAACAGCCCCAAAACATCACTGCTCTAGAGGGGATCTGCATGGAGGAATGGGCCAAAATGCCAGCAACAGTGTGTGAAAACCTTGTGAAGACTTACAGAAAACGTTTGAGGGTATATAACAAAGTATTGAGATAAACTTTTGTTATTGACCAAATACTTATTTTCCACCATAATTTGCAAATAAATTCATTAAAAATCCTACAACGTGATTTTCTGGATTTTTTTTCTCATTTTGTCTGTCATAGTTGAAGTGTACCTATGATAAATTACAGGCCTCTCTCATCTTTTTAAGTGGGAGAACTTGCACAATTGGTGGCTGACTAAATACTTTTTTGCCCCACTGTAGGTGAAAGTTGAGATATTTGAAATGGTATTTATTTATTTATTTACCTTTATTTAACCAGGTAGGCAAGTTGAGAACAAGTTCTCATTTACAATTGCGACCTGGCCAAGATAAAGCAAAGCAGTTCGACAGATACAACAACACAGAGTTACACATAGAGTAAAACAAACATACAGTCAATAATAAAGTATAAACAAGTCTATATACAATGTGAGCAAATGAGGTGAGAAGGGAGGTAAAGGCAAAAAAGGCCTTGGTGGCAAGGTAAATACAATATAGCAAGTAAAACACTGGAATGGTAGTTTTGCAATGGAAGAATGTGCAAAGTAGAAATAAAAATAATGGGGTGCAAAGGAGCAAAATAAATAAATAAATTAAATACAGTTGGGAAAGAGGTAGTTGATAGGGCTAAATTATAGGTGGGCTATGTACAGGTGCAGTAATCTGTGAGCTGCTCTGACAGTTGGTGCTTAAAGCTAGTGAGGGAGATAAGTGTTTCCAGTTTCAGAGATTTTTGTAGTTCGTTCCAGTCATTGGCAGCAGAGAACTGGAAAGAGAGGCGGCCAAAGAAATAATTGGTTTTGGGGGTGACTAGAGAGATAAACCTGCTGGAGCGTGTGCTACAGGTGGGAGATGCTATGGTGACCAGCGAGCTGAGATAAGGGGGGACTTTACCTAGCAGGGTCTTGTAGATGACATGGAGCCAGTGGGTTTGGCGACGAGTATGAAGCGAGGGCCAGCCAACGAGAGCGTACAGGTCGCAATGGTGGGTAGTATATGGGGCTTTGGTGACAAAACGGATTGCACTGTGATAGACTGCATCCAATTTGTTGAGTAGGGTATTGGAGGCTATTTTGTAAATTACATCGCCAAAGTCGAGGATTGGTAGGATGGTCAGTTTTACAAGGGTATGTTTGGCAGCATGAGTGAAGGATGCTTTGTTGCGAAATAGGAAGCCAATTCTAGATTTAACTTTGGATTGGAGATGTTTGATATGGGTCTGGAAGGAGAGTTTACAGTCTAACCAGACACCTAAGTATTTGTAGTTGTCCACGTATTCTAAGTCAGAGCCGTCCAGAGTAGTGATGTTGGACAGGCGGGTAGGTGCAGGTAGCGATCGGTTGAAGAGCATGCATTTAGTTTTACTTGTATTTAAGAGCAATTGGAGGCCACGGAAGGAGAGTTGTATGGCATTGAAGCTTGCCTGGAGGGTTGTTAACACAGTGTCCAAAGAAGGGCCGGAAGTATACAGAATGGTGTCGTCTGCGTAGAGGTGGATCAGAGACTCACCAGCAGCAAGAGCGACCTCATTGATGTATACAGAGAAGAGAGTCGGTCCAAGAATTGAACCCTGTGGCACCCCCATAGAGACTGCCAGAGGTCCGGACAACAGACCCTCCGATTTGACACACTGAACTCTATCAAAGAAGTAGTTGGTGAACCAGGCGAGGCAATCATTTGAGAAACCAAGGCTGTTGAGTCTGCCGATGAGGATGTGGTGATTGACAGAGTCGAAAGCCTTGGCCAGATCAATGAATACGGCTGCACAGTAATGTTTCTTATCAATGGCGGTTAAGATATCGTTTAGGACCTTGAGCGTGGCTGAGGTGCACCCATGACCAGCTCTGAAAACCAGATTGCATAGCAGAGAAGGTATGGTGAGATTCAAAACGTATTTGAACCCCACTGTATATCAATGACTTCTCAGTTATGTTGCAGGGCCGTGTTGGTGATGCCCAGAGACCAAAACCTCGCAAATACCCTTTGGTAATTCCTTACATTGCCCTTTGTCAAGGGCTACTCTATTGTTTACAGAAGTAGGCAAAGAACTTATATCCTCCTCCCAAAGTGTATGTTCCAGTTGTTCTCCAACTGGCCCACTCTTACGCCTTGGGCACTCATCTGGGCGAGGAAAAGACAAGGGAACAAATCCTACAGAAGTTGTACTGGCCCGGAATCTACATGTCTGTCACACGGTACTGTCAGAGGTGTCCCACCTTTGTCTCCACAGAGCTTCCTCAGGAAATACCCAGAGATGTCGTAAACATGGGCCTAGACCTTACTCCAACAACTCCAAGAAGTAAAACACTTTATTGATCAGTACATGAATATCTTCCCTCACGGATATTTTCCGTGGACAGATGTGCTAGAGTACGATATCCTTAAGCTACCTGGGAAGACTGTACATGTGAAGCCGTATAGGGTCCTTGAATTTCATCGCAAAGCCATCTGCGCCGAGGTCAAAAATGTGTGTTGGACGCCATAGAGGAGTCAAAAAGTCAGAAGAACAGCCCCATCGCCCTAGTATCCAAGCAACTAGCCCTATCCAGCCACCAAGACTCAGGTGAGAGCCTTCATGGGACTGGCCAGTTACTACCGGCGGTTTATTCCATGGATCTTCAGACCTCCCTCTGTTTAGGACCAGTCCTGAGGTCACCAGACTACTCCCAGTCTTTCGTCGTCCAAACAGACACCTCTGAAACTGGACAGGGAACCGTCTAAAGCTCCTACCTAGGGAACAGAAGTATGCTACCGTATAAAAATGTCTGGCTATAAAATGGGCTGTCTGCTCCCTATCCTACTACCATGGGAAGGCAGTTCACCCTGGAGACAGACCATGCACCCTTGCAGTGGATGGCCAAGGACATAAATGACCGGGCGACCCGCTGGTTCCTCGAGCTACAACCATACAACTTTGTGGTTCGACACAGACCAGGGTCTGCTCATGGGAACACTGATGCCCTCTACCAGCTCCATTTTCTCTTTTCTCTCACCAATTCCTCTCATGGCTCGGAGTTAAAGGGAGGGGTGTGTGGCACCATGAAAGGCATGGGCATAGGTGTGGCTGAAGGACTCAGTGCAGCAACATGGACAGAACCACCCCACCTTAGCACAGGAGACAGGTGCGCTCAATTCAGCCCCATGGACAACGGCACTCAGTTTAGCACTGTGCAAGGCCGCACTACCTTCAGCACAAGGCCAGCTGAAGACAGTGCCACAGCGCTGCTCAACCAACACACCTGTGCAGGATTACTAGTCAGCACACCTGCAAGGCATTCCCTAATCAACTGACTGGCACAAGATTGGAAGGCTGGACCTAACTCAAGTGAGCAGTTAAGAAGACAGTGTGCCTACTCTCCTTCCACTAACTTCTCAGAAGGAGAGTTACGGACTCTGCCAGTGAAGCCACACCGCCGCAAGACACTACAGGTGGCCGCCCACTTTAACCACCCTCTTGCCTGAACAGCTTGTGGACTACAACGCCAGAGACACAAAAAGCTCATGTAAAAGCATCTCAAACTTGAACTCTTGTTGCGTTTACACTTACTGCCACTTGTGTAGTCGGGCACAACCCACTCTTCCCGACAGTACACCATGTATATAGTCAAGATATCGTTACTCATTGCATTTACACCTTATTCATTTATATAATTTCTCTGCATTATTGGAAAGGGACATATTATCAGAACCCTGCATAATGCACATTCACTAACAATGTAGCAGGCATTAGACTACAGAAAATTAACAGGTTAAATCAAGCTTTATTTATACAACTTCAGAAATTAATGCAACAATGTTCTTCACAGGAAAAAAAATATATTTACTACAAAGATAAGAGGATGAATAACAAAAACTGAATGACTAAAACGCACCCGAAGGAAAAGCAAAGCTTAAAAGGTGTGTTAAGATCTTTTAAAAATGTTAATTACAGTTTCGGCCCCTTCAGGTTATTTTACCTTTATTTAACCAGGTAGGCTAGTTGAGAACAAGTTCTCATTTACAACTGCGACCTGGCCAAAATAAAGCAAAGGAGTGCGACAAAAACAGAGTTACAAATGGGATAAACAAACGTACAGCCAAAAACACAATATAAAAATATATGTACAGTGTGTGCAAATGTAGTAAGATTAGGGAGGTAAGGTAATAAATAGGCCAATAGTGGCGAAATAATTACAATTTAGCATTAACACTGGAGTGATAGATGTGCAGATGATGATGTGTAAGTAGAGATACTGGGTTGCAAAAGAGCAAGAAGATAAATATCAATATGGGGATGAGGTAGTTAGATGTGCTATTTACAGATTGGCTGTGTACAGGTACAGTGATCGGTAAGCTGCTCTGACAGCTGATGTTTAAAGTTAGAGAGGGAGATATAAGACTCCAGCTTCAGTGATTTTTGCAATTCGTTCCAGTCATTGGCAGCAGAGAACTGGAAGGAAAGGCAGCCAAAGTAAGTGTTGGCTTTGGGGATGACCAGTGAAATATACCTGCTGGAGAGCATGCTACGGGTGGGTGTTGCTAGAGTGACCAGTGAGCTGAGATAAGGCGGGGCTTTACCTAGCAAAGATGTACAGATGACCTGGAGCCAGTGGGTTTGGCAACAAATATGTAGCGAGGGCCAGCCAACAAGAGCATCCAGGTCGCAGTGGTGGGTAGTATATGGTGATAAAACGGATGGCACTGTGAAAGTCTACATCCAGTTTGCTGAGTAGAGAGTTGGAGGCTATTTTGTAAATGACATCGCCGAAGTCAAGGATCTGTAGGATAGTCAGTTTTACGAGGGTGTTTGGCAGCATGAGTGAAGGAGGCTTTGTTGCGAAACAGGATTCCGATTCTAGATTTAATTTTGGATTGGATGTGCTTAATGTGAGTCTGGAAGGAGAATTTACAGTCTAACCAGACACCTAGGTATTTGTAGTTGTCCACATACTCTAGGTCAGAACCGTCCAGAGTAGTGATGCTAGTCGGGCGGGCGGGCAGCAATCGGTTGAAGAGCATGCATTTAGTTTTACTAGCATTTAAGAGCAGTTGGAAGCCGCAGAAGGAGTGTTGTATGTCACTGAAGCTCGTTTGGGGGTTTGTTAACTTCTCTAGGGTAGAATTTTGGATGAAAAGCATGCCCAAATTAAACTGCCCTCTACTCGGGCCCAGAATATAGGATATGCATATAATTAGTAGATCTGGATAGAAAACACTAAAGTTTCCAAAACTGTTAAAATAATGTCTGAGAGTATAACAGAACTGATTTGGCAGGCGAAAACCTGAGAAAAATAAATTCGGGAAGTAGTAATTTTTTGTTGATGTTTTAGTTTTCTATTCAAGGCCATTACAGTATCCATTGACTTAGGACTCAAATTGCAGTTCCTATGCCTTCCACTAGATGTCAACAGTCTTTAGAAATTGTTTCAGGCTTGATTTCTGAAAAATGAGGGAGTAAGAGCAGCCTGAATGAGTGGACCCTGCTGTGTCACAGAGCTTTTTCATGCGCGCGACCGAGAGAGTGCCTTTCTTGTTTACCTTTTATATTGACAACGTTATTGTCCGGTTTAAATATTATAGATCATTTAGGCCAGTGGTTCTTAACCTGGGTTCGATCGAACCCCAGGGGTTCGGTGAGTCAGTCTCAGGGGTTCGGCGGAGGTCAAGACACACATTCGATTAATATGATTCGTGATGACACGCTCCGCTTGGCCATCATTGGCTGCAGGTGATCACGCTACCATGCTTGGCCTATCTGTGCTGCAGGGAATTTGGTGGGCTCAGTAGTCGACTTGTGATTTCTTTCTTAATATTTTAATCCCTTCATACTTACTATGTCGAGCAAAAAAAGAAAGTGGTCGGACGAATATGTACAATATGGATTTACATGTATAACCGAACGTGATGGGAGTCAGTGTCCTAACTGCATGATTTGCAATGCCAAGTTGAGCAATTCTAGTCTAGCACCGGCAAAACTAAGAGAACACTTCCTTAAGCTGCATGGAGATGGAAAATACAAGAACACAACGCTCGCTGAATTCAAGGTGAAGAGAGCCAGATTCGATGAAAAGGCTACTCTGCCTGTTCTCGGCTTTGTACCCATCAACAAACCGATCCTCACAGCATCGTACAAAGTTGCTTACCTGATCGCAAAGCAGGGCAAACCACACACCATTGGTGAAACACTCATAAAACCAGCTGCGTTGAAGATGGCGAATATCATGCTGGGAAAAGAGGCTGAAGTTAAGTTATCCCAAATTCCTTTTTCAAATGACACCATCAGCGACAGAATAGAGGACATGAGCAAAGACATCTTGGCTCAAGTAGTTGCAGATCTGATTTCAAGCCCGGCAAAATTCAGCCTTCAACTCGACGAGACCACAGACGTTTCCAATCTAAGCCAGCTTGCTGTATTCGTGCGCTATGTGAAAGACGACGTGATAAAGGAAGAATTTTTATTTTGTAAGCCTCTTACAACAACAACTAAGGCAGCCGATGTGAAGAAACTTGTGGATGACTTCTTCAAAGACAACAATCTTTCGTGGGATATGGTTTCTGCAGTTTGTTCGGACGGAGCTCCAGTCATGCTGGGAAGAAAGTCTGGTTTTGGTGCGCTAGTGAAAGCCGATGCACCACACATCATTGTTACGCATTGTATTCTGCACAGGCATGCGTTGGCAACAAAAACCTTGCCTCCAAAACTGGCAGAAGTATTAAAAATTGTAGTGGAATGCGTGAACTATGTGCGAACTAGTGCTCTGCGGCATCGCATCTTCAGTGAGCTGTGTAAAGAAATGGGCTCTGAATTCGAGGTACTTCTGTACCATTCTAACGTTAGGTGGTTATCCCGGGGATAGGTGCTGAATCGTGTTTTTGCCGTGCGTGTGGAATTAGCCCTGTTTTTGCAAGAGCACCAACATTGTCATGCAGATTGCTTAAAAAATTCTGAGTTCATTCTCATTTTAGCGTACATGGCCGATATCTTCGCAGCTCTCAATCATCTCAATCAAAAGATGCAGGGCGGTGGAGTCAACATCATCGAAGCGGAGGAAAACCTGAAGGCTTTTCAAAAAAAGCTACCGTTATGGAAACGACGAACAGAGAACAATAACTTTGCAAACTTTCCCCTGCTGGACGTAAGATCGAAGATGTATCTGGAATCGGAGACATTTCTGTACCCGCTGAACTGAAGCAAGCAATTGCCACGCACTTAGATGAGCTTGCAAATTCTCTCGACGGATACTTCCCTACAAGAGAGTCATATCCAGCATGGGTGAGACAGCCGTTCACGTTTAGTGTTGAGACAACAGATGTCAATGATGAATACCTCGATGAAATCATTGAAATTCAGCAGAGCCAGGTTCAACAGCAACTCTTCAGAACAACAACGCTTTCAACGTTTTGGTGTCAACAAATGGTAACGTACCCTGTTATTGCTAAGAAAGCTCTGGAGATTTTCATACCGTTTGTTACAACATATCTTTGCGAGCAATCCTTTTCGAGGATGCTGGACATAAAAACGAAGAAAAGGAACAGACTTTGTTGCGAAAATGACATGAGAGTGGCACTTGCCAAGGTGAAGCCGCGCATTTCTGAACTGGTCTCTGAAAGGCAACAGCAGAAGTCACACTGATTTGCAGTAAATATTCATTATTATGTTTTTGTTTTTGTGTGAAAATTATCATCTGTGTGAAAATGTTTTGATGATTTTGTTCTTTGAACACAGTGATGTTGATGCACGGTTCATTTTGTGCACCAGTCAAATATGTACCTATGTTTTGAATTAGATTTTTTTTTTCAATTAAGAAGGGTTCGGTGAATGTGCATATGAAACTGGTGGGGTTCAGTACCTCCAACAAGGTTAAGAACCACTGATTTAGGCTAAAAACAACCTGAGGATTGAATATAAACATCATTTGACATGTTTCTATGAACTTTACGGATACAATTTTGATTTTTTTTTGTCTGCCTGTTGTGACTGTGTTTGAGCCTGTGGATTACTGAATAAAATGTGAAAATATAACAGAGGTTTTCGGATATAAAGAGACTTTATCGAACAAAAGGAACATTTAAAAAAATAAATGAATGTCTTCTGAGTGCAAACACAATTGGCTTTCGAAGACTTTAGAAAGTCAGGGCAGGATGGATATAGGTCTGTAACAGTTTGGGTTTAGAGTGTCTCCCCTTTGAAGAGGGGGGTGTGAGCGGTAGCTTTCCAATCTTTGGGGATTTCAGACGATACGAAAGAGAAGGTGAACAGGCTAGTAATAGGGTTTTCAACAACTGCGGCAGATAATTTTAGACAAAGAGGGTCCAGATTGTCTAGCCCAGCTGATTTGTAGGGATCCAGATTTTGCAGCTCTTTCAGAACATCAGCTGTCTAGATTTGGGTGAAGGAGAAGAGGGGGATGCTTGGGCAAGTTGCTGCAGGGGGTGCAGAGCTGTTGGCCGGGGTAGGGGTAGCCAGGTGGAAAGCATGGCTAGCCGTAGAAAAAGCTTATTGGAATTATCGATTATCGTAGATTTAATCGGTGGTGACAGTGTTTCCTAGCCTCAGTGCAGTGGGCAGCTGGGAGGAGGTGCTCTTATTCTCCATGGACTTTACAGCGTCCCAAAACTTTTTGGAATTAGTGCAACAGGATGCAAATTTCTTTTTGAAAAAGCTAGCCTTAGCTTTCTTAACTGACTGTATATTGGTTCTTGACTTCCATGAAAAGTTGCATATCGCGGGGGCTATTCGATGATAATGCAGAACGCCACAGGATGTTTTTGTGCTGGTCAAGGGCAGTCAAGTCTGGGGTGAACCAAGTGTTATAATCTGTTCTTAGTTCTACATTTTTTTGTACGGGGCATGCTTATTTAAGATGGTGAGGAAAGCACTTTTAAAGGCATTTAAAGACTATTCCAGAGGCATAGTAACTAAAGGCTGCCTCTCCATGACTCCTGGGCCTAGGCTTTGGGATAGTTAAAAGACCAATGCGCCAGAGGACCTGAGAGACCTACTGGGTACATAACTTAAAAGCATGTCTGACATGTATTGGGGTGAACAATCATGGATTGATTTAAAAACCAATAGAAATTAATTCTAAAAACGCACAGGCAGCCAGTACTGAGACCTTAAGACCGGTGTATTGTGTGCTGTCTGTCTGGTCTTGGTCAGTACCCATGGGGCGGCATTCTGTATGTTTTTTGCAGTTAACCAATGACTTTCTTGGGTAGATCAGACAGAAGAGCATTACAGGAGTCAAGCCTGCTTGTAATACAAGCATGGATGAGTCACTGTATCAGCCCAAGAGAACATTGGACACACCGTGGCAATGTTCCTCTGGTGGTAAAAAGATGAGTCGAAATGGAGTTCAGAATCTAAAATAACACCTAGGTTTTTTTATCTGTCTTGTCCGTGAATTGATAGGTGTGGACAGATTCTCTCTGTGCTTTGGCTCCAACAAGTACCACCTCGGTCTTGACTTGATTTAGTTTGGAGGAAGTTGTGAGCCATCCAATTATTTAAATCACTAATTCAGTCTAATAGTTTATCCGTGGATCTAAAATCCTCTGGTGACACTATTGTAAAAGGTTGTGTATCGTCTGCATAGCAGTGAAAATCAATGCTGTGCTTTCTGATAATGCTGCAAAGGGGTAACATATATAAACTGAACAGAACCGAACCCAAAATCGAACTGTGTCAAACGCAACGTGATATGTTCACCAGGGGTGACAAAACTCAAGACTGGAAAAATAGGTACTAAACCATTTTAGAACTGGACAGGAGAGGCCAACCCACCTCTCCAGTCTGTCCAGAAGGACATCATGGTCAACAGTGTTGAATGTAGCACTTAAATCCAAGATTACAACGGACAGAGAGCTGTTTGGCATCTGTGTTGCCTCTAAAATAATTTACAATTTTAACAAAGGCTGTGTCTGTGCTAGTCCTGAAAACCAGATTGGGGAAAAAAGAAGCTGTTTGAAAACAATTTCTCCAGATTTTTGCTTATGAACGGAAGGTTTGAACATAGCCAAAAATTGCTAAAAGCTGAAGAATCTAGATTACTTTTCTTCTGAAGGGGTTTCACCATAGCAGTTTATTGCAGTGGGGAAAGTGCCTGTGAACAGGGAGTGATTAACAATAGCTTTCACTTCTTCAGATATGCAATTAAAAACTGTTTTGAAGGTGGTGGTAGGATAGAGAAGGCAGGTAGAAGGCATAAGTTGTGATATCACTTTCCTGAGCATGTCTGTGTCAACCAGGGAAAATAAATCCATAGTGCCTTTGCGTGGTAGTCTAGGGCACATATCAAAACTTATCATCAGGTCTTGCTTGACTGACAAACATTAGGCTGGGTATCTCTGAAATATGCCGCAAACTCTTCACATTTAGATGTAGAGGAAAGTTCACATAGGTTGGCGAGGGTAGGATTTATCAGGCCATCAATGGTCAGGAAGAGCACTGACGAATTATTCTGATTAATAGTGATCAAGTTACAAAAATGAGCCCGTCTGGCATTTCTAATTGCTTTGTTATACATGCCAAGATGCTCTCTCAGAATATCATAATGGACTTGTAACTTTTACTTTCTCCACTACTACTTTCTGCAATTTCTCTTTAAAATGTAATAGTTTCCTCACTCAAACGTAAATAGCGAGTTGAAACCACTTGTCAAAGAGGAAGAAGTGATCTCTCATATTTGTTGTTGTGAGTGACAGGGAGAGGGGCTTGGTGTGTGTAAACCAGAGGAAGAAGCGAAGTGAGAGGTTTCGTGCGCACTCAAATCTGTCCAAAATTTTCCTTTAAGTACCTCTACTTTCCCTAAGTTATGGCAGTATGAATAAGAACATGACCAGAAATGACACCATTCATAAAAATAAAAAATAAGAATCACACATTGTATAATGAAAGCTTAGTGCAAATAATTGGCCCTGTAGTTATAAATAACCATCACACCTTGAATGTTAAAATTGCAATGCTTTTATTGAGCAATGCCAATAATCATGCTACGGGGCTTATATTTGGCATTAGCTTTTCCATGTTGTGATCTACCTCTTCAATTCGAGAGTTAAGCTTTTTATTACAAGGACCGCTCAGTCACAGAGGTAGGAAAAGCAGTGTCTGTCAATCGACATAGCAACAGCTTGTTGTTGTTATTTTGACGCCAATGCTTGATACGCCCAGCTGACGTAGCCTAAGTCGACTGACGTAGCCTCGCAAGCCAATCGCAGAATGTGACAACAGAACTGAGGCAAACCTTACAACCCAGCCAGGTTGATGTCAAGATTGTAATTTGGTCACGTTGCACAGTGTGACATGTTATAATCGTAAAAGACTGAATCCTTGTAGGTTCAAGACAAGCTTGGCATTAACAGCTACTTACATGGACGAAGTGTTCACGCTCAACCGGGTCTATAATCAAGCTTTGGGTGAGCTTGGCAAAGTTAGCTTCAGGTGATTCCATGCCTGCATCATTGGACTGTAAAACAAAGTTTTTTTTTAAAGATTCATTTTTAGACAACTATCCATACCAACAATCTTAAATCTCTTGTATTTAAATGTTGCTTAATTATGAGGGTGTTAATTATCTCAAAGTGTCCAGCAGAACAAAAGCTCCAATCTTGGCACAATATTTATACTTTGATTCACCAACCTGTGCATGTTGAGAAGACTTTATTCTATAAAGGAGGGTCTGGAGGCTGACAGGGTTTACCTGCAAGAAAAGTGGTCCAGTCTGATACTTTGCATAAAACTATTTTACCTATACACTAAGAAAGTCCCCCTGCTTCCTGGATAAAGTCTCATACTGTTTTTTTAATGTGCTTCAAGATATCATCAAATTCATGAAAACACAGTAATTTGAGATATGTGAAATTCTTCCTGATGCCTTATGGTTTTCGATTACAAAAACACAATTGAAAACATTCATAAAAGGCCTCGGGTAGAAGTAAATGAATCTACAAATAGAATGTAATGTCTTAAATGCCCATGTTATCATGATTTTTTAAAAGCCCATTCAAAAAGAGTATGTGACAGGATGCAGGAAGTAGGTGGAACTATCCCAGCATTTTGAAGTGATTCTGTATGGCATAATATGTGGCATTTCTTACCCTTGCTCTCAGACCCAAAATAAGGAGGGTCCTCTGTCTGTCAGTCATAAGTTCTGTGACAGTTTGTGTTACCACGGTCACAAACTCCTCTAATTTTCCATAGTGCTTGATGGCCCTCTGTTGTGCTACCTGCCACATAAATGCAGACATCAGTCGTAGAGGTGGAACCAAAAGGCGCAGGGAGGAGAGCGGAATGGGGGAATCTATAATGTGAAAAGTACAGTGAAGTGTGTTAGATGTCTAGCTAAATCAATTACATTTTGTAAGAACATTAACATAGCAGAAGTAACTAAATGTGCTAGTTTTGCATATCTTAACTACAGATAGTTAGTTATTCATTGAGTGATAATAAATGTTACGGTTGATATAACATTGCCAGCAGATAGCTAACTTAACCTTATAGTTTAGATTGCACTTACGTATTAGCTATAAGGCTAGCTTGCACAGAATGTGCCCAAGTGGACACAATAACATAATTCAAATCTGAACGTGAGTTAGTCAATAACATAACAGATCGCCGTAGCGGCACTGCTAGATAGATCAAGGGGTTTTGCTAAAAACGGCAAAGTAGGCCTAGCTAGCTACCCAGCTACTTCCTTGAGATCAGGGTCGTGTTCATTATGCACCGGAGGAGAAAAAAACGGACAGGGACAGTCTGAACTTATCCAATAAGAAACGCTCGTTTTCATTTTGCGTTGCAAAACGTTCAGTAAAGTGTACACTAATGAGGACAACCCTGCCTGATCATGGCTAGTTGGCCACCTAGCTAGAAAACCCAACCTAGACAGATGTATAGCAAGCAAAAACAAAATATTGTTTTATATAATATAAGTTACCACGAATACATACCCATTATGGCCCATGTGCCAATCAGTATCTTAGCTACCTTTGCTAGTGAGCGCCGCATGAGACGGTAGAATGTAAACCTAGCTAGCCAACGTTACTGCCGACGAACAAAGAGGATGTGAAACCTTTGCCACCAGTAGGCCTATTACTCCAGCGTCCAAAATTGTCTTCAAAATAAAGGTCCTAATTACGGGCTCACAGCAATAATGTACTACTGTACACTGAGTGTTGCAGTTCACAACACAAACCGGTGCGCCTGGCACATACTACCAAAAATACCCCGTTCAAGGCACGTACATTTTGTGTCTTGCCCATTTACCCTCTGAATGGCACACATACACAATCCATGTCTCAATTATCTCAACTATTAAAAATCCTTATTTAACCTGTCTCCTCCCATTCATTTACACTGACTGAAGTGGATTTAAAGCTGCAATATGTCATATTTTTAGGCGACCAAATATTTACGAAATAAACTTAAGTTAAAAAAAAGTATTACATCAAAAAGTAACAAGAAAATGACATAACAATAACGAGGCTATATTCAGGGGGTACTTGTGCTGAGTCAATGTGGGGTACAGGTTAATCAAGGTAATTTGTAAAGTGACTATGCATAGATAATAAACAGCGAATAGCAGCCGGGTGGCCATTTGATTAATTGTTCAGAATTCTTATGCTTTGAAGGTAGAAGCTGTTAAGGAGCCTTTAAGGTCCTAGACGTGGCGCTCCGGTACCGCTTGTTGTGCAGTAGTAGAGAGAACAGTCTATGACTTGGGTGACTGGAGTCTTTAACCATTCTATGGGCCTCCCCCTGACACCGCCTAGTATATAGGTCCTGGATGTCAGGAAGCTTGGCCCCAGTGATGTACTGGGCCGTACGCACTACACTCTAACGCCTTACGTCAGATGCCGAGCAGTTGCCATACCAGGCGGTGATGCAACCGGTCAGGATGCTCTCGATGGTGCAGCTGTCGAACCTTTTGAGGATCTGGGGACCCATGCCAAATCTTTTCAGTCTTCTGAGGGGGAAAAGGTGTTGTCGTTCCCTCTTCACAACTGTCTTGGTGTGTTTGGACCATGATAGTTTGTTGGTGATGTGGACACCAAGGAACTTGAAACTCTCGGCCTGCTCCACTTCAGCCCTGTCGATGTTAATGTTAATATAATCAATGGTCTGACTGCACAGAGATGCTTGGGGAAATGATCACAACGGGGGACCAGCGTATGTTTCAGGGGAAGGGGGTGTATCTGATCTCATTCACCAAGGACTTGACAGCGTTTAATCAAATCTCCCCGTTTTTGCTCAATTTTGCATGCCTTCTCAAACAGCTGCAATTGTATATGCATTTATAAATCAAGTAATTTATTGAGTTGGGCTCGGGGATGGAACAACTGTTGAGCATTTGAGCTTATGGTTGTTTGTCGGGGAAAGGGGTTGAGTGTCTATGAGTGTATGTGTGTGTGTGTGTGTGTGTGTGTGTGTGTGTGTGTGTGTGTGCGTGCGTGCCCCACATCTGTTGCTAGGGGGTAATGAAGTTAGGAACAATATAGGATGAATCACAATAATGGTTTGATAAAATAATAATTGCTTGCCAAAAATGTAATTTTTGGTTATAGGTAATAACCATTTGCATGAACTGCCTACATTATTACGCATATTACTAGTTAATTATGGAAATTAAGATACGCAGTATTTGCGTATATATATTTTTAATAGCTATATATATATAAAATGCAAATTGAGGTGGGGGTGATGGAAATGCTTTTGGGGGTTGATTTGCTTAGAATCTGTGGGTGGCACTGTGTGCTCTTTTCGAAGGATGGGTCTCGGTCTCTCGGGGGCTCTGGGAGGAACGGGGTGGTCTGCCGGTCCAAACACACCAAGACAGTTGTGAACCACTCTCCAACCCAACTTGGGATGGGGAGGGGTTCTAGCGGCCGGAATAGTGGGGAACAATTGGAGGTTTACTTAGTAGCAATGCAAATATCATGGTACAGCTATATGGACACTCAATCACCATGGTACTTTTTAATGGTGAGTTTACAAATGTATATTATGATAAATAGATTTGAAATTTGTATCTCATTATGGTAAATGGTGAAGTAAGTATAGCCAGTTATAATTGTAATGGCTTAGCTAATAATAAGAAAAGACAATCCGTATTTACCTGGCTAAAATAGAAGAAATATAATATCTATTGTTTACAGGAAACTCATTCAACAATTGTAGATGAAGTTGTGAGAAAAAGGGACTTGGGGGCGAAATATGGGCAAAGAAACTCAAAAGGTGTGATGGTATTGATTAACAGTCATTTTGATCCGAATGTGAAAATTGTCCAAACAGATCCTCAAGGTAGATGGTTGATTTTAAATACGTTATTGGACCATAACCAGATATGGCTCATTAACCTATACGGTCCAAATAATGATGATCCACGCTTCTTTGAAAATATGTATAATAATTTATCAACACTACAAGCAATATAAGACTATTATTATGGTGGACGTTTATATTACGGTTTTAAATACCTCTATGGACCGTAAAGGAAATCACACTACAAACTATCACCCTCATGCACTTAAGGAAATCACGAATGTCATGTATATCGTCATGCCCTGACCTTAGAGAGACGTTTTTTCTCTCTATTTGGTGAGGTCAGGGTGTGATGTGGGGTGGCCATTCTATGTTTTGTATTTCTTTGTGTTTGGCCGAGTGTGGTTCCCAATCAGAGGCAGCTGTCTATCGTTGTCTCGGTTGGGAATCATACTTAGGTAGCCTTTTCCCCCACCTATGTTGTGGGATCATGTTTTTGTACAGCTCTTGTAGCCTACGGAACGGTATGTTTGTTTTGGTTTCACTTTGTTATTTTGTTCCTGGTTCGCATTTAATAAAGATGATGATCACAAATTACGCTGCGCCTTGGTCTCCTTCAAACAACGCACGTTACAGATATATTAGAACTAGTGGCTATATGGAGGCTTAAATATCCTGACCTAGTGAGGAATACATGGCGGAGGCTCAGTCAAGCTAGTAGTCTTGACTGCTTTCTTATGTCATTCTCACTGGCACCAAAAGTTAAGAGTGTTGATAGGGGACAGAATTCGGTCAGACCCTCAAATTATTGGCAAAAACAGTCAATTGCGAAAGTATTCAGACCTCTTGACTTTTTCTACATTTTGTTACGTTACAGCCTTATTTTAAAATGGATTAAATTATTTTTCACCTCAATCTACACACAATACCCCATAATGACAAATCAAAAACAGGTTATTAGAAATTTTAAAAATCTGAAATATCACATTTACATAAGTATTCAGACCCTTTACTCAGTACTTTGTTGAAGCACCTCTGGCAGAGATTACAGCCTTGAGTCTTCTTGTGTATGAAGGTACACACTTGGCACACCTGTATTTGGTGAGTTTCTCCCATTCTCTCTGCAGATCCTCTCAAGCTCTGTCAGGTTTGATGGGGAGCTATTTTCAGGTCTCTCCAGAGATGTTCGATCATGTTCAAGTCCGGCACTGCCTGGGCCACTCAAGGACATTCACAGACTTGCATTGTCTTGGCTGTGTGCTTAAGGTTGTTGTCCTGTTGGAAGGTGAATCATCACCCCAGTCCTGAGGTCCTGAGCACTCTGGAGCAGGTTTTAATCAAGGATCTCTCTGTACTTTGCTCTGTACTTTGCTCTGTTAATCTTTCCCTCGATCCTGACTAGTCTCCCAGTCCCTGCCACTGAAAAACATCCCCACAGCATGATGCTGCCACCACCATGCTTCACCGTAGGGATGGTGCCAGGTTTCCTCCAGACGTGACGCTTGGCATTCAGGCCAAAGAGTTCAATCTTCGCTTCATCAGACCAGAGAATCTTGTTTCTCAAGGTCTGAGAGTCCATTTGGTGCCTTTTGACAAACTCCAAGTGGGCTGTCATGTGCTTTTTACTGGGGAGTGGCTTCCGTCTGGCCACTCTACCATAAAGGTCGGATTGGTGGAGTGCTGCAGAGATGGCCGTCTTTCTGGAAGGTTCTCCCATCTCCACAGCGGAACTCTGGAGTTCTGTAAAAGTGACCGTTGGGTTCTTGGTCACCCCTCTGAACAAGGCCCTTTTCCCCCCCGATTGCTCAGTTTGGCTGGGAGGTCAGTTCTAGGAAGAGTTTTGGTTGTTCCAAACTTATTCCATTTAAGAATGATGGAGGCCACTGTTCTTTGGGACCTTCAATGCTGTGAAACTGTTTTGGTACCCTTCCCCAGATCTGTGCCTCGACACAATCCTGTCTCGGAGTGCTACGGACCTTATATAGACAGGTGTGTGCCTTTCCAAATCATGTCCAATCAATTTAATTTACCACAGGTGGACTCCAATCAAGTTGTACAAGTTACATACACTTACGTTGGAGTCATTAAAACTAGTTTTTCAACCACTCCAGAAATTTCTTGTTAACAAACTATAGTTTTGGCAAGTCAGTTAGGATATCTACTTTGTGCATGACGCAAGTAATTTTTCCAACAATTGTTTACAGACAGATTAATTCACTTATAATTCACTGTATTACAATTCCAGTGGATCAGAAGTTTACATACACTAAGTTGACTGTGCCTTTAAACAGCTTGGAAAATTCCAAAAATTATGTCATGGCTTTATAAGCTTCTGATATGCTAATTTACATCATTTGAGTCAATTGGAGGTGTACCTGTGGATGCATTTCAAGGCCTACCTTCAAACTCAGTGCCTCTTTACTTGACATCATGGGAAAATCAAAAGAAATCAGCCAAGACCTAAGCAAAAAAAATTGTAGACCTGTCTCCTAGAGATGAATGTACTTTGGTGCGAAAGTGCAAATCAATCCCAGAACAACATCAAAGGACCTTGTGAAGATGCCGGAGGAAACAAGTACAAAAGTATCTATATCCACAGTAAAACAAGTCCTATATCGACATAAGCTGAAAGGCTGCTCACCTAGGAAGAAGCTTCTGCTTCAAAACCGCCATAGAAAAGCCAGACTATGGTTTCCAACTGCACATGGTGTCACGTCCTGACCATAGAAATCCTTTATTTTCTATGGTGGAGTAGGTCAGGGCGTGACTGGGGATGTTCTAGTTCATTATTTCTATGTGTAGTCTAGTCTATTTCTATGTTGGCCTGGTATGGTTCCCAATCAGAGGCAGCTGTCTATCGTTGTCTCTGATTGGGGATCATATTTAGGTAGCCTTTTCCCACCTGTTGTTTGTGGGATCTTGTTTTTGTATTGTTGCTTTTGTGCCCTACATGGCTGTACATTTGTTTGTTTCTCTTTATTGTTTTGTTGCTGGTTCACATTTTAATAAAATATGATGAACCCAAATCACGCTGCGCCCGCACTATTTGTGCTGGTTAAGGGCGGCCAGATAAGATTAGTCCGTCGGGCCGGAAAAATAGGACGGTTGGACAGACAGGTCAAGTTGGCCACATTGGATAAGTTCGGCCGGCTGCCCAGATAGGACAAGGCGACCAAATAGGGCAAGTTGACCGGACGGACAGATAGTATAAGTTTGGCCGGCTGCCCGGATAGGATAAGTTCAGCCAGATAGGACAAGTCAACCGGATGGCCAGGTAGGATAAGTCAGACAGATAGGACAAGTAAACCGTCCAGAAAGATAGGACAAGTTTGGCTGGCCAGTCAGATGACATAAATTAGGCTGGCCAGCCAGAAAGGACAAGTCGGACAGATAGGACAAGTCTGCCGGACAGATTATGAGTGAATAAAGTAAACTTAGGGAGGAGGCTTCTGATGTTAACATGCATGAACCCAAGGCTTTTACGGTTGCAGAAGTTAGCAAATGAGAGCGCCTGGGATCACACAGGACCTGGGTTAACCTCTACATCACCAGAGGAACAGAGGAGGAGTAGGATGAGGTTACGGCTAAAGGCTATAAGAACTGGTTGTCTAGTGCTTTGGGAACAGAGAATAAAAGGAGCAGATTTCTGGGTGTGGTAGGATAGAGTCAGGGCATAGTGTACAGACAAGGGTATGGTAAGGTGCGCGTACAGTGGGGGTAAACCTAGGCATTGAGTGACGATGAGAGAGGTTGCATTTCTGGAGGCGCTAGTTAAGCTAGGTGCGGTCTCTGCATGTGTGGGGGGTGGGACAAGGGGGCAATCTGAGGCATGTTGAGCAGGCCTAGGGGCTCCGCAGTAAAATAAAACAATGAGAGCTGCCCTAAACAACAGTATACAAGGCATATTGACATTAGATAGACGCATAAAGAAATCACAGGTGTTGATTGGGAGAGCTAAGACAACAACGGGTAAACAGCTAAGACAACAACAACAACAACGGGTAAATGGCAATAAATGGGCAGAGAGGGTCAGTTAGCTACACACAGGGCCTGAGTTCGAGGCTGGGGTCGACAGACAAACAAAATTAAGTACCGTGTTAATGAACAGTTCAGCAGCCATCAGCTTTGTAGCCGAGTGATCATAGGGTCCAATGAGCAGCAATAGAGAAAACAGGGAGCTGTACGGTAGTCGATTACTATGCTAGGCGAGCGGGAGACAGTGTTCAGGAAGCTAGCAGGCCGGGGCTAGCAGATGGATCTTCACCACATCCATGCTTCTGCACAAGGGTGTTAGCCACAATAGCCACTCAGTAGCAGCTAGCTAGCTGCGAAGATCCGGTGTAATGGTCCAGAGCTTGCGGAAGGAATCCGGTGAAGTAGTGGAAAAAATAAGCAGTCTGACATGCTCAGGGCTGATATCGCGCTGTGCAGACTGGCAGGTATTATCCGGGCTATCTGGGCTAAAGCGGCTGGTGTCCGTGCTAAAGGTAAAGACTGCTAGCAGTGGCTAACAATGACTAAATAGCTAGTAGCTAATTAGCTGGCTAGCTTCTGATGGCTAGCTTCTGATGGAGGTTCCAGTTATAAGGTCTAAAAAATAGCAGATCCGTACCACATTGGGTGAGGATGGTTGCAGGAAGGTATATTTAATTCTAAAATGGAAAAAAGATATGGAAATATAATGAAATGTATACAAAACCCCCGAAAAAGACAGAATATTTACATGGGTCAAAATCAAATACGTCTTACTGCTGCGCCATCTTGGGATAAAAAAAATAGCTGCCATAGAAAGGTTATTTATCATCCAATATGATTACGTAGTACCTGTCCTGACTGCATCAAGCTACCACTCAGATTTTTTTCTTAACAAGACTTAAAAAATATGGCCGCAGGAAGATGTTTTTCAATTTATCAGAGGGTGTTGCAGCACCCTCAGCACCCCTTCTGCCTGTGGCTATGCCTAAGCAACATTAACATAGAAAAACAGTTCTGTAGCAATGTGGTTTGTGCATTAGGCTATAGGACCAATACATTATCATCACTGCATATTGGCTATGCTTGAATTGCCATTCCAATGTTGTTCTTCTCAGACCATTTTGAAATTATATTTCAAAATTGTAGTTACATGATCACACGGTAATAGATAATTGTTGTATTACTTGTGAGCATAATCATTTGCTTTTTATTTTATTTGACTGGATTGATAGTCTGTATCTGATGGGGCCATTCTGAGGGGAGGGAAAGAGCAGCGGTGAGGCGACTCTCCGTCTCTCCGCTGACAAAAAGGGGACATTCTTCCAGCTGATGGCATGTTGTTACTCATGGTAGCCTAGTGATTAGGTAGTTGAAAGGTTGCTTGTTCAAATCCCTGAGCAGACTGTGTGGAAAATATGTTGATGTGCCCTTGAGTCTCTCTCTAGTCATGGCTTTACAGGTTTCGAAATTTCACAGTATCAACTTTACTGTGTGCTTGAGGCTTCTCTATATAGCCTAAGGCTTGAGGAAACCATGCAGACACGGTGATCTGAGGTATCTGACTGGCCAGCGGTAGACCTATACGTGCACTTGATTTTCTCTCTGGGCCTGCCGGATATGCAGAGTTCTACCTTCAGACACATGAAATGGTTCAAAATGAGAACACAACAAGAAAAAAATAGGAATGCAAGGCTTTATCATTGTTTGTTTTTTTACAGAAATGTTTGATGATCGACTACGAATGTTATTCTACATTTGAGGCTCAGTGCTACCAGACATCCTGGTAGGGACGACTGACGTGTGTGAGACTACTTACTTGCCAACAGCAAAAACGGTTGTGGCAATGCTGAGGTGCATAGGCTTGTAAATGCTGTCAACAACCAAGGGATTAAAGGTGCCTTCCCAGACAATTGGTGCCAACCAAGGGGTAACAGCTGCCACATTGGTGCGCCTGAAAAAACAAAAGACATGTTAAAAGCTTGTGAACGCCCAGAGATATTCAATGCATCATAAGCAACTCTTTCATAGTGACTACATTTCCTGTACTTCCAAATGCACCTTCTCCTACGGATACTATGTCTACTACTAACAATAATACATTCATAATAACTTACCCCTTTAACACACTGAGCTGCTTATTCAGGAGTCTGAAAAGACCATGCAAAAAATGCCATTGTAAAATAGCGTACTGCTTTCAAAATGCAGTTGCAGTTGGTGAGTTTTGCAAAGAGGTGGTATCGGGTGAGATGATTATATTAGTAGACCAAAGAAGAGTCTCACCCCTGTGGGGACAGCATGTCCCGGGTCCTACAACTACAGTTATCCTGCCTGAAATTGACAGGGTCCTGCTGACACAACGTTCAGAGGGGGTTCAAAGTTAATACTGTGTTAATAGTGAATGATAGCATCATTAGAGGTTGTGGAGGGTTAGGGGTTCACAAAAAAAGTATGCACAAATAAGTTGTTTGTTTATTATGTCAGTAACACAAATTGTCTTACCCCCAAACTTCTAGAATTCTGATGTCCTTATTTTTCATCTCACTGTTGAAGATAAAAATGAACATTTTAGGTGACTTAACTAGTATGTCAAATCAAACAGAAAAGAAGTACAAAATGTAATTCTTTCCATATTTACAATGGTAATGTAGTCAGAAAATGTGATCTCAAATGAGATCTTACTCTCTGGTCCTGACTCTCATTGTCATGAGCCCCCTGGGCTTTTTTTAAGAAGGCTACATTTCAGCAACCACCTATAAAATAGATGATGGCATAGTGTCTTTCTGATGGGTTTATATAAGGAATGGGATTTCTATCAAGATGGGAGTATATCATTGACAAAGGTACAAACAAATGAACACTAAACACGTTCTGATCTTACCCAAATGATGAGTAACAATATGTTAAAACCAGGACTCTAAATAGGAGATAGAAAGAGGATTGATTAACACCATGTACATTAGCTATGATATCGACAATGCCCCAAAACGTATATGTAAAAAAAAGTGGTATGCAGAGAAGCGTACATTTTGATTAAATGCCATTATCAGCTCTGTGCAAACACAAGTGTTAACACACATACAGAAGAACAATGGTGTGTAATCAGAGTACATACACAACAAGTGGATGTAATTCAACAATGTGAGCAGGAGCTAATAATAGAGGTATATTATAATTAATTATTATGTATATCAAAAGTGGACATCACAATATTCATAGATTGACATAATGAATGATAATATCATCAATGTGGAAAACATCAGTATGACAACACTCATACATTGTATTCTGATGTTTTGGTGTATTCAGAATGAGAACACTTGTATTCAGATGTTGTTCTGACGTATTTAGAATGAGAACACTTGTATTCTGATGTTGTTCTAAGACTATGATGAAGTTTCTCCAAAGATCAGATATCACTAATTTGACTTAATAAAACACGGAAAAAGCAACATACACCAATGATTCCAAGAACTGGCAGAGTGATGGAAGGACGGATATTTGTGCAAATATCACAAAGTTTGTAATTCTATTCAATCAAACTTTGAGTGTTTTAAGTAATGCAGGACTGTATCCCAAAGCCAGTAGAATCTGTGCCTTTTACTGTTTTACCAGCAAGGATGTAGGCCTATCCAGTGCCAGTGGACCATGTAAATATGGGTGTGACCGATGCTCATGTGTAAGGTAAGAAAAGCACCATATATCTATATAACAAACACACTATTGAACAGGTTAAGCATGTTGTTTTTATGTTGGAGGGCGTTGAATGGCAGGAATACCATAAACTGTTCCACTTTTTTTTGTTAAAGTGGCACTCCAGTCTCCTTTTCACCAGATCTGTCACCTGATTGACTTTTTTTTAAAACGTATTTTGTTCTCTGTTGCTTCTATATTGTTCCTCAAGCAAGGTTTGAGGCTGATGACGTCGCTGGGGGAAGTCTTTAAACAACGTTGACTTAAAGGAATGAACCGGAGGGTAATACCACCCATATTTCAACATACATACTTCAGACTTATTCCACATTTTGTTGTGTTACAACCGGAATTCAAAATGCTTTAAATAAATAAAACATCTCACCTATCTACACACAATACACCATAATGACATAGTGAAAATATGTTTTTAGGCATTTTTGAAAATGAAATACAGAAATATCTAATTTACATAAGTATTCACACCCCTGAGTCAAACCTTTGTTGAAGCACCTTTGGCAGCGATTACAGCTGTGAGTCTTTCTGGGTACGTGTCTAACAGATTTCCACAACTGGATTGTCACACTTTTGCCCATGATTTTTTTTGGACTCGCCCCAAAATAACACTTTGTATTTTTGCAGGATTACTTTAGTGCCTTGTTGCAAACAGGATGCGTGTTTTGGAATATTTGTATTCTGTACAGGGTTCCTTCTTTTCACTCTGTCCATTAGACTAGTTTTGTGGAGTAACTACAATGTTGTTTTCTCTTATCATAGTCATAAACTCTGTTTTGAAGTCACCATTGGCCTCATGGTGAAATCCCTGAGCGGTTAACTTCCTCTCCGGGAAGTGAGTCGGACACCTGTGTCTTTGTAATGGCTGGGTGTATTGATACACCATCCAAAGTGTAATAACTTCCCCATGCTCAATGGGCTATTCACTGTCTGTTTTTTATTACATTTCTACCCATCTACCAATAGGTGCCCTTCTTTGTGAGGCATTGGAAAACCTCCCTGGTCTTTGTGGTTGATTCTGTTGTTGAAATTCACTGCTCGACTGAGGGACCTTACAGATAATTGTATGTGTGGGGTACAGAGATGAGGTAGTCTTTCGTAAATCATGTTAAACACTATTATTAAACACAGAGTGAGTCCATGCAACTTATGTGACTTGTTAAGTACATTTTTACTCCTGAACTTATTTAGGCTTGCCATAACAAAGAGGTTGAAGAGTTATTGACTCAAGACATTTCAGCTTTTCATTGTTAATTATACTGAACAAAAATATAAACGCAGCTTGCAAGATTTTTAAGATTTTGAGGAGTTACAGTTCATGTATAGAAATCAGTCCATTTTTGAAAAATGATTTAGAAACTAATGTAGGAATTTCACGACTGGGAATACAGATATGAATCTGTTGGTCACAGATACCTTATAAAAAAAAGGTAGGGGCGTGGATCAGAAAGCCAGTCAGTATCTGGTGTGACCATCATTTCCCTCAGGCAACGTGACACATCTTCTTTGCATAGAGTTGAGCAGGCTGTTGATTGTGGCCCTTGGAATGTTGTCCCACTCCTCATCAATGGCTGTGTGAAATTGCTGGATATTGTCGGGAGCTGGACCACCCTGTCATAAACTTTGATCCAGAGAATCCCAAACATGCTCAATGGGTGACATGTCTGTTTACTATGCAGGAAATGGAAGAACTGGGACATTTTCAGCTTCCAGGAATTGTGTACAGATCCTTGTAAAATGGGGCAGTGCATTATCATGCTGAAACATGAGGTGATGGTGGTGGAAGAATAGCATGACAATGGGCCTCAGGATTTTGTCACAGTATTTCTGTGCATTCAAATTGCCATCGATAAAATGCAATTGTGTTCATTGTTCGTAGCTTATGCCTGCCCATACCATAACCCGACCGCCACCATGTTCACAACGTTGACATCAGCAAACCACTTGCCCACACAACGCCATAGACCTGGTCTGCGTTTGTACGTACGGCCAAAATCTCCAAAAGGCATTGGAGGCAGCTTACGGTAGAGAAATGAACATTCAATTATCTGACAACAGCTCTGGTGGACATTCCTGCATGCCAATTGCATGATCCCTCAAAACTTGAGACATCTGTGGCATTGTGTTGTGACAACACATTTTAGAATGACCATTTACTGTCCCAAGCACAATGATCGTGCTGTTTAATCAGCTACACATATAAGGTGGATGGATTATCTTGGCAAAGGAGAAAAGCTCACTTACAGGGATGTAAACAAATGTGTGCACCAAATTTCAGAGAAATAAGCTTTTGTGGACATGGAAGATTTCTGGGATCTTTTATTTCTGCTCATGAAACCAACACTTGTTGAGTTTATATTTTTGTTCATTGTACATGACCTGTAATACAATGAGCTCAAGGAGAAACACCGAACACAAATGTAAAAATCACTATAGTCTGACAAAGAGCCAATGAGTTTATTTCTTACAAGTTTTCAAACATAGTCTCATGTTGCTCATCCGAGTAATTCCTTTCCCACACTTAAACAGCGTTTGACAGATAATAAATGTAGCATCATGTACATAATAATATACATATATCATACACATGCTGTAGTATTAGTTAATTTATAAATGATTGAGTCACCACAGACAATTACTGAGTGATTATTTATTACAATCATACCTGGGTTCAAATTCTAGAATAGTAGTAAGTAGTACGTGTATTTTCAAACACTTATTTTAAATACTATTTTCAAACACCTGGGTTAAATGCATGGGAGAATACAATGCATTGAAAATACTCAAATACATAAAAATATTCAACTTGTCTTTTGAAATAAAATATATCTGAATACTTACTTACTTATTTAGTCAGCCACCAATTGTGCAAGTTCTCCCACTTAAAAAGATGAGGCCTGTAATTTTCATCATAGGTACACTTCAACTATGACAGACAAAATGAGAAAAAAAAATCCAGAAAATCACATTGTAGGATTTTTAATGAATCTATTTGCAAATTATGGTGGAAAATAAGTATTTGGTCAATAACAAAAGTTTATCTCAATACTTTGTTATATACCCTTTGTTGGCAATGACAGAGGTCAAACGTTTTCTGTAAGTCTTCACAAGGTTTTCACACACTGTTGCTGGTATTTTGGCCCATTCCGCCATGTAGATCTCCTCTAGAGCAGTGATGTTTTGGGGCTGTTGCTGGGCAACACGGACTTTCAACTCCCTCCAAAGATTTTCTATGGGGTTGAGATCTGGAGACTGGTTAGGCCACTCCAGGACCTTGAAATGCTTCTTATGAAGCCACTCCTTCGTTGCCCAGGCGGTGTATTTGGGATCATTGTCATGCTGAAAGACCCAGCTATGTTTCATCTTCAATGCCCTTGCTGATGGAAGGAGGTTTTAACTCAAAATCTTATGATACATGGCCCCATTCATTCTTTCCTCTACACAGATCAGTCATCCTGGTCCCTTTCCAGAAAAACAGCTCCAAAGCATGGTGTTTCCACCCCCATGCTTCACAGTAGGTATGGTGTTCTTTGGATGCAACTCAGCATTCTTTGTCCTCCAAACACGACGAGTCGAGTTTTTACCAAAAAGTTATATTTTGGTTTCATCTGACCATATGACATTCTCCCAATCTTCTTCTGAATCATCCAAATGCTCTCTAGCAAACTTCAGACGGGCCTGGACATGTACTGGCTTAAGCAGGGGGACACGTCTGGCACTGCAGGATTTGAGTCCCTGGCGGCGTAGTGTGTTACTGATGGTAGGCTTTGTTACTTTGGTCCCAGCTCTCTGCAGGTCATTCACTAGGTCCCCCCGTGTGGTTCTGGGATTTTTGCTCACCGTTCTTGTGATCATTTTGACCCCACAGGGTGAGATCTTGCATGGAGCCCCAGATCGAGGGAGATTATCTGTGGTCTTGTATGTCTTCCATTTCCTAATAATTGCTCCCACAGTTGATTTCTTCAAACCAAGCTGCTTACCTATTGCAGATTCAGTCTTCCCAGCCTGGTGCAGGTCTACAATTTTGTTTCTGGTGTCCTTTGACAGCTCTTTGGTCTTGGCCATAGTGGAGTTTGGAGTGTGACTGTTTGAGGTTGTGGACATGTGTTTTTATACTGATAACAAGTTCAAACAGGTGCCATTAATACAGGTAACGAGTGGCAGAGGACAGAGGAGCCTCTTAAAGAAGAAGTTACAGGTCTGTGAGAGCCAGAAATCTTGCTTATTTGTAGGTGACCAAATACTTATTTTCCACCATAATTTGCAAATAAATTCATAAAAAAATCATACAATGTGATTTTCTGGATTTTTTTTCTCATTTTGTCTGTCATAGTTGAAGTGTACCTATGATGAAAATTACAGGCCTCATCTTTTTAAGTGGGAGAACTTGCACAATTGGTGGCTGACTAAATACTTTTTTGCCCCACTGTAGGTGAATGCTGAGATATTTGAAATGGTATTTGAACCCAGGTCTGATTACAATGGAAACAAAGTGTACCTAATTGCACTTCATCCCAGCACGAACCAGAAGGGAATCAGGTGCCTGACTGAAAATAAAAATGTAGGAGAAAAGGGAGGACTCTGTTCCAACATACATCAGGAGCTTGCCCCAAAACACATGAATGATTATTAAAAAGACAACTTGATAGTTGCAGTCAAAACTTTTCATTACTTCAGGTACAGAACAGCCTACACGAACTACATGTGATCCTTACACCATGTTAACCCTACTGTGCTCACAGAGTACAGTGCAGTTGGCAGTGCACTAAGTAAAACCTCCGTGTCATTGTGAAGTCTGTGCCCAAAGTTCTTTAACAACAGATCACATTACCAAGGGGAAAATAACAGAATGGATACTTTGTCAGGACGATGTACATTACCTATAATACAATTATTTTTTCCCTACTTTTGGCTTTGAGCTCAAGGAGAAATAAACATTACACTAGTTAAAAATTCCTTTAGTCTGACAAAGAGCCAATGACATTATTTTTTATGAGTTTTCAAATGTATTCTCATGTTGCTCAACTGACTAAATCCTTTCCCACACGTGTGGCAGTAATGGGGCTTCTCCTCGGTATGAATAAACATGTGTCTTTTAAGGCCACCAGTTTCCGCAAAGCCCTTTGAACACAGGGAGCAGGTGAACGGGCGCTCGTTTGAGTGCCATCGCTTATGCGACGTGAGAGCGCATGACGTGCTGAAAGCCTTTCCACACGGTTTACAGCGGTAAGGTCGTTCCCCTGTGTGAAAACGCATGTGCACTAAGAGTTCCCCGGAAACAAAGAAAGCCTTCCCGCATACGCTACACAGGTATGGTCTATCTCCTTTGTGCATCCGGAGGTGTCTAACTAATGTGTGCTTTTGATTGAACTTCTTCCCACAGACTGAGCAGGAGTAAGGGCGCTCTCCGGTGTGGGTACGTATGTGTATTTTGAGGACAGCTGCACTAGTGTAACTCTTGCCACAGTGCTGGCAAATAGGCCTGTGCATCGGTTCTACGTCGTGACTTTTCTTGTGCAATTGTAGATATCTCTCCGATTTGAATCTCTTCTCACACTGATTGCACCGGAACGGCTGCACACTGGTGTGAACACTTTGGTGTCGTTTCAGGTCAGTTGTGCATCTGAAACCCTTCCCACACTGTTTGCAGGTGTTGTTATTGATTCTCTTGGCTGACGAGCTCTTGGCTGACGAGCTCTTGGCTGACGAGCTCTTGGCTGAGGAGCTCTTGGCTGTTTGACTGGATGGCAGTGAGTTCTCAGCTCCTCCAGAGTCCAGGCTCCTGCTGTCCTCCTCTGTTAGATGTTCCTTCCTGATGTGCTGATGAAGGTCCACCATTTCCCTGTGGGAGAATGGGCACTGGGGGCAGGAGAAGACCTGGGAGGGCATGTCACTAGCCGGTTCTGTAGGCAGAAAGCAGACAGAACAATTCAGACACTATGACCCAGATCCTGGAGTGCTTGGTACCATGATCCGCGTTACAAAACATAATGCGAACAAAACAAAGCCTGACCCAAATGAATCCTGGACCTACCAGAGTGGCGGGTACAATATCTTGGACCAGAACAGCATGTATTGTGATGCAGCAAATGCAATCACATTTCTGCCAGCTGTAAATGAGCTGGCACGCTGCCATCATGCTGAATGTACCTGATTTAGGGACAGGTATATTGTTGATTCAGCCAGACATTTAAGTACATTAGCTTTTATTTAGAAAGTTTCAGCATCTTACAGTTAACGTCGCTCGCCAACCAACATCCCATTGAAATGAATGGTTCCGTTAGCAGTGGCAGCCATTGTTGGAAACAGCCTTCAGTGCAGTGCTCTCAAAAGCACGAAAACGTCCTTCTCCAGAACAATATACACAGCGCCTCTATATTTGATGGTTTTATAAGTAGGAACTGATATCAACCTCTAATTCATAAGTATAACATTTGACAGTGGTGTGAAGCAATTCCTGATTTTTCACCTGAATGTCAAGGAATATATATTTTTTGTTGCAAATAATATCTCTAGGTAATGTAACAAGTCAGGCTCTTACAAATCACTTAAAAATACATGGTGGAAATGGACTATCATTCTGAATCTCCTTACCATCCGAGTCCTCTGGTTCACTCAGAGGCGAGGTCCACTTTGCGTCATCCTCATCCTTCAATCCCCTCTCAGTGTCTTCATTTCTCTCACTTCCATCATCCTCCAAGTTCTTTTCAAAATGCAACTCTCCTCCTTCCTCACTGTTGATCTTCCACCCCTCTGTGCTCCCTTTCATGCCTTCATGTCCATCAAGGCTTGACTTCAGGCCATGAATTTGAGGAATTGACAATGTGGACAAGATGTTGTCTGCGACCTGGTTGGAGAATTCATCTGAAGGGAGAGAGAATTTATCTCAGGAAAGGAAACGGAAAAATGCAACTCCACTAATTTACAGAAGAGCACATGGCTAACATGGTTGATATCCTCTTCATAAGACTCACTTTTGCTCAAGTGACCCAGATGTCTATGATGCTGCAGCAGTGTCTTCAGGTGCTCGGGGTCAGAGACAGAATGCCAGAACTCCTCCAGGTCAGAGGGGGCAAGGCTGAGACGAGATGCTGTCTGAAAGGATAAAAGGAACATTAGAAAGGTTTCTGCAGCTGTCTCTCACAGAACATTCATCATATTCGGTGGGTGTTTTTGTTCTTGCCATGCATAAGCCGTAAAACAAAGGCTTTTACAGGTTTCCACTACATGAGTGGCTTGATTACTTCTGGAAGTTTGTTTTCACAAAGACTTTTACAGCATTGTTTACTATCCAGCATCAACTTATTTTTGTTCTATAATATTTCACTCCATAATCATAGAGCACCTCATGGATGGTATATTTGAGTCATTTAGCAGACGTTCTTATCCAGAGTGACATACAGTTAGTGTGGGGGGGGGGGGGTTTAGTTGGGATGCCAGGACAGAGAAGAGCTTTGACTGGGCAGAGCGGGAGCTGCCCACCCGTAGGGGTGCGAGGGGCCAAGAGACCAGAGGTGGCAGAACAGAGTGCTTGGGTTAGGGTGTAGGGTTTCAGCATAGCCTGAAGGTAAGGAGGTGCAGCTCCCTTTGCCGCTTCGTAGGCAAGCACCATGGTCTTCAATCAAAGAAGCACTCCTCTCCTGTGTCTCTACATTAATCATATAGGATTTAACTTTAGTTGACAAAAAGGACAGTCATGAACAAGAAACTCTGTTCCCAAAGACTGGATCTTATATAGTGCCATTACAAAAACAGTGACACCCCTAAGCATGTGATATTGAATAAATAACATGACAAGCCTGACCATCTAAAGATTTCATGCTATTAAGATATTGAGCCTGTACCTCTGTGAGGTCTGGTACAGGCAGCAGCTCCTCCAGTCGGGAGAGAAACTCCCACATCAGTATCTGCAGTGCTGTGTCATACCGAGGGCCATAACGTATTGGGAACACCACCTGAGAGAGAAAAATAAAACAAGCCTTGTTGAAACCAACACCTTGCTGGATTATTCATTTTGTATGGCCTTTCATCAGTTACAGTAAAACAAGCAACATTTCTCTACTGAGTTTTACATTGCTGGAACATGCTGTCCTATTGACTCTGAAAGCGACAACTATGATTCATTAGGATATTTCCCACCTGGAAGAAGTGCTTCTTCTCAGAAGGGTCTTCGAGCAGGGTTTTGACCAGCTCCACGAAGTTAGACTCTGAAGACTCCAACTCATTTCTACTCTGTGACTGGGCATGTAAAATGAATAATACAATCAGCTTCAAAAGGAAGACAATATAAGCTCCCTCTATTCAATAGCATCCAGACTACTTTAGACACTGAAAGTTACATACATCCTTGTGCACAGCATGTACCGAAGAAGTTTTGATTCTGTCCAAATTAAGTTGGATGGTCTGGGGGTCCGGTGGGTTTTCATTACGAAACAACTCTAAAACCATCTGAAAGTAGATTTTATGAGAATAATAGTCATTGGACTAAAAGATCCTTTCTGAACATCCATGCCGCCACGCCTTCTCCACCTTTCCACTTCTCACCCTTGCTCTCAGACCCAGGATGAGTTGGGTCCTCTGCCTGGAGCTCAGCAGCTCTGGAACCATCTCTGTCACCAAAGTCACAAACTCCTCCAGCTTCCCATAGTGCATCACATTACGCTCTTGAGCCACTTGCCACATGAAAGCTGACATCAGTCGTAGAGGTGGAACCAGGAGACGGAAAGATGATAAAGGGAACAGTGGACCTACAGTAAAATAAAAAAGGAGCCAGTATGGAAACATAAGGATCGTGTCTGTAGCCAACTACACACCTCTAATATTGGCTTACCTGCCTGGTCTGAAAACAAGGGAGTCTGATCCAGGTTGTCATTAGGACTCGCAACTCTGTCTGCTGAGATCTATGGAAACCAACAAAAACAAGAGGTAGTAATTGAACATCTTTAAAATATTAACAGTAAGACTAGCATGTTGCAAACAATAAAACAGTACGTTCTCATTTTATGACTAAATTAATCAGTCACTGTCTTATGTTCTTATTAAAGCCGGATTGCCATGAACAGTTGACTCAGTGTTTTCATTTTTGAAAAAGAAAATGTTACATTAATCTCCGCAATCTCGTATTGATGTATGTGCGTCCTCTGGTGCTGGTGTTGATATTGCACTTATTTGAACTGCGAACCCAGTGCCAAAAATAGTGGTTTCTTCAGTCGAACTATTAGATAATCTTCTTTGATAATACCGATAATTACCGGTCTATAAGTATTACACACATAACTAGTCATGCTAGCAGTATCTAGCTGGCTGTGAATAACACAGGTCTGACAACTAGGTAAGTGACTGTAACCACACATTTTCTCTATCTTCGCTAACTAGTTACCTCGGGAAAGTTTGGGTTGGTTTGCCGATGTTTTATAAAAATGGTGAGCCAACTCAGGCTTCCAGGCCTCGGTACACCCTCTGGCATGTCCTTAGACTTTTTCAGTGCTCTCACATGACGGTCCCTTGCAAGTCTCCATTTCTTCCTGCAAGTATCTGGATCGGAGTTTAAATATGTAGCAATTTCGCGCCAACTGTGTTCGAGAGCCTCTTTGTCGAAATGTAAACGCATTGAGGTATCATACAAGTGTGTATGCTCTTTGACAGCTTTTACGAGACGTTCTTCAAACGATTCAGCCATTTTCCCAAAATTCACAAGCTGGTTAGCTATCTAGCTAGCTAGATGAGAAGCAAAATAACCGAACATTCACGGTCGTCGTTTATATATGACGTTTTAGGCCAAAAACGTTCACTTCCGGTATCAACATAATTTTCTGAGTTTAACAGCGGTTGGCATGCAATATGTTCCATTAACGGCCAGAACTGGACTATAATATCAATTAATTGTACTTTACTACAAAATTGAAATAAAAAAATATATATATACAGTCCCAGTCAAAAGTTTGGACACACCTACTCATTCAAGGGTTTTTCTTAATTTGTACTATTTTCTACATTGTAGAATAATAGTGAAGACATCAACACTATGAAATAACACATATGGAATCATGTCGTAAACAAAAAAGTGTTAAACAAATATATCAAAATATATTTAAGAATTTTGATTCTTCAAAGTAGCCACCCTTTGCCTTGACAGCTTTGCACACTCTTGGCATTCGCTCAACGAGCTTCACCTGGAATGCTTTTCCAACAGTCTTGAAGGAGTTCCCACATATGCTGAACACTTGTTGGCTGCTTTTCCTTCACTCTGCGGTCCAACTCACCCCAAACCATCTCAATTGGGTTGAGGTTGGGTGATTGTGGAGGCCAGGTCATCTGATGCAACATTCAATCACTCTCCTTGTTCTAATAGCCTTTACACAGCCTGGAGGTGGGTTTGGGACATTGTCCTGTTGAAAAACAAATAATAGTCCCACTAAGCGCCAACTAGATGGGATGGCGTAACACTGCTTAATGTTGTGGTAGCCATGGTGGTTAAGTGCGCCTTCAATTCTCAATAAATCACAGACTGTCACCAGCAAAGCATCACCACACCTCCTCCTCCATGATTCATGGTGGGAACCACACATGCGGAGATCATCGTTCACCTACTCTGCGTAATGATGGACTGTCATTTCTCTTTGCTTATTTGAGCTGTTCTTGCCATAATATGGACTTGGTCTTTTACCAAATAGGTCTATGTTCTGTGTACCAGCACTACCATGTCACAACAACTGACTGGCTCAAACGCATTAAGAAATAAAGAAATTCCACAATTTAACTTTTAACAAGGCACACCTGTTCATTGAAATGCATTCCAAGTGACTACCTCATGAAGCTGGTTGAGAGAACGCCAAGAGTATGCAAAACTGTCATCAAGGCAAAGGGTGGCTACTTTGAAGAATCTCAAATATAACACATTTTCATTTGTTTAACACCTTTTTGGTTACTACATGATTCCATATCTGTTACTTCATTGTTTTGATGCCTTCACTATTATTCTACAATGTAGAAAATAAAAATAAAGAAAAACCCTGGAATGAGTAGGTGTGTCCAAACTTTTGACTGGTATATATATATATATACACATACACAGACACAGACACACTACCGTTCAAAAGTTTGGGGTCACATAGAAATATCCTTGTTCTTGAAAGAAAAGCCATTCATTTGGACCATTAAAATAACATCAAATTGATCAGAAATACAGTGTTGACATTGTTAAAGTGGGTAAATGACTATTGTAGCTGGAAACGGCAGATTTTTTTATGGAATATCTACATAGGCCCATTATCAGCAATCATCACTCTTGTGTTCCAATGGCATGTTGTGTTAGCTAATCCAAGTTTATCATTTAAAAGGCTAATTGATCATTAGAAAACCCTTTTGCAATTATGTTACAGCTGAAAACTGTTGTTCTGATTAAAGAAGCAATTAAACTGTTATTCTTTAAACTGGTTGAGTATATGGAGTATCAGCATTTGTGGATTTGATTACAGGCTCAAAATGTCTTTTGAAACTTGTCAGTCTATTCTTGTTCTGAGAAATGAAGGCTATTCCATGTGAGA
Source organism: Oncorhynchus mykiss (assembly GCF_013265735.2). NCBI lineage: Eukaryota > Metazoa > Chordata > Actinopteri > Salmoniformes > Salmonidae > Oncorhynchus > Oncorhynchus mykiss. Next base: position 61,843,863 of record NC_048579.1, read on the forward strand.
AAATGCCAAGAAACTGAAGATCTCAATCAATGAAATGTTGTGTTCGAATAAGACAACTACCTGAATTATGGCCTATGAGTTTTATTTATGGATTCTCACATAGACACGGATGAGGTTTCTCTCCAGTATGAATAAGCAAGTCATGTAAGGGCGCTTTTGAGATGAAGTGTTTCTCACAATTAGAGCAGGGGAATGGGAGCTCGCCTGTGTGAGTCCTTCGTTGCAACATGAGCATCCAAGGCATTCTGAACATCTTCCCACAAAGTTGACAGCTGTGGGGGCATTTACCCGTGTGTGTTCATGAGTGTACCAACAAGGCCCTTGAGGAATAAAATGTATTTCTACAAACGCTACATACAGTAAGTATGATTTCTCTCCTGTATGCATCCTGAAGTGGTGTGTTAGTAATTGCTGTTGGATAAATCTCCTCCCACATATAGAACAGGTGAATGGTCTCTCCCCAGTATGAGTAAGTATATGGGAAGCTAAAAGGACTCAGATGTCATAAACCCCCTGCCAAAATGTGCGCAAAGATATGGTCTTTGTCCTGTGTGGACACATTGGTGCAGTAAAAGTAAAAAGTTAAAGTACCCTTTGATTTTTGAATTTCTTCTCACACTGAAACAGCTTTTCCTCTGTGTGAACATGTTTACGTTCTATCATGTGCCCTTCGGTGGAACACTGTTTGCCGATGTACTTCTTCGTCGTCTTGGCTGAGGAGTTCTTTACTGTTTCATTGGATGGCAGTGAGTTCTCAGCTCCTCCAGAGTTCAGAGCAACTCAATATTAGGAATGGGTCCTTCATGTTTTATACACTCAGTGTAAGTGAATTTGTCCCAATACTTTTGGTCCCATAAACGGGGGTACTATGTACAAAACGTGTTGTAATGTCTAAAAGGTTCACCCGATATGGATGTACAGTTGAAGTAGGAAGTTTACATATACTTAGGTTGGAGTCATTAAAACTCGTTTTTCAACCACTCCACAAATTTCTTGTTAACAAACTATAGTTTTGGCAAGTCGGTTAGGATATCTACTTTGCGCATGACACAAGTCATTTTTCCAACAATTGTTTACAGACAGATTATTTCAATTATAACTCACTGTATCACAATTCCAGTGGGTCAGAAGTTTACATACACTAAGTTGACTGTGCCTTTAAAAAGCTTGTAAAATTCCAGAAAATTGTGTCATGGCTTTAGAAGCTTCTGATAGGCTAATTGACATAATGAGAGTCAATTGGAGGTGTACCTTTGGATGTATTTCACAGCCTACCTTCAAACTCAGTGCCTCTTTGCTTGACCTCATGTGAAAATCAAAAGAAATCAGCTAAGACTTCAGAATTCTTTGTTGTTGAGACCTCCACAAGTCTGGTTCGTCATTGGGAGCAATTTCCAAACGCCCGAAAGTACCACATTCATCTGTACAAACAATAGTACGCAAGTATAAACACCATGGGACCACGCAGCCATCATACCACTCAGGAAAGAGACGCGTTCTGTCTCATAGAGATGAAATGTACTTTGGTGTGAAAAGTGCAAATCAATCCCAGAACAACAGCAAAGGACCTTGTGAAGATGCTGGAGGATACAGGTACAAAAGTATCTATTTCCACATTAAAACGAGTCCTATAGGCAACAACATCTCCCCCCCGCTGATCCTCAACACAGGGGCCCCACAAGGGTGCGTTCTGAGCCCTCTCCTGTACTCCCTGTTCACCCACGACTGCGTGGCCACGCACGCCTCCAACTCAATCATCAAGTTTGCGGACGACACAACAGTGGTAGGCTTGATTACCAACAACGACGAGACGGCCTACAGGGAGGAGGTGAGGGCCCTCGGAGTGTGGTGTCAGGAAAATAACCTCACACTCAACGTCAACAAAACTAAGGAGATGATTGTGGACTTCAGGAAACAGCAGAGGGAACACCCCCCTATCCACATCGATGGAACAGTAGTGGAGAGGGTAGCAAGTTTTAAGTTCCTCGGCATACACATCACAGACAAACTGAGTTGGTCCACTCACACAGACAGCATTGTGAAGAAGGCGCAGCAGCGCCTCTTCAACCTCAGGAGGCTGAAGAAATTCGGCTTGTCACCAAAAGCACTCACAAACTTCTACAGATGCACAATCGAGAACATCCTGTCGGGCTGTATCACCGCCTGGTACGGCAACTGCTCCGCCCTCAACCGTAAGGCTCTCCAGAGGGTAGTGAGGTCTGCACAACGCATCACCGGGGCAAACTACCTGCCCTCCAGGACACCTACACCACCCGATGTCACAGGAAGGCCATAAAGATCATCAAGGACATCAACCACCCGAGCCACTGCCTGTTCACCCCGCTATCATCCAGAAGGCGAGGTCAGTACAGGTGCATCAAAGCTGGGACCGAGAGACTGAAAAACAGCTTCTATCTCAAGGCCATCAGACTGTTAAACAGCCACCACTAACATTGAGTGGCTGCTGCCAACACACTGACACTGACTCAACTCCAGCCACTTTAATAATGGGAATTGATGGGAAATGATGTAAATATATCACTAGCCACTTTAAACAATGCTACCTTATATAATGTTACTTACCCTACATTATTCATCTCATATGCATACGTATATACTGTACTCTATATCATCGACTGTATTCTTATGTAATACATGTATCACTAGCCACTTTAACTATGCCACTTTGTTTACATACTCATCTCATATGTATATACTGTACTCGATACCATCTACTGTATCTTACCTATGCTGCTCTGTACCATCACTCATTCATATATCCTTATGTACATATTCTTTATCCCCTTACACTGTGTATAAGAGAGTAGTTTTGGAATTGTTAGTTAGATTACTTGTTATTACTGCATTGTCGGAACTAGAAGCACAAGCATTTTGCTACACTCGCATTAACATCTGCTAACCATGTGTATGTGACAAATAAAATTTGATTTGATTTGATATAGACATAACCTGAAAGGTCACTCAGCAAGGAAGAAGCCACTGCTCCAAAACCGCCATAAAAAAAAAAAGACTAAGGGTTTGCAACTGCTCATGGGGACAAAGATTGTACTTTTTGGAGAAATGTCCTCTGGTCTGATGAAACAAAAATATAACTTTTGGGCAATAATGACCATTATGTTTGGAGGAAAAAGGGGAACGCTTGCAAGCTGAAGAACACCATCCCAATCATGAAGCACGGGGGTGGCAGCAATCATGTTGTGGTGGTGCTTTGCTGCGGGAGGGACTGGTGCGCTTCACAAAATAGATGGCTTCATGAGGAAGGAAAATTATGTGGATATATTGAAGCAGACATCAGTCAGGAAGTTAAGGCTTGGGTCTTCCAAATGGACAATGACCGCAAGCATACATCCAAAGTTGTGGCAAAATGGCTTAAGGACAACAAAGTCAAGCTATTGGAATGGTCATCACAAAGCCCTGACCTCAATCCAATAGAAAATTTGTGGGCAGAACTGAAAAAGTGTGTGCAAGCAAGGAGGCCTACACACTTTACTCAGTTAAACCAGCTCTGTCAGGAGGAATGGGACAAAATTCACCCAACTTATTGTGGGAAGCTTGTAGAAGGCAATTTGACCCAAGTTAAACAATTTAAAGGCAAAGCTACCAAATACTAATTGATTGTATGTAAACTTCTGACCCACTGGGAATGTGATGAAAGAAATAAAAGCTGAAATAAATCACTACACTATTATTCTGACATTACACATTCTTAAAATAAAGTGGTGATCCTAACTGACCTAAGATAGGGTATTTTTACTACGATTAAATGTCAGGAATTGTGAAACACCTTATCCAAATGCATTAAACTCAGTTCATGTAAACTTCAACTGTAAATACCCTCAAATTAAAGCTGTCAGTCTGCACTTTAACCTCAGTCATTGTATCATTTCAAATCCAAAGTGCTGGAGTACGTACCTAAAACAACACAAAATGTGTCACTGTCCCAATACTTTTGGAACTCACCGTAAATTCCATGGAGGAATTAAATGCCACTGGGAGAAAGGCAAAGCTGATAGATGTCCACAAATCACTGGACCCTACACACACCACTAGCCAGCTTTGTTAGTACAATAATGGTCATTTTATTGAATCTGTGTTTATCACCAAATCACCTACAGTGCATTCAGAAAGTATTCAGACCACTCTACCTTTTCCACATTTTGTTACATTACAGCCTTATTCTAAAATGGATACACATTTTTTTTTAAACTCAGCAATCTACACACAATACCCATAATGACAAAGCGTAAACAGATAAGGAAAAATAATTTAATCCAGTTTAGAATAAGGCTGTAACCTAACAAAATTTGGAAAAAGTCAAGGGGTCTGAATACTTTCCGAAGGCACTGTATATAGTGAAGTTAACAAGTGGAGTGAGCAACAATGGAAAAAGGCTAAATAGAATTGAGCAATTGTTCAATTACTTTGAAATAATCTAAATATATTTAGGGTCTATAGGAAACAACACAACAGATACAATGGGGAGAACAACTATTTGATAACCTGCAAAATCGGCAGTGTTTCCTACTTACAAAGCATGTAAGTAGGAAACACTAGTAATTTTTATCATAGGTACACTCAACTGTGAGAGACGGAATCTAAAACAAAAATCCAGAAAATCACATTGTATGATTTTTAAGTAATTAATTTGCATTTTATTGCATGACATAAGTATGATCACCTACCAACCAGTAAGAATTCCAGCTCTCACAGACCTGTTAGTTTTTCTTTAAGAAGCCCTCCTGTTCTCCACTCATTACCTGTATTAACTGCACCTGTTTGAACTCGTTACCTGTATAAAAGACACCTGTCCACACACTCAATCAAACAGACTCCAACCTCTCCACAATGGCCAAGACCAGAGAGCTGTGTAAGGACATCAGGGATAAAATTGTAGACCTGCACAAGGCTGGAATGGGCTACAGGACAATAGGCAAGCAGCTTGGTGAGAAGGCAACAACTGTTGGCACAATTATTAGAAAATGTAAGAAGTTCAAGATGACGGTCAATCACCCTCGGTCTGGGGCTCCATGCAAGATCTCACCTCGTGGGGCATCAATGATCATGAGGAAGGTGAGGGATCAGCCCAGAACTACACGGCAGGACCTGGTCAATGACCTGAAGAGAGCTGGGACCACAGTCTCAAAGAAAACCATTAGTAACACACTACGCCGTCATGGATTAAAATCCTGCAGCACATGCAAGGTCCCCCTGCTCAAGCCAGCCCGTCTGAAGTTTGCCAATGACCATCTGGATGATCCAGGGGAAGAATGGGAGAAGGTCATGTGGTCTGATGAGACAAAAATAGAGCTTTTTGGTCTAAACTCCACTCGCCATGTTTGGAGGAAGGAAAAGTATGAGTACAACCCCAAGAACACCATCCCAACCATGAAGCATGGAGGTGGAAACATCATTCTTTGGGGATGCTTTTCTGCAAAGGGGATAGGACGACTGCACTGTACTGAGGGGAGGATGGATGGGGCCATGTATCGCGAGATCTTGGCCAACAACCTCCTTCCCTCAGTAAGAGCATTGAAGATGGGTCGTGGCTGGGTCTTCCAGCCTGACAACGACCCGAAACACACAACCAGGGCAACTAAGGAGTGGACTGTAAGAAGCATCTCATGGTCCTGGAGTGGCCTATCCAGTCTCCAGACCTGAACCCAATAGAAAATCTTTGGAGGGAGCTGAAAGTCCGTATTGCCCAGCGACAGCCCCGAAACCTGAAGGATCTGGAGAAGGTCTGTATGGAGGAGTGGGCCAAAATCCCTGCTGCAGTGTGTGCAAACCTGGTCAAGAACTACAGGAAACGTATGATCTCTGTAATTGCAAACAAAGGTTTCTGTATCAAATATTAAGTTCTGCTTTTCTGATGTATCAAATACTTATGTCAAATACTCATGCAATAAAATGCAAATTAATTACTTAAAAATCATACAATGTGATTTTCTGAATTTTTGTTTTAGATTCCGTCTCTCACAGTTGAAGTGTACCTATGATAAAATTACAGACCTCTACATTCTTTGTAAGTAGGAAAACCTGCAAAATCAGCAGTGTATCACATACTTGTTCTCCCCACTGTACAAGGTGGTGCCAGGTGTGTAAACACTTTTTTTTAGGGTATTGTTTAAGATGTCCTGCTATATTAGAAATGTGGTTTATAATAGTGTTTTTGCCCATTGTTAGTTTTCCAACTGGGTAGCATTGAACTCTGAATTTTTTCAGGGTAAAATCAAATCTGTTTGCATATAACCAGACATAAATTGAACATTTTACAGAATGGTTACAATAATTAGAGCACAAATTTTGCCAATCATCTCTGGAGTAAGTTACACCGCCTGGTATTATGACAAATTAGAAGATCTACAAACATGTCATAATCACCTGAAAATGTAGCAGAGAACTATACAGAGCAAAATCTCCAAATAACATTTCAACAGCTTGGTGTTGGTTTATCAATACACGTCGCCCTTTTCTCTCTTTTTCATGCATTCATTGATGTATTCTCATGTTTCCCCTTCCAGAATATCTTTTGCCACACTTTACACATGGGTAAGGTTTCTCCCCAGTATGAATTCGCATGTGTTTCACTAGTCTGGTGGAGGTGGAGAAGCGTTTGGGGCACTGTGTACAGGGGTATGGGTGTTCGCCTGTATGACTTTGTTGATGAACTTTCAGTTTACTTGCTAGACAAAGTATTCCCACATTGTTCACAATGATACGGTCGTTCCCCTGTGTGGATCCTTGAGTGTAACATCAGCTCCCCTGAGCATGCGAAGGTCTTTCCACAAATGCTATAAGTATGGTTTCTCTCCACTGTGCATCCTAATGAGTCTTGTTAGTACTTGCCGTTGAACAAATCTCTTCCCACATATTGTACACCCATAAGATCGCTCCCCAGTATGAATGCGTAAATGAGACTAAGATATCTGATGTCCTAAACCCCCTGCCACAATGTGAGCAATCATAAGGCCTTTCTCCTGAGTGAACCCGTTGGTGCTGTTTTAGACTACCCTTCGCTTTGAATCTTTTATCACACTGGTTGCAATGGAACGGCTGCATGTCTGTGTGAACACCCTTATGTCGTTTCAGGTCCGATGGGCTTCTGAAACCCTTTCCACATTTAAAGCAGATGTACTTCTTGGTTGTCTTGATTGAGGGTCTCTGTATTGTTTGACTGGATGGCAGTGAGTTCTCAGCTCCTCCAGAGTCCAGGCTCCTGCTGTCCTCCTCTGCTAGATGTTCCTTTCTGATGTGCTGCTGAAGGTTCACCTCTCTCCTGTGGGAGAATGGGCACAGGGTGCAGGAGAAGACCTGGGAGGGCATGTCACTATCCGGTTCTGCCTGTAAAAAGCACATGGAAGTACACGGAACAAAAATATAAATGCAACATGTAAAGTGTTGGTACCATCTTTCATGAGCTGAAATAAAAGACCCCAGACATTTTCCGTACGCACAAAACGTTTATTTCTTTCAAATGTTGTGCACAAATTTGTTTGCATCCCTGTTAGTGAGCAACTATCCTTTGCCAAGATAATCCAACCACCTGGCAGGGGTGACATATAAGAAGTTGATTAAATAGCATGATCATTACACAGGTGCACCTTGTGCCGGGGACAAGAATAGGCCACAGTTTTGTCACACAACACAATGCCTCAGATGTCTCAAGTTGAGGGAGCGTGCAATTGACATGCTGACTGCAGGAATGTCCACCAGAGCTGTGGGCAGAAAAGTGAATGTTTCTTTCGCTACCATTAGCCGCCTTCAATGTCATTTTAGAGAATTTGGCAGTACGTCCAACCGGTCTCACAACCACAGACCACGTGTATGGCATCATAGTGGGCGGGCGGTTTGCTGATGTCAAGGTTCCATGGTGGTGGTAGAGTTATGGTATGGGCAGGCATATGCTATGGACAATGAACACAATTGCATTTTATCAATTGCAATTTTAATATCTGTGACCAACAGATGCATATTTGTATTCGTAGTCATGTGAAATCCATAGATAAGGGCCTAATGAATTTCCTGAGGCCAATTGTGAGGCCCATTTATTTTAAAGGTAAACTATGACGAACAGATGCATATCTTTATTCCTAGTCATATGAAATCCATAGATTTAGGACTCAATGAATTTATTTCAATTGACTGATTTCCTGTAACTCAGTACAATCAATAAAATGATTGCATGTTGCCTTTATATTTTTGTTCAGTATATAAAATCAGTGCTGCTATTTTAAACTTTTCCCCCCAGATTGTTGTTGATATGTATATAGTATTTGACAAGGCAATGACCTCCAAAAAAAGGTAATCCTTGTCAAAAATCACATTACAATTTTATGACCTTTGTTTAACTAAATAACAACAAATTCTTATTTTCAATGACGGCCTAGGAACAGTGGGTTAACTGCCTTGTTCAGGGGCAGAACGACAGATTTATAACTTGATCTAGCAATCTTTCGGTTACTGGCCCAATGCTCTAACCACTAGGCTACCTGCCCCCTCAAATGAAAGAGTGGTCAATTTTGAAATGTAGTTGTGGTCGAGTAGAGTTTTAGTACAAGCTCTATGAAAAGCCCTGTTAAGGAAATAACGCACGCAATACGTTCCTAAATGTTTTAAGTCAAACACAGATCTTATCTCAAGTGATATTGGCGCAATAGAAGTTGGATTGCAGTGTGTGAGATATCTTAGGAAATGTTTACACATTTACTTCACAGGCCTCTCCGTCGTGTTTGTACTAAAATTGTAAGACAGACAACTTCTTTCAAGGTAAAAAACTAAACAAAAATCATTAAGATTGTGTTACATTTTTGTAAAATTATCCCATTAACGAATTTGGAGTCTCTATGAAGACATTCCCAAGGCAAAATGGGTTTGACAGACATCCCTCCTCTAACCACTACCTTGATAACTCCTAGAAGAACAAACCCTAATTCACACAGTGAACTATTCACCAATGTATTCAGAATGCTTTAGTATATTTCCTGCAATCAAAATCCCAAAGAAATCACTATTGTTTTCAGAAGTCCTATGCTGTTTAGCTTTCTTTTTGTTAATTTGTATGTTTACTATGCTTTTCCTTGAAGACACACTCCAAGTAGGATTGTGCCAAGCACACAATATGAATGTGTAAATGTGATTTTAAGATCTGTGATGTTCTAAACCCCACAAGGTGAGCAAACATAATGCCCTTCTCCTGTTTGAACTCGTTAGTGGGGGCAGGAGAACACCAGGAAGGGCATGTTGATTTCACAGCGAGGTAAAATGAGTACGGCTACTGTCACGGGCGGGATCTGAACCCGGGTCTCCCACAGGAGAAAAACACCTTGACAGTGAGACCAAGAGGATACTCTCTCTAAGGCCAAGGGTGAGGCAGGGCTACCTCATCACGAGACCATGAGCCTGACTCATGTCTGCTACATGTACAGTATGTACAGTATAGTGCCTCAGCTGAACAAGCAATTTAAGATAAACTGAATATTGGTCATCATGTTGGATTGTGGCCTTCTGTGCCGTAGAGGGTGAAGAAGGCATGGAAGAAATATGCAAAAATTCTACTATTCAAACTCTCAACAGTGGTTTCCTTATTTTTTAAAGTCAGCAATGCGTAGTGCATGGTCTGCATATAGGGCAAGCTGGCCCTGGACCACGGTCAACTGTTACAGTATATTGTCAAACAACTGTCATAACCCTGGCTAGCTAGCAAATTATTATTGTAAATGTACTCAAACTATTGTGGTGACTGATTACACAGCATCTTCCCAGGTGGTTCTCTATTTCAGCTGGTGACTGACACAATTATAATAGGTATTTTCAGCATGCAATGGCCAGACCACGGTCAACTCATCCAAACAGATCAGCTGGTGGTCATTCTGAAATAACCTCCGTCTCCAGTTCTCTAAACGGTCAGGCTGATACACGAGTCACGAGTCTGGCCCTGGTAGATACAACGACAACTAAAAGTCCTAATATAATACAGTTTCTCCCCAACCAGATTCATCTCCCTCTTCCTCCTTGACCTTTTTCTTCTTCTTTGACGATTCCTCTGTACACCCCCATAGAAGAAGTCAACAAAGAGCAGCTCAAGCAGATGGGTTTTTCTAGGAGGTCAACTCATTGTTACATCACATCAACTTCCCAACAATGTGGTGGTAACATTTTGAAACATGTCGGCTTCTAGGAATTGTGGTAACAGCAGTAACCTCTACCTCACCAGCTATAGAAGTAGACCTGGTTTCAACTTCAAATAGTCTACTATTTGAAATCATTTCACAATGGAACCAATAGAGTAGTCACAAAACTGCAAACCCCACCCATCTGGCACTCTAGGCAAGCTAAAGCAAACGCTAAACACATTTCAGAGATTTCAAATAGTATTTGAACACAGGTCTGAAGAGAATATATTATGAAATACTGAATTGTGTAACTTGTTAAAATCTACAATTTGGAATCTTAGTTGCCCATTGGTTACCTATAATTAGAGCTAAAATAGAATCCATGTCATATGAATTAATGTCTTACTTAATTCAACCATTAAATCCTTGGCTTTAGGGTACCAATATTCCCCCCCAAAACAGAAAAACAGACTTCACTTTTGGGGAATAGTCGACGTATTTAACTCTGACTGCTCTTATTAGAATTTCCCCATTGCAAACAGTGAAAATTATGTTTCATGCCACAAGAGGTACCGGATCCGGGAAAACTGGTTCCTGTTTCGGCAGGATCCGGCTCAAATAAGGCTCTGTTGGTGGAGTAGCTACAGCCACAATGGAAAAATAAAAGTAGCCTGACTAGTCTAATGGAAAAAGCACTGTCGCTTAACTTAATATTGTTCCAACTAGTAATAACAACCAGTTATCAATAACACAGTTTGGCAATCGCCATGAACAGTGCACAGAGGTATGTAATGTACTCTGCTCCGAATGTCCTTACCGTCAACGGCCATTGGGCGCGCGTGTAGTGATGATCCTGGTTTCTGCTGTCCAGAACTAGTGTCACGACCTCAAGCCTCCACTGAAGTTTGTTTCCAGTTTACCAAGGAAGTGAGGGTCAGAGCGGACAGGATGGTGTCAGAGTCGTAGAACAAATGATCTGGAAAAGAGGGAGAACCCAAACCAATTTTATTTACTAATACCTTGGAGGTGAATACAGTTTGTGCAACATTGAAGGTGAAGACATCTTTAACAAAACAAGGCACATTTCATTGGTGGAAAATGCAATCAAATCTAAAGAACTTCAAAGAATTTACCCCAGTGGAAATAGATAACCTGAAGGCTACCTACCTCTGTTTAGGTGTCCCAGGTGTCTTTGATGCTGTAGCAGTGTCTTCAGGTGCTCAGGGTCAGAGACAGACTGAACACACTCCTCCAGGTCAGAGAAGGCAAGGCTGAGACAAGATGTTGTCTGATGGTGAGAGAGGCAAACTTAAAAGTTAAAATGGAAAAGGAGAGTGCAGTCCAATACCAAATCAACCCCTAGCTCCTACCCACTGGAAATGTGTGAATGTTCCTTCCATCCATTGATTCATTTATTAAAGGGGGTTCATTCATTCATAACTGTAAACGCAACATTTTTCACATTTGAATTGATAGGATGAAGATGCAGTCATATCAGTACCTGTGTAAAGCTGGGTACCAGCAGCAGCTGCTCCAATCTGGAGAAAAACTCCCACACTAGAATCTGCAGTGCTGTGTCACACCAGAATCTGCAGCACTGGGAACACCTCCTTTAATGAAAATGTAGAGAGCCATTACACAGCGAGGTGAATGGTCTTGCCTATAACACTTGTTACAGTCAATATGCATTAGTTTAATAAAATACTTGTTTCATCCATTTGTACTAATATTCTTGATATTTGTCACAGTACCCAACTTGACACACAACACACACATCACATGCTTGGGAGCATTATATTCCTTTTCGGGTACATGCCTGCCTGCTTGCTCTTCAGGCTTATCCAACACTTTTGCTTGATTATGACACAGAACTACCCAATTGTGAAAAGTTAGATGTTTGATATTATCTCACCTGAAAAAAGTGCTCCCTCTTCACTGGGTCTTCCAGCAGGGTTTGGACCAGCTCCACAAAGTTAGACTTTGATGCCTCCACTTTCTTGTTTCTTTCTTGTTAAGAACTAAAATGACAAAAAAAAAAAATGTTGTATAGAGATTTAACAATCCACATACTATGTGGTGTATTGCACACAACTTAACACTTTGTGCTTTACTGTGCATGACTGGATTCTATCCAAGTGGCGTTGGATGGTTTGATGGTCCACCATGTCCTCTTCACCACAGCACAACTCAAGAACCAGCTGAAATAGCAGGCACACTTTAATATGCAGGAATGGAAACATTACACATTCAGAGTCAGAGTGTTTAATGTACAGGGTAGCAGGTGTGATTGCAGGGTTCAGTGAAAATCTTAGGCTCCGTGCTCCATGCAGGAAGAGAAATAAAATAATGAAAATGGTCATGGAAAAACAATAGAAATAGAACTATATACACAATAACAACTGTAGCAGAGATGAATTAATAAGTGTCCATTGGGGTGGAGGCAGAGTAAAGACTGTAGAGGGGAAAGGGGGAATGACCATAGGGGAGCAGCAGGCAGACTAAATTACCATTGAGCGGGTGTGGGGACCAAGTGAAATAAAAACGATAACAATTATAATAATATGTATATTATTACCTTTTTAACAACTGTAACAGTGATGAATGTATACTGACCAAAAATATAAACACAACATGTAAAGGGTTGGTCCCATGTTCCATGAGCTGAGATAAAATAACCCAGAAATGTTCCATATGCACAAAAAGCTTATTTCTCTCAAATTTTGTGCACAAATGTGTTTACATCCCGTTAGAGCATTTCTCCTTTGCCAAGATAATCCATCCACATGACAGGTGTGGCATATCAAGAAGCTGATTAAACAGCATGATCATTACACTTTGTTTAATCTTGTGCTGGGGACAATAAAAGCCCACTCTAAAATGTGCAGTTTTGTCACACAACAAAATGCCACAGATGTCTCATGTTTTGAGGGAGCGTGCAATTGGCTGCAGACAGCAGAAATGGCCAACAAAGCTGTTGCCAGAGAATTGAATGTTAATTTCTCTACCATAAGCCACCTCCAACATTGATTTAGAGAATTTGGCAGTACATTAAACTGGCCTCAGAACAACAGATCAAGTGTAACCAGGCCAGTCCAGAACCTCCACATCTGGCTTCTTCACCTGTGAGATCATCTGAGACCAATCACCCGGTCAGCTGATGAAACTGAGGAGTATTTATGTCTGTAATAAAGCCCTTTTGTGGGGGAAAATGAATTCTGATTGGCTGGGCCTGGCTCCCCAGTGGGTGGGTCTTTGCCCTCCCAGGCCCACCCATGGCTACGCCCCTGCCCAGTCATGTGAAATCTATAGACTTCGGCATAATGAATTTATTTCAATTGACTGAAATATATGAAATCGTTGCATGTTGCACATATATTTTTGGTCAGTATAATTGGGATGGGGGCAGAGTAAAAGTCATTTGAGGAGGTGGGGGGGTGAAATATCCACAGGAGGAGCAGCAGGTAAGTTAAGGGACCATTGGAGGGGTGGGGAGAAATGTTCATAAGGGGGGGCTGACCATTTAAGACAAAGGGGACACAAACTAAGAAGTCAATGACAACAGAAGTTGATCATGAAAATGTGACGAGAACAATCTTCTGTCCAAATCCCTGGCCTTCAAGATCCAGGGGCTTATGAGGAACTAAGTTCTGAATCTCACCCCACATTGGTCACTTTTACATCCTCCCAACCCTCAACATTTCCACCTCTCTCACCCTTGCTCTCAGTCCTAGAATGAGTTGGGTCCTCTGCCTGGAGCTTAACAGCTCTGGAACCATCTCTGTCACCAAAGTCACAAATTCCTCCAGCTTCCCATACTGCATCACATTACGCTGCTCAGCCACGTGCCACATGGATGCTGACATCAAGCGTATTGGTGGAACCAGGAGACACAAGGAGGATAGAGGGAGATTGAGACCCGTCATGAAAACGAAAGTGAGGAATTTGTTAACATAACTTACAACCATCAAATTAATACGGACCCCTGCAACTAGACAGGCATTTTATGAGACTCCTGTTTCCACGAATCCAGGACGAAGACCGTATAGCCAAGCTAAGGTTGGTCGGAAATTCTCTGTGCAACACCATAACAGTACCTTTCCTGTAACTCCCAGTAATAGATATCACAAATCTTTGGTTAAATTACATTTCCTGGTGTAACAATCTGCAGCTAAGTTGAACTAAGCTCATGAGGCATGTATAAGTTATATTGTTCAATAAGAAATGGGCATACAGACAATTAATTTTAAATGACTGAAAATGAAGGGCGATTCCGCGGTAACAGAATTACTGTACTACACAGAAATGTGTAATTATGGATATTAATGTCATTCTCCCTTTACAAGTTTAGACATCACAGCGCAGCACTGGAGAGTGCAGTACAATACAGCACAGCATAGTAGAATAGAGTTCAGTACAGTGCAGTATAGTAGAGTATATTTCAGTACAGTACAATATACTACAATATGCTCTACTCACTGTACTGCTTTACTCACAGTAGTATTGTACTGTACTCAGTATTGTACTGTGCTCTACTTACTGTACTGCTTTACTCACAGTACTGTATTGTACTGCTTTACTCACAGTACTGTACTGTACTCAGTATTGTACTGTGCTCTACTTACTGTACTGCTTTACTCACAGTACTCTATTGTACTGTACTCAGTATTGTACTGTGCTCTACACTGTACTGCTTTACTCACAGTACTGTATTGTACTGTGCTCTCCACACTGTACTGCTTTACTCACAGTACTGTACTGTACTCAGTATTGTACTGTGCTCTACACACTGTACTGCTTTACTCACAGTACTGTATTGTACTCAGTATTGTACTGTGCTCTACTTACTGTACTGCTTTACTCACAGTATTGTACTATGCTCTACACACTGTACTGCTTTACTCACAGTACTGTACTGTACTCAGTATTGTACTGTGCTCTACTTACTGTACTGCTTTACTCACAGTACTGTATTGTACTGTACTCAGTATTGTACTGCTTTACTCACAGTACTGTACTGTACTGTACTCAGTATTGTACTGTGCTCTACTTACTGTACTGCTTTACGCACAGTACTGTATTGTACTGTACTCAGTATTGTACTGTGCTCTACACACTGTACTGCTTTACTCACATTACTGTATTGTACTGTACTCAGTATTGTACTGTGATCTACACACTGTACTGCTTTGCACACAGTACTGTACTGTACTCAGTATTGTACTGTGCTCTACACACTGTACTGCTTTACTCACAGTACTGTATTGTACTGTACTCAGTATTGTACTGTGCTCTACTTACTGTACTGCTTTACGCACAGTACTGTATTGTACTGTACTCAGTATTGTACTGTGCTCTACACACTGTACTGCTTTACTCACAGTACTGTATTGTACAGTGCTCTCCACACTGTACTGCTTTACTCACAGTACTGTATTGTACTGTACTCAGTATTGTACTGTGCTTTACTCACAGTAGTATTGTACTGTACTCAGTATTGTACTGTGCTCTACACACTGTACTGCTTTACTCACATTACTGTATTGTACTGTACTCAATATTGTACTGTGATCTACACACTGTACTGCTTTGCACACAGTACTGTACTGTACTCAGTATTGTACTGTGCTCTACACACTGTACTGCTTTACTCACAGTACTGTATTGTACTGTACTCAGTATTGTACTGTGCTCTACACACTGTACTGCTTTACTCACAGTACTGTATTGTACTGTACTCAGTATTGTACTGTGCTCTACACACTGTACTGCCTTACTCACAGTACTGTATTGTACTGTACTCAGTATTGTACTGTGCTCTACACACTGTACTGTGCTATCCATTTGTTTCAATCCAGTACGTCTGTGGACGTTAACATCAAGGCCAGGGTGGACTGACCAAATATCAACTACTTTTCAATGTCCATGGACATCCAGTGTTGGTCGGTGCTCAGTGGTTGAGGATGCTTGTTACAGTAAATAGAAAAAGAGGGGGCTCATGGGTAGGTGTCAGTAAGAGCTGGGAGAGGTGGCATTAACTGGAGAGTGAGAAAAGGAGAGGTGTTGTCCAGAGTCATGACTGTTCTAAGACAAAAAAAACAAAAAAACATCTGATCATAACTGTACGCCAGTGGGAGGTCAGTAGCAGGTGACCAACTGTGCTTTGTGACTATTATGATTTCCCATTGTAGCCAATTCAGTTGCAGTAATTCTGTTGCTGATTTTGGGGTAATTGCATTACCAATTTGGTGATAGAATTACAAGTTTTAATCACTTAATAATTAATTAAACATTTTATATCAGTAAAAATCATTTCACATCAGTAAAATCACTATAACTTATTGGTAAGTCTACCATTACTTGTTACTTCAGTGAACTTTTGTTATTCTCCTCACGAGGGAGAGAAATTAGAAAATATATGTGGGTTTTTGGTAACAGAATTACAAGGCAATATTTCTTAAACTTTACAGAAGGTAAATAATTTATTCAAAACTAAATATAAAAGTGTTGATATTAGCTGACAGGGGTCTTTACGTCAACATTATTGTGTTTTGATGTATTTCTAATACTTTCCTGGTAGGCTAGATATTTTCCAAGACACCTTTTCTAAGACCCCATCAGTTTATCCAGAAATCAAAGCCTTTACTTATGACTCATTTTGAAGATAGATACATTTTTCAACCATCTTCTATGACTTAATTTCCTCAAAATATACTCTTAACTTTCATTTGACACTCAAATTGATATGTACCTTAACATGTTGGTGCCCATGGGTCCATTTCGATGGAAATGCCCTGAAGGAATCGCAGACGTTTTATGTCGCAACACTTTCATACAGGTGTTGACTCCACTATGTGTTTTTACCCAGTTAGCTAGTGACTAGCTGCTAGGCGTGCACTATGTGAATTTAACCAAATATTGTTTTACATACTGCCCACATTTTCCTCCTCTAATCTTGAACAGAAATACATTTTGGGTGAAGCATTTTAGGAAAACATTACTTATAAACGCCATAGACAAACCTTTTGAATCCATATCGCCAGCAAAACAAGCTGCTAATGCTGCTACGACGGTATGTTAACGTTAGGTAGCCAGCTTGGAGGCTTGAAACGTTTTCAACGTCCATGGACATCCAGTGTTGGTCGGTGCTCAGTGGTTGAGGATGCTTGTTATAGTAAATGAAAAAGAGTGGGCTCATGGGTAGGTGTCAGTAATGTTTGTTGTGACCACAAATCATGAGTCTTCAAAATAAAAGTCTCCCGTGTTGTAGCTAAGATCAAAGATTTTTTTATAACTTTGACAGACCACACCCTGTCGTTTCCAATGGGAACAAATTAGTCATAGTGGGCAGAACAAGCAAGATCCTATTGGCGCGTTCTAGCAACGTTGCATATTTCCGTTAGGGAACGCCTTCTCTGTGAAGTGCGTATGTAATAACTAATTTCGGTATTGTCACTCCTTCTAAACAACGCACGTTTTAGAAATGGAGTAAAGTCTACAAATCTTGGTCGACTCTGTTCGTAACAGATTATAGTTTTGGGAACTGAAAGTTGTATTGAGATCAAATGTTTTTATCGATGAGAAAATGTGCAGAATTTGGGCCAAAATCCATCTCGTTCCATCTTCTCCCCCTTACGGTCACTGGGCTTCTTCTAACTCCCATATTTGGTAGTGAGTGGAAACGCCAAGCGGATGCTTCACATTTATACACCCGGTGAAATATCTGTCTCATTGTTCTAGCTGTGGCTAGATCAAGTACAGCTATAGACGGAAGTGACGTAAATATCATCGTACCAAGAGCTCCAATCGCAGACATGACGACACAAGAATACCAAGGCCACTTGCACTTTCCCTTCAATTAAAGTGTTTGAGGTGAATGTGAAAAAAAGCTCGATGTGGAGATGACTAAATTCTTCGTTTCATCTAAAGATAAAACTTTTGGTCAATAGGTAGCCGAATTCTCAGGTCGCAAACGTTCCTTTTCTGTTCTAACGGAACGTTAGCGCCCCCTGATGGAGAATGTTGTTAGATCTAAGTTTGGACAGAGACAGGTCTCAGTAATGTTTGCAACAGACTTCATGATCTACCATGGTTGATATGTGATTAAAACTCATCTATGCTCAGATTTTGCAAATACTATGAATATGAGTAGGCTATTCTGATCAGATCCATTCATAAACAATATCTGTATGACATGTATAACTGCTACCGTATGACTAGTAGCTCTAGTTACTTAACTACTTTATACTTGTTTGGTTCATAAATCTGCTTTGTATCATATTACTTCAGTGTTTTCTCCACATCTTTTAAACTATCTAACTTCTACATTCCTGTTTAGAGGGCATTTCCAGTTTACTTCATTTTGATGTGTACTTTGCTGAAGATAATCTCTTACTGTAGTTGTATTTGATGTAGTTACTTAGTTGATGATATGTTCTGTTTGTTCCAGGTAACAGTGCCCCCACCCTCACCGTCCTGCCCCCTTCTAGCGAGGAGCTGTTCAGTAAAACAACAGCCACACTGACGTGTCTGGCCAACAAGGGCATCCCCTCAGACTGGACCATGAGCTGGAAAGTGGACGGGACCAGCCAGAAGCAGGAGGCCAATCCCGGGGTCCTGGAGAAGGCCAGCCTGTACAGCTGGAGCAGCACCCTGACTCTCACTGCCCAGGAGTGGACCAAGGCAGGAGGTGTGACCTGTGAAGCCCAGCAGAAATCCCAGACTCCAGTCACCAAGACCCTGAGGAGGGCTGACAGTTCTGGGTAGGACCCCTCAGTCACACACCCCTGTGGAGAGTTCCTCTGCTTTGACACCCCTGCTGATTCCTCTGCTTTGACTCTGTTCTGAGTTCAGATGTTCTCTGTCTTATTGATCACTGATATGTAGACTAACAGTGGGCTTTTCTTGAGTTCATGTGTCATTCCTCTCTGTAGACTGAGGTTGTATCTATCAGGTATGAAGAGAAGACCCAGATGCAGACCACGTTGAATAAACAATAGTTCAATGTTCCAACAGGGGCAGGCAGTAGACAGGTCAATGCAGGCAGGGGTCAGAAAACCAGAGGTCGGCAACGGTACCGGATAGCAGGCAGACTCAGGGTCTGGGTAAGGCAGAGGCAGGCGGGCTCAGAGTCAGGACAGGCAAGGGTCAAAACCAGGAGGGCAAGAAAAGAGAGACTAGAAACAGCATGAGCTGAGACACAAACCGCTGGTTGACTCGAACAAACAAGATGAACTGGCAACAGACCAACAGAGAACACAGGTATAAATACACAGGGGATAATGGGGAAGAAGGGCGACACCTGGAGGGGGGTGGAGACAATCACAAAGACAGGTGAAACAGATCAGGATGTGACAGTATCAGTGTGAGATGTGATGTGTTCTGTTTTATTACTATTGGATACTACAGGAATGTTTGCTTTGATGCTTTGATTAATGGATGAAAATAAAGGTTTCCTTTTGGAACAAATATTTTTCTTGTCTCTTTCAAAAACTAGACTTTTGATCAATATCTTGGACTCATCAATGTGACCACTCCTGTATTTATCTAAAAAGTTGTCAAAATAATATTACAAGTATCATATCTTCAAGATAGAGTCTTCTCTCACTCCAACCCCCTGGTGACAGTGCTGCTCTATTCTGGGACAAGCAGAACCACCCAGCCCTGTCTATGTAAATCTCAGTTTCACTCCCACAGCTACCAGTCTAGCAGTTGACCACTATCTGAAATACCCTGGACTGGGCCAGATGAGTGAGTGGACTGGTTTGAACCTTTATGGTGGATTCAGGGAGGAAGAAATAAATTATATGCCACCATGCAATTAATGACAGATAATTGTTATTATACTTTATGTAGATACTGTATATATGTAACAGTATCACTTTAGACCGTTCCATTGCCCATACCCGGGCGCGAACCAGGGACCCTCTGCACACATCAACAACAGTCACCCACAAAGCATCGTTACCCATCACTCCACAAAAGCCGCGGCCCTTGCAGAGCAAGGGGAACCACTACTTCAAGGTCTCAGAGCAAGTGACGTCACCGATTGAAACGCTATTTAGCGCGCACCACCGCTAACTAGCTAGCTATTTCACATCCGTTACATATAGCTCCTCCCACCAGTAGTGTAGTGATGGTTGAGCCCAGCATCATGTCTCATTCACAGATCTAACAGTCACTAACCCGCTCATTAAAATAGTTGATATAATGTTAGAAGATCACATCCATTTAAATCAGACATTTGGTTGAGGTTCATATGAGGACTTGTTTTGGGGCCTGAAGTGAATGTAACTTTGAACTAATGTTGAGGCCATAACAACTTTGTTTTACTTCTGGAGATCTTGCTTTGCAAATGGACAGGTATTGTGTTTCAAAACATCAAATAACTTTTATAGGTCATGATAACAAATACTATAAGTCATAACCATGATGATGATGAGGGTCATGTGATCTGAATGTGTCACGCCCTGATCTGTTTCACCTGTCCCTGTGATTGTCTCCACCCCCTCCAGGTGTTGCTTATTTACCCCAGTGTATTTATCCCTGTGTTTCCTGTCTCTCTGTGCCAGGTCGTCTTGTATGTTTAGTCAAGTCAACCAGCGTGTTTTTCCCCATACTCCTTTTCGATTCTCTTTTGCCAGTCTTCCTGGTTTTGACCACTGCCTGACTCTGGACTACTTTCCTGCCTGCCTGATCATCCTGCCTGCCCTGACCTTGAATCTGTCTGCCCTATTGGACTCTGAACTGGTTTTGACCTTTTGCCTGTACACAACCATTCTCTTGCCTACCCCTTTTTGGATTATTAAACATTGTAAGACTCCAACCATCTGCCTCTTGTGTCTACGAGCCTTGTGCCTTGATAGAATGATTGCTTTCTAACCATATTGTCATTCCACAGTTGACCGCATCTACTGCTCAGTGTTCCATGTCACTGTCTCTTCCCCCTCAGCACCTGTAGTAGGTCCCAGCTGTATCAGTACAGTCACTGTGCAGTCTGACTGAGATGTTTTTGTACGGCTCTGTATCACTGTGTGAACACATTACCACTGTGGTAACTCTGACAGTAGTAATATCCTGCATCTTCAGCCTGGACTCCACTGATGGTCAGAGTGAAGTCACTCCCAGATCCAGTGCCACTGAATCTAGATGGAGTCCCAGAGAAGAGGGTGCTTCCATAGTAGACCAGTAGTTTAGGAGCGCCTCCAGGTTTCTGTTGATACCAGGCTAAACATGGTTTACCTGAACTCCAACAGTCAGGATACACATCACTGCTGGCTTTACAGTTCATAGAGACTGGCTGTCCGGGGAGAACAGTTTTCACTGTAGGTGTCTGAGTCACAGTGATCTGTCCTCTAGATTCTGCAACAGAGAACAAATATCACCAAGTATTAATAAAACATTCTTAAGTTAACAACCTTTAAGTTCACTCATTGACTTTTCATTATACAAACATGGAACTTCATTTTCTTTACCCTTGAAGCAGAAAGCAAGTGTCCAGATAAAGATGGTGATAAAAGTCATGGTTGTTGTAGGTTCTGTTGTCATGAAGGACAGCTCTCAGTCATGAAGTGTTAAACTCACAGGGATATAAACACTCCCAGACCACTGAAGCATGTGCTGTCGATGCAGAGCATCATCACTATGCAAATCATCTTCTGGTCTTCTCCCCATCCACCGTTAGTCAGTAAATTTAGACCACTAAGGATCCATCAGATTAGAACTGAGATTCCATTACAATCTGATCTTGCGCCAACAATTGTCACCAAATAATCATAGAGGTCCATATTAATATGTAAATAAGTTAAGTGAATAAAAGTGTATGAATAGAATGGATATTATTGGTTTAAGGGCTATCACATATGATCACTATTACTGTTTAGCAAGACAAAATCATAATGAATAATGGGGAGAATAAAACATACATTCCTAGAGTACATCATGTTATCATAACTTTGTCTGTTGATTCGTTTTATGGTCATATGGCATGGTAACATATCTATGGAAAAGAGGAACATCATTCATTTTCCACCTCCCAGTGATTATTGCTAATGTGTCACCCCCTGCAGGGAGAGTAGTGTTAGTGCAGTGAGGCTAGAATAATGTTTTTTTATTTATTCGTTATTTTACCAGGTATGTTGACTGAGAACACATTTACAGCAACAACCTGGGGAAAAGTTACAGGGGAGAAGGATGAATGAGCCAATTGTAAACTGGGGATTATTAGGTGACTGTGATGGTTTGAGGGCCAGATTGGGAATTTAGCCAGAACACCAGGGTTAACACCCCTACTCTTACAATAAGTCCCATGGGATCTTTAATGCACTCAGAGAGTCAGGACACCCATTTTACATCACATCTGAAAGACAGCACCCTACACAGGGCAGTCACTGCCCTGGGGCATTGGGATATTTTTTAGACCAGAGGAAGGTGTGCCTCCTACTGGCCCTCCAACACCACTTCCAGCAGCATCTGGTCTCCCATCCAGAGACTGACCAGAACCAACAGGACTGCTACTCTCTCCCTCCTCTCTGATCAGACACACTGGGGCTCTGCAGGCAATCATTACAATACATGCAACCCAGCATCTCCTCTACATCTTAAGATTTCATTGTATTTATTTATCCTTTATCTAACCAGAGAAATCACATTGATATTTATATATTTTTCAAGTGAGCCCTGGTCAAGAGAGCAGCATACAGTATACACGTGAGACACAACACCACATAAAACATAACAAAGAATGGAAGTTAAAACAATGCAAAATGCATGAGAGTTTGAAAGAGAATATTTAAAAACATATGCAGTCATTGGTCAGCAGTCCTCCAATCTAGGATTTAAAATGATGATGGGGCAGAAAATCTAAAAGCCCTCTTACCAAACTCAGTTCTTGTGTTGGGAACATTATATAAAATACAGTTCTGTGATCTCAGACAGTAATGTCTATGACTCTGTAGGGTGAATAAAGTGTTTAAATATAATGGCAGTGGCCCTAATATGTCCTCATAGAAAAATGTACCAGTGAGTCTTTGACCTCACAGTTAAGGATGTGTCATGCCTGCGGCGCCAGGCTCCCCAGCATTACGCACTCCTGCCACCATCAGTACGCACACCTGCCTTTCCCCGTCACGCGCATCAGCGATTATAGGACTCACCTGGACTCAATCACCTGTTCATTACCTCCCCTATATTTGTCAGTTCAACATCTCTGTTTCCTGCTGTTGCATTAATGTTCGTATGTCGTTGTTACCCGTGTGCTGACGCTGTTCCTGTCTTGTTACCGGTCTGTTCCGCATTAAATGTTCAACTCCCCGTACCTGCTTCTCATCTCCAGCGTCGGTCCTTATAGGATGGCCATCCTGCTAACTGATTTAAGGTACAGTGATGTGTTAGAGGGTTTGTGTTGGTTACTACTCTAACAGCATTGTAGCGTGTCTAGCGTGTGCAGGTAAGATCCTGGAACATTCCAAAATATCACCATAGTCCAACAAAGGCTAGAAAGTGGCTGCAACAAGGACTTTTCTAGTTTTGAAATTAAAAACAAGACTTATTCCTTAAGAAAAAGCCCAGCTTAAGTTTAAATATTTTAGTGAGCTGTTGAATGTACCAAGTAATTTATGTTCGTAACCAACCTCATGATCGATCATGGTTGACGTGATTAAAAGTAATTTATGTTCGTAACCAACCTCATGATCGATCATGGTTGACGTGATTAAAAGTAATTTATGTTCGTAACCAACCTCATGATCGATCGTGGTTGACGTGATTAAAAGTAATTTATGTTCGTAACCAACCTCATGATCGAACATGGTTGACGTGATTAAAAGTAATTTATGTTCGTAACCAACCTCATGATCGAACATGGTTGACGTGATCAAAAGTAATTTATGTTCGTAACCAACCTCATGATCGAACATGGTTGACGTGATTAAAAGTAATTTATGTTCGTAACCAACCTCATGATCGATCATGGTTGACGTGATTAAAAGTAATTTATGTTCGTAACCAACCTCATGATCGATCATGGTTGACGTGATTAAAAGTAATTTATGTTCATATTCTGCAAATACTATAAATATAAGTAGTGTCAGAGCTTCCGGCGACGGTCCGGAGCCTCCTGCGAAGGTCTACGGTCCGGAGCCTCCAGCGAGGGCTTCCAGGAGAGGCGTCCAGTCCAGCTCCATGGCAGGAGCCTTCCTCTGTGCCGGTGCCCAGTCCAGGCACAGTGTTCAGTGTTCAGTCCAGCTCCAGGGCAGGAGCCTTCTTTTGTGCCGGTGTCCAGTCCAGCTCCAGGGCAGGAGCCTTCCTCTGTGCCGGTGCCCAGTCCAGGCACAGTGTTCAGTGTTCAGTCCAGCTCCAGGGCAGGAGCCTTCTTTTGTGCCGGTGTCCAGTCCAGCTCCAGGGCAGGAGCCTTCCTCTGTGCCGGTGCCCAGTCCAGGCACAGTGTCCAGTCCAGCTCCAGGGCAGGAGCCTTCCTTTTTGCGCCGGTGCCCAGTCCAAGCACAGTGTCCAGTCCAGCTCCAGGGCAGGAGCCTTCCTCTACGCCGGTGCCCAGTCCAGGCACGGTGTCCAGTCCAGCTCCAGGGCAGGAGCCTTCCTCTGCGCTGGTGCCCAGTCCAGGCACGGTGTCCAGTCCAGCTCCAGGGCAGGAGCCTTCCTCTGCGCCGGTGCCCAGTCCGGGTACGGTGTCCAGTCCAGCTCCATGGCCGGAGCCTTCCTCTGCGCCGGTGCCCAGTCCGGGTACGGTGTCCAGTCCAGCTCCATGGCCGGAGCCTTCCTCAGCACCGGTATCCAGTCCGGGCATGGTGACCAGCCCAGCTCCAAGGCGGGAGCCTTCCTCTGCGCCGATGTCCAGTCCAGGCACGCTGGCCAGCCCGGGTCCATGGCTGGATCCGCGGAATGAGCGGGTTCTTTGTCCCGCACCAGAGCCGCCACCGATGCTGGCGGATCCGTGAACTGGGTGGGTTCTTCGCACCGGAGCCGCCCCCGACACTAGATGCCCACCCGGACCCTCCCCTATAGAGAGAGTCCCCACCTTTGAGGGGGGTACTGTCACGCCCTGACCATAGAGAGCCTTTTTATTCTCTATTTTGGTTAGGTCGGGGTGTGACTAGGGTGGGTAATCTATAGGTTGTTTATTTCTATGTTGGCCTGGTATGGTTCCCAATCAGAGGCAGCTGTTTTTCATTGTCTCTGATTGGGGATCATATTTAGGCAGCCATTTCCCCACTGTGTTTTGTGGGATCTTGTTTATGTGTAGTTGCCTGTGAGCACTTAATTTACTTCACGTTTCGTTCGTTCTTTATTGTTTTTGGGAGTTTCATTCAATAAACATGTGGAACCCATATCACGCTGCGCTTTGGTCCGAATGTTATTACGACGATCGTGACAAGTAGGCTATTCTGATCAGATCCGTTCCTAAACAATATCTGTATAACATGTATAACTGCCACCATATGAGTAGTAACTCTTATCACTTTATCACTCTTACCACTTTATACTTGTTTGGTTCATAAATCTGCTTTGTACTGTATCATATTACGTTTAGTGTTTTTACTACTTTGACTTTGCTGAAGATAAGCTCTTACTGTAACTTTACTTTATGTAGTTTCTTAGGTGAATGTATTCATGGATGCCAAAGGAAGCCAGGCTTCCCCAAAACATTGACCAGAAAATAGAGTGGAGAAAGCAACCTCGTGAGACACATCGCCCCTCTGTGAAGCACATCAATCTGAAGCTGTCTGGTCAGTAACGTATGACATTGTTGCATCCCGTAACATTGAATACAAGGGAAGCCAGCAAGCATTTGACCTCACTTGATTACAAAAAAAATTGATTCAAATTGCCAATCCGCATTGAGCTAAACTGAGTGAGCTCAACAGTGAATGGTCCTGGTGCACCAAAATAAAGTGTAAAGAGAAACCAGTTTGGATTTGGCTTCAGACCAATCACATCACCCCAAAAGCCAAAAGTAATTTACAGAAAACTTGAATTGTTGCATCTCGTTGTGTTCCGGTGGTTTGCTAGCTAGCTAAAATAGTCAATTTCCTAATTTAATAAGCCATAAATGGAATTAGGGATTTGGACTTGTAGTTCTCCGTACTGGCCAATGATCAACGTCAATTCTGATCCAACTATAAATTCACACATTGTGCCCCTGGACTGAAAGGATGGAAGATCCACACGTTGCTAGATGTAGTAGGCTAATTTTAACTAGCTGGCCTGGCATTTTAGCCAGGTAGCCTAGAACAACAAACTAAAACTGTGTACTGTATGATGACAGAGTCATAGACCGTTTAGGCAACATGAAAGAGGAGGATGGAGTCCCAGAGTAGGGTGAGTCAACATGTTTTTTCTACTTGTGTGTACACACACACACACACACACACAGACAAATCATATTTAGTTTATTGGACTAAATAGTTTTAGGTATCTTTTAGTTGTCACTGTATTAGACTAAGCATAGGTGATTAGATGTTGAAATAGTGCTGGAATAGTGTGCCTGTTTTCTTTTGGACTTGGGGTACCTCTGTGGTTCTAAAACTTTTAGTTGTTTAGTCGTCCAAAAATATTGGAAACATTAACTTGCTTGACCATGCTCAGGGTCATGTAACTGTGTTAAATGCAATATATTTTGTGGACTTCACCACACAGATGTTGCTTTCCAGTCTTGTGATGAAACAAAGATATGATTGAATTTATTCTGCCACTAAGTCTTCTTAGTGGCAGAATATATTTAAATGTAAAACCTCAATACCCTTAAAACCTAGCAGTAAAACCCGGTAATGGTTCCAATCGTTTTTTCACCATTCATTTTTTGCATCTGGGATTTTAGAACTACTTCATATAAGGTCTGTGTTTGGTGTAGGCTTACCCTGGCGTGACGTTTTCATAACCGTGTAATTCTATCGGACAAGGTACGTTTTTATCAATGTATTCGCCTCAATTTACTCAAAAGAATTCTAAATGCAAAGTAGCAACAGAGAAGACCCCAGCAAGACTACAAATTCATGCAGGAAACTCCTGCATGTCATCTCTAGCCAACACTGTCGTCAGCTACCGTTCACCAGCGCAACCAGAGACCTGTCCAATCCATTAACTTCTTACGCCCTCTATCTGTTTTAGCTAGCCACTGACTTCACTTTAGCTAGATCGTTAGCAGAGCAATAGATCCAAATATAATTTTGTTTTATTTAGCCTAGATAATTGTTTGTACAGTGTCGAATTTGGTGTCTATTTCAGACGCTATTGCCTCTTTCAAGGATGAGCATTAAAGGGGAGAAGACCACCATAATTCTGGCAACGTGGAGAAGTGCAGCTATAGTGAAGGTCAATTTACCGGTTTGGTCAGGGCCAGCATGTAGGATCAAGTTTGTCTTGTATTGATGAGTGTAGCTATTAAGTTAAAGCATCTTAGCAATACAATGTGTTCTATGCAGTTGTCAAAATTCTACAAGAAAAGAGCCACTTAATCAATTATATATTAACCAGACTTTGATGCGTGATAACTCAGTTCTAGAATGTTGTCATTGATGAGAATGTTTCTAAAACTCTATTGACATTCAGACTTGACTTTGTTTAGACATCCAGCCTGTACTGTAGTTTCATGATTAGTGATAAAATCCCAAGGCATCAATTAAACGTTTATGGAATAACTGCACTTGGCCTCATGTGAAAATGACAGCTTATTAAATATGCTACAGCACGTTTACAACATATATAGCTTATTTATATAGCACATTTCTCACAACTAATGCAATTTAAGGTGATCAAAGTCATGCATTGAAAGGCATATGGCACTTAACATCCTTCCTCTTGGCAGGTCTCATTAGGTGACTAAAGCAGCCTTTCTTAAAGTATGGATCGCTACCCAAAGTGGGTCGCAACGTGTCAGAGTAAATGTATAATTATTTAATTGATTTGGCCAAGTGCAACTGTGCTCACGGTTTAGCAGCGGTATCTCAGCTCAGTTTGGCAGCTGCGCGAGTTGGAGGAAGATGTGCGCCTAGTCTTTTACCGGATCCTTTTTCTGCAGTTTTCTTGAAGATCACTCCGCGACCCACACGCTGCAGCTCTGTTTTTCAGCAGCAGATGATGTGCTGTCAGCCGCTGACTCACATGCTGACCAGACCTGACACGTCGCGTGCGCGAGCGTCGCTTAATACATTTAGAAATCCATGTTATTCAATTATTGCACCCACACTGCTCGCGCGCGCCAACGAGCGTCTGCGTTGCCAAGGGCTAAAATAGAAGTCCTTTCTAATTCTGACGCAGATCGCGCTGAAAGTCCTGCCTTCCCTTCTCCTCATTGGTTTATAGAAGCAGGTACCCACATGCCATCTTCTCATTGGTTATACCCACGTGTGTGATTGAAAGACAAACTGTTTTGCCGGTAATATGAACTTTTAGATGCCAATCACCCATATAAGTTCAAAGATGAAAAAGCCTGGAAGGAGAGATGACTAGAAACAATTCGGTTGGCCGTTTTGTGTGGATTAATTGGCGGAGTAGAGGAGCTTGTGCATTTCAGGTAAAATAACAACTCAATGTTAATATCCCAGGACAAATTAGCTAGCAACAGCAAGCTAGCTAAATAGGACAAATTAGCTAGCAAGTGCAAGGTAACTAGCTAAATTGCCATACATGTTTAATACTTTCGACCTGTCCCCAAATTAATTGGTTCAGTTTGTTTTGATATTTTAACCTGCGTGTCGTGATCGCGTTTGGTGTAGGGGGACAAAATAAATTTATGCACGATAGTGCAAGATGGCGCACAGCCGGTTTGGGTTCCTGTCAGTGTTACCAACTTAATGACTTTGTCGCTATATTTAGCGAGTGTTCAGACCTCTCTAGCGACACATTTCCAAATAATCGACTAGCGACAAATCTAGCGACTTTTTCTGGTGTTATTGGAGACCTTTGGAGATTGAAGTGAAAACATGTATCGCTCTTACTCTTCTCAACGAGCAGCGGGTGCTTCCATGGGCCCCACCCCGTCCCAAAGCACTCACAGGCGGCCCAGTCCTCGCGCAGCAGTCCCTCCCAGCTGCAGTCAGAGCAGGAGATGTTCACCCCTCCGCATCCAGACTGCAAATGAATCGCGCATGCAGGAAGCTGCCGCTGGCTGATGCAGGGCGGGATGTAAATGTAAAATATTCTTTGTCTAAAATAAATGATTGCACAAAAATAAATCACTGCATTTGACTCACACTGCCTCAGTCACTTACTTACCTTGTCCACTGTGTGTGTGCCTCTCTGTGACATAAGCTAAACATCTAGCTGGCCAGCTCATCATGTCTCAGTCTAAACTGTACACTCAAATTGTAATGCATCTGTGTGTAGCTGGTGTAGATGAGTCAGGCGCAGGACAGCAGATATGAGTAATGTACGCAATTCTACTCCAACAAAATAATCATAATAAACGTAAATAAACCAAGGCCACAATAATGGACTGCAATGCAATAATCACAAATGGAAAATGAAAAGTGGATCGGGCGATGGCTAGAAAACCTCGACCGCCCGAACAAGGAGAGGGACCGACTTTGGCGGAAGTCGTTACAAAAATACAGAAAGGAGTGGGAATCAAACCCTGAATTCAAAGGCTGGTTGAACCCGTTTATTGTAGATGATACACAGGAATACTGCCTGTATTGTAAGGCTGATTTCTACGCCAAACTTAGTGATGTAAAAAAACATACTCGAAAGGCAAATCCTTATAACAGTTCCACCCAAAACAAGCTGCCATTTATTGTTAAAAAAATGACTCTGCAAAAAAGGCTGAGGCCACCATGGCATTAGCTATCGCTGAACACTGTTCCATGCTGGCATGTGATCACATTGGAGATGCATGTAGAGCTGCTTTCTCAGACTCCGCTGCTGCTATCCACTTCAAAATGCACAGGACAAAGTGCACAGAAATGATTAACGGTGTTCTAGCACCATACTTTCTGAAAAAGTTGGTCACAGATGTGGGTGACCAGCGTTTCAGCCTCTTCCTCGATGAGTCCACGGATGTAAGTGTTTCTAAGTACCTGGGGGTTGTGATAAAGTACTTTAGTGACACCAAGCAGACAATTGTATTGTCATATATATATATATATATATATGTAAACATTCATACACATAGCTCATATATTATACAGCGCCAAGCCAATGACTCAAGTCATCTTACTTACCCCTGCTAAAACAGGAACCAGCTCACTCACCCAGCAATAAAACTACACCCCTAAAACTACCCCCCTCAGCTCTGTTGTCCTGCCTCACGACCCCCACTGACACACAAATATCTCCTTACATAAACACACACATCTCAACCCCCCTCTACTGGTCGGGTGCTCAGAACAGAAGATTCTGCTGTGCACCAATGGGGCTCCTGCTCTGGCCAGAACAGGTCCGCCTCCAACCCTTCAGGACCATCCAGAAGGCGACAAGACTCTACCTACTTTATTCTATGTATAAAAATGATTGTAACCTTTGTATAGGTCTCTTTTTCACCTGACTCCTTACCGAGTTATATGAACTAGATCTGTGCACGTAAAACTGCGGGACATGATATCTTTTGACTCATTAAAACTGCCTTTTGTTACAACTGAAATCCACTCTGTCCAGCGTCCGTGATTTGGTCTCGACTCTCCAGTATTTGAACACTAACAGTATCAACATTTCTGGGGCTTGTTGTGTTGGAAGGAGGAGATGCCAAATCTAATCTAATTCCTCTAAGTGTTTTCTTAAAAAAGAGAAACTCCTGGGGATAGGGACTGACAATGCCTTTGTTCTGACGGGGATTAACAATGGGGTCCATAAAGTGCTGAAGGAGGAGTATGGCCTCAAATATCTGTTTCTTATTCGCTGTGTGTGCCACTCTGCAGCTTGCTGTAAGTCCTGCTTCCAATAACACCATCCCCGTAGTGTGGAGAACTTCTAACTGGTTTTCAGTGTCTCCAAAGCGCAGGGAGGCCCACTCAACTGTGGGGAGAAATCTTTACAGATAACCAAGGTGTGTGCCACACATTGGCTCTCCATAGAACCTTCGGTTTCACGCATTTTGGACCAGTGGGAGGAGCTTAGGCTGCATTTCACAGTCACCAAGTCCAGTGAACACTGCTACATGGCTGAGGTTTTCTACTCTATGTACAGTGATCCTCAAAGAGGAGAGCAAGTAGATCCTCTTAAGCTACTTGACAGCTTGGTTCGCCTGATCAAGTCTGTGAGCAGCAGGATGCTGAATCCACTGGCAAATGTTGATGTACTCAAAGGGCCAATAGATGGATACATCTGTCCCAAACCGTACCTTGGTTACCTTTTTAAGTCAAAGGCAGCTGAGTTCCACCTTGCACCTGAGGATGAAAACAATGTCAGAAAGCGGTGTGTAGCCTTCACCATCTCCCTCATTAATGAGTTGAGGGTGAGACTGCCGGACAAGCATTGCAGTACATGTCAGTTTTCAATGTGGAGGAAACTATAAAGCACAATAAGAGCCCTGGAGAAAGAAAAAAATAGCCAAGGTCCTTGGCGACTCAAATGCGGAGATAGACAAGATTGTCCAGCAATGGCGTGCCATCCATCTTAGTAAATGGAATGAGACAAAAAACACACTGGGCTTCTGGAGTGAGATTTGGAAGTTCAGGGATGCAGCTGATATCAACCCGTTTCAAGAACTTGCCATGGCTGCTGTGTCTGTGTTGTCCTTGCCAAACTTGAATGCTGAAGTCGAGAGTGTATTCAGCCAGATAAGTGTGGTAAAAAGCAAACTTAGAAATCGGATGTCCTTGCAGACCCTTAACTCCATCCTGTACATTCGATATGGACTGAAGCTGTCTGGTGAGGCTTGCTATGAGCAACAGCTGCCTGATAATGTTTTGCAGCTTTTTGGCACATCAGCTGCTTACTCATTTAAGTCAGCTCCCTCAGTTGCTGAACCTGCCATAGAGAGCCCTGACCAAAATGACGATGACCCACTCTTTCTGTGAGCCAGCACAGCCTGTATGGGGTGGAGGGGGGTCTGGAAAAAAAATCTATTAACTTGAATTAGGGCCAGACTAGTTACCATAATTTTCTCACATTGCCATTGACAGTTTTTTCTATTGTCTCTTTTTGGTCCATTTAGATTATTAATGTAGATTGTATACAAAAAAATAAATAAAATGTAATGGTTAAAAATGTTCATGTTTTACTGTGACCTGTTGTAGGCTCCTAAGTGGACCATAAGGTTAAAAACCAAGCAAAATTAAGAAAACTGAACTTTAAAAAAAACTATTGTGTTACTTTTACCGGTCCCAAGCCCGGATAAAGGAGGAGGATTGGAATTGTGACATTAAAAAAACATTAATGGACAAAGTTCATTTGTAGTTCTAAACATATTTAGGGTGTTTTTTACTCACTTTTTGTCTCTCCCACGACTTTATTCCTCTCTCCTACAGCATCCATCACACTTACATGCACATGGCCAATTATGCAAATTAGGCGATGATGTCATTTAGCGACTTTTAGGACAGCCAATAGCTATTTTCCTTACTGAGGAGTTGGCAACACTGCGCTGACTTGTCATTCTCACTCGCCATCACTTACCTCTGTCATCAAATTGACTCAAGCTAGCTGCAAGTTCTGACTGGGCTCAATCGTCATGAAACGCAAATAAAGTGATGAGTTTCTCTCGCTTGGTTTTGTACAAGCTTTGAGAAATAACGAGGATTGCCCGCAATGTGTTTTCTGCGGGGAAGTGCTAAGTAATGAGTCTCTCAAAATGAACAAATTAAAACGACACGTCTTGACCAAACATCCACAGTATGACGGTAAACCCAGGGAGTTCTTTCAGAACAGGGCAGAATTCTTCAGGAAACAGTGCTTCGACAGTGGAAGAGTAAGTCAACTAACAAGGCATTGTTGTCATTTAATAACAGGTGATAATAAGCAGAAATAAGGGAGCACCATCTCTCATAGAAGTAGATGTGAGTTTGTCTTTCAAACGATCCCCTCATACTCAGCTAATAGCTAACGTTACCCAAAGCAAGCTAGCAAGATACTGATAGTGCGACCCTAAGTAACAGTACAGATGAAGATGAAAAATTATCAGGCCTACTGTACATCTTACTGTAGAAATTATTGTTGAAAACAAGTCTAGGCTGGAACTGTTGCTGTTAAAATACAAGTCATCTTTTTTATTCTAAATAAAATGATTTAACACATCACACAGATGTAGACCATAACACACACACAGCTGATAAGATAAATCAAGAGTAGTTCATATTTAGATTTAAAAAAAAATGTAAATAGTTTGTTGGAAGGGATTTTTGACAAGAGGCTTTCTCTGCCCCTCTAACAGGCATTCAAAGGGAACAGAGCTATCCTCAAAGCTTCATACCAGGTGAACCTAAATATAGCCAAGACAACGAAGCCCCACATTATAGGAGAGGAGCTCATCAAACCCTGCCTGAGGGATGTCTGTGTATCTCTGAGTGAGGAGGCAGCAAAAAAAGTGGACTCAGTCCCACTTTCCAATGGCACAGTGGGCAAAAGAGATGTCAGTTGACATACAAGCATCTGTGATAGAAAAGATGAAACCGCACAAGAAATTCTCTCTTCAATTAGATGAGTCAGATGTGGCTGAAATTCCACAGTTGGTGGTATATGCAAGATGCGTATTTGATGATGATGATATCCAGGAGGACTTTATTTTCTGTGACCATCTACAAACAACAACAACAAGGGGAGATTACATTTTTAGGGTGGTAGACACTCATTTGAAAGACTTACAAATTGACTGGGCAAATTGTGTTGGGATTTGCACTGATTGTGCAAGATGCATGACTGGGTCCAACTCCGGATTCATAGCTCATGTCCTGCAGAGTGGTGTGAAACTGACACATTGTATTCTGCACAGGGAGTCTTTGGCCAGCAAAGCATTACAACCTAACCAAGGGGCTGTTTTCGACTCAGTCGTAAAGATGGTGAATCTGATCAAGAAGAGACATCTTCAAACAAGGCTGTTCAGAGAGCTTTGCAAGGAGATGGGAGCAGACCATGAGCACCTGCTCTTTCATTGTGTCCAGGGGGAGGGTCCTGGAGAGGCTGTGGGAACTGAGAGAGGCGGAGAGGTGGTTCTGGCCTATCTAGAGAAAGAGGACAGCGACCTTGCAGACCTCTTCTGTGACAAACTGTGGTTGGCTTGGCTGGCTTACCTGGTTGACATTTTCAGATGGCTCAATGAGTTAAACTCAAGCCTCAAGGGCAAGGAATCAACCATTTTGGAGCCTGAAGATTGCATCAGAGGATTCACTGCACCCCTGGGATTGTGGCAGTCACAGCTGAAGGCTGGAGCATATGGCATGTTCCCTGTTCTGTCAGCTCACATGCAGCAGATAGATTTCCCCCTATGTGAAGCCGTGAAGAAGGACATGGCTGAGTACATGGCCAGCCTGCAGCAGAACTTTGACCCGTACTTTTCTAACCCACAGAGATCTCAAACTTAAATGGGGGAGGTATCCCTTTCAAGCAGTCTGCCAGAGATGGAGGCCTTAGTGACACTACAAGCAATGGCAGCGAGGTGTTTTTTGAGGCAAACACACTCACACAGTCCTGGGTTGCTCATCTACAGCAGGAAGGGGTCTCCTGCCTGACTGAGAAAGCAGTAGATGTTCTGGTCCAGTTTGGCACCACATACCTATGCGAGTCAGGGTTCTCAACTCTGGCATACTTAAAAAACAAGTACAGAAACAGACTCAATGCTGAACATGACCTCAGGGTTGCACTGTCAAACTGAGCCCAGAATAGACCTGCTTGTTAAACTTCAACCAGCCACACCTCTCATTAGGAGTATGTGTGTGTGCTGGTCTACATCTGTGTGCTACATCTGTGTGATGTGATCAATCAGTTTATTCCAGTTAAGAATATAAATTATTTATTTTATTTTAACAGCAACAGTTACAACCTATTCTTTTTTTCAACAATAATTTCTACAATGAGATATACAGTATGCCTGATTTATTTATGTAATGTATTTATTTATTTTTGTTCACAGGAGGTTGGTGGCACCTTAATTGGGGAGGACAGGCTCATGGTAATGGCTGGAGTGGAATTGTATCAAATACATCAATCATATGGTTTCCAGGTGTTTGATGCCATTCCCATTTGCTCCTTTCCAGCCATTATTTTAAACCTTCCTCCTCTCAGCAGCCTCCTGTGGTTCTGTTATACATCTGTGTGATGTGATCAGTCAGTTTATTCCAGTTCAGAATGAATTAAATGACTGACAGTCTGTGTTTTTCCTCTATACAGACACATTGTCTAACCTAACCTAACAACTTCCGGCGCCGACAGAGATGGCCGCCTCGCTTCGCGTTCCTAGGAAACTATGCAGTTTTTTGTTTTTTTTACGTGTTATTTCTTACATTAGTACCCCAGGTCATCTTAGGTTTCATTACATACAGTCGAGAAGAACTACTGAATATAAGATCAGCGTCAACTCACCATCAGTACGACCAAGAATATGTTTTTCGCGACGCGGATCCTGTGTTCTGCCTTACAAACAGGACAACGGAGTGGATCCTATGCAGCGACCCAAAAAAACGACTCCGAAAGAGAGGGAAACGAGGCGGTCTTCTGGTCAGACTCCGGAGACGGGCACACCGTGCACCACTCCCTAGCATTCTTCTTGCCAATGTCCAGTCTCTTGACAACAAGGTTGATGAAATCCGAGCAAGGGTAGCATTCCAGAGGGACATCAGAGACTGTAATGTCCTTTGCTTCACTGAAACATGGCTCACTGGAGAGACTCTATCCGAAGCGGTGCAGCCAACGAGTTTCTCCACGCATCGCGCTGACAGAAACAAACATCTTTCTGGTAAGAAGAGGGGCGGGGGCGTATGCCTCATGGCCAACGTGACATGGTGTGATGAAAGAAACATACAGGATGTCACGGTCGTCCTCCTCTTCGTCTGAAGAGGAGAGGCGAGAAGGATCAGAGGACCAATATGCGGCGTGGTAAGTGTCCATGGTGAATCTTTAATAAAGAAAGACTGAACACTATGCAAAAGAGTAACGAAAACAATAAACCAAATACGACCGTGAAGCTACAAAATGAGACCTGTGCAGACACAAGCCACTAACATAGACAATCACCCACAAACAAACAGTGCAACCCAGGCTACCTAAGTATGATTCTCAATCAGAGACAACTAATGACACCTGCCTCTGATTGAGAACCATACTAGGCCGAAAACATAGAAATGCCCCAAAACATAGAAAAACAAACATAGACTGCCCACCCAACTCACGCCCTGACCATACTAAATAAATACAAAACAACGGAAATAAAGGTCAGAACGTGACAGTACCCCCCCCCAAAGGTGCGGACTCCGGCCGCAAAACCTTGACCTATAGGGGAGGGTCTGGGTGGGCGTCTGTCCGCGGTGGCGGCTCTGGCGCGGGACGCGGACCCCACCTCATCATTGTCTTAGTCCGCCTTATTGTCCGCCTCCGTGGCTCTCTCAGCATGACCACCCCTCTCAATGACCCCACTGGACAGAGGGGCAGCTCGGGACAGAGGGACAGCTGCTCGGGACAGAGGGACAGCTGCTCGGGACAGAGAGACAGCTGCTCGGGACAGAGAGACAGCTGCTCGGGACAGAGAGACAGCTGCTCGGGACAGAGAGACAGCTGCTCGGGACAGAGAGACAGCTGCTCGGGACAGAGAGACAGCTGCTCGGGACAGAGAGACAGCTGCTCTGGGCAGAGGGGCTCCGGCAGCGGCGCCGGACAGGCGGGAGGCTCCGGCAGCGGCGCCGGACAGGCGGGAGGCGCCGGACAGGCGGGAGGCTCCGGCAGAGGCGCCGGACAGGCGGGAGGCTCCGGCAGAGGCGCCGGACAGGCGGGAGGCTCCGGCAGAGGCGCCGGACAGGCGG
The DNA here is from genome assembly GCF_013265735.2 of Oncorhynchus mykiss. NCBI lineage: Eukaryota > Metazoa > Chordata > Actinopteri > Salmoniformes > Salmonidae > Oncorhynchus > Oncorhynchus mykiss. The sequence goes on from NC_048579.1 coordinate 61,880,890, forward strand.
GAGGCTCCGGCAGAGGCGCCGGACAGGCGGGAGGCTCCGGCAGAGGCGCCGGACAGGCGGGAGGCTCCGGCAGAGGCGCCGGACAGGCGGGAGGCTCCGGCAGCGGCGCCGGACAGGCGGGAGGCTCCGGCAGCGGCGCCGGACAGGCGGGAGGCTCCGGCAGCGGCGCCGGACAGGCGGGAGACTCCGGCAGCGGCGCCGGACAGGCGGGAGACTCCGGCAGCGGCGCCGGACAGGCGGGAGACTCCGGCAGCGGCGCCGGACAGGCGGGAGACTCCGGCAGCGGCGCCGGACAGGCGGGAGACTCCGGCAGCGGCGCCGGACAGGCGGGAGACTCCGGCAGCGGCGCCGGACAGGCGGGAGACTCCGGCAGCGGCGCCGGACAGACAGGACCACCTGCAGGGAGGAGACAGAGAGACAGCCTGGTGCGTGGGGCTGCCACAGGAACCACCAGGCTGGGAAGACCTTCAGGAGGCTTGGGGTTAAGAGGAGGCACCTGAAAGACCGGGCTGTGGGGGAGCACTGGAGCTCTGGTGCGCAACCTTGGCACCACTTCCCCAGGCTGGATAACCACTCTAGCCCGGACCGTCCAGAGTGCAGGCACAGGTTGAACCGGGCTGTGGGTAAGCACGGGAGATCTAGTGCTTACTACACGCACCTCTCCCTTCGGCTCCATTCCCACAGTCGCCCGGTACGAGCGGAGCGCGGGCAGAGGACGCACTGCACCCTCCCAGCGCCCCGGAGACACAGCACGCAGAGCCGGCGCAGGATACCCTGGGCCAAAACTGCGTACCGGCGACCAGACCCGCTGAGCAGGCACCATACGCCCTGGCTCGATGCCTGCACTCGCATGACACTCTCGGGGGGCTGTCCTATAGCGCACCGGGCTATGGACACGTACTGGCGACACCGTGCGCTTAACCGCATAACACGGTGCCTGCCCAGTATCTTGCTGCTTATAATAAGCACGAGGAGTGAGCGCAGGTCTGCTACCTGGCTTAGCTCCACCCCTCGTGTGCCCCCCCCCAAAATTTTTTTGGGGCTGTCTCTCGTACCTGTCGCACTGCCGTGCTGCCTTCGCCAACCTCATTCTCCTGTAACCTTCCTTGCACTGCTCCATCGAATCCCAGGCGGGCTCCGGCACTCTCCCTGGGTCGATGGCCCATCTGTCTATCTCCTCCCAAGTTGTGTAGTCCTGTGAAGCCGGCCGCTGTTGTTGTTGCTGCCGCTGCTGCTGCTGCTGTCGTCGCTGCTTTCTACCACGCCGCTTGGTCCTTGGTTGGTGGGTGATTCTGTCACGGTCGTCCTCCTCTTCGTCTGAAGAGGAGAGGCGAGAAGGATCAGAGGACCAATATGCGGCGTGGTAAGTGTCCATGGTGAATCTTTAATAAAGAAAGACTGAACACTATGCAAAAGAGTAACGAAAACAATAAACCAAATACGACCGTGAAGCTACAAAATGAGACCTGTGCAGACACAAGCCACTAACATAGACAATCACCCACAAACAAACAGTGCAACCCAGGCTACCTAAGTATGATTCTCAATCAGAGACAACTAATGACACCTGCCTCTGATTGAGAACCATACTAGGCCGAAAACATAGAAATGCCCCAAAACATAGAAAAACAAACATAGACTGCCCACCCAACTCACGCCCTGACCATACTAAATAAATACAAAACAACGGAAATAAAGGTCAGAACGTGACACAGGAACTCAAATCCTTCTGTTCACCTGATTTAGAATTCCTCACAATCAAATGTAGACCGCATTATCTACCAAGAGAATTCTCTTCGATTATAATCACAGCCGTATATATCCCCCCCCAAGCAGACACATCGATGGCTCTGAACGAACTTTATTTAACTCTCTGCAAACTGGAAACGATTTATCCGGAGGCTGCATTCATTGTAGCTGGGGATTTTAACAAGGCTAATCTGAAAACAAGACTCCCTAAATTTTATCAGCATATCGATTGCGCAACCAGGGGTGGAAGGACCTTGGATCATTGTTACTCTAACTTCCGCGACGCATATAAGGCCCTGCCCCGCCCCCCTTTCGGAAAAGCTGACCACGACTCCATTTTGTTGATCCCTGCCTACAGACAGAAACTAAAACAAGAGGCTCCCACGCTGAGGTCTGTCCAACGCTGGTCCGACCAAGCTGACTCCACACTCCAAGACTGCTTCCATCACGTGGACTGGGAGATGTTTCGTATTGCGTCAGACAACAACATTGACGAATACGCTGATTCGGTGAGCGAGTTCATTAGAACGTGCGTTGAAGATGTCGTTCCCATAGCAACGATTAAAACATTCCCTAACCAGAAACCGTGGATTGATGGCAGCATTCGTGTGAAACTGAAAGCGCGAACCACTGCTTTTAATCAGGGCAAGGTGTCTGGTAACATGACCGAATACAAACAGTGCAGCTATTCCCTCCGCAAGGCTATCAAACAAGCTAAGCGCCAGTACAGAGACAAAGTAGAATCTCAATTCAACGGCTCAGACACAAGAGGCATGTGGCAGGGTCTACAGTCAATCACGGACTACAGGAAGAAATCCAGCCCAGTCACGGACCAGGATGTCTTGCTCCCAGGCAGACTAAATAACTTTTTTGCCCGCTTTGAGGACAATACAGTGCCACTGACACGGCCTGCAACGAAAACATGCGGTCTCTCCTTCACTGCAGCCGAGGTGAGTAAGACATTTAAACGTGTTAACCCTCGCAAGGCTGCAGGCCCAGACGGCATCCCCAGCCGCGCCCTCAGAGCATGCGCAGACCAGCTGGCCGGTGTGTTTACGGACATATTCAATCAATCCCTATACCAGTCTGCTGTTCCCACATGCTTCAAGAGGGCCACCATTGTTCCTGTCCCCAAGAAAGCTAAGGTAACTGAGCTAAACGACTACCGCCCCGTAGCACTCACATCCGTCATCATGAAGTGCTTTGAGAGACTAGTCAAGGACCATATCACCTCCACCCTACCTGACACCCTAGACCCACTCCAATTTGCTTACCGCCCAAATAGGTCCACAGACGATGCAATCTCAACCACACTGCACACTGCCCTAACCCATCTGGACAAGAGGAATACCTATGTGAGAATGCTGTTCATCGACTACAGCTCGGCATTCAACACCATAGTACCCTCCAAGCTCGTCATCAAGCTCGAGACCCTGGGTCTCGACCCCGCCCTGTGCAACTGGGTACTGGACTTCCTGACGGGCCGCCCCCAGGTGGTGAGGGTAGGCAACAACATCTCCTCCCCGCTGATCCTCAACACTGGGGCCCCACAAGGGTGCGTTCTGAGCCCTCTCCTGTACTCCCTGTTCACCCACGACTGCGTGGCCACGCACGCCTCCAACTCAATCATCAAGTTTGCGGACGACACAACAGTGGTAGGCTTGATTACCAACAACGACGAGACGGCCTACAGGGAGGAGGTGAGGGCCCTCGGAGTGTGGTGTCAGGAAAATAACCTCACACTCAACGTCAACAAAACTAAGGAGATGATTGTGGACTTCAGGAAACAGCAGAGGAAGCACCCCCCTATCCACATCGATGGAACAGTAGTGGAGAGGGTAGCAAGTTTTAAGTTCCTCGGCATACACATCACAGACAAACTGAATTGGTCCACTCACACAGACAGCATCTTGAAGAAGGCGCAGCAGCGCCTCTTCAACCTCAGGAGGCTGAAGAAATTTGGCTTGTCACCAAAAGCACTCACAAACTTCTACAGATGCACAATCGAGAGCATCCTGGCGGGCTGTATCACCGCCTGGTATGGCAACTGCACCGCCCTCAACCGTAAGGCTCTCCAGAGGGTAGTGAGGTCTGCACAACGCATCACCGGGGGCAAACTACCTGCCCTCCAGGACACCTACACCACCCGATGTCACAGGAAGGCCATAAAGATCATCAAGGACATCAACCCCCCGAGCCACTGCCTGTTCACCCCGCTATCATCCAGAAGGCGAGGTCAGTACAGGTGCATCAAAGCTGGGACCGAGAGACTGAAAAACAGCTTCTATCTCAAGGCCATCAGACTGTTAAACAGCCACCACTAACACTGAGTGGCTGCTGCCAACACACTGACACTGACTCAACTCCAGCCACTTTAATAATGGGAATTGATGGGAAATTATGTAAATATATCACTAGCCACTTTAAACAATGCTACCTTATATATTGTTACTAACCCTACATTATTCATCTCATATGCATACGTATATACTGTACTCTATATCATCGACTGTATCCTTATGTAATACATGTATCACTAGCCACTTTAAACTATGCCACTTTGTTTACATACTCATCTCATTTGTACATACTGTACTCGATACCATCTACTGTATCTTGCCTATGCTGCTCTGTACCATCACTCATTCATATATCCTTATGTACATATTCTTTATCCCCTTACACTGTGTACAAGACAGTAGTTTTGGAATTGTTAGTTAGATTACTTGTTATTACTGCATTGTCGGAACTAGAAGCACAAGCATTTCGCTACACTCGCATTAACATCTGCTAACCATGTGTATGTGACAAATAAAATTGGATTTGATTTGATTTGATTTGACTAAAACTACACACATCCTCAGATTTTAATTTTTATGATTCTAATCAATTTCATACAATAAGGTATCAGAGTGGAATTATTTCACTTATCTTTCAACATTTAAATTATTTTATCAACTCGATATCAATATCTTGGACTCTAAACAATGTGATGATCACACCTTAAACTACATTAACAAAAAAAAGGTATCCACATATATTACAAGTATCAGAGAATCAAGATTGCCATAGAGAAAACTATCTCTAATCTCCTGGGGACAACTGAACATCTGGTGACAGTACTGCTCTATTCTGGGACATGCAGAACCACCCAGCCCTGTCTATGTAAATCTCAGTTTCACTCCCACAGCTACCAGTCGAGCAGTTGAACTGTTACTGTTACACTGCCTGAAATACCCTGGACTGGGCCAGATGTGAGTGGACTGGTTTGAATCTTTATGGCGGATTCAGTGAGGAAGACATAACAGATATGCCATCATGCAAATAATGACAGATAAAATAGTTATTATACTTTATGTAGATACTGTATATAGCTCCTCCCACCAGAAGTGTACATGTCTGAGTTCTGCATCATGTCTCATTCACAGATCTAACAGTCACTAACCTGCTCATTAAAAATGGTGTATATTCAGTTAGAAGGTCACATCAATATTTGGTTGTGAGGTGCATATGGGAACTTGTTATATAGGGCTAACATTAAGAAACGGTTATTTAATATCACCCTTTTTGTACTTCTTATGGACTGTAATTGTGGAGTTATGACTGGTATTGTTTTTAAATCTTCAAAAAATGTTATATGAACTTCCAGGTCATAACAAATATAACCAGTCACAACCACAGAGATCCTACTAAATTGATATCGCTGGATATCTGTGGATTAGGTGAACGAGGGGTTGAGGTGAGGACAGATTCCCTTACGGGAGTACTAAGGGTTTGGTATCTTGTTACTCTTTCTGTCAAACCATAGGAAGTAAGGATTGGAGAGGAGTGTCTTAAGGGGATATATATATCTGGATGGGAGGAATGTTGGGTTGTCTGAATTACACCTGTACAGAACCTTTTGGAATAATTAAAATTGGTTAAAGCTTCTCTAGTGTCCGTGTGTTATTTACTCTGAAAAATAGGAACCTAACAATAATAACAGGCTGTCCTGGGAGAACAACTTTCACTGCAGGAGTCTGAGTCACAGTGACCTGTCCTCTGGATTCTGAAATGGACATTTAAATACATTTTTATTGAACTGTTTGATTTGTCTACATTTTCATGAATCTCAGTCTGAGGCAGAGGCAATTTAGATGTAATATTTCAATAAGAAATACATTTTGAAGATCATGATATTCAATAGTTTTACCCTGAATTAAGAACATAAATATCAACAAGAAGCTCATGATCAAAGTCAAAGTGGAAGTTCTGTTGTCATGAAGGACAGCTCTCTGTCTTGAAGTGTTAACTCACAAGGCTATAAACACTCCCAGAGCACTGAAGCGTGTACTGCCGATGCAAAGTGTTCTATGTAAATAGTCTTCCTGGTAAGGATGATACTAATTATACAGATTGTGTTATGATATTTGCAATACCTAATAACGTAAATGTATAATGATCTGCGTTCTTCAATGGATTTACTCATAACCCAGGTCTATCAGTCCCTATTATATTATACTAGTACTTCAGAACTATCAGTACATCATGTATTATACTAGTTACTTCAGTACTATCAGTACATAATGTATTATACTAGTACTATCACTCTCTATTGTATTATACTAGTACTTCAGTACTATCAGTCTCTATTGTATTATACTAGTACTTTGGTACTATTTTATTATTCTAGTGCTTCAGTACTATCAGTACATAATGCATTATACTAGTACTATCAGTCTCTATTGTATTATACTAGTACTTCAGTACTATCACTCCCTATTGTATTATACTAGTACTTGGGTACTATTTTATTATTCTAGTGCTTCAGTACTTATTGTATTATACTTGCACTTCAGCACTATCAGGGTGGTACTGAGAGTGCACTGTGTGTGAAGGTGCTCACTCCTGTGTGAAGGAGGTTTTTGTACGGAGACTTCACCACAATGAATCACTGTGGTACACTTTTGGAAGCGGCACAAAACTGGTGGTGAAAAGTAAGTCCATTTTTGTCTTTCTCTCATAAAACTAAATGTAATCATGCTATTGAACAACGTTAAGAAATGTTATCATCTTCTCCAGAGGAAAGACTTCTAGGCTATATATTTTTAGAGATTTCTGTGGACAGATTGGATGATTTTTAGAGGGCAGAGTCACCGAAGTGAGAATTATTACTTGGTAATAAAACCATAAGTATTCTAACGTGCGATTTGATTTAAAAAGGGCACATTTTGATATACAGTATTGCATGTCAGCTCAATGTTCTGTCAAGATGTAGCAACTACTATTTCTATAATATAAGCAACACTTTGTATAGTATTCATAGTAGATGTTAACACTGACATGGTTTCAAGGGGAATAGTTTTGAATAGAATTTTGAGGTCATTTGGGGCATGTATCTCAGTAGATTTGACATTTATTGATATTTCATGTCTCATTTAAAATTGTGAATATTAAATGATACTGTATCCAGACAATATTAAAGTGATTTTTAGTCTAGGACTAGGATTAATCTGTATCCAGACTGTATTAAAGTGATTTTTAGTCTAGGACTAGGCTTCATCTGTATCCAGGAAACCCCATCCTAGTGTTCAGTTGCTCTTGGTGTGCTAAACTGTGGAGCATTTATCTGATGGATTGTTTATCTAAAAATCCATCCAGAGTTCTTTTGCCATTATCTTCATAGATTCAGTGTTTCAGTGTTGTCGGTTGTTCTCTGTACTGTAGCTAGTTGTTCATCCTGTGTGTATTGTTGCTCTGAAATGGTTTTGTAAACTGATAACAGTTTCTCCTCTGATAATGTTATAGAGTAGTAGTAACCGACCCTCTCCTAATGTTATAGGGTAGTAGTGGTAGCTGACCCTCTCCTCTTTTCCAGCTGGTCCCTCTGTCAGGCCCAAAGTGTCTCTGCTCCCCCCGTCCTCTGAGCAGCTCTCCGGGGGCTCGGCCACACTGGCCTGCCTGCTGAGTGACTACTCCCCCCAGGGGGCGATGGTGAGCTGGGAGGTAGACGGGGCAGAGGTGAAGGAGGGGGTCCTGACCACCACAGAAGAAGAGACGGGTGGCCGCTACAGTTGCAGCAGCACCCTGACCCTGAGCAAGGCACGCTGGGAAGAGGGAGAGGTCTACACCTGCAGGGTCGCCCACGACGACACCAGTGACTCGGCCGCCTTCCGGAAAAGTCACTGTAGTGTCTAGAGCCATTGTAGGGGGCTAGAGATTCCCCACATGGTGCAAGTGAAGGAAACATTAGTGTTTTAGAGTTGAATGTTCCAGTATAATAGTATAATAGTGAATAATATCAGTAGTGCAGTGTGCTAAACTATTTTGAGATTTAGTTGTACATGTCGTCTTGCCTTCAAGTTCAAATAAAGCTTGTTTTGATTAAAAAATAACCGCAAGCGTTTATTTAATCATGATTCCAATGATCTCTATCTCATGAATAGGCAGCACATTTCATACTCATTTATATCAATCAGCTTCATAATTTAGCATTGTTGCATATAGCTCATGTTTTCAAACAGAATTAAAAGTGTATCTGATCCAACAAATACTCTGCATTCATTTCTACAACTGAATGATCCAGTTATACTGTAGCATCAATACCAGTGAGGATAATGATTAGGGATATTTGATAATAAACCTCTAAGATCTGCTCTCAGAACTCTCACTTCTAAATAGTTACTTTTCATAACATGTATATTTGCAATGTTTATTAAATGAGATGTTTTAGTAATTGGTTTTCAACAATATGTATTCTACACTTCATTATATTTCCCCTGGTCTTCTCTACCTCCAACACTCTGGGGACAGGGTGAACATCTCGTGACAGTGTTGCTCTATTCTGGGACAAGCAGAACCACCCAGCCCTGTCTATGTCAATCTCAGTTTCACTTCCACGGCTACCACACAAGCAGTTGAACAGTTTCACTGACTGAAATAGCCTGGACTGGGCCAGATTTGAGAGATTGGCTGGTTTTCATAACCTCTATGGTGGATGCAGGAAGTGAAACATAACATATATGCCATAATGTAATTAATGACAGATAAAATGGGTATTATACTTTATGTAGATAGTGTGTGTAGTGTAGATATTGTAGATAGTGTGTGTAGTGTAGATATTGCAGATAGTGTAGTATACATGTGTGTCATGGTTCAGTCCAGCATCAGGTCTCATTTACAGGTCTAGCAGTCAGTAACCTACTCAGGACAAAAAGTTCATACTTTGCTGTAGACTAATACTTCCATTTACATCCAACATTTGATATGGGAACTAGTTCTGGGGGGCTGAAGTGGTTATAACGTTGAATTCATGTTGAGGTCATAACACCTTTTGGTTTGGCTTCTCATGTGGACTGGTAATGGCTCACATTTGACCGATGTACCTACATTGACCAGCAGACAAATGACAACTATCGTCTACACATGACTGTATCTTGTTGACTGTACCTAAGGCCTGTACAGAGCTGGGGGAAAAAGTGTTCCAGTTCTCTGGCTCTTTCACTTGGAAGGAGCTTCAAAGGACATGAAATTGCAGGAGCTTGTCTCTTTGACTGACTACTGTAGCTAGGGTAGACTGTAGACTGACTACTGTAGCTAGAGTAGACTGTAGACTGACTACTGTAGCTAGGGAAGACTGTAGACTGACTACTGTAGCTAGGGTAGACTGTAGACTGACTACTGTAGCTAGGGTAGACTGTAGACTGACTACTGTAGCTAGGGTAGACTGTAGACTGACTACTGTAGCTAGAGTAAAAACTATGGTGGACAATGAAGTGTGGGGCTGTCAATGTTTTAACCCCTAAATGCACCACATCTCCCCAAATCGTTATTGCCTTCTCAATGTGTGCATTTATGTTTTTAATCTGTAGTGCTTTGTGTTTTATGTTGTAATTGTGTGTAAACTTTGTGTGCTGCTATTTTGACCAGGTCTCTCGTAAAATAGATGTTTAATCAGAGACTAACCTGAATAAAGGTCAAATTAAATAAAACATGGGTTTCAAAACATCTAACTTTTATAAGTGGACTTTCAGGTCATGACAAACATAACTAGTCACAACCTTGATAACGATGATGATGGGGAACATGTGATCTGAATGATGCTTTGTAAACATATTAAAAGTTGACCTCCTCTACTGACCATTGTTCCATGTCACTGTCTCTTCCCCCTCAGCACCTGCAGTAGGTCCCAGCTGTATCAGTACAGTTACTGTGCAGTCTGACTGAGGGAGGTTTTTGTACGACTCTGTATCACTGTGTGAACACCAAGACACTGTTGGAGTAGTGTAAACTCTGACAGTAGTAATCTCCTGCATCTTCAGCCTGGACTCCACTGATGGTCATAGTGAAGTCACTATGAGATCCACTACCACTGAATCTAGATGGAGTCCCAGACTGAAGTGTTTTAGCATAGTAAATAAGGAGTTTAGGAGCTCCTCCAGGTTTCTGTTGATACCAGGCTAGACGGTCATTTCCATTCACATTACTGCTGGTTTTACAGTTCAGAGAGACTGTCTGTCCTGGGAGAACAGCTTTCACTGCAGGAGTCTGTGTCACAACGTACTGTCCTCTGGCTTCTGAAAAATAAAAAATAAACATTTATATAAATGAAATATTACATGTTGTAATGAATCGTTCTGAATATAAATAGTTACATTGATATACTGTACATGTATACACTGTAGATTAAATTAATCTTCAACAATGGATTCTGAAAATTGTAACCTTGAAAGCAGAAGACAAGTATCCAGATGAAGATGGTGATAAAAGTCATGGTTGTTGTAGGTTCTGTTGTCATGAAGGACGGCTCTCAGTCATGAAGTGTTCAACTCACAGGGATATAAACACTCCTAGAGCAGTGAAGCATGTGCTGCCAATGCAAAGTGTCCAAGCTATGCAAACTGGGGTGTACTCATTCCCGTGACTCTGTTGCAAAACGTTCTTAAACGAAGACAAACTAAACGAAACAGGGATGGACCTATCTGAATTTTTCCAATTGAAACTCTCATTTTGCTCTGTTTACTTCCGTTTGTTTCTTTTGACTAACAGCAACACAGGACGTGACCACTACATTACCAATGTCCAAGCAAGGCACAAATTGGGATATCAAGAATAGTTAAATGGTCAATAATAAAACAATATAAAAATAATAACAATAACAACAGACAACAACTTAAAGAAAAAGTAGAATTAAGAATGATTATATTATTCACAGTTACACCACATTAGAAATGGACTTGAGTTACATCCATTATGACCTCTAAAGTACATTAAGCCGAGCCATAAAGTATCCGTTTGGTTCTTAAATGGTAAAGGGTTTCTGTAATGAATACACTTCCCCAGAGGTGTATTCACTAGGAACCTAATGGAACCTAACACAAGCAAACAGTAGCAAACGGAACAAAATGGTGAGGGACCTAGCTGAATTTGTCCAATAGAAACTCTTGTATTCGTTTCAAATCTTTTTCCAATGCAAAAGTTTTGCTACAGTGTACAACTAATGAATACGCCCGACTTTCTTAGTCTCACAGAGACAGTGTAATTGAAGATATCTGTGTGAGCAGGAGCATTTTTAAGCGGTGGGGCTGATTGCCCAGCCAATCATGGCCTTGATTGGTAAACAAGCCTCAATTAAAGACTGGGAAGGTGCTGGAATGTTCTAGCAGTGCGTGGTATTAGACAGGTTTTGTGTTGACTGCACCACAGGTCATTTCAGGGCAGTGTTTCCCAAACCTCTCTTGAAGTCCCCCCCAGATAGTCCACTTACAGTATTTGATGTGTTCTTGAACTAACACAGCGGATTCAAATGGTCCACTAATTAGCAAGCCCCTCACTAGGAAAAGCAGTTGTAGTATTCCTGGAGTAAAATCAAATATGTGGACTTCCTCAAATACTTAAGGAGAGGTTTGGGAAACACTGTGTTAGGGATTAGGGGTTATAATAATGTTATAACATCTCAAAAAATAAGGTAGATTTTCGCTTGAAATGAAAACCTGACAGAAGAATCTCACAGAGACTGGAGTTTTTTTTTCTGAAATGCTGTGAGACATTATTAGTGTACATAGATGGATTCCTTTCAACATATTATGTAACATGTTTCAGGTTGGCCATAACAAAATGGGAGGACTATTTATGTCATCTGGACATATGGGTGTTATCACTTCAAGAATGATTTAACATGAGAGGGGTTAAATTGACATTTTTGTCAGCATCACCTGTGTATTTATCTCAGTGTATTTTAGTTCACTCAGTGTTCCATGTCACTGTCTCTTCCCCCTCAGCACCTGCAGTAGGTCCCAGCTGTAGCAGTACAGTCACTGTGCAGTCTGACTGAGGGAGGTTTTAGTACGACTCTGTATCACTGTGTGAACACATCACCACTGTGGTAACTCTGACAGTAGTAATCTCCTGCATCTTCAGCCTGGAGTCCATTGATGGTCAGAGTGAAGTCTGTAATTGTAATTATCTGCATATAATCCACTGTAGAATGTAATTATCTGCATTCTACAGTGGATTATACTCATAACCCAGTACTATCAGTCCCTATTGTATTATACTAGTACTTCAGTACTATCAGTCTTTATTGTATTATACTAGTACTCTAGTACTATCAGTCCCTATTGCATTATACTGGTACTTCAGTACTATCAGTCCCTATTGTATTATTCTAGTACTTCAGTACTATCAGGCTGGTAACAGATGTGCCACCATGCAATTAATGACAGATACAATGGGCATAATACTTTATGTAGAAACTGTATGTAGTGTAAATGTGTCTTATGTTTGAGTCCAGCATCATGTCTCATTCACAGATCTAACAGTCAGTAACCTGCTCATTAAAATAGTTAATATAATGTTAGAAGATCACATCCATTTAAATCAGACATTTGGTTGAGGTCCATATGAGGACTTGCTTTGGGGGGCTGAAGTGATTGTAACTTTGAATTAATGTTGAGGTTATAACATCTTTTGTTTTACTTCTGTAGATCTTGATTTGCATATGGACAGGTATTGTGTTGCAAAACATCAAATAACTTTTATATACACTTAAAGGCCATGACAAAACTGTACGTCGTAACTATGATGATGATGATTATGGTCATGTGATCTGAATGATTACTTTCTAACCATATTGTCACATGTTCCAGTTGACCTCTTCCAGTGACCATTGTTCCATGTCACTGTCTCTTCCCCCTCAGCACCTGCAGTAGGACCCAGCTGAAGCTGTACAGTCACTGTGCAGTCTGACTGAGGGAGGTTTTTGTACGACTCTGTATCACTGTGTGAACACATTACCACTGTGGTAACTCTGACAGTAGTAATCTCCTGCATCTTCAGCCTGGACTCCACTGATGGTCAGAGTGAAGTCACTATGAGATCCACTGCCGCTGAATCTAGATGGAGTCCCAGACTGAAGTCTTGTAGCATAGTATATTAGGAGTTTAGGAGCTCCTCCAGGTTTCTGGTGGTACCAGGCCATACAGGTGTAATCACCAGAACATGCATCTGCTACATCTGCACTGGTTTTACAGTTTATAATAACTGTCTGTTCTGGGAGAACACTTTTCACTGCAGGAGTCTGAGTCACAGTGACCTGTCCTCTGGATTCTGAAACAGAGACATTGAAGAATATTGTATTTCGAACATGTTTTTGTCTGAATTTTAAGGCAGAGTTAATATTTAGATTACATACATAGATGACGTACATAACAAAGTTCATTTTGGAGCATTAAATTCAAAAATCTTACCCTGAATTAAGAAAGTCAGTATCCACACAATGCTCATGATGAAAGTCATCATTGAAGTTCTGTTGTCATGAAGGACAGCTTTCAGTCATGGAGTGTTAAACTCACAGGGATATAAACCCTCCTAGACCACTGAAGCATGTGCTGTCTATGCAAATTGTCTTATACTGTATGTAAATAGTCTTCCTGAACAGTCAGACTTTAATAGTATATTTTTTTTCCTTTAACCTTTATTTAACTAGGCAAGTCAGTTAAGAACAAATTCTTATTTTCAATGACGGCCTAGGAACAGTGGGTTAACTGCCTGTTCAGGGGGCAGAACGACAGATTTGTACCTTGTCAGCTCTGGGATTTGAACTTGCAACCTTCCGGTTACTAGGGTACCCTGCCGCCCCCTCTAACCACTAGGGTACCCTGCCGCCCCATGTAGAAACATGGTAGCTACGTAATAATTTACATGGGTTTGATTTAAGTGCTCTAAGTGCTTTATTACAGACATCTACAAATGACGCATATTGTCATTACCATGTTATTAGACCAGATGGTATCTGCGTTCTGTCTCCCTCCAGTGGTCAGGGTCAGTGACTGCAGTCTGTGTGGGGACTGTGATGCTGCTGAATGACTCTGATAGAAAGGGGAGATCTCCAGAGCTCTGACATCTCCAGTCTCCTGCTTCACCTGCTGCTCTCTGGAACTACCACAGTGGTGTGAGGGAGGATGTCTGGGTAATGTTTAGAGGCTTTATTGTATGTGTTTGAATCATGTTGATGAAATTCTAGCTATTCAAAACACAAGTCATCATTGCACATCATCTATATTCAGATTGGTTGATGGTTTTCCTTGAGTTAACCAACAGAGTCAACATGTAGTTAATGTTCAGGAGAAACATTTAGTGATCAGTTATGATCTAAGGTCTTCTAGACATAGCTCTAGTTTGACTCTATTGTTGTTCAGCTCTACTACACACTGTGTCATTATACTGGATCATCTCCTCCCCTCAGCACCTGCAGTAGGTCCCAGCTGTAGCAGTACAGTCACTGTGCAGTCTGACTGAGGGAGGTTTTTGTACAACTCTGTATCACTGTGTGAACACATTACCACTGTGGTAACTCTGACAGTAGTAATCTCCTGCATCTTCAGCCTGGACTCCACTGATGGTCAGAGTGAAGTCACTCCCAGATCCACTACCACTGAATCTAGATGGAGTCCCAGACTGAAGTGTTGTAGCAAGGTAAATAAGGAGTTTAGGAGCTCCTCCAGGTTTCTGTTGGTACCAGGCTAGGCGATTATTAGAATACACATTACTGCTGGTTTTACAGTTCAGAGAGACTGTCTGTCCTGGGAGAACAGCTTTCACTGCAGGAGTCTGTGTCACAACGTACTGTCCTCTGGATTCTGAAAAATATAAGAAAAACATTTATATGAATGAAATATTACATATAGTAATGAATCGTTCTGAATATAAATATTAACGTTGATATGCTGAACATGTATACACTGTAGATTCAATTTATCTTCAACAATATATTATGAATATTGTAACCTTGAAAGCAGAAAACAAGTGTCCAGATGAAGATGGTGATAAAAGTCATGGTTGTTGTGGGTTCATGAAGGACAGCTCTCAGTCATGAAGTGTTCAACTCACAGGGATATAAACGCTCTTAGAGCAGCAGGGAGATGCATTATGCAAATTATGTTTCAAATCTATTTCAGTTTCCAAGTCGGCTTCAATGATTAAAGTATCGTATCCTTCATAACATCAAACAGCAACTGTTTACTCAGATCACTAATGTATGGTAACTTTTATGTCACACCACCAATATATTTTCATTCTGAGGATGATCAAATCAAATCACATTTTATTCATCACGTACACATGGTTAGCAGATGTTAATGCGAGTGTAGCGAAATGCTTGTGCTTCTAGTTCCGACAGTGCAGAAATATCTAACAAGTAATCTAACAAAATCACAACGACTACCTTATACATACAAATATAAAGGAATGACTAAGAATATGTATGTATAAATATATGGATGAGCGATGGTTGTGCGGCGTAGGCAAGATGCAGTAGATGGTATAGAATAAAGTATATACACATGAGATGAGTAATGTAGGACATGTAAACATTATTAAAGTGGCGTTATTTAAAGTGACTAGTGATCCATTTATTATAGTGGCCAGAGATTGAGTCTGTATGTAGGCAGCAGCCTCTCTGTAAGTGATGGCTGTTTAACAGACTGATGGCCTTGAGATAGAAGCTGTTTTTCAGTCTCTCGGTCTCAGCTTTGATGCACCTGTACTGACCTCGCCTTCTGGATGATAGCAGGGTGAACAGGCAGTGGCTCGGGTGGTTGTTGTCCTTGATAATCTTTTTGGCCTTCCTGTGACATCAGGTGGTGTAGGTGTCCTGGAGAGCAGGTAGTTTGCCCACGGTGATGCATTGTGCAGACCGTACTACCCTCTATAGTTGCTGTACCAGGCGGTGATACAGCTCGACAGGATGCTCTTGATTGTGCATCTGTAAAAGTTTGTGAGTGTTTTTGGTGACAAGCCGAATTTCTTCAGCCTCTTGAGGTTGAAGAGGCGCTGTTGCGCCTTCTTCACCACGCTGTCTGTGCGGGTATACCATTTTAGTTTGACCGTGATGTGTACACCGAGGAACGGGGGGGGGGGGGGGCTCACTCTGCTGTTTCCTGATGTCCACGATAATCTCCTTTGTTTTGTTGACGTTGAGTGAGAGGTTATTTTCCTGACACCACACGCTTGATGATTGAGTTGGTGGCATGCGTGGCTAAGCAGTCATGGGTGAACAGGGAGTACAGGAGAGGGCCCAGAACGCACCCTTGTGGGGGCCCAGTGTTGAGGATCAGCGGAGTGGATATGTTGTTTCCTACCTTCACCACCTGGGGGGTGGCCCGTCAGAAAGTCCAGGACCCAGTTGCACAGGGCGGGGTCGAGACCCAGAGTCTCAAACTTAATGATGAGATTGGAGGGTACTATAGAGTTGAATGCTGAGGTGTAGTCAATGAACAGCATTCTTGCATAGGTATTCCTCTTGTCCAAATGGGATAGGGCAGTGTGCAGTGTGATGGCATCGTCTGTGGACCTATTGGGGCAGTAAGCAAATCGGAGTGGGTCTAGGGTGTCAGGTAGGGTGGAGGTGATATGATCCTTGACTAGTCTCTCAAAGCACTTCATGACGACGGGGCGATAGTCATTTAGTTCAGTTACCTTAGTTTTCTTGGGAACAGGAAAAATGGTGGCCATCTTGAAGCATGTGGGGACAACAGACTAGGATAGGGATTGATTGAATATGTCTGTAAACACACCAGCCAGTTGGTCTGTGCATGCTCTGAGGAGACGGCTAGGGATGGGCCGGCAGCCTTGCGAGGGTTAACACGTGTAAATGTTTTACTCACATTGGCCACGGAGAAGGAGAGCCCACAGACTTTGGTAGCGGGCCGTGTCAGCTGCACTGTATTGTCCTCAAAGTGAGGAAAGAGATTGTTTAATTTGTCTGGGAGCAAGGCGTCGATGTTCGCAACACGGCTGGTTTTCTTTTTGTAATCCGTGATTGTGATTGTCTGTAGACCCTGCCACATAAGATATAATGAACTGTCTGTTCACTCATGCTTGGTCTCTCATGTAAGTTCCTCTAATCAGTTAGTGAACACTTCTCTAAACTAAAGCTGGTAGGATTCCTCTGGTAGTGTTGTCTGTCCTCTGTGACTTTACCTCCACTGTTAAATGTGAGATCAACATGTTTAATAAAGGAATATACAACATGGATCACTATCACTACTGCTGCTGCTGTTGTCTTTCATATGGACAATATGGAGGAATACTAGCAACACTGATCTAATGCTGGACTGTACCTACAGACTAGGAGAACGCCTGATACACAGAGGAAGGAACAAATACTACTATCTGGATTTAAGATACAATTCATATTTGTATTATCTAGAAACAGCTTATATGAAGTGTTTGTTCTACCTGGAAGATGTTAAAGTGTATCTGTGTTGATTATGATTCTGTATGAGTGATCTTCACTGTAACAGCTGCAGCATCACAACACAGAGAGGTTTTTGTACCAGCAGTAATAGTGATTGTATCACTGTGGTGGACTTTTGGTAGTGGCACCAGACTTGATGTTGGAAGTAAGTAAACACCAAATTAACTGTTTTATTCACCTTTTGATGTTGCGTTTCAATTTCTCTAAACATTTAGCCTCAATATTGAGGATTTTTTAACATACTTTTTTCTACATGATTAATGTTATTACATCTAATCAATTTTGACCTGCTTTTAAACGATGAGTGATTACTTACATTTTAGATTCTGGTGTATGAATAAACATACCACACCTTGTAAGAAATGGACAATAAAAGGAATGTTTTGCAAAACTTTGGGCAAAACAAAACAGAAAATCATTTACTTCAAAAGAACAACATCAAATCATCTTTGACAAGTATTCATACCATAGTTGATTCAATTATTTAAAACACAGTCTAAAGAAATTCAGCTTCCCCAATAGTCAGAAGGTTTTTGTACCAGCGGTAATAGGGATTGTATCACTGTGGTACACTTTTGGTAGTGGCACCAGACTTGATGTTGGAAGTAAGTAACATGTTTTTTTGATATGCCTTTCAGACTACATTCTTTGGTATTTACTTTCCTAAACTCTGTCTCTATTAAAATATTTACATTTGAGATTTTTTAGATGCTTTTGAAATTTCTTTTGACTGAGCCTTCTTTCAAATAATATTGTATATCATCAATATGTTAAAGTGTAGGTTTATTTGTCTGTCTGATTTGTAAGATTGCAGACTAGAACTCTTAATTCTGGTATGATAACTATTTAATGGTATAGGATAAAGTAGACATCACTGTTGCATTCTGTTCATGGTAGCCTTCCCTGTTACTGTGAAGACAAAAGGGTCTCAGTTTGTAACCGACTTCATGATCTAACATGTTTGATATGTAATTAAAAAAAAATAATGTTCAAATTCTGAAAATACTATGAATATGAGTAGGCTATTCTGATCAGATTCATTCCTTAACAATATCTGTATGACATGTATAACTGACACCGTATGACTAGTAACTCTAGTTATTTAACCACTTTATGCTGGTTTGGTTCATAAATCTGCTTTGTATAATTACTTTAGTGTTTTCTCTACAGCTTTTAAACAATATAACTGTTACATTTGTATTTAGAATGCATTTCCAATTCACTTTATTTGGATGTGTACTTGATTGAAGATAATCTTTAAGTGTAGCTGTACTTGATGTAGTTACTTAGTTGATGTGTTCTGTTTGTTCCAGGTAACAGTGCCCCCACCCTCACCGTCCTGCCCCCCTCTAGTGAGGAGCTGTCCAGTACAACAACAGCCACACTGACATGTCTGGCCAACAAGGGCTTCCCCTCAGACTGGACCATGAGCTGGAA
Source organism: Oncorhynchus mykiss (assembly GCF_013265735.2). NCBI lineage: Eukaryota > Metazoa > Chordata > Actinopteri > Salmoniformes > Salmonidae > Oncorhynchus > Oncorhynchus mykiss. Next base: position 61,899,812 of record NC_048579.1, read on the forward strand.
AGTGGACGGGACCAACAAGAACCAGGAGACCAGTCCCGGGGTCCTGGAGAAGGATGGTCTGTACAGCTGGAGCAGCACCCTGACTCTCACTGCCCAGGAGTGGACCAAGGCAGGAGAGGTGACCTGTGAAGCCCAGCAGAAATCCCAGACTCCAGTCACCAAGACCCTGAGGAAGGCTGACTGTTCTGGGTAGGACCCCTCAGTCACACCCCTGTGGAGAGAGGCTGCTGGTTCCTCTGCTTTGACTCTGTTCTGAGATCAGATTTTCTCTGCCTTATTGATCACTGACATGTAGACTAACATAGGGCTTTGCTTGAGTTCATGTGTCAATCATCTCTGTAGACTGAGGTTGTATCATTGTTAGATGTGATGTGTTCTGTTTTATTACTATTAGATACTGTAGGAATGTTTGCTTTGATGATAAATATATGAAAATAAAGATTTCCCTTTGGAACAAATATTTTTATTTTCTCTTTCAATGTTGTTGAATGGTGTAATCATATATTCATAAAGCCTGATTCACAGTTTCTTTTAAAATGACTGTATCAGACCTAAATGTCATTGCTTAGTTATTTATGTTCTCATTGCATTGTCATCAACCAATAGTTCATATTAACACAAGATGCTACAATGTTAACAGATTACCAGGAGAGGTCTAGATACTACAATGTTAACAGATTAACAGGAGAGGTCTAGATACTACAATGTTAACAGATTAACAGGAGAGGTCTAGATACTACAATGTTAACAGATTAACAGGAGAGGTCTAGATACTACAATGTTAACAGATTAACAGGAGAGGTCTAGATACTACAATGTTAACAGATTAACAGGAGAGGTCTAGATACTACAATGTTAACAGATTAACAGGAGAGGTCTAGATACTACAATGTTAACAGATTAACAGGAGAGGTCTAGCCACATGTAGTAGATGGTACTCCTTATTCATCTTTCTTGGACAGTTTTTTACCTGCTTGACTTATAGACTCATAAAGACAGTAAACTAATGTTATTGAACATTTGATCGATATCTTGGACTCTCACCAATGTGATCACACCTACATTAAGCTACATTTGTTTTACAAGATCCACATAATAAAAACCAGTATCACAGCTTCATGATAGTCATAGAGTCTTCTCTTCCTCCAACCCTCTGGGGACAGAGTGAACATCTGGTGACAGTGCTGCTCTATTCTGGGACAAGCAGAACCACCCAGCCCTGTCTATGTAAATCTCTGTTTCACTCCCACAGCTACCAGTCTAGAAGTTGAACAGTTTCACTGCCTGAAATAACCTGGACTGGGACAGATGTGAGGGAGTGACTGGTTCTAAACTCTATGGTGGATTCAGGGCAGTTACAATAACAGATATTCCATCATATAATTAATGACAGATAAAACATATATTATTCAAACATGTTTCATGTTTGAGCCCAGCATCGTGTCTCATTCACAGATCCAGCATCATGTCTCATTCACAGATCCAGCATCATGTCTCATTCACAGATGTAACCTGCTTATCAAGATAGTTAATATAATGCTAGATGATCACATCAATAATTGTTTGTGAGGTTCATATTGGGATGCGATATATGTGGCTGATGCTGATGTAACATCATAATTATTATTATCTGTGGATTTGACTCTGATTATGAACAGGTAATGTGTGTTTTAAAACTTAATGTAACTTTTATAAGTGAACTTCACAACCATGACAATAATTATTCACAAGTATGATGATGGGGATCATGTGATCTGAATGATGCTTTGTAAACATATTCAAAGTTGACCTCTACTGATCAGTGTTCCATGTCACTGTCTCTTCCCCTCATCACCTGCAGTAGGTCACATCTGTAGCAGAACAGTCAATAGACTGAAGTCTGTGTCACAACGTACTGTCCTCTGGATTCTGAAAAATATAATACATTGTTTTATATGAATGAAATATTACATGTAGTAATGAATAGTTCTGAATAGAAATAGTTACATTAATATGCTGAGCATGTATACACTGTAGATGTAATTAATTTTCAACAATAAATTCCAAAAACTGTAACCTTGAAAGCAGATGAAGATGGTGAAACAAGTCATGGTTGTTGTGGGTTCTGTTGTCCTGAAGGACAGCTCTCAGTCATGTAGTGTTAAACTCACAGGGATATAAACACTACCAGACCACTGAAGCATTTGCTCCCTATGCAAAGTATTCTCTCTATGCAAACAGACTTTATGATCCCCCAGGGAAACTGAAGTTGAAGAGCTCTTCTTTGGGATTGGGTTGGCGGATCACATTCAATTTAAAGGTGAATATACCGCCAACCACTGCACTAAATTGTGAGGCCAGTCATGGTCTATGTACATTAAATGATCTTTATTATTCCTGTTCCAAAAACTTGCCCCACCAACTGACCCTACACCGACATACCACTACTTCATAAAAATAAAATCACCTCCCCATTAACTCTTCTAGAATAAAACCTTGTACACCAGGTACTTCTCTTCAGCTACCACCTACACATGAAAACCCACTACCACATTCCACTACTTTGACCCTATCTGCTTCTGCACCATGCCAACAACCTGGGAGGATGGGACACCTCCCCTAATCACACCCTACAACTCGTCTGAAGTCAAATCTCGTTTACCTAAATACTTCTCTGCAGCTGCCGCCACTACAGCCATTCTCTGTCATTTATGTTCCATTTCTATGGTACAGTTGATAACCATTGCTATGAACGCTAAGACGACAACCTTACTGAAGCATAACTCACTCGCTGCCCTATCCCTCTATGCTGGCACAAATCTACTACTCACTGGGATCCTCTTCCACTTCATTGCCTCAGCATATGACACCCTCTGCACTGCTCTGACTCTGGTCACGTCAACCTGCCTCTCTCGCACCTGACACGATCTCTAGCAACATCAGCACCCCTACAGTTGACACAACTTTATCCCCGAAACTGCACAATCCTCTATCCCATGCCCTCATGCACACTTCCCACATCTTGGAATCTCCCTCCCACACACTGCTGCAACATGTACAGTGGATTCTGCACAAAAGGATAACTAATATAGACTCAAAACTCAAAAGGACTGACAATGACTTCTGTTTCACTCTCTGTCACTGTCTCTTCCCCCTCAGCACCTGCAGTAGGTCCCAGCTGTAGCACTACAGTCACTGTGCAGTCTGACTGAGGGAGGTTTTTGTGTGGCTCTGTATCACCGTGTGAACACATTACCACTGTGTAAACTCTGACAGTAGTAATCTCCTGCATCTTCAGCCTGGACTCCACTGATGGTCAGAGTGAAGTCACTCCCAGATCCACTGCCACTGAATCTAGATGGAGTCCCAGACTGAAGTGTTGTAGCATGGAAAGGAGTTTAGGACCTCCTCCAGGTTTCTGTTGGTACCAGGCTAGACGGTCATTTCCATGCACAGTACTGCTGGTTTTACAGTTCAGAGAGACTGTCTGTCCTGGGAGAACAGCTTTCACTGAAGGAGTCTGTGTCACAGTGACCTGTCCTCTGGATTCTGAAACAGAGACATTTAAGAACTCATCATTATTTCTGTGATAACGTTTAGTCATGTTGTCTAAATCTCCGAAGTCTCATTCTCTATATTGGAGACAAAAGTAAGATGAAACATTTCAATAATAAACTGATTTTAGACTAACAGATTGTAAGTCGTAACTTGAACTATAGACATCAATATCCAAACAAAGCTCATGATAAAAGTCATCATTGAAGTTGATCCAGTTATACTGTAGCATCAATACCAGTGATAATAATTAGGGATATTTGATAATAAACCTCTAAAATCTGCTCTCAGAACTCTCACTTCTAAATGGTTACTTTTCATAACATATGTGTATTTGCAATGTTAAATGCTTAATATGATGTTATTAAATGAGATGTTTTAGTAATGGTTTTCAACTATGTGTAGTCTACACTTCTTCATTACATTTACCCTGGTCTTCTCTACCTCCAACCCCCTGTGACAGGGTAAACATATGGTGACGGTACTGCTCTATTCTGGGACAAGCAGAACCACCCAGCCCTGTCTATGTCAATCTCAGTTTCACTCCCACAGCTACCAGTCTAGCAGTTGACCACTATCTGAAATACCCTGGATTGGACCAGATGAGGGAGTGGACTGGTTTTAACCTTTATGGTGGACTCAGGGAGGAAGACATAACAGATATGCCATCATGCAATTAATGACAGATAAAATGGGTATTATACTTGACGTAATAACACATTTTGAACAACCTTTTAGTTCACTCCAATTGATTACGATTCATTAGCCCACCCAATTCATTAGCCCACCCAATAGCCCACCCAATTTGACCTACCTCATCCCCATTCTGTTTATATTTATTTACTTTTCTGCTCTTTTGCACACCAATATCTTTACCTGTACATGACCATCTGATCATTTATCACTCCAGTGTTAATCTGCTAAATTGTAATTATTCGCCTACCTCCTTATGCCTTTTGCACACCAATATCTCTACCTGTACATGACCATCTGATCATTTATCACTCCAGTGTTAATCTGCTAAATTCTAATTATTCGCCTACCTCCTTATGCCTTTTGCACACCAATATCTCTACCTGTACATGACCATCTGATCATTTATCACTCCAGTGTTAATCTGCTAAATTGTAATTATTTGCCTACCTCCTCATGCCTTTTGCACACAATGTATATAGACTTGTTTTTTTCTACTGTGTTATTGACTTGTTAATTGTTTACTCCATGTGTAACTCTGTGTTGTCTGTTCACACTGCTATGCTTTATCTTGGCCAGGTCGCAGTTGCAAATGAGAACTTGTTCTCAACTAGCCTACCTGGTTAAATAAAGGTCAAATGAAAAAAAAAATAATAATAATTAAACAAACATGGAATTTTCTTTACCCTTGAAGCAGAAAGCAAGTATCCAGATAAAGATGGTGATAAAAGTCATGGTTGTTGTGGGTTCTGTTGTCATGAAGGACAACTCTCAGTCATGAAGTGTTCAACTCACAGGGATATAAACACTCCCAGACCACTGAAGCATGTGCTGTCGATGCAGAGCATCATCACTATGCAAATCATCTTCTGGCCTTCTCCACATCACCATTAGTCAGTAAACTTATACCACTAAGGATCCATCAGATTACAACTGAGAGTCCATTACAATCTGATGATCTTGCTCCTACAATTGTCACCAAATAGTCATAGAAGTCCTATTAATATGTAAAGAAATGAAGCGAATACAAATGTATTAAATACAATACTATTATTGGTTTAAGTACCATAACATATGATCACTATCAATGTTGTTTAGCAAGACAAAACCATAATTAATAGTGAAGACAATATGAAGAAAAAAATCATATTAATGTATCTAAAGAACATATATGACTTTGTCTGTTGATTAGTGTTATAGTGTTATGGTAATATGGTATGGTAACATATTGATATTTATGGAAAAGAGGAATACTAATTTGTCCTGTTTTGTCCCCTGCAGGCAAAGTAGTGTTAGTGCAGTGAACTGTGTGGACTGAATGCGGACTATTGGACTATTGGACTGCCATTGAGAGAAGAGGGGCTCCACTGTGCAGGACTGCCACTCTGTTCCTGACTGAGTTCAGTTCAGATCCTCTCCTCTGTCTCTGACCAGACACATTGAGACTCTGTACACCATCATTACAAAAGATGAAACCCAGTATGTTCTCTTTATATTAAGATTTCATTGTATTTATTTATCCTTTATTTAACATGACAATTCCCATTGAGATTGACATATTGTTCAAGTGAGCCCTGGTCAAGGCAGCAGCATCCATACAGTATACACATGAGACACAACACCACATAAAACATAACAATGAATGGAAGTTAAAACACTAAAAGAGCAGGTTTAAAAACATGCTGTCTGTCATGCCCCGCCCCCCTTTCGGAAAAGCTGACCACGACTCCATTTTGTTGATCCCTGCCTACAGACAGAAACTAAAACAAGAGGCTCCCACGCTGAGGTCTGTCCAACGCTGGTCCGACCAAGCTGACTCCACACTCCAAGACTGCTTCCATCACGTGGACTGGGAGATGTTTCGTATTGCGTCAGACAACAACATTGACGAATACGCTGATTCGGTGAGCGAGTTCATTAGAACGTGCGTTGAAGATGTCGTTCCCATAGCAACGATTAAAACATTCCCTAACCAGAAACCGTGGATTGATGGCAGCATTCGTGTGAAACTGAAAGCGCGAACCACTGCTTTTAATCAGGGCAAGGTGTCTGGTAACATGACCGAATACAAACAGTGCAGCTATTCCCTCCGCAAGGCTATCAAACAAGCTAAGCGCCAGTACAGAGACAAAGTAGAATCTCAATTCAACGGCTCAGACACAAGAGGCATGTGGCAGGGTCTACAGTCAATCACGGACTACAGGAAGAAATCCAGCCCAGTCACGGACCAGGATGTCTTGCTCCCAGGCAGACTAAATAACTTTTTTGCCCGCTTTGAGGACAATACAGTGCCACTGACACGGCCTGCAACGAAAACATGCGGTCTCTCCTTCACTGCAGCCGAGGTGAGTAAGACATTTAAACGTGTTAACCCTCGCAAGGCTGCAGGCCCAGACGGCATCCCCAGCCGCGCCCTCAGAGCATGCGCAGACCAGCTGGCCGGTGTGTTTACGGACATATTCAATCAATCCCTATACCAGTCTGCTGTTCCCACATGCTTCAAGAGGGCCACCATTGTTCCTGTCCCCAAGAAAGCTAAGGTAACTGAGCTAAACGACTACCGCCCCGTAGCACTCACATCCGTCATCATGAAGTGCTTTGAGAGACTAGTCAAGGACCATATCACCTCCACCCTACCTGACACCCTAGACCCACTCCAATTTGCTTACCGCCCAAATAGGTCCACAGACGATGCAATCTCAACCACACTGCACACTGCCCTAACCCATCTGGACAAGAGGAATACCTATGTGAGAATGCTGTTCATTGACTACAGCTCGGCATTCAACACCATAGTACCCTCCAAGCTCGTCATCAAGCTCGAGACCCTGGGTCTCGACCCCGCCCTGTGCAACTGGGTACTGGACTTCCTGACGGGCCGCCCCCAGGTGGTGAGGGTAGGCAACAACATCTCCTCCCCGCTGATCCTCAACACTGGGGCCCCACAAGGGTGCGTTCTGAGCCCTCTCCTGTACTCCCTGTTCACCCACGACTGCGTGGCCACGCACGCCTCCAACTCAATCATCAAGTTTGCGGACGACACAACAGTGGTAGGCTTGATTACCAACAACGATGAGACGGCCTACAGGGAGGAGGTGAGGGCCCTCGGAGTGTGGTGTCAGGAAAATAACCTCACACTCAACGTCAACAAAACTAAGGAGATGATTGTGGACTTCAGGAAACAGCAGAGGGAACACCCCCCTATCCACATCGATGGAACAGTAGTGGAGAGGGTAGCAAGTTTTAAGTTCCTCGGCATACACATCACAGACAAACTGAATTGTTCCACTCACACAGACAGCATCTTGAAGAAGGCGCAGCAGCGCCTCTTCAACCTCAGGAGGCTGAAGAAATTCGGCTTGTCACCAAAAGCACTCACAAACTTCTACAGATGCACAATCGAGAGCATCCTGGCGGGCTGTATCACCGCCTGGTATGGCAACTGCACCGCCCTCAACCGTAAGGCTCTCCAGAGGGTAGTGAGGTCTGCACAACGCATCACCGGGGGCAAACTACCTGCCCTCCAGGACACCTACACCACCCGATGTCACAGGAAGGCCATAAAGATCATCAAGGACATCAACCCCCCGAGCCACTGCCTGTTCACCCCGCTATCATCCAGAAGGCGAGGTCAGTACAGGTGCATCAAAGCTGGGACCGAGAGACTGAAAAACAGCTTCTATCTCAAGGCCATCAGACTGTTAAACAGCCACCACTAACACTGAGTGGCTGCTGCCAACACACTGACACTGACTCAACTCCAGCCACTTTAATAATGGGAATTGATGGGAAATTATGTAAATATATCACTAGCCACTTTAAACAATGCCACCTTATATAATGTTACTTACCCTACATTATTCATCTCATCTATATCATCGACTGTATCCTTATGTAATACATGTATCACTAGCCACTTTAAACTATGCCACTTTGTTTACATACTCATCTCATTTGTACATACTGTACTCGATACTATCTACTGTATCTTGCCTATGCTGCTCTGTACCATCACTCATTCATATATCCTTATGTACATATTCTTTATCCCCTTACACTGTGTACAAGACAGTAGTTTTGGAATTGTTAGTTAGATTACTTGTTATTACTGCATTGTCGGAACTAGAAGCACAAGCATTTCGCTACACTCGCATTAACATCTGCTAACCATGTGTATGTGACAAATAAAATTGGATTTGATTTGATTTGATTTGACTAAAACTACACACATCCTCAGATTTTAATTTTTATGATTCTAATCAATTTCATACAATAAGGTTTCAGAGTGGAATTATTTCACTTATCTTTCAACATTTAAATTATTTTATCAACTCGATATCAATATCTTGGACTCTAAACAATGTGATGATCACACCTTAAACTTCATTAACAAAAAAAAGGTATCCACATATATTACAAGTATCAGAGAATCAAGATTGCCATAGAGAAAACTATCTCTAATCTCCTGGGGACAAGCTGAACATCTGGTGACAGTACTGCTCTATTCTGGGACATGCAGAACCACCCAGCCCTGTCTATGTAAATCTCAGTTTCACTCCCACAGCTACCAGTCGAGCAGTTGAACTGTTACTGTTACACTGCCTGAAATACCCTGGACTGGGCCAGATGTGAGTGGACTGGTTTGAATCTTTATGGCGGATTCAGTGAGGAAGACATAACAGATATGCCATCATGCAAATAATGACAGATAAAATAGTTATTATACTTTATGTAGATACTGTATATAGCTCCTCCCACCAGAAGTGTACATGTCTGAGTTCTGCATCATGTCTCATTCACAGATCTAACAGTCACTAACCTGCTCATTAAAAATGGTGTATATTCAGTTAGAAGGTCACATCAATATTTGGTTGTGAGGTGCATATGGGAACTTGTTATATAGGGCTAACATTAAGAAACGGTTATTTAATATCACCCTTTTTGTACTTCTTATGGACTGTAATTGTGGAGTTATGACTGGTATTGTTTTTAAATCTTCAAAAAATGTTATATGAACTTCCAGGTCATAACAAATATAACCAGTCACAACCACAGAGATCCTACTAAATTCCTATTATATTAAATAGTTATAATATGACATTCTATGATCACAACCATGATGATGAATGTCATGATCTAACCATATTGTCACATGGCACAATTTACTTCATCTAGTGATCAGTGTTCCATGTCACTGTCTCTTCCCCCTCAGTACCTGCAGTAGGTCCCAGCTGTATCAGTACAGTCACTGTACAGTCTGACTGAGAGGTTTTTGTACGACTCTGTATATCGGTGAACACATCTTTACTATTGATGTAGTGGTAACTATGACAGTAGTAATCTCCTGCATCTACAGCCTGGACTTCACTGATGGTCAGAGTGAAGTCCTTATGAGATCCACTGCCACTGAATCTAGATGGAGTCCCAGACTGACGTTGATTTGAAGAGTGCATCAGGAGTTTAGGAGCTCTTCTAGGTTTCTGGTGGTACCAGGCCATACAGGTATAATCCCCAGCACAAACATCTGCTACATTTGAACTGGTTTCACAGTTTATAATGTTGGATTCGACATTTTGAACATTGAGATATTAAAGACATGATAGATCAGAAGCATAGAGTAAAAGGGACTGGGTTTTATGTCAGAAGTTAAGGATTCTCTGTAGAAAGCCAGAAGGAATGTGCTTTGATGGACTAGAGGAGAGCAACGTGTTGATATAGGGAAGACCGATGGATATCTGTGGATTAGGTGAAGGAGGGGTTGAGGTGAGGACAGATTCCCTTAAGGGAGTACTAAGGGTTTGGTATCTTGTTACTCTTTCTGTCAAACCATAGGAAGTAAGGATTGGAAAGGAGTGTCTTAAGGGGATATATATATCTGGATGGGAGGAATGTTGGGTTGTCTGAATTACACCTGTACAGAACCTTTTGGAAGAATTAAACTTGGTTAAAGCTTCTCTAGTGTCCGTGTGTTATTTACTCTGAAAAATAGGAACCTAACAATAATAACAGGCTGTCCTGGGAGAACAACTTTCACTGCAGGAGTCTGAGTCACAGTGACCTGTCCTCTGGATTCTGAAATGGACATTTAAATACATTTTTATTGAACTGTTTGATTTGTCTACATTTTCATGAATCTCAGTCTGAGGCAGAGGCAATTTAGATGTAATATTTCAATAAGAAATACATTTTGAAGATCATGATATTCAATAGTTTTACCCTGAATTAAGAACATAAATATCAACAAGAAGCTCATGATCAAAGTCAAAGTGGAAGTTCTGTTGTCATGAAGGACAGCTCTCTGTCTTGAAGTGTTAACTCACAAGGCTATAAACACTCCCAGAGCACTGAAGCGTGTACTGCCGATGCAAAGTGTTCTATGTAAATAGTCTTCCTGGTAAGGATGATACTAATTATACAGATTGTGTTATGATATTTGCAATACCTAATAACGTAAATGTATAATGATCTGCGTTCTTCAATGGATTTACTCATAACCCAGGTCTATCAGTCCCTATGATATTATACTAGTACTTCAGAACTATCAGTACATCATGTATTATACTAGTTACTTCAGTACTATCAGTACATAATGTATTATACTAGTACTATCACTCTCTATTGTATTATACTAGTACTTCAGTACTATCAGTCTCTATTGTATTATACTAGTACTTTGGTACTATTTTATTATTCTAGTGCTTCAGTACTATCAGTACATAATGCATTATACTAGTACTATCAGTCTCTATTGTATTATACTAGTACTTCAGTACTATCACTCCCTATTGTATTATACTAGTACTTGGGTACTATTTTATTATTCTAGTGCTTCAGTACCTATTGTATTATACTTGCACTTCAGCACTATCAGGGTGGTACTGAGAGTGCACTGTGTGTGAAGGTGCTCACTCCTGTGTGAAGGAGGTTTTTGTACGGAGACTTCACCACAATGAATCACTGTGGTGGACTTTTGGAAGCGGCACAAAACTGGTGGTGAAAAGTGAGTCCATTTTTGTCTTTCTCTCATAAAACTAAATGTAATCATGCTATTGAACAACGTTAAGAGATGTTATCATCTTCTCCAGAGGAAAAACGTATATATTTTTAGAGATTTCTGTGGACAGATGGGATGATTATTAGAGGGCAGAGTCACCGAAGTGAGAATTATTACTTGGTAATAAAACCATAAGTATTCTAACGTGCGATTTGATTTAAAAAGGGCACATTTTGATATACAGTATTGCAGGTCAGCTCAATGTTCTGTCAAGATGTAGCAACTACTATTTCTATAATATAAGCAACACTTTGTATAGTATTCATAGTAGATGTTAACACTGACATGGTTTCAAGGGGAATAGTTTTGAATAGTATTTTGAGGTCATTTGGGGCATGTATCTCAGTAGATTTGACATTTATTGATATTTCATGTCTCATTTAAAATTGTGAATATTAAATGATACTGTATCCAGACAATATTAAAGTGATTTTTAGTCTAGGACTAGGATTAATCTGTATCCAGACTGTATTAAAGTGATTTTTAGTCTAGGACTAGGCTTCATCTGTATCCAGGAAACCCCATCCTAGTGTTCAGTTGCTCTTGGTGTGCTAAACTGTGGAGCATTTATCTGATGGATTGTTTATCTAAAAATCCATCCAGAGTTCTTTTGCCATTATCTTCATAGATTCAGTGTTTCAGTGTTGTCGGTTGTTCTCTGTACTGTAGCTAGTTGTTCATCCTGTGTGTATTGTTGCTCTGAAATGGTTTTGTAAACTGATAACAGTTTCTCCTCTGATAATGTTATAGAGTAGTAGTAACCGACCCTCTCCTAATGTTATAGAGTAGTAGTGGTAGCTGACCCTCTCCTCTTTTCCAGCTGGTCCCTCTGTCAGGCCCAAAGTGTCTCTGCTCCCCCCGTCCTCTGAGCAGCTCTCCGGGGGCTCGGCCACACTGGCCTGCCTGCTGAGTGACTACTCCCCCCAGGGGGCGATGGTGAGCTGGGAGGTAGACGGGGCAGAGGTGAAGGAGGGGGTCCTGACCACCACAGAAGAAGAGACGGGTGGCCGCTACAGTTGCAGCAGCACCCTGACCCTGAGCAAGGCACGCTGGGAAGAGGGAGAGGTCTACACCTGCAGGGTCGCCCACGACGACACCAGTGACTCGGCCGCCTTCCGGAAAAGTCACTGTAGTGTCTAGAAGCCATTGTAGGGGGCTAGAGATTCCCCACATGGTGCAAGTGAAGGAAACATTAGTGTTTTAGAGTTGAATGTTCCAGTATAATAGTATAATAGTGAATAATATCAGTAGTGCAGTGTGCTAAACTATTTTGAGATTTAGTTGTACATGTCGTCTTGCCTTCAAGTTCAAATAAAGCTTGTTTTGATTAAAAAATAACCGCAAGCGTTTATTTAATCATGATTCCAATGATCTCTATCTCATGAATAGGCAGCACATTTCATACTCATTTATATCAATCAGCTTCATAATTTAGCATTGTTGCATATAGCTCATGTTTTCAAACAGAATTAAAAGTGTATCTGATCCAACAAATACTCTGCATTCATTTCTACAACTGAATGATCCAGTTATACTGTAGCATCAATACCAGTGAGGATAATGATTAGGGATATTTGATAATAAACCTCTAAGATCTGCTCTCAGAACTCTCACTTCTAAATAGTTACTTTTCATAACATATGTATATTTGCAATGTTTATTAAATGAGATGTTTTAGTAATGGTTTTCAACAATATGTATTCTACACTTCATTATATTTCCCCTGGTCTTCTCTTCCTCCAACACTCTGGGGACAGGGTGAACATCTCGTGACAGTGTTGCTCTATTCTGGGACAAGCAGAACCACCCAGCCCTGTCTATGTCAATCTCAGTTTCACTTCCACGGCTACCACACAAGCAGTTGAACAGTTTCACTGACTGAAATAGCCTGGACTGGTCCAGATTTGAGAGATTGGCTGGTTTTCATAACCTCTATGGTGGATGCAGGAAGTGAAACATAACATATATGCCATAATGTAATTAATGACAGATAAAATGAGTATTATACTTTATGTAGATAGTGTGTGTAGGGTAGATATTGCAGATAGTGTGTGTAGGGTAGATATTGCAGATAGTGTGGTGTACATGTGTGTCATGGTTCAGTCCAGCATCAGGTCTCATTCACAGGTCTAGCAGTCGGTAACCTACTCAGGACAAAAAGTTCATACTTTGCTGTAGACTAATACTTCCATTGACATCCGACATTTGATATGGGAACTAGTTCTGGGGGGCTGAAGTGGTTATAACGTTAAATTCATGTTGAGGTCATAACACCTTTTGGTTTGGCTTCTCATGTGGACTGGTAATGGCTCACAATTGACCGATGTACCTACATTGACCAGCAGACAAATGACAACTATCGTCTACACATGACTGTATCTTGTTGACTGTACCTAAGGCCTGTACAGAGCTGGGGGAAAAAGTGTTCCAGTTCTCTGGCTCTTTCACTTGGAAGGAGCTTCAAAGGACATGAAATTGCAGGTGCTTGTCTCTTTGACTGACTACTGTAGCTAGGGTAGACTGTAGACTGACTACTGTAGCTAGGGTAGACTGTAGACTGACTACTGTAGCTAGGGTAGACTGTAGATTGACTACTGTAGCTAGGGTAGACTGTAGACTGACTACTGTAGCTAGGGTAGACTGTAGACTGACTACTGTAGCTAGGGTAGACTGTAGACTGACTACTGTAGCTAGGATAGACTGTAGACTGACTACTGTAGCTAGGGTAGACTGTAGACTGACTACTGTAGCTAGAGTAAAAACTATGGTGGACAATGAAGTGTGGGGCTGTCAATGTTTTAACCCTTAAATGCACCACATCTCCCCAAATAATTATTGCCTTCTCAATGTGTGCATTTATGTTTTTAATCTGTAGTGCTTTGTGTTTTATGTTGTAATTGTGTGTAAACTTTGTGTGCTGCTATTTTGACCAGGTCTCTCGTAAAATATATGTTTAATCAGAGACTAACCTGAATAAAGGTCAAATTAAATAAAACATGGGTTTCAAAACATCTAACTTTTATAAGTGGACTTTCAGGTCATGACAAACATAACTAGTCACAACCTTGATAACGATGATGATGGGGAACATGTGATCTGAATGATGCTTTGTAAACATATTCAAAGTTGACCTCCTCTACTGATCAGTGTTCCATGTCACTGTCTCTTCCCCCTCAGCACCTGCAGTAGGTCCCAGCTGTATCAGTACAGTCACTGTGCAGTCTGACTGAGGGAGGTTTTTGTACGACTCTGTATCACTGTGTGAACACATCACCACTGTGGTAACTCTGACAGTAGTAATCTCCTGCATCTTCAGCCTGGACTCCACTGATGGTCAGAGTGAAGTCACTCCCAGATCCACTACCACTGAATCTAGATGGAGTCCCAGAACGGAGTGTGTTCCCCGGGAGCATCATTAGTTTGGGTTTTTCTCCCGGTTTCTGTTGGTACCAGGATAGACACTGATGGCCCCATGACTGACCATTGTGACAATTACTATGCACATTACTGCTGGCTTTACAGATCATAGATACTTTCTGTCCTGGGAGAACAGTTTTCACTGCAGGAGTCTGGGTCACAGTGACCTGTCCTCTGGATTCTGAAACAGAGAAAACAAGTAATTGTACATTACCTGGAATTAAAAACACAAGCTCAGTCTTTCAGTTCACTCAAATAGTTTACTTTTCATTGCACAAACGCAACTCTTATTGTTTTTTACCCTTGACGTAGAAAGCAAGTGTCCAGATTAAGATGGTGATAAAAGTCATGGTTGTTGTGGGTTCTGTTGTCATGAAGGACGGCTCTCAGTCATGAAGTGTTAAACTCACAAGGCTATAAATGCTCTAAGAGCAGAAGGGCAGATGCATTATGCAAATGAATGTTTCAAATCTATTTCAGTTTCCAAGTCGGCTCCCATCAGAATATATTTTGTCCTGCATGAGCTTTCTTTTATAATAACTAGGTGGTGCTTAGATTTGTCCTATTTCACGCATGTGTTTATTTTTTTTATATCCCAACTCCCCCTGAGACAGCCTCAGAGAGTGGGGTCACGGCCAGGATCTGCCATTATCAACTGCGACCCTGGAGCAATTAGAGTTAAGTCCCTTGCTAAAGGAAACATCAATAGGTGTTTCACCGTGTCAGCCTGGGGATTTGAACTAGCAACCTTTCGTTTACTGGCCCAACACTCTAACCGCTAGCTACATGCCACCCCTTCAATAACATCAAACAACAACTGTTAACTCTGATAACTGATGTATGGCAACTTTTATGACACACCACTATTATATTGTTATTCTGATGATGATCAGATATAATGAACTGTCTGTTCACTCATGCTCGGTCTCTGATGTAAGTTCCTCTAATCAGTTAGTGAACACTTCTCTAAACTAAAGCTGGTAGGATTCCTCTGGTAGTGTTGTCTGTCCTCTGTGACTTTACCACCACTGTTAAATGTGAGATCAACATGTTTAATAAAGGAATATACAACATGGATCACTATCACTACTGCTGCTGCTGTTGTCTTTCATATGGACAATATGGAGGAATACTAGCAACACTGATCTAATGCTGGACTGTATCTACAGACTAGGAGAACGCCTGATACACAGAGGAAGGAACAAATACTCATATCTGGATGTAGGATAAAATTCAGATTTATATTACCCAGAAACAGCTAATATGAAGTGTTTGTTCTACCTGGAAGATGTTAAAGTGTATTAGTGTTGATTATGATTCTCTATACGTGATCTTCACTGTAACAGCTGCAGCATCACAACACAGAGAGGTTTTTGTACCAGCAGTAATAGTGATTGTATCACTGTGGAGGACTTTTGGTAGTGGCACCAGACTTGATGTTGGAAGTAAGTAACATGTTGTTTTGATATGCCTTTCAGACTACATTCTTTGGTATTTACTTTCCTAAACTCCGTCTCTATTAAAATATTTACATTTGAGATTATTTTTTAGATGCTTTTGAAATTTCTTTTGACTGAGCCTTCTTTCAAATAATATTGTATATCATCAATATGTTAAAGTGTAGGTTTATTTGTCTGTCTGATTTGTAAGATTGCAGACTAGAACTCTTAATTCTGGTATGATAATTATTTAATGGTATAGGATAAAGAAGACATCACTGTTGCATTGTGTTCATGGTAGCCTTCCCTGTTACTGTGAAGACAAAGGGTCTCAGTTTGTAACCGACTTCATGATCTAACATGTTTGATATGTAATTAAAAATAATTTATGTTCAAATTCTGAAAATACTATGAATATGAGTAGGCTATTCTGATCAGATTCATTCCTTAACAATATCTGTATGACATGTATAACTGACACCGTATGACTAGTAACTCTAGTTATTTAACCACTTTATGCTGGTTTGGTTCATAAATCTGCTTTGTATAATTACTTTAGTGTTTTCTCTACAGCTTTTAAACAATCTAACTGTTACATTTGTATTTAGAGGGCATTTCCAATTCACTTTATCTGGATGTGTACTTGATTGAAGATAATCTTTAAGTGTAGCTGTACTTGATGTAGTTACTTAGTTGATGTGTTCTGTTTGTTCCAGGTAACAGTGCCCCCACCCTCACCGTCCTGCCCCCCTCTAGTGAGGAGCTGTCCAATACAACAACAGCCACACTGACATGTCTGGCCAACAAGGGCTTCCCCTCAGACTGGACCATGAGCTGGAAAGTGGACGGGACCAACAAGAACCAGGAGACCAGTCCCGGGGTCCTGGAGAAGGATGGTCTGTACAGCTGGAGCAGCACCCTGACTCTCACTGCCCAGGAGTGGACCAAGGCAGGAGAGGTGACCTGTGAAGCCCAGCAGAAATCCCAGAATCCGGTCACTAAGACCCTGAGGAAGGCTGACTGTTCTGGATAGGACTCCTCAATCACACACCCCTGTGGAGAGAGGCTGCTAGTTCCTCTGCTTTGACTCTGTTCTGAGATCAGATGTTCTTTGTCTTATTGATCACTGACATGTAAACTAACAGGGGGCTTTGCTTGAGTTCATGTGTCAATCATCTCTGTAGACTGAGTTTGTATCAGTGTTAGATGTGATGTGTTCTGTTTTATTACTATTAGATACTGTAGGAATGTTTGCTTTGATGATAAATATATGAAAATAAAGATTTCCCTTTGGAACAAATATTTATATTTTCACTTTCAATAATTGTTGTTGAATAGTGTAGACATATATTCATAATGCCTGATTCACAGTTTATTTTAAAACTATCAGACCTAAATGTCATTGCTTAGTTACTTATGTTCTCACTGCATTGTCATCAACCAGTAGTTCATATTAACACAAGACGCTACAATGTTAACAGATTACCAGGAGAGGTCTAGATACTACAATGTTAACAGATTAACAGGAGAGGTCTAGATACTACAATGTTAACAGATTAACAGGAGAGGTGTTATGGTGAGTGAATGAGGACCCAAAAGCGAACTAACTTAAACAGAGCTTCTTTAATAACCAAACATAGGTAGGCTCAGATAGACCGGCAGATTCCGACAGGACAGGACAAGGTTACAGCAAACATGACGATAGTCTGGCTCAGGCATGAAACACAACAAACAAGAATCCGACAAGGACAGGAACAGAAACAGAGAGAGATATAGGGACCTAATCAGAGGGAAAAAGGGAACAGGTGGGAAACGGGGTGAATGGGTAGTTAGAGGAGACAAGGAACAGCTGGGGGAAAGCGGGGGAGAAAAGGTAACCTAACAACGACCAGCAGAGGGAGACAGGGTGAAGGGAAAGGACAGAGACAAGACACAACATGACAGTACATGACAGTACCCCCCCACTCACCGAGCGCCTCCTGGCGCACTCGAGGAGGAAACCTGGCGGCAACGGAGGAAATCCTCGATCAGCGCACGGTCCAGCACGTCCCGAGAGGGAACCCAACTCCTCTCCTCAGGACCGTACCCCTCCCAATCTACGAGGTACTGGTGACCACGGCCCCGAGGACGCATGTCCAAAATTCTACGGACCCTGTAGATGGGTGCGCCCTCGACAAGGATGGGGGGGGGGGGGGGAAGACGAGCGGGGGCGCGAAGGACGGGCTTGATGCAGGAGACATGGAAGACCGGGTGGACGCGACGAAGGTATCGCGGAAGAAGAAGTCGAACTGCGACAGGATTAATGACCCGAGAAATACGGAACGGACCAATGAACCGCGGGGTCAACTTGCGAGAAGCCGTCTTAAGGGGAAGGTTCTGAGTGGAGAGCCAAACTCTCTGACCGCGACAATATCTAGGACTCTTAGTTCTACGCTTATTAGCAGCCCTCACAGTCTGCGTCCTATAACGGCAAAGTGCAGACCTGACCCTCTTCCAGGTGCGCTCGCAACGTTGGACAAAAGCCTGAGCGGAGGGGACGCTGGACTCGGCGAACTGAGATGAGAACAGCGGAGGCTGGTACCCGAGGCTACTCTGAAAAGGAGATAGCCCGGTCGCAGACGAAGGAAGCGAGTTGTGGGCGTATTCTGCCCAGGGGAGCTGTTCTGACCAAGACGCAGGGTTACGAAAAGAAAGACTGCGTAAGATGCGACCAATAGTCTGATTGGCCCGTTCTGCTTGACCGTTAGACTGGGGGTGAAAGCCGGAAGAGAGACTGACGGAAGCCCCAATCAAACGGCAAAACTCCCTCCAAAATTGAGACGTGAATTGCGGACCTCTGTCCGAAACGACGTCTGACGGAAGGCCATGAATTCTGAAAACATTCTCGATGATGATTTGTGCCGTCTCTTTAGCAGAAGGAAGCTTAGCAAGGGGAATGAAATGAGCCGCCTTAGAGAACCTATCGACAACCGTAAGAATAACAGTCTTCCCCGCTGACGAAGGCAGTCCGGTGACAAAATCTAAGGCGATGTGAGACCACGGTCGAGAGGGAATAGGAAGCGGCCTGAGACGGCCGGCAGGAGGAGAGTTACCGGACTTAGTCTGCGCGCAGACCGAACAAGCAGCCACGAAACGACGCGTGTCATGCTCCCGGGTGGGCCACCAAAAACGCTGGCGAATGGAAGCAAGCGTACCCCGAACGCCAGGGTGGCCGGCTAACTTGGCAGAGTGAGCCCACTGAAGAACGGCCAGACGAGTAGGAACGGGAACGAAAAGAAGGTTCCTAGGACAAGCGCGCGGCGACGGAGTGTGAGTGAGCGCTTGTTTTACCTGCCTCTCAATTCCCCAGACAGTCAACCCGACAACACGCCCCTCAGGGAGAATCCCCTCGGGGTCAGTGGAGGCTACTGAAGAACTGAAGAGACGAGACAAAGCATCAGGCTTGGTGTTCTTAGAGCCCGGACGATAAGAAATCACGAACTCGAAACGAGCGAAAAACAGCGCCCAACGCGCCTGACGCGCATTAAGTCGTTTGGCAGAACGGATGTACTCAAGGTTCCTATGGTCAGTCCAAACGACAAAAGGAACGGTCGCCCCCTCCAACCACTGTCGCCATTCGCCTAGGGCTAACCGAATGGCGAGCAGTTCGCGGTTACCCACATCATAGTTACGTTCCGACGGCGACAGGCGATGAGAAAAATACGCGCATGGGTGGACCTTGTCGTCAGAGAGGGAGCGCTGAGAAAGGATGGCTCCCACGCCCACCTCTGACGCGTCAACCTCGACAACGAACTGTCTAGAGACGTCAGGTGTAACAAGGATAGGAGCGGATGTAAAACGATTCTTGAGGAGATCAAAAGCTCCCTGGGCGGAAACGGACCACTTAAAGCACGTCTTGACAGAAGTAAGGGCTGTGAGAGGAGCTGCCACCTGACCGAAATTACGGATGAAACGACGATAGAAGTTCGCGAAGCCGAGAAAGCGCTGCAGCTCGACGCGTGACTTAGGGACGGGCCAATCAATGACAGCTTGGACCTTAGCGGGATCCATCTTAATGCCTTCAGCGGAAATAACAGAACCGAGAAATGTGACGGAGGAGGCATGAAAAGTGCACTTCTCAGCCTTCACAAAAAGACAATTCTCTAAAAGGCGCTGGAGGACACGTCGAACGTGCTGAACATGAATCTGGAGTGACGGTGAAAAAATCAGGATATCGTCAAGGTAAACGAAAACAAAGATGTTCAGCATGTCTCTCAGGACATCATTGACTAATGCCTGAAAGACAGCTGGAGCGTTAGCGAGGCCGAAAGGAAGAACCCGGTATTCAAAGTGCCCTAACGGAGTGTTAAACGCCGTCTTCCACTCGTCCCCCTCCCTGATGCGCACGAGATGGTAAGCGTTACGAAGGTCCAACTTAGTGAAAAACCTGGCTCCCTGCAGGATCTCGAAGGCTGAAGACATAAGAGGAAGCGGATAACGATTCTTCACTGTTATGTCATTCAGCCCTCGATAATCTATGCAGGGGCGCAGAGACCCGTCCTTCTTCTTGACAAAAAAAAACCCCGCTCCGGCGGGAGAGGAGGAGGGGACTATGGTACCGGCGTCAAGAGCTACAGACAAATAATCTTCGAGAGCCTTACGTTCGGGAGCCGACAGAGAGTATAGTCTACCCCGGGGGGGGGGTGGTTCCCGGAAGGAGATCAATACTACAATCATACGACCGGTGTGGAGGAAGAGAGGTGGCCCTGGACCGACTGAACACCGTGCGCAGATCGTGATATTCCTCCGGCACCCCTGTCAAATCACCAGGCTCCTCCTGTGAAGAAGAGACAGAGGAAACAGGAGGGATAGCAGACATTAAACATTTCACATGACAAGAGACGTTCCAGGAGAGGATAGAATTACTAGACCAATTAATGGAAGGATTATGACAAACTAGCCAGGGATGGCCCAAAACAACAGGTGTAAAAGGTGAACGAAAAATTAAAAAAGAAATGGTTTCACTATGATTACCAGAAACAGTGAGGGTTAAAGGTAGCGTCTCACGCTGAATCCTGGGGAGAGGACTACCATCCAGGGTGAACAAGGCCGTGGGCTCCTTTAACTGTCTGAGAGGAATGTCATGTTCCCGAGCCCAGGTCTCGTCCATAAAACAGCCCTCCGCCCCAGAGTCTATTAAGGCACTGCAGGAAGCTGACGAACCGGTCCAGCGTAGATGGACCGACAAGGTAGTGCAGGATCTTGAAGGAGAGACAGGAGTAGTAGCGCTCACCAGTAGCCCTCCGCTTACTGACGAGCTCTGGCCTTTTACTGGACATGAAGTGACAAAATGACCAGCGGAACCGCAATAGAGACAGAGGCGGTTGGTGATTCTCCGTTCCCTCTCCTTAGTCGAGATGCGGATACCTCCCAGCTGCATGGGCTCAGCACCCGAGCCGGCAGAGGAAGATGGTAGTGATGCGGAGAGGGAGGCGACGGAGAGCGCGAGCTCCTTTCCACGAGCTCGGTGACGAAGATCAACCCGTCGCTCAATGCGAATAGCGAGTTCAATCAAGGAATCCACGCTGGAAGGAACCTCCCGGGAGAGAATCTCATCCTTTACCTCTGCGCGGAAACCCTCCAGAAGACGAGCGAGCAAGGCCGGCTCGTTCCAGCCACTGGAGACAGCAAGAGTGCGAAACTCAATAGAGTAGTCTGTTATGGATCGATTGCCTTGACATAGGGAAGACAGGGCCCTGGAAGCCTCCTCCCCAAAAACAGATCGATCAAAAACCCGTATCATCTCCTCCTTAAAGTCTTGATACTGGTTAGTACACTCAGCCCTTGCCTCCCAGATTGCCGTGCCCCACTCACGAGCCCGTCCAATAAGGAGAGATATGACGTAGGCGACACGAGCAGTGCTCCTGGAGTAAGTGTTGGGCTGGAGAGAAAACACAATATCACACTGGGTGAGGAACGAGCGGCATTCAGTGGGCTCCCCAGAGTAACACGGCGGGTTATTGATTCTGGGCTCCGGAGATTCGAAAGCCCTGGAAGTGGCCGGTGGATCGAGGCGGAGATGGTGAACCTGTTCTGTGAGGTTGGAGACTTGGGTGGCCAGGGTCTCAACGGCATGTCGAGCAGCAGACACTTCCTGCTCGTGTCTGCCTAGCATCGCTCCCTGGATCCCGACGGCTGAGTGGAGAGGATCCGAAGTCGCTGGGTCCATTCTTGGTCGGATTCTTCTGTTATGGTGAGTGAATGAGGACCCAAAAGCGAACTAACTTAAACAGAGCTTCTTTAATAACCAAACATAGGTAGGCTCAGATAGACCGGCAGATTCCGACAGGACAGGACAAGGTTACAGCAAACATGACGATAGTCTGGCTCAGGCATGAAACACAACAAACAAGAATCCGACAAGGACAGGAACAGAAACAGAGAGAGATATAGGGACCTAATCAGAGGGAAAAAGGGAACAGGTGGGAAACGGGGTGAATGGGTAGTTAGAGGAGACAAGGAACAGCTGGGGGAAAGCGGGGGAGAAAAGGTAACCTAACAACGACCAGCAGAGGGAGACAGGGTGAAGGGAAAGGACAGAGACAAGACACAACATGACAGTACATGACAAGAGGTCTAGATTCTACAATGTTAACAGATTACCAGGAGAGGTCTAGATACTACAATGTTAACAGATTAACAGGAGAGGTCTAGATACTAGAATGTTAACAGATTAACAGGAGAGGTCTAGATACTACAATGTTAACAGATTAACAGGAGAGGTCTAGATACTACAATGTTAACAGATTAACAGGAGAGGTCTAGATACTACAATGTTAACAGATTAACAGGAGAGGTCTAGATGCTACAATGTTAACAGATTAACAGGAGATGTCTAGATACTACAATGTTAACAGATTAACAGGAGAGGTCTAGATACTACAATGTTAACAGATTAACAGGAGATGTCTAGATACTACAATGTTAACAGATTAACAGGAGATGTCTAGATACTACAATGTTAACAGATTAACAGGAGAGGTCTAGCCACATGTAGTAGATGGAACTCCTTATTCATCTTTCTTGGAGCAGTTTTTAACATGCTTGATATATAGACTTAGTCTAATGCATTTGAACATTTGATCGATATGTCTGGCTCTCACCAATATGATCATTCATGTATTTAGCTTAAATGCAATACATTTGTCCACTTAATATTAAAACCATCACATCTTCAAGATAGAGTCTTCTCCACCTCCAACCCCCTGGGAACAGAGTGAACATCTGGTGA
The DNA here is from genome assembly GCF_013265735.2 of Oncorhynchus mykiss. Classification (NCBI taxonomy): domain Eukaryota; kingdom Metazoa; phylum Chordata; class Actinopteri; order Salmoniformes; family Salmonidae; genus Oncorhynchus; species Oncorhynchus mykiss. The sequence goes on from NC_048579.1 coordinate 61,923,219, forward strand.
CATTGCTGCTCTATTCTGGGACAAGCAGAACCACCCAGCCCTGTCTATGTAAATCTCAGTTTCACTCCCACAGCTACCAGTCTAGCAGTTGACCACTATCTGAAATACCCTGGATTGGACCAGATGAGGGAGTGGACTGGTTTTAACCTTTATGGTGGACTCAGGGAGGAAGACATAACAGATATGCCATCATGCAATTAATGACAGATAAAATGGGTATTATACTTGATGTAATAACACATTTTTAACAACCTTTTAGTTCACTCAAATTGATTACGATTCATTAGCCCACCCAATTCATTAGCCCACCCAATAGCCCACCCAATTCATTAGCCCACCCAATAGCCCACCCAATTTGACCTATCTCATCCCCATACTGTTTATATTTATTTACTTTTCTGCTCTTTTGCACACCAATATCTCTCTCTACCTGTACATGACCATCTGATCATTTATCACTCCAGTGTTAATCTGCTAAATTGTAATTATTTGCCTACCTCCTCATGCCTTTTGCACACAATGTATATAGACTTGTTTTTTTCTACTGTGTTATTGACTTGTTAATTGTTTACTCCATGTGTAACTCTGTGTTGTCTGTTCACACTGCTATGCTTTATCTTGGCCAGGTCGCAGTTGCAAATGAGAACTTGTTCTCAACTAGCCTACCTGGTTAAATAAAGGTCAAATGAAAAAAAAAATAATAATAATTAAACAAACATGGAATTTTCTTTACCCTTGAAGCAGAAAGCAAGTGTCCAGATAAAGATGGTGATAAAAGTCATGGTTGTTGTGGGTTCTGTTGTCATGAAGGACAGCTCTCAGTCATGAAGTGTTCAACTCACAGGGATATAAACACTCCCAGACCACTGAAGCATGTGCTGTCGATGCAGAGCATCATCACAATGCAAATCATCTTCTGGTCTTCTCCACATCACCATTAGTCAGTAAAGTTATACCACTAAGGATCCATCAGATTACAACTGAGAGTCCATTACAATCTGATGATCTTGCTCCTACAATTGTCACCAAATAGTCATAGAAGTCCTATTAATATGTAAAGAAATGAAGCGAATACAAATGTATTAAATACAATACTATTATTGGTTTAAGTACCATAACATATGATCACTATCAATGTTGTTTAGCAAGACAAAACCATAATTAATAGTGTAGACAATATGAAGAAAAAAATCATATTAATGTATCTAAAGATATATATACATATATACATATACGACTTTGTCTGTTGATTAGTGTTATAGTGTTATGGTAATATGGTATGGTAACATTGATATTTATGGAAAAGAGGAATACTAATTTGTCCTGTTTTGTCCCCTGCAGGCAAAGTAGTGTTAGTGCAGTGAACTGTGTGGACTGAATGCGGACTACTGGACTATTGGACTGCCACTGAGAGAAGAGGGGCTCCACTGTGCAGGACTGCTACTCTGTTCCTGACTGAGTTCAGCTCCCTGCCTCCTCTCCTCTGTCTCTGACCAGACACATTGAGACTCTGTACACCATCATTACAAAAGATGAAACCCAGTATGTTCTCTTTATATTAAGATTTCATTGTATTTATTTATCCTTTATTTAACATGAAAATTCCCATTGAGATTGACATATTGTTCAAGTGAGCCCTGGTCAAGGCAGCAGCATCCATACAGTATACACATGAGACACAACACCACATAAAACATAACAATGAATGGAAGTTAAAACTAAAAGAGCAGGTTTAAAAACATGCGGTCTGTGGTCAGCAGTCTGGGATTTTAAATCATCAATCAGAATAAGATGATGTAATTTCAAGTCCTTTTGCAAGGTGTTCCAATATAATGGGGCAGCAAGGCTAAAAGCCCTCTTACCAAACTCAGTTTTTGTGTTGAGAACATTACATGAAATACAGTTCTGTGATCTCAGACAGTAATGTCCATGACTCTGTAGGGTGAGTAAAGTTCTTACATATATTGGCAGCTGCCCTATGATGTTCTCATAGACAAACATGTATCAGTGAATATGTGACCTCAAATTAAATCAAATCAAATTTTATTTGTCACATACACATGGTTAGCAGATGTTAATGCGAGTGTAGCGAAATGCTTGTGCTTCTAGTTCCGACAATGCAGTAATAACCAACAAGTAATCTAGCTAACAATTCCAAAACTACTACCTTATAGACACAAGTGTAAGGGGATAAAGAATATGTACATAAAGATATATGAATGAGTGATGGTACAGGCCGGCATAGGCAAGATACAGTAGATGGTATTGAGCGGAGTATATACATATGAGATGAGTATGTAAACAAAGTGGCATAGTTAAAGTGGCATGTATTACATAAAGATGCAGTAGATGATATAGAGTACAGTATATACATATACATATGAGATGAATTATGTAGGGTATGTAAACATTATATTAGGTAGCATTGTTTAAAGTGGCTAGTGATATATTTTACATAATTTCCCATCAATTCCCATTATTAAAGTGGCTGGAGTTGAGTCAGTGTGTTGGCAGCAGCCACTCAATGTTAGTGGTGGCTGTTTAACAGTCTGATGGCCTTGAGATAGAAGCTGTTTTTCAGTCTCTCGGTCCCAGCTTTGATGCACCTGTACTGACCTCGCCTTCTGGATGATAGCGGGGTGAACAGGCAGTGGCTCGGGTGGTTGTTGTCCTTGATGATCTTTATGGCCTTCCTGTGACATCGGGTGGTGTAGGTGTCCTGGAGGGCAGGTAGTTTGCCCCCGGTGATGCGTTGTGCAGACCTCACTACCCTCTGGATAGCCTTACGGTTGTGGGCGGAACAGTTGCCGTACCAGGCGGTGATACAGCCCGACAGGATGCTTTCAATTGTGCATCTGTAGAAGTTTGTGAGTGCTTTTGGTGACAAGCCAAATTTCTTCAGCCTCCTGAGGTTGAAGAGGCTCTGCTGCGCCTTCTTCACGATGCTGTCTGTGTGGGTGGACAAATTCAGTTTGTCTGTGATGTGTACGCCGAGGAACTTAAAACTTACTACCCTCTCCACTACGGTTCCATCGATGTGGATAGTGTGTGTTCCCTCTGCTGTTTCCTGAAGTCCACAATCATCTCCTTAGTTTTGTTGACGTTGAGTGTGAGGTTATTTTCCTGACACCACACTCCGAGGGCCCTCACCTCCTCCCTGTAGGCCGTCTCGTCGTTGTTGGTAATCAAGCCTACCACTGTTGTGTCGTCCGCAAACTTGATGACTGAGTTGGAGGCGTGCGTGGCCACGCAGTCGTGGGTGAACAGGGAGTACAGGAGAGGGCTCAGAAAGCACCCTTGTGGGGCCCCAGTGTTGAGGATCAGCGGGGTGGAAATGTTGTTGCCTACCCTCACCACCTGGGGGCGGCCCGTCAGGAAGTCCAGTACCCAGTTGCACAGGGCGGGGTCGAGACCCAGGGTCTCGAGCTTGATGACGAGCTTGGAGGGCACTATGGTGTTAAATGCCGAGCTGTAGTCGATGAACAGCATTCTCACATAGGTATTCCTCTTGTCCAGATGGGTTAGGGCAGTGTGCAGTGTGGTTGAGATTGCATCATCTGTGGACCTATTTGGGCGCTAAGCAAATTGGAGTGGGTCTAGGGTGTCAGGAAGGGTGGAGGTGATATGGTCCTTGACTAGTCTCTCAAAGCACTTCATGATGACGGAAGTGAGTGCTACGGGGCGTTAGTCGTTTAGCTCAGTTACCTTAGCTTTCTTGGGAACAGGAACAATGGTGGCCCTCTTGAAGCATGTGGGAACAACAGACTGGGATAGGGATTGATTGAATATGTCCGTAAACACACCAACCAGCTGGTGTCATGTATTGTCATGTTGTGTCTTGTTCCTGTTCTTTCTCTTCACCCTGTCTCCCTCTGCTGGTCGTATTAGGTTACCTTTTCTTACCCTCCTTCCCCCAGCTGTTCCTTGTCTCCTCTAACTACCTCGTTCACCCCTTTTCCCACCTGTTCCCTTTTTCCCTCTGATTAGGTCTCTATATCTCTCTCTGTTCCTGCTTCTGTCTTTGTCGGATTCTCGTTTGTGTTTCTCATGCCTGAACCAGACTATCGTCGTGTTTGCTGCAACCTTGTCCTGTCCTGTCGGAATCTGCCAGTTCATCTAACCTTGTCCTGTCCTGTCGGAATCTGCCTGTCCATCTGAGCCTACATGTGTTTCGTCATTAAAGAAACTCTGTTTTGTTAATTCGCTTTTGGGTCCTCATTCACGCACCTGACAGCTGGTCTGCGCATGCTCTGAGGGCGCGGCTGGGGATGCCGTCTGGGCCTGCAGCCCTGCGAGGGTTGACACGTTTAAATGTTTTCCTCACGTCGGCTGCAGTGAAGGAGAGTCTGCATGTTTTAGTTGCGGGCCGTGTCAGTGGCACTGTATTGTCCTCAAAGCGGGCAAAAAAGTTATTTAGTCTGCCTGGGAGCAAGACATCCTGGTCCGTGACGGGGCTGGTTTTCTTTTGTAATCCGTGATTGACTGTAGACCCTGCCACATACCTCTTGTGTCTGAGCCGTTGAATTGAGATTCTACTTTGTCTCGATACTGACGCTTAGCTTTTTTGATTGCCTTGCGGAGGGAATAGTTACACTGTTTGTATTCGGTCATGTTTCCGGTCACCTTGCCCTGAATAAAAGTAGTGGTTCGGGCTTTCAGTTTCACGCGAATGCTGCCATCAATCCACGGTTTCTGGTTTGGGAATGTTTTAATCGTTGCTATGGGAACGACATCTTCAACGCACGTTCTAATGAACTCGCTCACCGAATCAGCGTATTTGTCAATGTTGTTGTCTGATGCAATACGAAACATATCCCAGTCCACGTGATGGAAGCAGTCTTGGAGCGTGGAATCAGATTGGTCGGACCAGCTTTGAACAGACCTCAGCGCGGGAGCTTCTTGTTTTAGTTTCTATCTGCAGGGATCAACAAAATGGAGTCGTGGTCAGCTTTTCCGAAAGGGGGGCGGGGCAGGGCCTTATATGCGTCGAGGAAGTTAGAATAGCAGTGATCCAAGGTTTTTCCAGCCCTGGTTGCGCAATCGATATGCTGATAAAATTTAGGGAGTCTTGTTTTCAGATTAGCCTTGTTAAAATCCCCAGCTACAATGAATGCAGCCTCCGGATAAATGGATTCCAGTTTGCAAAGAGTCAAATAAAGTTTGTTCAGAGCCATCTGCTTGGGGGGGAATATACACGGCTGTGATTATAATCGAAGAGAATTCCCTTGGTAGATAATGCGGTCGACATTTGATTGTGAGGAATTCTAAATCAGGTGAACAGAAGGACTTAAGAATGGCCATCCTGCTAACTGAGACAAGATACAGTGATGTGTTAGAGGTATTGTGTTGGTTACTAATCTAACAGCATCATGGTAGAGTGTCTAGTGTGTGCAGGTAAGATGTGTGTGCAGGTAAGCTTTTTAGTGAGCTGTTAAATGTACAAAGTCATTGCTGCTATCCTCTGTTTAAGAAGATACCAGATTTGAACCTTTTTGTAGATAGATGGTTTCATGGTTCTCCATGAGATACTCAATAATAATGAGTAAAAATGCAGTAAGGAACACATGGGATAATGACTGAATATGATCTAACAGCTTAGAGTTATCAGACAGATATTGTTGTTCAGCTCTACTACACACTGTGTCATTGTACTGGATCATCTCCTCCCCTCAGCACCTGCAGTAGGTCCCAGCTGTATCAATACAGTCACTGTACAGTCTGACTGAGGGAGGTTTTTTTACGGCTCTGTAATGACAGATAAATGACAGATAAATGACAGATACAATGGGTATTATACTTTATGTAGAAACTGTATGTAGTGTAAATGTGTCTTATGTTTGAGTCCAGCATCATGTCTCATTCACAGATCTAACAGTCAGTAACCTGCTCATTTAAATAGTTAATATAATGTTAGAAGATCTCATCCATTTAAATCAGACATTTGGTTGAGGTCCATATGAGGACTTGTTTTGGGGGGCTGAAGTGATTGTAACTTTGAATTAATGTTGAGGTTATAACATCTTTTGTTTTACTTCTGTAGATCTTGCTTTGCATATGGACAGATATTGTGTTGCAAAACATCAAATAACTTTTATACACACTTAAAGGCCATGACAAAAACTATAAGTCGTAACTATGATGATGATGATGTGGATGGTCATGTGATCTGAATGATTACTTTCTAACCATATTGTCACATGTCCCAGTTGACCTCTTCCAGTGACCATTGTTCCATGTCACTGTCTCTTCCCCCTCAGCACCTGCAGTAGGACCCAGCTGTAGCAGTACAGTCACTGTGCAGTCTGACTGAGGGAGGTTTTTGTACGACTCTGTATCACTGTGTGAACACCCAGACACTGTTGAGAAGGTGTAAACTCTGACAGTAGTAATCTCCTGCATCTTCAGCCTGGACTCCACTGATGGTCAGAGTGAAGTCACTATGAGATCCACTGCCGCTGAATCTAGATGGAGTCCCAGACTGAAGTGTTTTAGCATGGTAAATAAGGAGTTTAGGAGCTCCTCCAGGTTTCTGTTGGTACCAAGCTAGACGGTCATTTCCATTCACATTACTGCTGGTTTTACAGTTCAGAGAGACTGTCTGTCCTGGGAGAACAGCTTTCACTGCCGGAGTCTGTGTCACAACGTGTCCTCTGGCTTCTGAAAAATAAAAAATAAACATTTATATAAATGAAATATTACATGTTGTAATGAATCGTTCTGAATATAAATAGTTACATTGATATACTGTACATGTATACACTGTAGATTAAATTAATCTTCAGCAATGGATTCTGAAAATTGTAACCTTGAAAGCAGAAGACAAGTATCCAGATGAAGATGGTGATAAAAGTCATGGTTGTTGTAGGTTCTGTTGTCATGAAGGACGGCTCTCAGTCATGAAGTGTTCAACTCACAGGGATATAAACACTCCTAGAGCAGTGAAGCATGTGCTGCCAATGCAAAGTGTCCAAGCTATGCAAACAGGGGTGTACTCATTCCCGTGACTCTGTTGCAAAACGTTTCTTAAACGAAGACAAACAAAACAAAACAGGGATGGACCTATCTGAATTTTTCCAATTGAAACTCTCATTTTGCTCTGTTTACTTCCGTTTGTTTCTTTTGACTAACAGCAACACAGGACGTGACCACAACATTACCAATGTCCAAGCAAGGCACAAATTGGGATATCAAGAATAGTTAAATGGTCAATAATAAAACAATATAAAATAATAACAACAACAACAGACAACAACTTAAAGAAAAAGTAGAATTAAGAATGATTATATTATTCACAGTTACACCACATTAGAAGTTGACTTGAGTTACATCCATTATGACCTCTAAAGTCCATTAAGCCGAGCCATAAAGTATCCGTTTGGTTCTTAAATGGTAAAGGGTTTCTGTAATGAATACACTTCCCCAGAGGTGTATTCACTAGGAACCTAATGGAACCTAACACAAGCAAACAGTAGCAAACGGAACAAAATGTAGTAGTAACTGACCATCTCCTCTCATAATGTTATAGAGTATTATTAGTAGTAACTGACCCTCTCCTCTCCTAATGTTATAGAGTAGTAGTAGTAACTGACCCTCTCCTCTCATAATGTTATAGAGTAGTAGTAGTTGTAACTGATTCTCTCCTCTCCTAATGTTATAGAGTAGTAGTAACTGACCCTCTCCTCTCCTAATGTTATAAAGTAGTAGTAGTAACTGACCCTCTCCTCTCCTAATGTTATAAAGTAGTAGTAGTAACTGACCCTCTCCTCTCCTAATGTTATAGAGTAGTAGTAGTAACTGACCCTCTCCTCTCCTAATGTTATAAAGTAGTAGTAGTAACTGACCCTCTCCTCTCCTAATGTTATAGAGTAGTAGTAGTAACTGACCCTCTCCTCTCATAATGTTATAGAGTAGTAGCAATAGTAACTGATCCTCTCCTCTCCTAATGTTATAGAGTAGTAGTAGCAGTAACTGACCCTCTCCTCTCTTAATGTTATAGAGTAGTAGGAGTAACTGACCCTCTCCTCTCATAATGTTATAGAGTAGTAGTAGTATTAACTGACCCTCTCCTCTCCTAATGTTATAGAGTAGTAGTAGTAACTGACCCTCTCCTCTCCTAATGTTATAGAGTAGTAGTAGTAACTGACCCTCTCCTCTCATAATGTTATAGAGTAGTAGTAATAGTAACTGATCCTCTCCTCTCCTAATGTTATAGAGTAGTAGTAGCAGTAACTGACCCTCTCCTCTCCTAATGTTATAGAGTAGTAGTAGTAGTAACTGACCCTCTCCTCTCCTAATGTTATAGAGTAGTAGTAGTAACGGACCCTCTCCTCTCATAATGCTATAGAGTAGTAATAGTAACTGACCCTCTCCTCTCATAATGTTATAGAGTAGTAGTAGTAACTGATCCTCTCCTCTCATAATGTCATAGAGTAGTAGTAGTAACTGACACTCTCCTCTCATAATGTTATAGAGTAGTAGTAGTAGTAACCGACCCTCTCCTCTCATAATGCTATAGAGTAGTAATAGTAACTGACCCTCTCCTCTCATAATGTTATAGAGTAGTAGTAGTAGTAACTGATCCTCTCCACTCCTAATGTTATAGAGTAGTATTAGTAACTGACCCTCTCCTCTCATAATGTTATAGAGTAGTATTAGTTGTAACTGATCCTCTCCTCTCATAATGTTATAGAGTAGTAGTAGTAGTAACAGACCCTCTCCTCTCATAATGTCATAGAGTAGTAGTAGTAACTGACCCTCTCCTCTCATAATGTTATAGAGTAGTAGTAGTAGTAACTGATCCTCTCCACTCCTAATGTTATAGAGTAGTATTAGTAACTGACCCTCTCCTCTCATAATGTTATAGAGTAGTAGTAGTAGTAACTGATCCTCTCCTCTCATAATGTCATAGAGTAGTAGTAACTGACCCTCTCCTCTCCTAATGTTATAGAGTAGTAGTAATAGTAACTGACCCTCTCCTCTCATAATGTCATAGAGTAGTAGTAACTGACCCTCTCCTCTCCTAATGTTATAGAGTATTAGTAGTAGTAACTGACCCTCTCCTCTCGTAATGTTATAGAGTAGTAGTAGTAACTGACCCTCTCCTCTCCTAATGTTATAGAGTAGTAGTAACTGACCCTCTCCTCTCCTAATGTTATAGAGTAGTAGTAGTAACTGACCCTCTCCACTCCTAATGTTATAGAGTAGTATTAGTAACTGACCCTCTCCTCTCATAATGTTATAGAGTAGTAGTAGTTGTGACTGATTCTCTCCTCTCATAATGTTATAGAGTAGTAGTAACTGACCCTCTCCTCTCCTAATGTTATAGAGTAGTAGTAGTAACTGACCCTCTCCTCTCCTAATGTTATAAAGTAGTAGTAGTAACTGACCCTCTCCTCTCCTAATGTTATAGAGTAGTAGTAGTAACTGACCCTCTCCTCTCATAATGTTATAGAGTAGTAGTAGTATTAACTGACCCTCTCCTCTCCTAATGTTATAGAGTAGTAGTAGTAGTAACTGACCCTCTCCTCTCCTAATGTTATAGAGTAGTAGTAGTAACGGACCCTCTCCTCTCATAATGCTATAGAGTAGTAATAGTAACTGACCCTCTCCTCTCATAATGTTATAGAGTAGTAGTAGTAACTGATCCTCTCCTCTCATAATGTCATAGAGTAGTAGTAGTAACTGACACTCTCCTCTCATAATGTTATAGAGTAGTAGTAGTAGTAACCGACCCTCTCCTCTCATAATGCTATAGAGTAGTAATAGTAACTGACCCTCTCCTCTCATAATGTTATAGAGTAGTAGTAGTAGTAACTGATCCTCTCCACTCCTAATGTTATAGAGTAGTATTAGTAACTGACCCTCTCCTCTCATAATGTTATAGAGTAGTATTAGTTGTAACTGATCCTCTCCTCTCATAATGTTATGGAGTAGTGGTAGTAGTAACTGACCCTCTCCTATCCTATTGTAATAGAGCAGCAGTAACTGACCCTCTCCTCTCCTAATGTTATAGAGTAGTAGTAGTAACTGACCCTCTCCTCTCTTAATGTTTTAGAGTAGTAGTAGTAACTGACCCTCTCCTCTCCTAATGTTATAGAGTAGTAGTTACTGACCCTCTCCTCTTATAATGTTATGGAGTAGTGGTAGTAACGGACCCTCTCCTCTCATAATGCTATAGAGTAGTAATAGTAACTGACCCTCTCCTCTCATAATGTTATAGAGTAGTAGTAGTAACTGATCCTCTCCTCTCATAATGTCATAGAGTAGTAGTAGTAACTGACACTCTCCTCTCATAATGTTATAGAGTAGTAGTAGTAGTAACCGACCCTCTCCTCTCATAATGCTATAGAGTAGTAATAGTAACTGACCCTCTCCTCTCATAATGTTATAGAGTAGTAGTAGTAGTAACTGATCCTCTCCACTCCTAATGTTATAGAGTAGTATTAGTAACTGACCCTCTCCTCTCATAATGTTATAGAGTAGTAGTAGTAGTAACTGATCCTCTCCACTCCTAATGTTATAGAGTAGTATTAGTAACTGACCCTCTCCTCTCATAATGTTATAGAGTAGTAGCAGTAACTGACCCTCTCCTCTCATAATGTTATGGAGTAGTGGTAGTAGTAACTGACCCTCTCCTCTCCTATTGTAATAGAGCAGCAGTAACTGACCCTCTCCTCTCCTAATGTTATAGAGTAGTAGTAGTAACTGACCCTCTCCTCTCTTAATGTTTTAGAGTAGTAGTAGTAACTGACCCTCTCCTCTCCTAATGTTATAGAGTAGTAGTTACTGACCCTCTCCTCTCATAATGTTATGGAGTAGTGGTAGTAACGGACCCTCTCCTCTCATAATGCTATAGAGTAGTAATAGTAACTGACCCTCTCCTCTCATAATGTTATAGAGTAGTAGTAGTAACCGACCCTCTCCTCTCATAATGCTATAGAGTAGTAATAGTAACTGACCCTCTCCTCTCCTAATGTTATAGAGTAGTAGTAACTGACCCTCTCCTCTCCTAATGTTATAGAGTAGTAGTAGTAACTGACCCTCTCCACTCCTAATGTTATAGAGTAGTATTAGTAACTGACCCTCTCCTCTCATAATGTTATAGAGTAGTAGTAGTTGTAACTGATTCTCTCCTCTCATAATGTTATAGAGTAGTAGTAACTGACCCTCTCCTCTCCTAATGTTATAGAGTAGTAGTAGTAACTGACCCTCTCCTCTCCTAATGTTATAAAGTAGTAGTAGTAACTGACCCTCTCCTCTCCTAATGTTATAGAGTAGTAGTAGTAACTGACACTCTCCTCTCATAATGTTATAGAGTAGTAGTAGTAGTAACCGACCCTCTCCTCTCATAATGCTATAGAGTAGTAATAGTAACTGACCCTCTCCTCTCATAATGTTATAGAGTAGTAGTAGTAGTAACTGATCCTCTCCACTCCTAATGTTATAGAGTAGTATTAGTAACTGACCCTCTCCTCTCATAATGTTATAGAGTAGTATTAGTTGTAACTGATCCTCTCCTCTCATAATGTTATGGAGTAGTGGTAGTAGTAACTGACCCTCTCCTCTCCTATTGTAATAGAGCAGCAGTAACTGACCCTCTCCTCTCCTAATGTTATAGAGTAGTAGTAGTAACTGACCCTCTCCTCTCTTAATGTTTTAGAGTAGTAGTAGTAACTGACCCTCTCCTCTCCTAATGTTATAGAGTAGTAGTTACTGACCCTCTCCTCTTATAATGTTATGGAGTAGTGGTAGTAACGGACCCTCTCCTCTCATAATGCTATAGAGTAGTAATAGTAACTGACCCTCTCCTCTCATAATGTTATAGAGTAGTAGTAGTAACTGATCCTCTCCTCTCATAATGTCATAGAGTAGTAGTAGTAACTGACACTCTCCTCTCATAATGTTATAGAGTAGTAGTAGTAGTAACCGACCCTCTCCTCTCATAATGCTATAGAGTAGTAATAGTAACTGACCCTCTCCTCTCATAATGTTATAGAGTAGTAGTAGTAGTAACTGATCCTCTCCACTCCTAATGTTATAGAGTAGTATTAGTAACTGACCCTCTCCTCTCATAATGTTATAGAGTAGTAGTAGTAGTAACTGATCCTCTCCACTCCTAATGTTATAGAGTAGTATTAGTAACTGACCCTCTCCTCTCATAATGTTATAGAGTAGTAGCAGTAACTGACCCTCTCCTCTCATAATGTTATGGAGTAGTGGTAGTAGTAACTGACCCTCTCCTCTCCTATTGTAATAGAGCAGCAGTAACTGACCCTCTCCTCTCCTAATGTTATAGAGTAGTAGTAGTAACTGACCCTCTCCTCTCTTAATGTTTTAGAGTAGTAGTAGTAACTGACCCTCTCCTCTCCTAATGTTATAGAGTAGTAGTTACTGACCCTCTCCTCTCATAATGTTATGGAGTAGTGGTAGTAACGGACCCTCTCCTCTCATAATGCTATAGAGTAGTAATAGTAACTGACCCTCTCCTCTCATAATGTTATAGAGTAGTAGTAGTAACCGACCCTCTCCTCTCATAATGCTATAGAGTAGTAATAGTAACTGACCCTCTCCTCTCCTAATGTTATATAGTAGTAGTAACTGACCCTCTCCTCTCCTAATGTTATAGAGTAGTAGTAGTAACTGACCCTCTCCACTCCTAATGTTATAGAGTAGTATTAGTAACTGACCCTCTCCTCTCATAATGTTATAGAGTAGTAGTAGTTGTAACTGATTCTCTCCTCTCATAATGCTATAGAGTAGTAATAGTAACTGACCCTCTCCTCTCCTAATGTTATAGAGTAGTAGTAACTGACCCTCTCCTCTCCTAATGTTATAGAGTAGTAGTAGTAACTGACCCTCTCCACTCCTAATGTTATAGAGTAGTATTAGTAACTGACCCTCTCCTCTCATAATGTTATAGAGTAGTAGTAGTTGTAACTGATTCTCTCCTCTCATAATGTTATAGAGTAGTAGTAACTGACCCTCTCCTCTCCTAATGTTATAGAGTAGTAGTAGTAACTGACCCTCTCCTCTCCTAATGTTATAAAGTAGTAGTAGTAACTGACCCTCTCCTCTCCTAATGTTATAGAGTAGTAGTAGTAACTGACACTCTCCTCTCATAATGTTATAGAGTAGTAGTAGTAGTAACCGACCCTCTCCTCTCATAATGCTATAGAGTAGTAATAGTAACTGACCCTCTCCTCTCATAATGTTATAGAGTAGTAGTAGTAGTAACTGATCCTCTCCACTCCTAATGTTATAGAGTAGTATTAGTAACTGACCCTCTCCTCTCATAATGTTATAGAGTAGTATTAGTTGTAACTGATCCTCTCCTCTCATAATGTTATGGAGTAGTGGTAGTAGTAACTGACCCTCTCCTCTCCTATTGTAATAGAGCAGCAGTAACTGACCCTCTCCTCTCCTAATGTTATAGAGTAGTAGTAGTAACTGACCCTCTCCTCTCTTAATGTTTTAGAGTAGTAGTAGTAACTGACCCTCTCCTCTCCTAATGTTATAGAGTAGTAGTTACTGACCCTCTCCTCTTATAATGTTATGGAGTAGTGGTAGTAACGGACCCTCTCCTCTCATAATGCTATAGAGTAGTAATAGTAACTGACCCTCTCCTCTCATAATGTTATAGAGTAGTAGTAGTAACTGATCCTCTCCTCTCATAATGTCATAGAGTAGTAGTAGTAACTGACACTCTCCTCTCATAATGTTATAGAGTAGTAGTAGTAGTAACCGACCCTCTCCTCTCATAATGCTATAGAGTAGTAATAGTAACTGACCCTCTCCTCTCATAATGTTATAGAGTAGTAGTAGTAGTAACTGATCCTCTCCACTCCTAATGTTATAGAGTAGTATTAGTAACTGACCCTCTCCTCTCATAATGTTATAGAGTAGTAGTAGTAGTAACTGATCCTCTCCACTCCTAATGTTATAGAGTAGTATTAGTAACTGACCCTCTCCTCTCATAATGTTATAGAGTAGTAGCAGTAACTGACCCTCTCCTCTCATAATGTTATGGAGTAGTGGTAGTAGTAACTGACCCTCTCCTCTCCTATTGTAATAGAGCAGCAGTAACTGACCCTCTCCTCTCCTAATGTTATAGAGTAGTAGTAGTAACTGACCCTCTCCTCTCTTAATGTTTTAGAGTAGTAGTAGTAACTGACCCTCTCCTCTCCTAATGTTATAGAGTAGTAGTTACTGACCCTCTCCTCTCATAATGTTATGGAGTAGTGGTAGTAACGGACCCTCTCCTCTCATAATGCTATAGAGTAGTAATAGTAACTGACCCTCTCCTCTCATAATGTTATAGAGTAGTAGTAGTAACCGACCCTCTCCTCTCATAATGCTATAGAGTAGTAATAGTAACTGACCCTCTCCTCTCCTAATGTTATAGAGTAGTAGTAACTGACCCTCTCCTCTCCTAATGTTATAGAGTAGTAGTAGTAACTGACCCTCTCCACTCCTAATGTTATAGAGTAGTATTAGTAACTGACCCTCTCCTCTCATAATGTTATAGAGTAGTAGTAGTTGTAACTGATTCTCTCCTCTCATAATGTTATAGAGTAGTAGTAACTGACCCTCTCCTCTCCTAATGTTATAGAGTAGTAGTAGTAACTGACCCTCTCCTCTCCTAATGTTATAAAGTAGTAGTAGTAACTGACCCTCTCCTCTCCTAATGTTATAGAGTAGTAGTAGTAACTGACCCTCTCCTCTCATAATGTTATAGAGTAGTAGTAGTATTAACTGACCCTCTCCTCTCCTAATGTTATAGAGTAGTAGTAGTAGTAACTGACCCTCTCCTCTCCTAATGTTATAGAGTAGTAGTAGTAACGGACCCTCTCCTCTCATAATGCTATAGAGTAGTAATAGTAACTGACCCTCTCCTCTCATAATGTTATAGAGTAGTAGTAGTAACTGATCCTCTCCTCTCATAATGTCATAGAGTAGTAGTAGTAACTGACCCTCTCCTCTCATAATGTTATAGAGTAGTAGTAGTAGTAACCGACCCTCTCCTCTCATAATGCTATAGAGTAGTAATAGTAACTGACCCTCTCCTCTCATAATGTTATAGAGTAGTAGTAGTAGTAACTGATCCTCTCCACTCCTAATGTTATAGAGTAGTATTAGTAACTGACCCTCTCCTCTCATAATGTTATAGAGTAGTATTAGTTGTAACTGATCCTCTCCTCTCATAATGTTATGGAGTAGTGGTAGTAGTAACTGACCCTCTCCTCTCCTATTGTAATAGAGCAGCAGTAACTGACCCTCTCCTCTCCTAATGTTATAGAGTAGTAGTAGTAACTGACCCTCTCCTCTCTTAATGTTTTAGAGTAGTAGTAGTAACTGACCCTCTCCTATCCTAATGTTATAGAGTAGTAGTTACTGACCCTCTCCTCTTATAATGTTATGGAGTAGTGGTAGTAACGGACCCTCTCCTCTCATAATGCTATAGAGTAGTAGTAGTAACTGACCCTCTCCTCTCCTAATGTTATAGAGTAGTAGTAGTAACTGATCCTCTCCTCTCATAATGTCATAGAGTAGTAGTAGTAACTGACACTCTCCTCTCATAATGTTATAGAGTAGTAGTAGTAGTAACCGACCCTCTCCTCTCATAATGCTATAGAGTAGTAATAGTAACTGACCCTCTCCTCTCATAATGTTATAGAGTAGTAGTAGTAGTAACTGATCCTCTCCACTCCTAATGTTATAGAGTAGTATTAGTAACTGACCCTCTCCTCTCATAATGTTATAGAGTAGTAGTAGTAGTAACTGATCCTCTCCACTCCTAATGTTATAGAGTAGTATTAGTAACTGACCCTCTCCTCTCATAATGTTATAGAGTAGTAGCAGTAACTGACCCTCTCCTCTCATAATGTTATGGAGTAGTGGTAGTAGTAACTGACCCTCTCCTCTCCTATTGTAATAGAGCAGCAGTAACTGACCCTCTCCTCTCCTAATGTTATAGAGTAGTAGTAGTAACTGACCCTCTCCTCTCTTAATGTTTTAGAGTAGTAGTAGTAACTGACCCTCTCCTCTCCTAATGTTATAGAGTAGTAGTTACTGACCCTCTCCTCTCATAATGTTATGGAGTAGTGGTAGTAACGGACCCTCTCCTCTCCTATTGTAATAGAGCAGCAGTAACTGACCCTCTCCTAATGTTATAGAGTAGTAGTAGTAACTGACCCTCTCCTCTTATAATGTTATATAGTAGTATTAGTAACTGACCGTCTCCTCTCCTAATGTTATAGAGTAGTAGTAGTAGTAACTGATCCTCTCCTCTCCTAATGTTATAGAGTAGTAGTAGCAGTAACTGACCCTCTCCTCTCTTAATGTTATAGAGTAGTAGTAGTAACTGACCCTCTCCTCTCATAATGTTATATAGTAGTAGTAGTAACTGACCCTCTCCTCTCCTAATGTTATAGAGTAGTAGTAACTGACCCTCTCCTCTCCTAATGTTATAGAGTAGTAATAGTAACTGACCCTCTCCTCTCATAATGTTATAGAGTAGTAGTAGTAACTGACCCTCTCCTCTCTTAATGTTTTAGAGTAGTAGTAGTAACTGACCCTCTCCTCTCCTAATGTTATAGAGTAGTAGTTACTGACCCTCTCCTCTCATAATGTTATGGAGTAGTGGTAGTAGTAACTGACCCTCTCCTCTCCTATTGTAATAGAGCAGCAGTAACTGACCCTCTCCTAATGTTATAGAGTAGTAGTAGTAACTGACCCTCTCCTCTTATAATGTTATATAGTAGTATTAGTAACTGACCGTCTCCTCTCCTAATGTTATAGAGTAGTAGTAGTAGTAACTGATCCTCTCCTCTCCTAATGTTATAGAGTAGTAGTAGCAGTAACTGACCCTCTCCTCTCTTAATGTTATAGAGTAGTAGTAGTAACTGACCCTCTCCTCTCATAATGTTATAGAGTAGTAGTAGTATTAACTGACCCTCTCCTCTCCTAATGTTATAGAGTAGTAGTAGTAGTAACTGACCCTCTCCTCTCCTAATGTTATAGAGTAGTAGTAGTAACGGACCCTCTCCTCTCATAATGCTATAGAGTAGTAATAGTAACTGACCCTCTCCTCTCCTAATGTTATAGAGTAGTAGTAATAGTAACTGACCCTCTCCTCTCCTAATGTTATAGAGTAGTAATAGTAACTGACCCTCTCCTCTCATAATGTCATAGAGTAGTAGTAGTAACCGACCCTCTCCTCTCATAATGCTATAGAGTAGTAATAGTAACTGACCCTCTCCTCTCATAATGTCATAGAGTAGTAGTAGTAACTGACCCTCTCCACTCCTAATGTTATATAGTAGTAGTAATAGTAACTGACCCTCTCCTCTCCTAATGTTATAGAGTAGTAATAGTACTGACCCTCTCCTCTCATAATGTTATATAGTAGTAGTAGTAACTGACCCTCTCCTCTCCTAATGTTATAGAGTAGTAGTAACTGACCCTCTCCTCTCCTAATGTTATAGAGTAGTAGTAGTAACTGACCCTCTCCTCTCTTAATGTTTTAGAGTAGTAGTAGTAACTGACCCTCTCCTCTCCTAATGTTATAGAGTAGTAGTTACTGACCCTCTCCTCTCCTAATGTTATAGAGTAGTAGTAGTAACTGACCCTCTCCTCTCCTAATGTTATAGAGTAGTAGTAATAACTGACCCTCTCCTCTCATAATGTTATAGAGAAGTAGTAGTATCAACTGACCCTCTCCTCTCCTAATGTTATAGAGTAGTAGTAGTAGTAACTGACCCTCTCCTCTCCTAATGTTATAGAGTAGTAGTAGTATTAACTGACCCTCTCCTCTCCTAATATTATAGAGTAGTAGTAGTAACTGACCCTCTCCTCTCCTAATGTTTTAGAGTAGTAGTAGTAACTGACCCTCTCCTCTCCTAATGTTATAGAGTTGTAGTAGTAACTGACCCTCTCCTCTCCTAATGTTATAGAGTAGTAGTAGTAACTGACCCTCTCCTCTCATAATGTTATAGAGTAGTAGTAGTAACTGACCATCTCCTCTCATAATGTTATAGAGTATTATTAGTAGTAACTGACCCTCTCCTCTCCTAATGTTATAGAGTAGTAGTAGTAACTGACCCTCTCCTCTCCTAATGTTATAAAGTAGTAGTAGTAACTGACCCTCTCCTCTCCTAATGTTATAGAGTAGTAGTAGTAACTGACCCTCTCCTCTCCTAATGTTATAAAGTAGTAGTAGTAACTGACCCTCTCCTCTCATAATGTTATAGAGTAGTAGTAGTTGTAACTGATTCTCTCCTCTCCTAATGTTATAAAGTAGTAGTAGTAACTGACCCTCTCCTCTCCTAATGTTATAGAGTAGTAGTAGTAGTAACTGACCCTCTCCTCTCATAATGTTATAGAGTAGTAGTAGTAGTAACCGACCCTCTCCTCTCATAATGCTATAGAGTAGTAATAGTAACTGACCCTCTCCTCTCATAATGTTATAGAGTAGTAGTAATAGTAACTGATTCTCTCCTCTCCTAATGTTATAGAGTAGTAGTAGTAGTAACTGACCCTCTCCTCTCCTAATGTTATAAAGTAGTAGTAGTAACTGACCCTCTCCTCTCATAATGTTATAGAGTAGTAGTAGTTGTAACTGATTCTCTCCTCTCCTAATGTTATAAAGTAGTAGTAGTAACTGACCCTCTCCTCTCCTAATGTTATAGAGTAGTAGTAGTAGTAACTGACCCTCTCCTCTCATAATGTTATAGAGTAGTAGTAGTAATTTACCCTCTCCTCTCATAATGTTACATTTCATTTGAAGACATTCAGTTGTACAACTGACTAGGTAGTCGTCTTTCACTTTCCCTTTCCCATTTGCACGCTCCCTCAAAACTTGATATGTTTGGCATTGTGCGACATAGCTGCACATAACTGGCCTTCTATTGTCCCCAGCATGAGGTGCACCTGTGTAATGATCGTGCTGTATAATCTGCTTCCTGATATGCGGAGTAACACTTTACATGTTGCCTTTAAATTTTTATTCAGTGTATATATGTCATTCTATTGTCACAACCATGATAATTGTGACAATGATGGTCATGTGATCTGAGTGATTGCTTTCTAACCATATTGTCACATGTCACAGTTGGCGTCATCTAGTGACAAGTGTTCCATGTCACTGTCTCTTCCCCCTCAGCACCTGCAGTAGGTCCCAGCTGTAGTAGTACAGTCACTGTGGAGTCTGACTGAGGGAGGTTTTTGTACGGCTCTGTATCACTGTGGACCAAAAGGTGCTACCAAGCCAGTTTGTGTGTAAACTCTGACAGTAGTAATCTCCTGCATCTTCAGCCTGGACTCCACTGATGGTCAGAGTGAAGTCACTCCCAGATCCAGTGCCACTGAATCTAGATGGAGTCCCAGAGAAGAGGGTGCTTCCATGGTAGACCAGTAGTTTAGGAGTTTCTCCAGGTTTCTGTTGATACCAGGCTAAACATGGTTTACCTGACCTATTACAGTCAGGATACACATTACTGCCGGTTGTACAGTTCAGAGAGACTGTCTCTCCTGGAAGAACAGTTTTCACTGCAGGAGTCTGTGTCACAACGTACTGTCCTCTGGATTCTGAAACAGAGAGCAAGCTAATAAATGTATCTCCAGGGATGAATAAAACAATTTAAACAATCTTTCAGTTAACTCAAGCTGTTTACTATTCAGTATACCAACATAAAACTCCTATATATGTTGTACCTTGGATGTAGAAAGCAAGTGTCCAGATGAAGATGGTGATAAAAGTAATGTTTGTTGTAGGTTCTGTTGTCATGAAGGACAGCTCTCAGTCATGAAGTGTTCAACTCACAGGGATATAAACACTCCCAGACCA
The DNA here is from genome assembly GCF_013265735.2 of Oncorhynchus mykiss. Lineage (NCBI taxonomy): Eukaryota > Metazoa > Chordata > Actinopteri > Salmoniformes > Salmonidae > Oncorhynchus > Oncorhynchus mykiss. The sequence continues at coordinate 61,943,062 of NC_048579.1, forward strand.
CTGAAGCATGTGCTGTCGATGCAGAGCATCATCAATATGCAAATAATATTCTGGTCTTCTCTCCATACACCATTATTCAGTATACTTAGAACACTAAGGATTCATTATTTTTTGTACCTTTATTTAACTAGGCAAGTCATTTTAGAACAGTTAAGAACAAATTCATATTTCAATGACAGCCTAGGAACAGTGGGTTAACAGCCTTGTTCATGGGCAGAATGACAGATTCCATCAGTCGGATTAGAACTGTGTAACGACGTTCGTCTGTAGGAGGAGAAGCGGACCAAAAAGCAGCGTGGTGGTTATTCATGTTCTTTAATGGAAAACTGAACGATACATGAAATAACTCAAATCTACAAAACAACAAACGGAACGTGAAAACCTATACAGCCTATCCTGTGACAACAAACACAGTGACAGGAACAATCACCCACAAACACACAGTGAAACCCAGGCTACCTAAGTATGATTCTCAATCAGAGACAACTAATGACACCTGCCTCTGATTGAGAACCATACTAGGCCGAAAACATAGAAATGCCCCAAAACATAGAAAAACAAACATAGACTGCCCACCCAACTCACGCCCTGACCATACTAAATAAATACAAAACAACAGAAATAGAGGTCAGAACGTGACAGTACCCCCCCCCCAAAGGTGCGGACTCCGGCCGCAAAACCTTGACCTATAGGGGAGGGTCTGGGTGGGCGTCTGTCCGCGGTGGCGGCTCTGGCGCGGGACGCGGACCCCACTTCACCATTGTCTTAGTCCGCCTTATTGTCCGCCTCCCTGGCTTACTCACCATGGCCTCCCCTCTCAATGACCCCACTGGACAGAGGGGCTGCTCGGGACAGAGGGGCAGCTCGGGACAGAGGTGAAGCAGCTGCTCGGGACAGAGGGACAACTGCTCGGGACAGAGGGGCAGCTGCTCGGGACAGAGGGGCGATAGCAGCTCGGGACAGAGGGGCGATAGCAGCTCGGGACAGAGGGGCGATAGCAGCTCGGGACAGAGGGGTGATAGCAGCTCGGGACAGAGGGGTGATAGCAGCTCGGGACAGAGGGGTGATAGCAGCTCGGGACAGAGGGGTGATAGCAGCTCGGGACAGAGGGGCGGCAGCTGCTCGGGACAGAGGGGCAGCTGCTCGGGACAGAGGGGCGATAGCAGCTCGGGACAGAGGGGCGATAGCAGCTCGGGACAGAGGGGCGGCAGCTGCTCGGGACAGAGGGGCAGCTGCTCGGGACAGAGGGGCAGCTGCTCGGGCGGCCCCTGGCTGACTGGCGGCACTGGCGGCCCCTGGCTGACGGGCGGCACTGGCGGCCCCTGGCAGACGGGCGGCACTGGCGGCCCCTGGCAGACGGGCGGCACTGGCGGCGCTGGGCAGACGGGCGGCGCTGGCGGCGCTGGGCAGACGGACGGCGCTGGCGCCGCTGGGCAGACGGACGGCGCTGGCGCCGCTGGGCAGACGGGCGGCGTTGGCGGCGCTGGACAGGCGGGAGGCTCCGGCAGAGGCGCCGGACAGGCGGGAGGCTCCGGCAGCGGCGCCGGACAGGCGGGAGGCTCCGGCAGAGCTGGAGAGGAGGAAGCCCCTGTAAGGATGGGCCGGAGAGACAGCCTGGTACGGGGGGCTGCCACCGGAGGGCTGGTGCGTGGAGGTGGTGACGGATAGACCGGACCGTGAAGGCGTACTGGAGATCTTGAGAGCAGGGCTAGCACCAACCGCCCTGGCTGGATCTTCACCCTAGCCCGGCAGATGTGGGGAGCTGGGATGTAGCGCACCGGGCTAAGCACGCGTACTGGGGACACCGTGCGAACAACTGCATAACACGGTGCCTGACCAGCACCATGCCCGCCACAGTTAGCACTGCTAGGAGCACTGTAGTGCTGAGATGGCACAGGACGTGCAAGGCTAGGGAGATGCACAGGAGGCCTGGTGCGTGAGGCTGGCACAGTCTTCACCAGACCCCTCGCACGCACCTCAGGATGAGTATGGATAGCTGACCCCGGTGCCATTAAATCCCTGACACGCTCCGTCGGGCGAATGTCGTGCCTCATGCACCAAACCAGCAAATCCCTCATATCTCTCTCCTCCAATTTCCCCATTAACTCCTTCACAGTCTCTGCTTCGCTCACCTCCAACACCAGCTCTGGTTCTGAGCTCCTCCTTGGCTCCTCACGATAAACGGGGGGAGTTGGCTCAGGTCTGACTCCTGACTCTGCCACACTCCCCCTGTGCCCCCCCCCAAGAAATTTTTGGGGGTGACTCTCGGGCTTCCATCCGCTCTGCCGTGCTAGTTCCTCATAATGCCGCCTCTCTGCTTTTGCTGCCTCCAGCTCGGCCTTGGGGCGGCAATATTCTCCTGGCTCTGCCCAGGGTCCTTTCCCGTCTAGAATCTCCTCCCAAGTCCATCTCTCCAAGTAGTGCAGCCTCTCCCACTGCTGCTTCTGCTGCTGCTGCTGTTGCTCCTCCTGCTGCTGCCTTTGCTGCTGCTGCTGTTGCTCCTGCTGCACCAGTCGCTTCTCCTGCTGCTGCTGTTGCTGCTGCCTCTGTTTACCACGCCGCTTGGTCCTTGGTGGGTGGGTGATTCTGTAACGACGTTCGTCTGTAGGAGGAGAAGCGGACCAAAAAGCAGCGTGGTGGTTATTCATGTTCTTTAATGGAAAACTGCCCACCCAACTCACGCCCTGACCATACTAAATAAATACAAAACAACAGAAATAGAGGTCAGAACGTGACAAACTGATTCCATCAATCGGATTAGAACTAATTCCATCAATCGGAATAGAACTAATTCCATCAGATTAGAACTGAGAGTCCATTATAATCTGATGATCTTGTCGCCTAATAATCATAGAATTCGATAATAATATGTAAATAAATGAATGGAATAAAAAGGGTATAAATACAATGCTATAATTGGTTTATGGGCTATCACATATGATCACTATCAATATTGTACAGCAAGACTAAACCATAGTGAATGCTGGAGAGAATAAAATACAAGTAATAAATCACTTTGTCTGTTAATTAGTGTTATGGTAATATGGTATGGTAACATAACGATGTCTATGGAAAAGAGGAATACCAGTCATGTTCCACCGTCCAGTGATCATTGGTCATATGAATCCCCCTGATGGGAGATTCCTGTTAGTGCAGTGAGCTGTGTGGACTGAATACTGGACTACTGGACTATTGGACTGCCACTGAGAGAAGAGGGGCTCCGCTGTGCAGGACTGCTACTCTGTTCCTGACTGAGTTCAGCTCCCTGCCTCCTCTCCTCTGTCTCTGATCAGACACACTGAGACTCTGTAGACCATCATTACAATTACATGAAACCCAGCCTCTCCTCAACATCTTAAGAGTTCATTTGATTTATTTACCCTCTATTTAACGAGAGAAGTCACATTGAGATTTCAAGTGAGCCCTGGCAAGAGAGTAGCATCCATACAGTATACTGTACACATGAGACACCAGGGAAAGTAACTGAACTGAAGGAGAACTCACTTCTGTCATCATGAAGTGCTTTGAGACGCTAGTTAAAGACCACATTTCCTCCTTCCTCCCTGGCACACTCAATCCCCTCCAATTTCCCTGCCGCCCTGACAGATCCACGGACGACGCAATCACTATTGCACTGCACACTTCCCTCACCCACCTGGACAAGAGGAATGAACATGTGAGGATTATGTTCATTGACTACAGCTACAGCTGTTCATTGACTACAGCCTTCAATTCCACAGTGTCCTATAAGCTCACCACAAACCTCACAGCCCTGGGTCTGAACTCCTCCCTATGCAACTGCGTGCTGGACTTCCTGATGTGCTGCCCCCAGGTGGTGAAGGTAGATAACACTTCCTTCTCGACACTGTTTCTCAAAACAGCACAAGGGTGCGTAGTCAGTCCCCTCCGGTACTCCCTGGATACCCAGGACTACGTGGCCTCACATAGATCCAACTCCATCATCAAGTTCACTAACGGCACAACAGTAGTAACCCTGATTAACAACAACAACGAGACGGCCTACAGGGAAAAGGAAGACACTGACGGCGTGGTACCAGGTAAACAACCTCTCCCTCAGGAAAACAAAGGAGCTGATCCTGGACAAGTTGCCTTCTACGACAAGACCGCTGAGGCCACGACTACCACATTGGAATCCCATGATGCCAACCCCGAAGCTCCAAACGCTCCATGACAAACAACGATGGACTCTAGTGTGTAGGCCTATGTGGTGGCCGGTCCTGTCCTTGTATTTTGTACTGTGTTGCTTTTATCCTGTAAACCCCTTTTGAATACAGCGAAAATATATTAAAGAGCTGTTAACACTGTCTGTGGTTTTGTGATTGAAAGATATTTGGGTTTTGACATACAAGTGTCTCATTCACAGATCTAACAGTCAGTAATGTGCTCATTAAAATAGTTAATATAGTGCTTGATGATCATATCAATAGTTTGTTGTGAGGTGCATATGGGAACTTGTTATACTCGGCTGAAATGTTTTCGGAATATGACCCTTTTTGGGACATCTTATGGACTACTGATATTGTGGACTCAGGACTGTTCTTGTTTTCAAATCTCCAAATAACTTTTACATGAACTTTCACCCCATGACAAATATAACCAGTCACAACCACAAAGATTATATTATTTTGAACAAAAATACAAGTGCAACATGAGTTACAGTTCATATATTTTACTGAGTTACAGTTCATATAAGGAAATCAGTCAAATTGAAATGAATTCATTAGTCCCTAATCTATGGATTTCACATGACTGGGCAGGGGAGCAGCCATGGGTGGGATTGGGAGGGCATAGGCCCACCCACTGGGGAGCCAGGCCCAGCCAATCAGACTGAGTTTACCTGCACAAAAGGGGCTTTATTACAGACAGAAAAAGTATTCAGTTTCATCAGCTGTCTGGGTGGCTGATGTCAGACCATCCTGCAGGTGAAGAGGCCGGATGTGGAGGTCCTGGTCTGGTGTTGGAGGTGGCTTATGGTAGAGAAATTAACAGTAACATATCTGGCAACAACTCTGGTGGACATTACTGTAGTCAGCATGCAAATTACACACTCCCTCAAAATTTGAGATATCTGTGGCTTTGTCTGACAAAACTGCACATTTTAGAGTGGCCTTTTATTATCCCCAACACAAGATACATCTATGTAATGATCATGCTGTTTAATCAGCTTCTTGATTTGTCACACCTGTCACGTGAATGGATTATATTGGCAAAAGATAAATGCTCACTAACAGGGATGTTACTAACTTGTGCACAACAATTGAGAGAATTATGCTTGTTGAGCGTACGGAACATTTCTGGGATCTTTTATTTCAGCTCATATGTTGCATTGATATATTTGTTCATTCTATGGTACCAACCATGACGATTATGAAGATGATGATGGTCATCTGATCTGAATGATTTCAAACCATATTGTCACATCACAGTTGACCTCATCTAGTTACCAGTGTTCCATTTCACCCTCTCCCCCTAAGCACCTGCAGCAGGTCCCAGCTGTAGCAACACAATCACTGAGCAGTCTGAATGAGGAAGGTTTTTGTATGGCTCTGTATAACAGCTAATATTAAGTTTTTGTTCTACCTGGAAGATGTTAAAGTGTATTTGTGTTGATTATGATTCTCTATACGTGATCTTCACTGTAACAGCTGCAGCATCACAACACAGAGAGGTTTTTGTACCAGCAGTAATAGTGATTGTATCACTGTGGTGGACTTTTGGTAGTGGCACCAGACTTGATGTTGGAAGTAAGTAAACACCAAATTAACTGTTTTATTCACGTTTTGATGTTGCGTTTCAATTTCTCTATACATTTAGACTGAATATTGAGGATTTTTTAAATAGAAAATAAAAAAACTTTTACATGATTTCGGGAATAAATACACAAGGCCGACACAAATTTTAATAAGTATGTTATTACATCTAATCAAATTTGACCTGCCCTTCAACAATGAGAGTGAATGATCTACATTTTATATTAGGTGTATGAAAAAAGCATACTGCACCTTGTAGGAAATGTACAGTAAACAGCACGTTTTGCAAAAACTTTGGGAAAACTAAACAGAACACACTTTATTTCAAATGAACAAGATAAAATAATCTTTGGCAAGTATGCATAACATAGCATAGTTCTTATTGAACCACAGTCTGAAGAAATTCAGTTTCCCCAATAGTCTGAAGGTTTTTGTACCAGCAGTAATAGGAATTGTATCACTGTGGAACACTTTTGGTAGCGGAACCAGACTAGATGTTGGAAGTAAGTAACAAGATATCTTGATATTTCTTTCTGATGACATTTTATTTGTATTTCACTTTCTTAAACTCTGTCTCCATGAAAATATATTTTCTATTACTTTTGACTGAGCCTTCTTTCAAATAACATTTTATTGAATTATAATGATGAATTGTACGTTTATTTATGTCTGGTTTTTATGATTGCGGACTATAACGTAAATCTGGAAAATAACTATTTAATAGTATTGTATATAATATTCATCATTGTTGCATTGTGTTCCTGCTAGACTTCACAGTTAGTGTGAAGACAAAGGGTCTCAGTTATGGTTGTAACTGACTTCATAATCTAACATGGACGATATGTGATGAAAATACTATGAATACGAGTAGGCTATTCTGATCAGATTCATTCCTTAACAATATCTGTAGAACATGTATAACTGACACCATATGACTAGTAATGTCACGTTCTGACCTTTATTTCCTTTGTTTTGTATTTATTTAGTATGGTCAGGGCGTGAGTTGGGTGGGCAGTCTATGTTTGATTTTCTATGATTTGGGATTTCTATGTTTCGGCCTAGTATGGTTCTCAATCAGAGGCAGGTGTCATTAGTTGTCTCTGATTGAGAATCATACTTAGGTAGCCTGGGTTGCACTGTTTGTTTGTGGGTGATTGTCTATGTTAGTGGCTTGTGTCAGCACAGGTCTCATTTGTAGCGTCACGGTTGTTTATTGTTTTGTATGCAGTGTTCAGTACTTTCTTTATTAAATATTCACTATGAACACATACCACGCCGTGTTTTGGTCCTCTGATCCTTCTCGCCTCTCCTCTTCAGATGAAGAGGAGGACGACCGTGACAAGCCACTTTATACTTGTTCAGTTCATAAATCTGCTTTGTATAATTACTTTAGTGTTTAAAAGCTGTAGAGAAAACAATCTAACTGTTACATTTGTATTTAGAGGGCATTTCCAATTCACTTTATTTGGATGTGTACTTGATTGAAGATAATCTTTAAGTGTAGCTGTACTTGATGTAGTTACTTAGTTGATGTGTTCTGTTTGTTCCAGGTAACAGTGCCCCCACCCTCACCGTCCTGCCCCCCTCTAGTGAGGAGCTGTCCAGTACAACAACAGCCACACTGACATGTCTGGCCAACAAGGGCTTCCCCTCAGACTGGACCATGAGCTGGAAAGTGGACGGGACCAACAAGAACCAGGAGACCAGTCCCGGGGTCCTGGAGAAGGATGGTCTGTACAGCTGGAGCAGCACTCTGACTCTCACTGGCCAGGAGTGGACCAAGGCAGGAGAGGTGACCTGTGAAGCCCAGCAGAAATCCCAGAATCCGGTCACTAAGACCCTGAGGAAGGCTGACTGTTCTGGATAGGACCCTTCAATCACACACCCCTGTGGAGAGAGGTTGCTGGTTCCTCTGCTTTGACTGTGTTTTGAGATCAGATGTTTTCTGTCTTGTTGATCACTGACATGTTGACTAACAGAGGGCTTTCCTTGAATTCATGTGTCAAACCTCTCTGTAGACTAAGGTTGTATGAGTGTTAGATTTGACGTGTTCTGTTTTATTACAATTAGATGCTGTAGGAATGTTTGCTTTGATGCTTTAATGAATAGATGAAAATAAAGATTTCCCTTTGGACAAATATTTCTATTTTCACTTTCAATAATTAGACTTTGGTCTTAAATGTTGTTGAATGGTGTAGACATATATTCATAAAGCCTGATTCACAGTTTATTTTAAAACAATCAGACCTAAATGTCATTGCTTAGTTATTTATGTTCTCACTGCATTGTCATCAACCAGTAGTTCATACTAACACAAGATACTACAATGTTATCAGATTAACAGGAGAGGTCTAGATACTAGAATGTTAACAGATTAACAGGAGAGGTCTAGATACTACAATGTTAACAGATTAACAGGAGATGTCTAGATACTACAATGTTAACAGATTAACAGGAGAGGTCTAGATACTACAATGTTAACAGATTAACAGGAGAGGACTAGCATTGGACTTGTAACTGAAAGTCTGCAAGATTGAATCCCCGATAAAATAAAAATCCACTGTTCCTGCACCGTCATTGAAAATAAGAATTTGTTTGTAATTGACTTGCCTAGTTAAATAACAGTAAAATAATAAAAGTACTACAATGTTAACAGGAGAGGTCTTGACACATACAGTAGATGGTATTCATTTTTCTTGGACAGTTGTTTAACGTCTTGATTTATAGACTCGTAAAGACAGTAAACTAATGTTATTGAACATTTGATCGATATCTTGGACGCTCACCAATGTGATCAAACCTACATTAAGCTAAATTTGTTTTACAAGATCCACATAATATAACCAGTATCACAGCTTCATGATAGTCATAGAGTCTTCTCTTCCTCCAACCCTCTGGGGACAGAGTAAACATCTGGTGACAGTGCTGCTCTATTCTGGGACAAGCAGAACCACCCAGCCCTGTCTATGTAAATCTCAGTTTCACTCCCACAGCTACCAGTCTAGAAGTTGAACAGTTTCACTGCCTGAAATAACCTGGACTGGGACAGATGTGAGGGAGTGACTGGTTCTAAACTCTATGGTGGATTCAGGGAAGTTACAATAACAGATATTCCATCATATAATTAATGACAGATAAAACATATATTCTTCAAACATGTTTCATGTTTGAGCCCAGCATCATGTCTCATTCACAGATCCAGCATCATGTCTCATTCACAGATGTTACAGTCAGTAACCTGCTTATCAAGAAAGTTCATATAATGCTAGATGATCACATTCATATCTGGTTATGAGGTACACATGGGGATTTGATTTAGGGGGCTGATGCTGGTGTAAATTCACCATTATTTATTTTTTACATCTGGAGATCTGACTCTGCATATGAACAGAACATGTGTGTTTTAAAACTTCATTTAAGTGAACTTTTCAACCATGACAATAATTTTTCACAAGTGTGAGGATGATGATGATAATGGGGAACATGTGATCTGAATGATACTTTCTAAACATATTCAAAAATGACCTCCTCTACTGATCAGTGTTCCATGTCACTGTCTCTTCCCCCTCATCACCTGCAGTAGGTCCCAGCTGTATCAGTACAGTCACTGTGCAGTCTGACTGAGAGGTTTTAGTACGCCTCTGTATCACTGTGTGAACACATTACCACTGTGGTAACTCTGACAGTAGTAATATCCTGTATCTTCAGCCTGGACTCCACTGATGGTCAGAGTGAAGTCACTACCAGATCCACTGCCACTGAATCTAGATGGAGTCCCAGTTAACATGTTGTTTATCTGATAAATTAGGAGTTTAGGAGCTTCTCCAGATCTCTGTAGGTACCAGGCTAGGTAATTACCATATATACCACTGCTGAGTTTACAGCCAATGTTGACTTTCTCTCCAGTGCCAACAGCTTTCACTACAGGTGTCTGAGTCAGAGTGTACTGTCCTCTGGATTCTGAATATTGAATGGTGAGAGAAACAAACAAAACACTTTTGAACAACTAAAATTATATAATACATACATTATCCTGAGATAATCATATTTTACTTACTTAATTGTCATTACTTAGATATTAATCATTATTATACATTGTATGTAGAAGGCAAGTGTCCAGATGAATAAGGTGATAAAAGTCATGGTTGTTGTGGGTTCTCTTGTCATGAAGGACAGCTCTCAGTCATGAATGGTCTGACAGGGCTATGAACACTCCCAGAGCCCTGAAGCATGTGCTGTCTATGCAAAGTTTAATATTTAAATTATCTTACTGGTAAGGACCCACATTCATAACATAATTGTGTCAAGTTTTGAATACCTAAATGAAAAGAAAAAAAAATTATGTCACGTTCTGACCTTAGTTCTTTTGTTATGTCTTTGTTTTAGTATGGTCAGGGCGTGAGTTGGATGGGTTGTCTATGTTTGTTTTTCTATGAGTTGGTATTTCTGTGTTTGGCCTGGTATGGTTCTCAATCAGAGGCAGCTGTCAATCGTTGTTCCTGATTGAGAACCATACTTACACCTGACGGAGCTGTTTCGGTTGTTCTTTAATTGTTTTGTATTTAGTGTTCAGGTTTACTAAAACAATGGTTAACACGTATCACTCTGAGCATTTGTCCTCACCTTCTTCCACCGACGACAGTTAGAAATACCTGATAGTGTAAATCGTTGATCCAAGCTGGAAACTTTATTATCTGCATTCTACTGTGAATTATACTCATAACTCAGAACTATCTGTCCCTATTGCATTATACTCGTACTTCAGTACTATCAGTCCCCATTGTATTATATTAGTACTTCAGTACTCTCAGTCCCTGTTGTATTATACTAGTTCTTCAGTACTATCAGTCCCTGTTGTATTATACTAGTTCTTCAGTACTATCAGTGCCTATTGTATTATACTAGTACTTCAGTACTATTAGTCCTTACTGTATTATACTAGGACTTCAGTACTATTTGTCCTTACTGTATTATACTAGTACTTCAGTACTATTAGTCCTTACTGTATTATACTAGGACTTCAGTACTATTAGTCCTTACTGTATTATACTAGGACTTCAGTACTATTAGTCCTTACTGTATTATACTAGTTCTTCAGTACTATCAGTGCCTATTGTATTATACTAGTACTTCAGTACTATCAGTCTCTATTGTATTATACTAGGACTTCAGTACTATTAGTCCTTACTGTATTATACTCGTACTTCAGTACTATCAGTCCCCATTGTATTATATTAGTACTTCAGTACTCTCAGTCCCTGTTGTATTATACTAGTACTTCAGTACTATAAGTCCTTATTATATTATACTAGTACTTCATAACTATCAGTCCCTATTGGATTATGCTAATATTTCAGTACTATCAGTCCCTGTTGTATTATACTAATTCTTCAGTACTATCAGTGCCTGTTGAATTATACTAGCACTTCAGTACAATCAGTCCCTATTGTATTATACTAGTACTTCAGTACTATAAGTCCTTATTGTATTATACTAGTACTTCATAACTATCAGTCCCTATTGTATTATGCTAGTACTTTAGTACTTTCAGTCCCTATTGTATTATACTAGTACTTCAGTACTATCAGTCCCTATTGTATTATACCAGTACTTCAGTACTATCAGTCTCTATTGTATTATACTAGGACTTCAGTACTATTAGTCCTTACTGTATTATACTAGGACTTCAGTACTATTAGTCCCCATTGTATTATACTAGGACTTCAGTACTATTAGTCCTTACTGTATTATACTAGGACTTCAGTACTATTAGTCCTTACTGTATTATACTAGGACTTCAGTACTATTTGTCCTTACTGTATTATACTAGTACTTCAGTACTATTAGTCCTTACTGTATTATACTAGGACTTCAGTACTATTAGTCCTTACTGTATTATACTAGGACTTCAGTACTATTAGTCCTTACTGTATTATACTAGTGCTTCAGTACTATCAGTCCCTATTGTATTATACTAGGACTTCAGTACTATCAGTCCCTATTGTATTATACTAGGACTTCAGTACTATCAGTCCCCATTGTATTACACTAGTACTTCAGTACTATTAGTCCTTACTGTATTATACTAGTGCTTCAGTACTATCAGTCCCTATTGTATTATACTAGGACTTCAGTACTATCAGTCCCTATTGTATTATACTAGGACTTCAGTACTATCAGTCCCCATTGTATTACACTAGTACTTCAGTACTATTAGTCCTTACTGTATTATACTAGTGCTTCAGTACTATCAGTCCCTATTGTATTATACTAGGACTTCAGTACTATCAGTCCCTATTGTATTATACTAGGACTTCAGTACTATTAGTCCTTACTGTATTATACTAGGACTTCAGTACTATTAGTCCTTACTGTATTATACTAGGACTTCAGTACTATTAGTCCTTACTGTATTATACTAGGACTTCAGTACTATTAGTCCTTACTGTATTATACTAGGACTTCAGTACTATTAGTCCTTACTGTATTATACTAGTGCTTCAGTACTATCAGTCCCTATTGTATTATACTAGGACTTCAGTACTATCAGTCCCCATTGTATTATACTAGGACTTCAGTACTATTAGTCCTTACTGTATTATACTAGTGCTTCAGTACTATCAGTCCCTATTGTATTATACTAGGACTTCAGTACTATCAGTCCCCATTGTATTATACTAGGACTTCAGTACTATTAGTCCTTACTGTATTATACTAGGACTTCAGTACTATCAGTCCCCATTGTATTATACTAGGACTTCAGTACTATTAGTCCTTACTGTATTATACTAGTGCTTCAGTACTATCAGTCCCTATTGTATTATACTAGGACTTCAGTACTATCAGTCCCCATTGTATTATACTAGGACTTCAGTACTATTAGTCCGTACTGTATTATACTAGTGCTTCAGTACTATCAGTCCCTATTGTATTATACTAGGACTTCAGTACTATCAGTCCCCATTGTATTATACTAGGACTTCAGTACTATTAGTCCTTACTGTATTATACTAGGACTTCAGTACTATCAGTCCCCATTGTATTATACTAGGACTTCAGTACTATTAGTCCTTACTGTATTATACTAGGACTTCAGTACTATTAGTCCTTACTGTATTATACTAGGACTTCAGTACTATCAGTCCCTATTGTATTATACTAGGACTTCAGTACTATCAGTCCCCATTGTATTATACTAGTGCTTCAGTACTATCAGTCCCTATTGTATTATACTAGGACTTCAGTACTATCAGTCCCTATTGTATTATACTAGGACTTCAGTACTATCAGTCCCCATTGTATTATACTAGGACTTCAGTACTATTAGTCCTTACTGTATTATACTAGGACTTCAGTACTATTAGTCCTTACTGTATTATACTAGGACTTCAGTACTATCAGTCCCCATTGTATTATACTAGGACTTCAGTACTATTAGTCCTTACTGTATTATACTAGGACTTCAGTACTATTAGTCCTTACTGTATTATACTAGGACTTCAGTACTATTAGTCCTTACTGTATTATACTAGTGCTTCAGTACTATCAGTCCCTATTGTATTATACTAGGACTTCAGTACTATCAGTCCCTATTGTATTATACTAGGACTTCAGTACTATCAGTCCCCATTGTATTATACTAGGACTTCAGTACTATCAGTCCCCATTGTATTATACTAGGACTTCAGTACTATTAGTCCTTACTGTATTATACTAGTACTTCAGTGGTACTGAGATTGCTCTGTACATAAAGATGCTCACTCCTGTGTGAAGGAGGTTTTTGTACGGAGACTTCACCACAATGAATCACTGTGGTACACTTTTGGAAGCGGCACAATACTGGTCCTGAACATTAAGTCCATTTTTGTGTTTCTCCCATAAAACTAAATGTAATCATGCTAATGAACAACGTTATGAGATGTTATCATCTTCTCCAGTGGAAAGACTTCTAGACTATATATTTTTTAAGATTTCTGTGGACAGATTGGTAGATTTTTAGTGGGCAGAGTCTCCAAGGTGAAAGAATTGTTCACATACCACCAAGTTTATTTGGTGGTAGACTTTTAGACTTTTTCCACATTTTCTTACTTTACAGACATATTCTGAATAATAATTAAAACAAATATTCATCAATCTACACACAATACCTCATAATGACAAAGCAAAACAGTTTTTTTGAAAATTGTACAAATTTAAAAAGAAAAACTAAAACAGAAATTCAGACATTTTGCTGTAAGACTCAAAATTGAGCTCAGTAGCATCCTGTTTCCATTGATCATCCTTGAGATGTTTCTACAAGTTGATTGGAGTCCACTTGTGGTAGATTCAAATATTGGACAATGATTTGGAAAGGCACACCTGTCTATATAAGGTCCCACAGTTGACAATGCATGTCAGAGCAAAAACCAAGCCATGTGGTCGAAGGAATTGTCCATAGAGCTCCGAGTCAGGATTCTGTCGAGGCACAGATCTGTGGAATGGTACCAATACATTTCTGCAGCATTGAAGGTCCCCAAGAACAGTGGCCTAAATCATTCTTAAATGGAAGAAGTTTGGAACCAACAAGACTCTTCCTAGAGCTGGCCTCCTGGCCAAACTGAGCAATCGGGGGAGAAGGGTCTTAGTCAGGGAGGTGACCAAGAACGCAATGGTCACTCTGACAGCTTCAGAGTTCTTCTGTGGAGATGGGAGAACCTTCCAGGAAGCCAACCATCTCTTAGGGTAATTGACATAATTTGAGTCAATTAGAAGCTTCCTAAGCCATGACATAATTTTCTGAAATTTTCCAAGCTGTTTAAAGGCATAGTGAACTTAGAGTATGTAAACTTCCGATCCACTGGAATTGTGATATCGTGAATTATAAGTGAAATAATCTGTAAACAATTGTTGGAAAAATGACTTGTGTCATTGTCACGCCCTGACCTTAGAGATCCTTTTTATGTCTCTATTTTGGTTTGGTCAGGGCGTGAGTAAGGGTGGGCATTCTATGTTTTGTCTTCTATGTTTTCTATTTCTGTGTGTTTGTCCGGGTGTGGTTCTCAATCAGAGGAAGCTGTCTATCGTTGTCTCTGATTGAGAACCATATTTAGGTAGCCTTTTCCCACCAGTGTGGTGTGGGTAGTTTTCTGTTTTTGTGTCTGCACCAGACAGAACTGTTTCGGTCGTTCTCGTTGTTGTTTTGGTTATTCAGTGTTCAGTTCAGTTAATAAAGATCATGAACATGTACCACGCTGCACCTTGGTCCTCACCTCCTTCCAACAGCCATTACAGTCATGCACAAAGTAGATGTCCTAACCGACTTGCCAAAACTATAGTTTGTTAGCCAGAAATTTGTGGAGTGGTTGAAAAACAAGTTTAATTGACTCCAACCTCAGTGTATGTAAACTTCCGACTTCAACTGTAGAGGGGCCAAACAGAAGCCACTCCTCAGTAAAAGGCACATGACAGCCTGCTTGGAGTTTGCCAGAAGGCACCCAAAGGACTCTCAGACCATCAGAAACAAGATTATCTGGTCTGCTGAAACCACGATTGAACTGTTGCTCTTGATGTGCTAAACTGCAGAGCATGAGTGTATCTTACATTTATCTGTTGGATGGTTTTGTCTAAAAATACAGAGTTTTTTTATTAGCATTTACAGTGGTTCTTAATTTAAAAGTTGTGGCGTGGAACAGCACAACTTGCGGGGCACCGTGGAATTCTATGGCACATTATTTAAGTGTCAGCCATTGTTGCCATTAATGGTAGTTAGTGCTAGTTAGCCCACCAGCGGGCATCTTTGAGAAGCTAAGTTATTCAATCGCTCATTAATTTGTGCATGTCATCACACAGCATACAAGTCATCCATGTCTTTAAATACAGTCAATAATATTAGTTATAAAACTAAATAGCAAAGGGAGTCTTGATTAATTTTACAATCACGGCTAAAGTGATTTAATGAATGAATGCTGTCCTGTCTTTGGCATCATTAAATTGAAGACTGCTATTTTATCAAATCAATTCTCTGCAATTATTATTACGTGATTAAACTAATCATGTAAATGTAATTAACTAGGAAGTCGGGGCACCAAGGAAAATCTTCAGTTTACAAAGTTATAATTTTCCTAATAACTTTTCAGATATTTTAATATCTGATCAACTAGTCTTCTAATTAATTAATTATTCTTTACTATTCTTCACGTTAGTCTCATTCCAAACATTGTAAGTTGTTGGTTACCTGCATGAACCCAGCCTTCACTATGAATCATCCATACATCAATTGTCTTAATCATTTATTTAGTAACTAACTAAATAATCACAGAAATGCATAAACAAACAAACAGTAGATATGATTAAAAGGAAATGATAGGGGATGTTCCCTAATGGGCTAAGCCGATATGGCAACCTGGTGGACAAAGGGAAGGGTGTGGACTAAGAAGGGCGGGAATGACAAAAGTCACTACACAGTTGATGATTATTATAATTGAAATGTTAACCCTTTGCACATGAACGCTCACTCATTCGGGAATAATTGCAATCAATATATATATTTACTTTCAGTGTGTCGTTGTGATTTCTGTTGGAATCGTCCGTCTTTCTGTTGGAAAGTTCATCCGCCCGTCTCTCTCTCTCCCATGAAGTCTTTCATGGTTAGAATGGATACTTCAGAGTCCCATTCAGAATTGTTCTTATAGACTAGATGTTTTGGCGGTTGTCGGTCTTCGCATTCAATGGTACATAATTCCTAGCTGCAGACTAGTAATTAGTATCGAAGAGTTGCTCTTATTCTGTCGGAATCGATACTCTCAGAGTTTCAACAACCATTACAACCTTAGCTTATACTGAGTTTCTTCTTGTCTCTTCTCAAACCTTAGCCCCCTCAATGCTCGAGGTATGCATGGTCTGAAACTGGAGCAGCAGCGTGACGAGGCGGGCTGGGACAACAAGGAGTCATCAGGTCAGGTAGTCCTGAGGCATGGTCCAAAGGCTCAGGTCCACTGAGAGAAGAGAGGGAGAAAGATAAACAGAGATTGAGAAAGAGAAAGAGAGAGAATTAGAGGGAGCATACTTAAATTCACACAGGACTCCGGTAAGACAGGAGAGAAACTCCAGATATGACAGACTGACCCTTGCACCCCAACACAAAAACTATTGCAGCATAAATATTGGAGACTGAGACAGGAGGGGTCGGAAAGGTCGTCGGCATGGTTGTATGCTCTGCAAAAACACATTCACGTTTTTAGTACGCAATTATCAATTGTATTACATAGTATGCCTACACATTGCTAAGCAATCTATTTTTTTTAAAGACAATTTACTGAAACCAAAATACCTTTAGTTTTGGTGATCCTCTCAGCTCCGGCTCATTTTCAAGTACATTGATCATTTCAGCAAGGTTTTACCCGTGGTGGTGGAGCTGGGGGGGAAGCTCAAATAAAATGTAGCTGAGATGTAGAGTAGTTGAAATAAACATCTGCATTTTGAAAGTATTTTAACTAAAGCATAAAGATGTTGATGAACAAATACTGTACAGTATATGCTTCATCTGACATTTTGCGGTTGCATGAGGTTTTGAGTTTTTGAGTTAGAAATGTAAGACTTTAGAGTTCCCGGGGGCACAATCATAAAACAAAATGGACCGGGTCATAGCTGGCTTCTCCACAGATCGTTTACACTTTCTCCAAAACATGGATATTGTTCAGTTTTCAGGTTCTGTGATGTAGAGGTTAGGGGGCACTATTTTTATGTTTGGAAAAATAACGTTTCCAAAGTAAACGGCCTACTTCTCAGGACCAGATGCTAGAATATGCATATAATTGACAGCTTAGGATAGAAAACACTCTAAAGTTTCCAAAACTGTAAAAATACTGTCTGTGAGTATAACAGAACTGACATGCAGGCGAAAGCCTGAGAAAAATCCAATCAGGAAGTGATTCTTATTTTGAAACCCTTGTGTTCCTATGCATCCCTATTGCCCATTGAAAGGGATATCAACCAGATTCCTTTTTCTATGGCTTCCCTAAGGTGTCAACAGCCTTTAGACATAGTTTCAGGCATTTATTTTGAAGAATGAGCGTGAACGACCACATTGCGTAAGTGGACAGGTGGGGGCTCTCAGAGTGATTTGTGCGCAAAAGAGAGAGGCGGCCGTTGTTACTCCCGGTCCTAGTGAAAAGCCAACTGTCCCGGTTGATATATTTTCGAATAGATATTTGAAAAACACCTTGAGGATTGATTATAAAAAATGTTTGACATGTTTCTGTGGAAATTATGGATATAATTTTGTATGCGTTGTCGTGACCGCTCTTTCCGGTGGATTCCTGGGCATAACGCACCAAACTAATGGAGGTATTTGGATATAAAAAATATCTTTATGGAACAAAGGGAACATTTGCTGTCTAACTGGGAGTCTCGTGAGTGAAAACATCCGAAGATCATCAAAGGTAAATGATTAATTTGATTGCTTTTCTGATTTTCGTGACCAAGTTACCTGATGCTAGGTGTACTTATTGTTTTGCTATGCTATCGATAAACTTACACAAACGCTTGTATTGCTTTCGCTGTAAAGCATATCTTCCAAATCTGAGACGACAGGGTGATTAACAAAAGGCTAAGCTGTGTTTCGCTATAGTACACTTGTGATTTCATGAATATCAATATTTTCTAGTAATATTATTTGACTGTTGCGCTATGCGATTCAGCGTTGCTGATGACAAATATACCGGATCCGGGATGGGTGGTTCTAAGAGGTTTTAAGCATTGAAACATTGCAAATTGGGGGGATTTTCACACCTACAGTAGCCGGGCTATTAAACTATTATGTTGTAAATAAATTGAGGTATTGAGTCTATTGTCCGGCTAATATCCCATCATGGAAACATTGTTTGTAGAGTTCACAACCTGCTATACTTGTGAAAAACAAATGTTTGAAAACATGTTTTCAAAATGCCTCCAGCTGTCCATCACTACTGCAAATAAAACCAAAGCATCTAAAGTGGTACAAATATATTCTTGAATTCGATTTTTTTTTAAATGCATATAATGCTTGATGCATTTTTCGTTAGGTGAGTTAGAAATGTTGTTCATTGTAACCACAATGTCTCAAATAATGTATCACACACAGCATGAGCAGATTAACTTGGTCAAAACAGTCAAAGCATTTATTTATTAAAGACAATCAGAAATAATGTTGGTACTTATTTGTTTTGATCCAAAGCCATTAATGAGTGAGTCACTCAGCTTTATGCTGACAAATCCTCGCTGGACTCTCTTTCATTCAGTTTCTTCTTCACATCAGCAAAGAAGGACTCCGTGTTCCAGAAACTCACTTTATTTTTCATTAGGTTATAATAATCCATGCTATGGGTGGAGTTAGAAATTTGGCAGTCAGAAGTATTAAAATCAGCAAATGTCAGCCTTTTAAATGCTTTATTGTCCAAATGTTTAAAGTGCGTGTGGGCGATGGAGAGAAACAAAATGGTGCAATGTGGCAGAGTGATACGGCCGCTGGAGATGGGGGTGTGAGCAGGTGGGTCTGGGCAGGTGTGGTGTAGTTGTTGTTTGTATGTGTGTTTTTGTATTGTCTAAAAATTAAAAAAATGAGAAACCAAAAGCCCACCTTGCCTATTTTTTGAAAAACGTCAGTCCACATGTCAAGTGTATTTGCGCTATTATATTTACCCAAATTCTCTCTCAACTCCAGGACCACTGCCAGCTACTTTTTTGTTGTTGTTGCCTGATGCAGGACTCTAGTGCCAGGGAAGAGAGACTCTCAGACTGAAAACACCTCCATTAATTTAGGAAAAGATAGTCAATTTGTGCCACAGTTTAGACTACAGATAGATCAGCATTCTACCTCCCCCTTGTGATAGTGTGGTGCCATAACAGAATGACGCAATTTACCACAATCTGCCACCATCTACCACAAACGGTCACGGCATAAGCTCAGAACTTTTAAAGGAAGAACCACCAGTTAATTATTTATTCTGTGTGTATTGTTGATCTGAAATGGTTTTGTTCACTGATAACACAGCCTCTCCTCTCCTCTCCTCTCCTCTCCTCTCCTCTCCTCTCCTCTCCTCAAGTCTCAAGTCTCAGGTCTTAGCACTCAAGTCCCAAGTCAAGCCCCAAGTCAAGACAGGCAAGTCCGAGTCAAGTCTCAAGTCAAGGCCGTCAAGTATCAAGTCAAGTTTCGAGTCCTAAACAAGTCATAATGTGCTCTTCACCAAATGTAATACCATTTCATATTTTTAACAAGAGTAATGGTTAGCATATTACATTTACGCAAAACATGAATGCTTTTAAAAATATCTATATATTTATTACTTTACAAATAAACGTTATATTTCCATGGAAATACATGGGTAGCCATGAGAAAGACCCCCCCAATAGGGATCGACTATCGAGGATCGCTATGGGGCGCAGTCGGGCGATGTAGTCCTGTACACAATCGACCAACCTTAACACACACACACACACACACACACACACACACACACACACACACACACACACACACACACACACACACACACACACACACACACACACTCTCTCTCTCTCTCTCTGTGGTTACAGTAGGCTAACATATGTCAATGGTTTTAGGAACAGCAGTAACATCAGGCAGGATTTAGGCTCAAGATGTAGCTCAATCTTGGGTGCAATGATCACGTTCCCGCACTGATTGACTGTGTGGAGGCTCATTGATTTAAAGTTACGTTAGCCTACATGCTACACTAGTAAAGTAATACATTATATAGCTGTTGGCTATATCAGCCACGACTTACCGTTCTTTGTGCGTCTCCTAATAAATTACAGAGCTGTCGGCAATATTAGCCATGACCTACCTTTGTGCAGCTTCGAATAGCCCCTGCTATGACGTGCAGCTTTTCAGGGAAGTTAGGAACCAATATACAAGGGCAGTTAGGAAAGTAAAGGCTAGCTTTTTCAAACAGAAATGTACATCCTATAGCACAAACTCCAAAAAGTTCTGGGACACTGTAAAGTCCATGGACAATAAGAGCACCTCCTCCCAGCTGCCCACTGCACTGAGGCTAGGAAACACTGTCACCACCGATAAATCCGCAATAATTGAGAATTTTAAGAAGCATTTTTCTACAGCTGGCCATGCTTTCCACCTGGCTACACCTACCCCGGTCAACAGCCCTGCACCCCACACAGTAACTCGCCTAAGCCTCCCTCATTTCTCCTTCACCCAAATCCAGATAGCTGATGTTATGAAAGACCTGCAAAATCTGGACCCCTACAAATCAGCCGGGCTAGACAATCTGGACCCTCTCTCTAAAATGATCTGCCAAAATTGTTGCAACCCCTATTACTAGCCTGTTCAACCTCTCTTCCGTATCGTCTGAGATCCCCAAAGATTGGAAAGCTGCCGCGGTCATACCCCTCCTAAAGGAGGAGACAATCTAGACCCTAACTGCTACAGACCTATATCTATCCTACCCTACCTTTCTAAGGTCAAATTGGAGGCCCTGTTGTCCGGACCTCTGGCGGTCGCTATGGGGGTGCCACAGGGTTCAATCCTTGGGCCGACTCTTTTCTCTGTACAGATCAACGATGTCGCTCTTGCTTCTGGTGATTCTCTGATCCACCTCTACGTAGACGACACCATTCTGTATGCTTCTGGCCCTTCTTTGGACACTGTGTTCGCTTGTTATGGCTGCAATCCCACTAACGGGATAAGTGTCATCAACAACCGCTGAATAGCATAACGCTACATACAATAAATATTACTACAAATATTTATATTCAGAAAATCAGAAGTGCAATATAGGAAAACTCAGCTTAGCATTATGTTAACATTTTCTGTGTAGGGGGCAGTCATTTTTGGGGGGGCTAAAAAACGTACCCATTTGAAACTGCCTATTTCTCAGCCCCAGAAACTAGAATATACATATAATTGTCAGATTAGGATAGAAAACACTCTAAAGTTTCAAAACTGTCAAAATATTGTCTGTGAGTATAACAGAACTGATATTGCAGGCAAAATCCAGAGGAAAATCCAATCAGGAAGTGCCTCTTATTTTGAAACCTCTCTGTTCCTATGCATGCCTATCCTCCATTTAAAGGGATATCAACCAGATTCCTTTTTCTATGGCTTCCCTAAGGTGTCAATAGTCTCAGGCTTTTATTTTGAAAAATGAGCGAGAAAGATCATATTGCGTAAGTGGATAGGTGGGGGCTCCCAGAGTGAGTTTTGCGCAACAGAGTAAAGCGGCCATTGTTTCTCCCTGTCCTATTGAAAAACCTACACTCCCGGTTGATATATTATCAAATATATATTTTAAAAACAACCTGAGGATTGATTATAAAAAATGTTTGATATGTTTCTGTAGACATTATATATCCTTATCCCAGTCAGTTGTTCCCACATGCTTCAAGAGGGCCACCATTGTCCCTGTTCCCAAGAAAGCTAAGGTAACTGAGCCAAACGACTACCGCCCCGTAGCACTCACTTCTGTCATCATGAAGTGCTTTGAGAGACTAGTCAAGGACCATATCACCTCCACCCTACCTGACACCCTAGACCCACTCCAACTTGCTTACCGCCGAAATAGGTCCACAGACGATGCAATCTCAACCACACTGCCCTAACCCATCTGGACAAGAGGAATACCTATGTGAGAATGCTGTTAATCGACTACAGCTCAGCATTTAACACCATAGTACCCTCCAAACTTGTCATCAAGCTCAAAACCCTGGGTCTCAACCCCGCGCTGTGAAACTGGGTACTGGACTTCCTGACGGGCCGTCCCCAGGTGGTGAGGGTAGGTAACAACATCTCCACCTCGCTGATCCTCAACACTGGGGCCCCACAAGGGTGCGTTCTGAGCCCTCTCCTGTACTCCCTGTTCACCCACGACTGCGTGGCCACTACAGTGGTAGGCTTGATTACCAACAACGATGAGACGGCCTACAGGGAGGAGGTGAGGGCCCTCGGAGTGTGGTGTCAGGAAAATAACCTCACACTCAACGTCAACAAAACAAAGGAGATGATTGTGGACTTCAGGAAACAGCAGAGGAAGCACCCCCTATCCACATCGACGGGACAGTAGTGGAGAGGGTAGTAAGTTTTAAGTTCCTCGGCGTACACATCACGGACAATTGAATTGTTCCACCCACACAGACAGCGTCGTGAAGAAGGCGCAGCAGCGCCTCTTCAACCTCAGGAGGCAACCTCAGGAGGCAACTGCTCCGCCCACAACCGTTAGGCTCTCCAGAGAGTAGTGAGGTCTGCACAAAGCATCACCGGGGGCAAACTACCTGTCCTCCAGGACACCTACACCACCCGATGTCACAGGAAGGCCATAAAGATCATCAAGGACAACAACCACCGGAGCCACTGCCTGTTCACCCCGCTATCATCCAGAAGGCGAGGTCAGTACAGGTGCATCAAAGCAGGGACCGAGAGACTGAAAAACAGCTTCTATCTCAAGGCCATCAGACTGTTAAACAGCCACCACTAACATTGAGTGGCTGCTGACTCAACTCCAGCCACTTTAATAATGGGAATTGATGGAAATTGATGTAAAATATATCACGAGCCACTTTAAACAATGCTACTTAATATAATGTTTACATACCCTACATTACTCATCTCATATGTAAATGTATATACTGTACCCTATATCATCTACTGCATCTTTATGTAATACATGTATCACTAGCCACTTTAAACTATGCCACTTTGTTTACATACCCTACATTACTCATCTCATATGTATATACTGTACTCGATACCATCTACTGCATCTTGCCTATGCTGTTCTGTACCATCACTCATTCATATATCTTTATGTACATATTCTTTATCCCTTTATACTTGTGTGTATAAGGTAGTAGTTTTGGAATTGTTAGGTTAGATTGCTCGTTGGTTATTGCTGCATTGTCGGAACTAGAAGCACAAGCATTTCGCTACACTCGCATTAACATTTGCTAACCATGTGTATGTGATAAATACATTTGATTTAATTTGACATTATGGATATTATTTGGAATTTTCGTCTGCGTTGTCGTGACCGCTCTTTCCTGTGGATTTCTGAACATAACGCGACAAACAAACTGAGATATTTTGGATATAAAAATAATCTTTATGGAACAAAAGGAACACTTGTTGTGTAACTGGGAGTCTCGTGAGTGAAAACGTCTGAAGATCATCAAAGGTAAACGATTAATTTGATTGCTTTTCTGATTTTCGTGACCAAGCTACCTGATGCTAAGTGTACTTAATGTTTTGTCATGCGATCGATAAACTTAAACGCTTGGATTGCTTTCGCTGTAAAGCATCATTTCAAAATCTGAGACGGAAGGTGGAAGGGCGGAGGTGATGGAGGGGGTCCTGACCACCTCCGAAGAAGAGAAGTTCGACAACTATAGCCGCAGCAGCACCCTGACCCTGAGCAAGGCACGCTGGGACGAGGGAAAGGTCTACACATGGTGCAAGTAAAGGACACATTTGTGTTTTAGAGCTGAATGTTACAGTATAATAGTGAATAATATCAGTAGTGCTGAGTGCTAAATTAACAGTTTTGAAATTGAGTTGTACATGTCATCTTGCCTCTGAGTTCAAATAAAGATGGTTTTGATCAGAAAATAACCCCAATTGTTTATTTAATCATCATTCCAGTGATCACTATCTCGTGAATAGGCAGCACATTTCATACTCATTTAGATTAATCAGCATATAGCTACTCTCATGTTTTCAAACAGAATTAAAATGGCATCTGATCCAACAAATACTCTGTAATCATTTACACAACTGAATGATCCTATTGATACTGCAGCATCAATACCAGTGATGCTGATAATAAACCTCTAAGATCTGCTCTCAGAATTCACACTGATAATGAGTTACTTTCCATTACATATGTGTATTTACTATGTTTAATTCTTAATATGAGTTTATTAAATTACATTTTTTAGCAATGGTTTTCAATAATGTGTAGTGTAAACTTCTCCATTATATTCCCCCAGATCTTCTCCACCTCCAACCCCCTGTGACAGGGTAAACATCTGGTGACAGTGCTGCTCTATTCTGGGACAAGCAGAACCACCCAGTCCTGTCTATGTAAATATCAGATTCACTCCTACAGCTACCAGTCTAGAGTTTCACTACCTGAAATACCCTGGATTGGGCCAGATGTGAGGGAGTGGACAGGTTTTAACCTCTATGTGGATTCAGGGAGGGGGACATAATAGATGTGCCATCATGCAATTAATGACAGATACAATGGGTATTATACTTTATGTAGAAACTGTATGTAGTGTAAATGTGTCTTATGTTTGAGTCCAGCATCATGTCTCATTAACAGATCTAACAGTCAGTAACCTGCTCATGAAAATAGTTAATATAATGTTAGAAGATCTCATCCATTTAAATCAGACATTTGGTTGAGGTCCATATGAGGACTTGTTTTGGGGGGCTGAAGTGATTGTAACTTTGAATTAAGGTTGAGGTTATAACATCTTTTGTTTTACTTCTGTAGATATTGCTTTGCATCTGGACAGGTATTGTGTTGCAAAACATCAAATAACTTTTATATACACTTAAAGGCCATGACAAAAACTATAAGTCGTAACTATGATGATGATGATGTGGATGGTCATGTGATCTGAATGATTACTTTCTAACCATATTGTCACATGTCCCAGTTGACCTCTTCCAGTGACCATTGTTCCATGTCACTGTCTCTTCCCCCTCAGCACCTGCAGTAGGTCCCAGCTGTAGCAGTACAGTCACTGTGCAGTCTGACTGAGGGAGGTTTTTGTACGACTCTGTATCACTGTGTGAACACATTACCACTGTGGTAACTCTGACAGTAATAATCTCCTGCATCTTCAGCCTGGACTCCACTGATGGTCAGAGTGAAGTCACTCCCAGATCCACTGCCACTGAATCTAGATGGAGTCCCAGACTGAAGTGTTGTAGCATAGTAAATAAGGAGTTTAGGAGCTCCTCCAGGTTTCTGTTGGTACCAAGCTAGACGGTTATTTCTATTCACATTACTGCTGGTTTTACAGTTCAGAGAGACTGTCTGTCCTGGGAGAACAGCTTTCACTGCAGGAGTCTGTGTCACAACGTACTGTCCTCTGGCTTCTGAAAAATAAAAAATAAACATTTATATAAATGAAATATTACATGTTGTAATGAATCGTTCTGAATATAAATAGTTACATTGATATACTGTACATGTATACACTGTAGATTAAATTAATCTTCAACAATGGATTCTGAAAATTGTAACCTTGAAAGCAGAAGACAAGTATCCAGATGAAGATGGTGATAAAAGTCATGGTTGTTGTAGGTTCTGTTGTCATGAAGGACAGCTCTCAGTCATGAAGTGTTCAACTCACAGGGATATAAACACTCCTAGAGCAGTGAACCATGTGCTGCCAATGCAAAGTGTCCAAGCTATGCAAACAGGGGTGTACTCATTCCCGTGACTCTGTTGCAAAACGTTTCTTAAACGAAGACAAACAAAACAAAACAGGGATGGACCTATCTGAATTTTTCCAATTGAAACTCTCATTTTGCTCTGTTTACTTCCGTTTGTTTCTTTTGACTAACAGCAACACAGGACGTGACCACTACATTACCAATGTCCAAGCAAGGCACAAATTGGGATATCAAGAATAGTTAAATGGTCAATAATAAAACAATATAAAATAATAACAACAACAACAGACAACAACTTAAAGAAAAAGTAGAATTAAGAATGATTATATTATTCACAGTTACACCACATTAGAAATGGACTTGAGTTACATCCATTATGACCTCTAAAGTACATTAAGCCGAGCCATAAAGTATCCGTTTGGTTCTTAAATGGTAAAGGGTTTCTGTAATGAATACACTTCCCCAGAGGTGTATTCACTAGGAACCTAATGGAACCTAACACAAGCAAACAGTAGCAAACGGAACAAAATGGGGAGGGACCTAGCTGAATTTGTCCAATAGAAACTCTTGCTTTCGTTTCAAATCTTTTTCCGATGCAAAAGTTTTGCTACAGTGTACAACTAATGAATACGCCCGACTTTCTTAGTCTCACAGAGACAGTGTAATTGAAGATATCTGTGTGAGCAGGAGCATTTTTAAGCGGTGGGGCTGATTGCCCAGCCAATCATGGCCTTGATTGGTAAACAAGCCTCAATTAAAGACTGGGAAGGTGCTGGAATGTTCTAGCAGTGCGTGGTATTAGACAGGTTTTGTGTTGACTGCACCACAGGTCATTTCAGGGCAGTGTTTCCCAAACCTCTCTTGAAGTCCCCCCCAGATAGTCCACTTACAGTATTTGATGTGTTCTTGAACTAACACAGCGGATTCAAATGGTCCACTAATTAGCCAGCCCCTCACTAGGAAAAGCAGTTGTAGTATTCCTGGAGTAAAATAAAATATGTGGACTTCCTCAAATACTTAAGGAGAGGTTTGGGAAACACTGTGTTAGGGATTAGGGGTTATAATAATGTTATAACATCTCAAAAAATAAGGTAGATTTTCGCTTGAAATGAAAACCTGACAGAAGAATCTCACAGAGACTGGAGTTTTTTTTCTGAAATGCTGTGAGACATTATTAGTGTACATAGATGGATTCCTTTCAACATATTATGTAACATGTTTCAGGTTGGCCATAACAAAATGGGAGGACTATTTATGTCATCTGGACATATGGGTGTTATCACTTCAAGAATGATTTAACATGAGAGGGGTTAAATTGACATTTTTGTCAGCATCACCTGTGTATTTATCTCAGTGTATTTTAGTTCACTCAGTGTTCCATGTCACTGTCTCTTCCCCCTCAGCACCTGCAGTAGGTCCCAGCTGTATCAGTACAGTCACTGTGCAGTCTGACTGAGGGAGGTTTTAGTACGACTCTGTATCACTGTGTGAACACATCACCACTGTGGTAACTCTGACAGTAGTAATCTCCTGCATCTTCAGCCTGGACTCCATTGATGGTCAGAGTGAAGTCTGTAATTGTAATTATCTGCATATAATCCACTGTAGAATGTAATTATCTGCATTCTACAGTGGATTATACTCATAACCCAGTACTATCAGTCCCTATTGTATTATACTAGTACTTCAGTACTATCAGTCTTTATTGTATTATACTAGTACTCTAGTACTATCAGTCCCTATTGCATTATACTGGTACTTCAGTACTATCAGTCCCTATTGTATTATTCTAGTACTTCAGTACTATCAGGCTGGTAACAGACATGCCACCATGCAATTAATGACAGATACAATGGGTATTATACTTTATGTAGAAACTGTATGTAGTGTAAATGTGTCTTATGTTTGAGTCCAGCATCATGTCTCATTAACAGATCTAACAGTCAGTAACCTGCTCATTAAAATAGTTAATATAATGTTAGAAGATCACATCCATTTAAATCAGACATTTGGTTGAGGTCCATATGAGGACTTGTTTTGGGGGGCTGAAGTGATTGTAACTTTGAATTAATGTTGAGGTCATAACATCTTTTGTTTTACTTCTGTAGCTCTAGCTTTGCATCTGGACAGGTATTGTGTTGCTAAACATCAAATAACTTTTATATACACTTAAAGGCCATGACAAAACTGTAAGTCATAACTATGATGATGATGATGTGGATGGTCATGTGATCTGAATGATTACTTTCTAACCATATTGTCACAAGTCACCTCCTCTAGTGACCATTGTTCCATGTCACTGTCTCTTCCCCCTCAGCACCTGCAGTAGGACCCAGCTGTAGCTGTACAGTCACTGTGCAGTCTGACTGAGGGAGGTTTTTGTACGACTCTGTATCACTGTGTGAACACATTACCACTGTGGTAACTCTGACAGTAGTAATCTCCTGCATCTTCAGCCTGGACTCCACTGATGGTCAGAGTGAAGTCACTATGAGATCCACTGCCACTGAATCTAGATGGAGTCCCAGACTGAAGTGTTGTAGCATAGTAAATAAGGAGTTTAGGAGCTCCTCCAGGTTTCTGGTGGTACCAGGCCATACAGTTGTGATCCCCAGAACAAGCATCTGCTACATCTGCACTGGTTTTACAGTTTATAATAACTGTCTGTTCTGGGAGAACACTTTTCACTGCAGGAGTCTGAGTCACAGTGACCTGTCCTCTGGATTCTGAAACAGAGACATTTAAGAATATTGTATTTCAAACATGTTTTTGTCTGAATTTTAAGGCAGAGTTAATATTTAGATTACATACTTCGATAACAAAGTTAATTTTGGAGCATTAAATTCAAAAATCTTACCCTGAATTAAGAAAGTCAGTATCCACACAAAGCTCATGATGAAAGTCATCATTGAAGTTCTGTTGTCATGAAGGACAGTCCTCAGTCATGAAGTGTTAAACTCACAGGACTATAAACCCTCCCAGACCCCTGAAGCATGTGCTGTCTATGCAAATTGTCTTATACTGTATGTAAATAGTCTTCCTGGACAGTCAGACTTTATTAGTAAATATTGTGTGATGTAGAAACATGGTAGCTATGTAATAATTTACATGGGTTTGATTTAAGTGCTCTAAGTGCTTTATTACAGACATCTACAAATGACGCATATTGTTATTACCATGTTATTAGACCAGATGGTATCTGCGTTCTGTCTCCCTCCAGTGGTCAGGGTCAGTGACTGCAGTCTGTGTGGGGACTGTGATGCTGCTGAATGACTCTGATAGAAAGGGGAGATCTCCAGAGCTCTGACATCTCCAGTCTCCTGCTTCACCTGCTGCTCTCTGGAACTACCACAGTGGTGTGAGGGAGGATGTCTGGGTAGTGTTTAGAGGCTTTATTGTATGTGTTTGAATCATGTTGATGAAATTCTAGCTATTCAAAACACAAGTCATCATTGCACATCATCTATATTCAGATTGGTTGATGGTTTTCCTTGAGTTACTCAACAGAGTCAACATGTAGTTAAAGGTGAGGAGAAACATTTAGTGATCAGTTATGATCTAAGGTCTTCTAGACATAGGTCTAGTTTGACTCTATTGTTGTTCAGCTCTACTACACACTGTGTCATTATACTGGATCATCTCCTCCCCTCAGCACCTGCAGTAGGTCCCAGCTGTAGCAGTACAGTCACTGTACAGTCTGACTGAGGGAGGCCATGACAAAACTGTAAGTCATAACTATGATGATGATGATATGGATGGTCATGTGATCTGAATGATTACTTTCTAACCATATTGTCACAAGTCACCTCCTCTAGTGACCATTGTTCCATGTCACTGTCTCTTCCCCCTCAGCACCTGCAGTAGGACCCAGCTGTAGCATTACAGTCACTGTGCAGTCTGACTGAGGGAGGTTTTTGTACAACTCTGTATCACTGTGTGAACACATAACCACTGTGGTAACTCTGACAGTAGTAATCTCCTGCATCTTCAGCCTGGACTCCACTGATGGTCAGAGTGAAGTCACTCCCAGATCCACTACCACTGAATCTAGATGGAGTCCCAGACTGAAGTGTTGTAGCATAGTAAATAAGGAGTTTAGGAGCTCCTCCAGGTTTCTGTTGGTACCAGGCTAGGCGATTATTAGAATACACATTACTGCTGGTTTTACAGTTCAGAGAGACTGTCTGTCCTGGGAGAACAGCTTTCACTGCAGGAGTCTGTGTCACAACGTACTGTCCTCTGGATTCTGAAAAATATAAGAAAAACATTTATATGAATGAAATATTACATATAGTAATGAATCGTTCTGAATATAAATATTAACGTTGATATGCTGAACATGTATAAACCGTAGATTCAATTTATCTTCAACAATATATTATGAATATTGTAACCTTGAAAGCAGAAAACAAGTGTCCAGATGAAGATGGTGATAAAAGTCATGGTTGTTGTGGGTTCATGAAGGACAACTCTCAGTCATGAAGTGTTAAACTCACAGGGATATAAATGCTCTTAGAGCAGCAGGGAGATGCATTATGCAAATTATGTTTCAAATCTATTTCAGTTTCCAAGTAGGCTCCAATTATTAAAGTATCGTATCCTTCATAACATCAAACAGCAACTGTTTACTCAGAACACTAATGTATGGTAACTTTTATGTCACACCACCAATATATTTTCATTCTGAGGATGATCAAATCAAATCACATTTTATTCATCACGTACACATGGTTAGCAGATGTTAATGCGAGTGTTGCGAAATGCTTGTGCTTCTAGTTCCGACAGTGCAGAAATATCTAACAAGTAATCTAACAAAATCACAACGACTACCTTATACATACAAATATAAAGGAATGACTAAGAATATGTATGTATAAATATATGGATGAGCGATGGTTGTGCGGCGTAGGCAAGATGCAGTAGATAGTATAAAATACAGTATATACATATGAGATGAGTAATGTAGGATATGTAAACATTATTAAAGTGGCGTTATTTAAAGTGACTAGTGATCCATTTATTATAGTGGCCAGAGATTGAGTCTGTATGTTGGCAGCAGCCTCTCTGTTTGTGATGGCTGTTTAACAGACTGATGGCCTTGAGATAGAAGCTGTTTTTCAGTCTCTCGGTCCCTGCTTTGATGCACCTGTACTGACCTCGCCTTCTGGATGATAGCAGGGTGAACAGGCAGTGGCTCGGGTGGTTGTTGTCCTTGATAATCTTTTTGGCCTTCCTGTGACATCAGGTGGTGTAGGTGTCCTGGAGAGCAGGTAGTTTGCCCATGGTGATGCATTGTGCAGACCGTACTACCCTCTATAGTTGCTGTACCAGGCGGTGATACAGCTCGACAGGATGCTCTTGATTGTGCATCTGTAAAAGTTTGTGAGTGTTTTTGGTGACAAGCCATATTTCTTCAGCCTCTGTCTGTGTGGGTATACCATTTTAGTTTGTCCGTGATGTGTACACCGAGGAACGGAGGGGGGGGGGGGGGGGGGGGGGTGCTCACTCTGCTGTTTCTTGAAGTCCACGATAAGCTCTTTTGTTTTGTTGACGTTGAGTGAGAGGTTATTTTCCTGACACCACACTCCGAGGCCCCTCACCTCCTCCCTGTAGGCCGTCTCGTTGTTGTTGGTAACCAAGCCTATCACTGTAGTGTCATCTGCATGGATAAGCAGTCATGGGTGAACAGGGAGTACAGGAGAGGGCTCAGAACGCACCCTTGTGGGGGCCCAGTGTTGAGGATCAGCGGAGTGGATATGTTATTTCCTACCTTCACCACCTGGGGGATGGCCCGTCAGAAAGTCCAGGAACCAGTTGCACAGGGCGGGGTCGAGACCCAGAGTCTCAAACTTAATGATGAGTTTGGAGGGTACTATAGAGTTGAATGCTGAGGTGTAGTCAATGAACAGCATTCTTGCATAGGTATTCCTCTTGTCCAAATGGGATAGGGCAGTGTGCAGTGTGATGGCATCGTCTGTTGACCTATTGGGGCGGTAAGCAAATCGGAGTGGGTCTAGGGTGTCAGGTAGGGTGGAGGTGATATGATCCTTGACTAGTCTCTCAAAGCACTTCATGACGACGGGGCGATAGTCATTTAGTTCAGTTACCTTAGCTTTCTTGGGAACAGGAAAAATGGTGGCCATCTTGAAGCATGTGGGGACAACAGACTGGGATAGGGATTGATTGAATATGTCTGTAAACACACCAGCCAGTTGGTCTGTGCATGCTCTGAGGAGATGGCTAGGGATGGGCCGGCAGCCTTGCGAGGGTTAACATGTGTAAATGTTTTACTCACATTGGCCACAGAGAAGGAGAGCCCACAGGCTTTGGTAGCGGGCCGTGTCAGCTGCACTGTATTGTCCTCAAAGTGAGGAAAGAGATTGTTTAATTTGTCTGGGAGCAAGGCGTCGATGTTCGCAACACGGCTGGTTTTCTTTTTGTAATCCGTGATTGTGATTGTCTGTAGACCCTGCCACATAAGATATAATGAACTGTCTGTTCACTCATGCTTGGTCTCTCATGTAAGTTCCTCTAATCAGTTAGTGAACACTTCTCTAAACTAAAGCTGGTAGGATTCCTCTGGTAGTGTTGTCTGTCCTCTGTGACTTTAACTCCACTGTTAAATGTGAGATCAACATGTTTAATAAAGGAATATACAACATGGATCACTATCACTACTGCTGCTGCTGTTGTCTTTCATATGGACAATATGGAGGAATACTAGCAACACTGATCTAATGCTGGACTGTATCTACAGACTAGGAGAACGCCTGATACACAGAGGAAGGAAAAAATACTATTATCTGGATTTAAGATACAATTCAGATTTATATTATCTAGAAACAGCTAATATGAAGTGTTTGTTCTACCTGGAAGATGTTAAAGTGTATTAGTGTTGATTATGTTTATGTATGAGTGATCTTCACTGTAACAGCTGCAGCATCACAACACAGAGAGGTTTTTGTACCAGCAGTAATAGTGATTGTATCACTGTGGTGGACTTTTGGTAGTGGCACCAGACTTGATGTTGGAAGTAAGTAAACACCAAATTAACTGTTTTATTCACATTTTTATGTCATGTTTCAATTTCTCTAAACATTTAACCTCAATATTGAGGATTTAAATACAAAAAATACACAAGGCCAGCAGTACAAGGCCTTCACAGACTATGGTCAATTAGAATATAAATGTTATTACATCTAATCAAATTTGACTTGCATTTTTGAAAGATGTTAGAGATTAGCCTACATCTTAGACTAGTTGTATGAATAAACACACGGCACCGAGTCGAAACTATACAATCAACAGTAGGTTTAAAAAAATAAACAATAAACACTTCCTTTCAAATGTAGAAGATAAAACAATATTTGGCAAGTCTTCATACCATATTAGAGTTAGATATTTGAACCACAGTCTGAAGAAATTCAGCTTCCCCAATAGTCTGAAGGTTTTTGTACCAGCAGTAATAGGGATTGTATCACTGTGGTACACTTTTGGTAGCGGAACCAGACTAGATGTTGGAAGTAAGTAACAAGCTCTCTTCATATTTCTTTCTGATTACATTTTTTTTTTACTTGCTTAAATATACTACGATTTTATAAATCTTTATTTTAAATACATTGCATTTTTCTATTGTTTTACATGGAGTCTTTCAAATAATATTTTATTCAATCAAAATGTTAAATAGTAGTTTTTTTGTATCTGATTTGTTTGAGAGCAGACTTTATAACTCTTAAAGTGTTGGTTATTGAGGTTATTGTTGCTTTGTGAAAGAGTCTTATGTTTGTATACAACCTCTGGATTATCTTGATATACTGTAGATGTTCTGAGTATTCTGATCAGAAACAATCCTAAAATATCTGACATAATAGTAACGCTAAAGTTAACCACTTACACTTGACTCATATTGTTCATAATTCTGCTTTGTATATCTATCATATTATGTTTTGTGTTTTCTTCAAACCTTTACCAATCTAACTACATTATATTTAAAAGGCATTTCCAAATCAGTGTATTTGTATGTCTATTGCTTTTATAAATCTTTTAGACATAGTAGTTGCAGTTGATGTCTTCTGTTTGTTCCAGGTAACAGTGCCCCCACCCTCACCGTCCTGCCCCCCTCTAGTAAGGAGCTGTCCAGTACAACAACAGCCACACTGACATGTCTGGCAAACAAGGGCTTCCCCTCAGACTGGACCATGAGCTGGAAAGTGGACGGGACCAACAAGAACCAGGAGACCAGTCCCGGGGTCCTGGAGAAGGGTGGTCTGTACAGCTGGAGCAGCACCCTGACTCTCACTGGCCAGGAGTGGACCAAGGCCGGAGAGGTGACCTGTGAAGCCCAGCAGAAATCCCAGAATCCGGTCACTAAGACCCTGAGGAAGGCTGACTGTTCTGGATAGGACCCCTCAATCACACACCCCTGTGGAGAGAGGTTGCTGGTTCCTCTGCTTTGACTGTGTTTTGAGATCAGATGTTTTCTGTCTTGTTGATCACTGACATGTTGACTAACAGAGGGCTTAGCTTGAGTTCATGTGTCAAACCTCTCTGTAGACTAAGGTTGTATGAGTGTTAGATTTGATGTGTTCTGTTTTATTACAATTAGATGCTGTAGGAATGTTTGCTTTGATGCTTTAATGAATAGATGAAAATAAAGATTTTCCTTTGGACAAATATTTCTATTTTCACTTTCAATAATTAGACTTTGGTCTTAAATGTTGTTGAATGGTGTAGACATATATTCATAAAGCCTGATTCACAGTTTATTTTAAAACAATCAGACCTAAATGTCATTGCTTAGTTATTTATGTTCTCACTGCATTGTCATCAACCAGTAGTTCATACTAACACAATATACTACAATGTTAACAGATTAACAGGAGAGGTCTAGATACTACAATGTTAACAGATTAACAGGATAGGTCTAGATACTACAATGTTAACAGATTAACAGGAGAGGTCTAGATACTACAATGTTAACAGATTAACAGGAGAGGTCTAGATACTACAATGTTAACAGATTAACAGGAGAGGTCTAGATACTACAATGTTAACAGATTAACAGGAGAGGTCTAGATACGACAATGTTAACAGATTAACAGGAGAGGTCTAGATACTACAATGTTAACAGGTTAACAGGAGAGGTCTAGATACTACAATGTTAACAGATTAACAGGAGAGGTCTAGCCACATGTAGTAGATGGTACTCCTTATTCACCTTTCTTGGACAGTTTTTTACCTGCTTGACTTATAGACTCATAAAGACAGTAAACTAATGTTATTGAACATTTGATCGATATCTTGGACTCTCACCAATGTGATCACACCTACATTAAGCTACATTTGTTTTACAAGATCCACATAATAAAAACCAGTATCACAGCTTCATGATAGTCATAGAGTCTTCTCTTCCTCCAACCCTCTGGGGACAGAGTGAACATCTGGTGACAGTGCTGCTCTATTCTGGGACAAGCAGAACCACCCAGCCCTGTCTATGTAAATCTCAGTTTCACTCCCACAGCTACCAGTCTAGAAGTTGAACAGTTTCACTGCCTGAAATAACCTGGACTGGGACAGATGTGAGGGAGTGACTGGTTCTAAACTCTATGGTGGATTCAGGGAAGTTACAATAACAGATATTCCATCATATAATTAATGACAGATAAAACATATATTCTTCAAACATGTTTCATGTTTGAGCCCAGCATCATGTCTCATTCACAGATCCAGCATCATGTCTCATTCACAGATCCAGCATCATGTCTCATTCACAGATCCAGTATCGTGTCTCATTCACAGATCCAGCATCATGTCTCATTCACAGATCCAGCATCATGTCTCATTCACAGATCCAGCATCGTGTCTCATTCACAGATCCAGCATCATGTCTCATTCACAGATCCAGCATCATGTCTCATTCACAGATGTAACCTGCTTATCAAGATAGTTAATATAATGCTAGATGATCACATCAATAATTGTTTGTGAGGTTCATATTGGGATGCGATATATGTGGCTGATGCTGATGTAACATCATAATTATTATTTTTTACATCTGTGGATTTGACTCTGATTATGAACAGGTAATGTGTGTTTTAAAACTTCATGTAACTTTTATAAGTGAACTTCACAACCATGACAATAATTATTCACAAGTATGATGATGGGGAACATGTGATCTGAATGATGCTTTGTAAACATATTCAAAGTTGACCTCCTCTACTGACCATTGTTCCATGTCACTGTCTCTTCCCCTCATCACCTGCAGTAGGTCACATCTGTAGCAGAACAGTCAATAGACTGAAGTGTTTTAGCATGGTAAATAAGGAGTTTAGGAGCTCCTCCAGGTTTCTGTTGGTACCAGGCTAGGTAGTTATTACCATGCACATTACTGCTGGTTTTACAGTTCAGAGAGACTGTCTGTCCTGGGACAACAGCTTTCACTGCAGGAGTCTGTGTCACAACGTACTGTCCTCTGGATTCTGAAAAATATAATACATTGTTTTATATAAATGAAATATTACATGTAGTAATGAATCGTTCTGAATATAAATATTAACGTTGATATGCTGAACATGTATACACTGTAGATGTAGTAGACTGTAGTAATTAATTTTCAACAATAAATTCCCAAAACTGTAACCTTGAAAGCAGAAAGCATGTGTCCAGATGAAGATGGTGAAACAAGTCATGGTTGTTGTGGGTTCTGTTGTCCTGAAGGACAGCTCTCAGTCATGAAGTGTTAAACTCACAGGGATATAAACACTACCAGACCACTGAAGCATTTGCTCCCTATGCAAAGTATTCTCTCTATGCAAACAGACTTTATGATCCCCCAGGGAAACTGAAGTTGAAGAGCTCTTCTTTGGGATTGGGTTGGCGGATCACATTCAATTTAAAGGTGAATATACCGCCAACTACTGCACTAAATTGTGAGGCCAGTCACGGTCTATGTACATTAAATGATCTTTATTATTCCTGTTCCAAAAACTTGCCCCACCAACTGACCCTACACCGACATACCACTACTTCATAAAAATAAAATCACCTCCCCATTAACTCTTCTAGAATAAAACCTCGTACACCAGGTACTTCTCTTCAGCTACCACCTACACATAAAAACCCACTACCACATTCCACTACTTGACCTTATCTGCTTCTGCACCATGCCAACGACCTGGGAGGACGGGACACCTCCCCTAATCACACCCTACAACTCGTCTGAAGTCAAATCTCGTATACCTAAATACTTCTCTGCAGCTGCCGCCACTACAGCCATTCTCTGTCATTTATGTTCCATTTCTATGGTACAGTTGATAACCATTGCTATGAACGCTAAGACGACAACCTTACTGAAGCTGCCCTATCCCTCTATGCTGGCACAAATCTTCTACTCACTGGGATCCTCTTCCACTTCATTGCCTCAGCATATGACACCCTCTGCACTACTCTGACTCTGGTCACGTCAACCTGCCTCTCTCTCAGCTGTAGCACTACAGTCACTGTGCAGTCTATCTGAGGGAGGTTTTTGTATGGCTCTGTATCACTGTGTGAACACATTACCACTGTGTAAACTCTGACAGTAGTAATCTCCTGCATCTTCAGCCTGGACTCCACTGATGATCAGAGTGAAGTCACTCCCAGATCCACTGCCACTGAATCTAGATGGAGTCCCAGACTGAAGTGTTGTAGCATGGAAAGGAGTTTAGGAACTCCTCCAGGTTTCTGTTGGTACCAGGCTATGTTGTTATTAGAATACACATTACTGCTGGTTTTACAGTTCAGAGAGACTGTCTGTCCTGGGAGAAAAGCTTTCACTGAAGGAGTCTGTGTCACAGTGACCTGTCCTCTGGATTCTGAAACAGAGACATTTAAGAACTCATCATTATTTCTGTGATAACGTTTAGTCATGTTGTCTAAATCTCCGAAGTCTCATTCTCTATATTGGAGACAAAAGTAAGATGAAACATTTCAATAATAAACTGATTTTAGACTAACAGATTGTAAGTCGTAACTTGAACTATAGACATCAATATCGACACAAAGCTCATGATAAAAGTCATCATTGAAGTTGATCCAGTTATACTGTAGCATCAATACCAGTGAGGATAATGATTAGGGATATTTGATAATAAACCTCTAAGATCTGCTCTCAGAACTCTCACTTCTAAATGGTTACTTTTCATAACATATGTGTATTTACTATGTTAAATGCTTAATATGATGTTATTAAATGAGATGTTTTAGTAGTGGTTTTCAACTATGTGTAGTCTACACTTCTTCATTACGTTTCCCCTGGTCTTCTCTACCTCCAACCCCCTGTGACAGGGTAAACATATGGTGACGGTACTGCTCTATTCTGGGACAAGCAGAACCACCCAGCCCTGTCTATGTCAATCTCAGTTTCACTCCCACAGCTACCAGTCTAGCAGTTGACCACTATCTGAAATACCCTGGATTGGAGCAGATGAGGGAGTGGACTGGTTTTAACCTTTATGGTGGACTCAGGGAGGAAGACATAACAGATATGCCATCATGCAATTAATGACAGATAAAATGGGTATTATACTTGACGTAATAACACATTTTTAACAACCTTTTAGTTCACTCCAATTGATTACGATTCATTAGCCCACCCAATTCATTAGCCCACCCAATAGCCCACCCAATTTTACCTACCTCATCCCCATACTGTTTATATTTATTTACTTTTCTGCTCTTTTGCACACCAATATCTCTACCTGTACATGACCATCTGATCATTTATCACTCCAGTGTTAATCTGCTAATTGTAATTATTCGCCTACCTCCTCATGCCTTTTGCACACAATGTATATAGACTTGTTTTTTTCTACTGTGTTATTGACTTGTTAATTGTTTACTCCATGTGTAACTCTGTGTTGTCTGTTCACACTGCTATGCTTTATCTTGGCCAGGTCGCAGTTGCAAATGAGAACTTGTTCTCAACTAGCCTACCTGGTTAAATAAAGGTCAAATGAAAAAAATAAAAGAATAATTAAACAAACATGGAATTTTCTTTACCCTTGAAGCAGAGAGCAAGTATCCAGATGAAGATGAAGATAAAAGTCATGGTAGTTGTCATGAAGGACAGCTCTCAGTCATGAAGTGTTCAACTCACAGGGATATAAACACTACCAGACCACTGAAGCATGTGCTGTCGATGCAGAGTATCATCACAATGCAAATCATCTTCTGGCCTTCTCCACCTCACCATTAGTCAGTAAACTTATACCACTAAGGATCCATCAGATTACAACTGAGAGTCCATTACAATCTGATGATCTTGCTCCTACAATTGTCACCAAATAGTCATAGAAGTCCTATTAATATGTAAAGAAATGAAGCGAATACAAATGTATTAAATACAATACTATTATTGGTTTAAGTACCATAACATATGATCACTATCAATGTTGTTTAGCAAGACAAAACCATAATTAATAGTGAAGACAATATGAAGAAAAAAATCATATTAATGTATCTAAAGAACATATATGACTTTGTCTGTTGATTAGTGTTATAGTGTTATGGTAATATGGTATGGTAACATATTGATATTTATGGAAAAGAGGAATACTAATTTGTCCTGTTTTGTCCCCTGCAGGCAAAGTAGTGTTAGTGCAGTGAACTGTGTGGACTGAATGCGGACTACTGGACTATTGGACTGCCATTGAGAGAAGAGGGGCTCCACTGTGCAGGACTGCTACTCTGTTCCTGACTGAGTTCAGCTCCCTGCCTCCTCTCCTCTGTCTCTGACCAGACACATTGAGACTCTGTACAACATCATTACAAAAGATGAAACCCAGTATGTTCTCTTTATATTAAGATTTCATTGTATTTATTTATCCTTTATTTAACATGAAAATTCCCATTGAGATTGACATATTGTTCAAGTGAGCCCTGGTCAAGGCAGCAGCATCCATACAGTATACACATGAGACACAACACCACATAAAACATAACAATGAATGGAAGTTAAAACACTAAAAGAGCAGGTTTAAAAACATGCTGTCTGTGGTCAGCAGTCCTCCAATCTGGGATTTTAAATCATCAATCAGAATAAGATGATGTAATTTCAAGTCCTTTTGCAAGGTGTTCCAATATAATGGGGCAGCAAGGCTAAAAGCCCTCTTACCAAACTCAGTTTTTGTGTTGAGAACATTACATGAAATACAGTTCTGTGATCTCAGACAGTAATGTCCATGACTCTGTAGGGTAAAGTTCTTACATATATTGGCAGCTGCCCTAAGATGTTCTCATAGACAAACATGTATCAGTGAATATGTGACCTCAAATTAAATCAAATCAAATGTTATTTGTCACATACACATGGTTAGCAGATGTTAATGCGAGTGTAGCGAAATGCTTGTGCTTCTAGTTCCGACAATGCAGTAATAACCAACAAGTAATCTAGCTAACAATTCCAAAACTACTACCTTATAGACACAAGTGTAAGGGGATAAAGAATATGTACATAAAGATATATGAATGAGTGATGGTACAGACCGGCATAGGCAAGATACAGTAGATGGTATTGACTGGAGTATATACATATGAGATGAGTATGTAAACAAAGTGGCATAGTTAAAGTGGCATGTATTACATAAAGATGCAGTAGATGATATAGAGTACAGTATATACATATACATATGAGATGAATTATGTAGGGTATGTAAACATTATATTAGGTAGCATTGTTTAAAGTGGCTAGTGATATATTTTACATAATTTCCCATCAATTCCCATTATTAAAGTGGCTGGAGTTGAGTCAGTGTGTTGGCAGCAGCCACTCAATGTTAGTGGTGGCTGTTTAACAGTCTGATGGCCTTGAGATAGAAGCTGTTTTTCAGTCTCTCGGTCCCAGCTTTGATGCACCTGTACTGACCTCGCCTTCTGGATGATAGCGGGGTGAACAGGCAGTGGCTCGGGTGGTTGTTGTCCTTGATGATCTTTATGGCCTTCCTGTGACATCGGGTGGTGTAGGTGTCCTGGAGGGCAGGTAGTTTGCCCCCGGTGATGCGTTGTGCAGACCTCACTACCCTCTGGATAGCCTTACGGTTGTGGGCGGAGCAGTTGCCGTACCAGGCGGTGATACAGCCCGACAGGATGCTCTCAATTGTGCATCTGTAGAAGTTTGTGAGTGCTTTTGGTGACAAGCCAAATTTCTTCAGCCTCCTGAGGTTGAAGAGGCGCTGCTGCGCCTTCTTCACGATGCTGTCTGTGTGGGTGGACAAATTCAGTTTGTCTGTGATGTGTACGCCGAGGAACTTAAAACTTACTACCCCCTCCACTACGGTTCCATCGATGTGGATAGTGTGTGTTCCCTCTGCTGTTTCCTGAAGTCCACAATCATCTCCTTAGTTTTGTTGACGTTGAGTGTGAGGTTATTTTCCTGACACCACACTCCGAGGGCCCTCACCTCCTCCCTGTAGGCCGTCTCGTCGTTGTTGGTAATCAAGCCTACCACTGTTGTGTCGTCCGCAAACTTGATGACTGAGTTGGAGGCGTGCGTGGCCACGCAGTCGTGGGTGAACAGGGAGTACAGGAGAGGGCTCAGAAAGCACCCTTGTGGGGCCCCAGTGTTGAGGATCAGCGGGGTGGAAATGTTGTTGCCTACCCTCACCACCTGGGGGCGGCCCGTCAGGAAGTCCAGTACCCAGTTGCACAGGGCGGGGTCGAGACCCAGGGTCTCGAGCTTGATGACGAGCTTGGAGGGCACTATGGTGTTAAATGCCGAGCTGTAGTCGATGAACAGCATTCTCACATAGGTATTCCTCTTGTCCAGGTGGGTTAGGGCAGTGTGCAGTGCGGTTGAGATTGCATCGTCTGTGGACCTATTTGGGCGGTAAGCAAATTGGAGTGGGTCTAGGGTGTCAGGAAGGGTGGAGGTGATATGGTCCTTGACTAGTCTCTCAAAGCACTTCATGATGACGGAAGTGAGTGCTACGGGGCGTTAGTCGTTTAGCTCAGTTACCTTAGCTTTGTTGGGAACAGGAACAATGGTGGCCCTCTTGAAGCATGTGGGAACAACAGACTGGGATAGGGATTGATTGAATATGTCCGTAAACACACCAGCCAGCTGGTCTGCGCATGCTCTGAGGGCGCGGCTGGGGATGCCGTCTGGGCCTGCAGCCCTGCGAGGGTTGACACGTTTAAATGTTTTCCTCACGTCGGCTGCAGTGAAGGAGAGTCCGCATGTTTTAGTTGCGGGCCGTGTCAGTGGCACTGTATTGTCCTCAAAGCGGGCAAAAAAGTTATTTAGTCTGCCTGGGAGCAAGACATCCTGGTCCGTGACGGGGCTGGTTTTCTTTTGTAATCCGTGATTGACTGTAGACCCTGCCACATACCTCTTGTGTCTGAGCTGTTGAATTGAGATTCTACTTTGTCTCTATACTGACGCTTAGCTTGTTTGATTGCCTTGCGGAGGGAATAGTTACACTGTTTGTATTCGGTCATGTTTCCGGTCACCTTGCCCTGAATAAAAGCAGTGGTTCGGGCTTTCAGTTTCACGCGAATGCTGCCATCAATCCACGGTTTCTGGTTTGGGAATGTTTTAATCGTTGCTATGGGAACGACATCTTCAACGCACGTTCTAATGAACTCGCTCACCGAATCAGCGTATTTGTCAATGTTGTTGTCTGATGCAATACGAAACATATCCCAGTCCACGTGATGGAAGCAGTCTTGGAGTGTGGAATCAGATTGGTCGGTCCAGCGTTGAACAGACCTCAGCGCGGGAGCTTCTTGTTTTAGTTTCTATCTGTAGGCAGGGATCAACAAAATGGAGTCGTGGTCAGCTTTTCCGAAAGGGGGGCGGGGCAGGGCCTTATATGCGTCGCGGAAGTTAGAATAGCAGTGATCCAAGGTTTTTCCAGCCCTGGTTGCGCAATCGATATGCTGATAAAATTTAGGGAGTCTTGTTTTCAGATTAGCCTTGTTAAAATCCCCAGCTACAATGAATGCAGCCTCCGGATAAATGGATTCCAGTTTGCAAAGAGTCAAATAAAGTTTGTTCAGAGCCATCTGCTTGGGGGGGAATATACACGGCTGTGATTATAATCGAAGAGAATTCCCTTGGTAGATAATGCGGTCGACATTTGATTGTGAGGAATTCTAAATCAGGTGAACAGAAGGACTTAAGGATGGCCATCCTGCTAACTGAGACAATATACAGTGATGTGTTAGAGGTATTGTGTTGGTTACTAATCTAACAGCATCATGGTAGAGTGTCTAGTGTGTGCAGGTAAGATGTGTGTGCAGGTAAGATGTGTGTGCAGGTAAGATGTGTGTGCAGGTAAGATGTGTGTGCAGGTAAGATGTGTGTGCAGGTAAGATGTGTGTGCAGGTAAGATGTGTGTGCAGGTAAGATGTGTGTGCAGGTAAGATGTGTGTGCAGGTAAGATGTGTGTGCAGGTAAGATGTGTGTGCAGGTAAGATGTGTGTGCAGGTAAGCTTTTTAGTGAGCTGTTAAATGTACAAAGTCATTGCTGCTATCCTCTGTTTAAGAAGATACCAGATTTGAACCTTTTTGTAGATAGATGGTTTCATGGTTCTCCATGAGATACTCAATAATAATGAGTCAAAATGCAGTAAGGAACACATGGGATAATGACTGAATATGATCTAACAGCTTAGAGTTATCAGACAGATATTGTTGTTCAGCTCTACTACACACTGTGTCATTGTACTGGATCATCTCCTCCCCTCAGCACCTGCAGTAGGTCCCAGCTCTATCAATACAGTCACTGTACAGTCTGACTGAGGGAGGTTTTTTTACGGCTCTGTAATGACAGATAAATGACAGATAAATGACAGATACAATGGGTATTATACTTTATGTAGAAACTGTATGCAGTGTAAATGTGTCTTATGTTTGAGTCCAGCATCATGTCTCATTAACAGATCTAACAGTCAGTAACCTGCTCATTTAAATAGTTAATATAATGTTAGAAGATCACATCCATTTAAATCAGACATTTGGTTGAGGTCCATATGAGGACTTGCTTTGGGGGGCTGAAGTGATTGTAACTTTGAATTAATGTTGAGGTCATAGCATCTTTTGTTTTACTTCTGTAGATCTTGCTTTGCATATGGACAGGTATTGTGTTGCAAAACATCAAATAACTTTTATATACACTTAAAGGCCATGACAAAAACTATAAGTCGTAACTATGATGATGATGATGTGGATGGTCATGTGATCTGAATGATTACTTTCTAACCATATTGTCACATGTCCCAGTTGACCTCTTCCAGTGACCATTGTTCCATGTCACTGTCTCTTCCCCCTCAGCACCTGCAGTAGGTCCCACTGTGCAGTCAGACTGAGGGAGGTTTTTGTACGACTCTGTATCACTGTGTGAACACCCAGACACTGTTGAGAAGGTGTAAACTCTGACAGTAGTAATCTCCTGCATCTTCAGCCTGGACTCCACTGATGGTCAGAGTGAAGTCACTCCCAGATCCACTGCCACTGAATCTAGATGGAGTCCCAGAGAAGAGGGTGCTTCCATGGTAGACCAGTAGTTTAGGAGTTTCTCCAGGTTTCTGTTGATACCAGGCTAAACATGGTTTACCTGACCCATTACAGTCAGGATACACATTACTGCCGGTTTTACAGTTCAGAGAGACTGTCTGTCCTGGGAGAACAGCTTTCACTG
The DNA here is from genome assembly GCF_013265735.2 of Oncorhynchus mykiss. NCBI lineage: Eukaryota > Metazoa > Chordata > Actinopteri > Salmoniformes > Salmonidae > Oncorhynchus > Oncorhynchus mykiss. The sequence continues at coordinate 61,987,908 of NC_048579.1, forward strand.
CAGGAGTCTGTGTCACAACGTACTGTCCTCTGGATTCTGAAAAATATAAGAAAAACATTTATATGAATGAAATATTACATATAGTAATGAATCGTTCTGAATATAAATATTAACATTGATATGCTGAACATGTATAAACCGTAGATTCAATTTATCTTCAACAATATATTATGAATATTGTAACCTTGAAAGCAGAAAACAAGTATCCAGATGAAGATGGTGATAAAAGTCATGGTTGTTGTGGGTTCTGTTGTCATGAAGGACAGCTCTCAGTCATGAAGTGTTCAACTCACAGGGATATAAACGCTCTTAGAGCAGCAGGGAGATGCATTATGCAAATGATGTTTCAAATCTATTTCAGTTTCCAAGTCGGCTTCAATGATTAAAGTATCGTATCCTTCATAACATCAAACAGCAACAGTTTACTCAGATCACTAATGTATGGTAACTTTTATGTCACACCACCAATATATTTTCATTCTGAGGATGATCAAATCAAATCACATTTTATTCATCACGTACACATGGTTAGCAGATGTTAATGCGAGTGTAGCGAAATGCTTGTGCTTCTAGTTCCGACAATGCAGAAATATCTAACAAGTAATCTAACAAAATCACAACGACTACCTTATACACACAAATATAAAGGAATGACTAAGAATATGTATGTATAAATATATGGATGAGCGATGGTTGTGCGGCGTAGGCAAGATGCAGTAGATGGTATAGAATAAAGTATATACACATGAGATGAGTAATGTAGGACATGTAAACATTATTAAAGTGGCGTTATTTAAAGTGACTAGTGATCCATTTATTATAGTGGCCAGAGATTGAGTCTGTATGTTGGCAGCAGCCTATCTGTTTGTGATGGCTGTTTAACAGACTGATGGCCTTGAGATAGAAGCTGTTTTTCAGTCTCTCGGTCCCTGCTTTGATGCACCTGTACTGACCTCGCCTTCTGGATGATAGCAAGGTGAACAGGCAGTGGCTCGGGTGGTTGTTGTCCTTGATAATCTTTTTGGCCTTCCTGTGACATCAGGTGGTGTAGGTGTCCTGGAGAGCAGGTAGTTTGCCCACGGTGATGCATTGTGCAGACCGTACTACCCTCTAGAGTTGCTGTACCAGGCGGTGATACAGCTCGACAGGATGCTCTTGATTGTGCATCTGTAAAAGTTTGTGAGTGTTTTTGGTGACCAGCCATATTTCTTCATTCTCTTGAGGTTGAAGAGGCGCTGTTGCGCGGGGGGGCTCACTCTGCTGTTTCCTGAAGTCCACGATAATCTCCTTTGTTTTGTTGACGTTGAGTGAGAGGTTATTTTCCTGACACCACACACTTGATGATTGAGTTGGTGGCATGCATGGATAAGCAGTCATGGGTGAACAGGGAGTACAGGAGAGGGCTCAGAACGCACCCTTGTGGGGGCCCAGTGTTGAGGATCAGCGGAGTGGATATGTTGTTTCCTACCTTCACCACCTGGGGGGTGGCCCGTCAGAAAGTCCAGGACCCAGTTGCACAGGGCGTGGTCGAGACCCAGAGTCTCAAACTTAATGATGAGTTTGGAGGGTACTATAGGGTTGAATGCTGAGGTGTAGTCAATGAACAGCATTCTTGCATAGGTATTCCTCTTGTCCAAATGGGATAGGGCAGTGTGTAGTGTGATGGCATCGTCTGTTGACCTATTGGGGCGGTAAGCAAATCGGAGTTGGTCTAGGGTGTCAGGTAGGGTGGAGGTGATATGATCATTGACTAGTCTCTCAAAGCACTTCATGACGACGGGGCGATAGTCATTTAGTTCAGTTACCTTAGCTTTCTTGGGAACAGGAAAAATGGTGGCCATCTTGAAGCATGTGGGGACAACAGACTGGGATAGGGATTGATTGAATATGTCTGTAAACACACCAGCCAGTTGGTCTGTGCATGTTCTGAGGAGACGGCTAGGGATGGGCCGGCAGCCTTGCGAGGGTTAACACGTGTAAATGTTTTACTCACATTGGCCACAGAGAAGGAGAGCCCACAGGCTTTGGTAGTGGGCCGTGTCAGCTGCACTGTATTGTCCTCAAAGTGAGGAAAGAGATTGTTTAATTTGTCTGGGAGCAAGGCGTCGATGTTCGCAACACGGCTGGTTTTCTTTTTGTAATCCGTGATTGTGATTGTCTGTAGACCCTGCCACATAAGATATAATGAACTGTCTGTTCACTCATGCTTGGTCTCTCATGTAAGTTCCTCTAATCAGTTAGTGAACACTTCTCTAAACTAAAGCTGGTAGGATTCCTCTGGTAGTGTTGTCTGTCCTCTGTGACTTTACCACCACTGTTAAATGTGAGATCAACATGTTTAATAAAGGAATATACAACATGGATCACTATCACTACTGCTGCTGCTGTTGTCTTTCATATGGACAATATGGAGGAATACTAGCAACACTGATCTAATGCTGGACTGTATCTACAGACTAGGAGAACCTGATACACAGAGGAAGGAAAAATACTATTATCTGGATTTAAGATACAATTCAGATTTATATTATCTAGAAACAGCTAATATGAAGTGTTTGTTCTACCTGGAAGATGTTAAAGTGTATTAGTGTTGATTATGATTCTGTATACGTGATCTTCACTGTAACAGCTGCAGCATCACAACACAGAGAGGTTTTTGTACCAGCAGTAATAGGGATTGTATCACTGTGGTGGACTTTTGGTAGTGGCACCAGACTTGATGTTGGAAGTAAGTAAGCACCAAATTAACTGTTTTATTCACCTTTTGATGTTGCGGTTCAATTTCTCTATACATTTAGCCTCAATATTGAGGATTTAAATACAAAAAATACACAAGGCCAGCAGTACAAGGCCTTCACAGACTATGGTCAATTAGAATATAAATGTTATTACATCTAATCAAATTTGACTTGCATTTTTGAAAGATGTTAGAGATTAGCCTACATCTTAGACTAGTTGTATGAATAAACACACGGCACCGAGTCGAAACTATACAATCAACAGTAGGTTTTAAAAAAAGAAACAATAAACACTTCCTTTCAAATGTAGAAGATAAAACAATATTTGGCAAGTATTCATACCATATTAGAGTTAGATATTTGAACCACAGTCTGAAGAAATTCAGCTTCCCCAATAGTCAGAAGATTTTTGTACCAGCGGTAATAGGGATTGTATCACTGTGGTACACTTTTGGTAGCGGAACCAGACTAGATGTTGGAAGTAAGTAACAAGCTCTCTTCATATTTCTTTCTGATTACATTTTTTTTTTACTTGCTTAAATATACTACGATTTTATAAATCTTTATTTTAAATACATTGCATTTTTCTATTGTTTTACACGGAGTCTTTCAAATAATGTTTTATTCAATCAAAATGTTAAATAGTAGGATTTTTTGTATCTGATTTGTTTGAGAGCAGACTTTATAACTCTTAAAGTGTTGGTTATTGCGGTTATTGTTGCTTTGTGAAAGAGTCTTATTTTTGTATACAACCTCTGGATTATCTTGATATACTGTAGATGTTCTGAGTATTCTGATCAGAAACAATCCTAAAATATCTGACATCATAGTAACGCTAAAGTTAACCACTCACACTTGACTCATATTGTTCATAATTCTGCTTTGTATATCTATCATATTATGTTTTGTGTTTTCTTCAAACCTTTACCAATCTAACTACATTACATTTAAAAGGCATTTCCAAATCAATGTATTTGTATGTCTATTGCTTTTATAAATCTTTTAGACATAGTAGTTGCAGTTGATGTCTTCTGTTTGTTCCAGGTAACAGTGCCCCCACCCTCACCGTCCTGCCCCCCTCTAGCGAGGAGCTGTCCAGTACAACAACAGCCACACTGACGTGTCTGGCCAACAAGGGCTTCCCCTCAGACTGGACTATGAGCTGGAAAGTGGACGGGACCAACAAGAACCAGGAGACCAGTCCCGGGGTCCTGGAGAAGGATGGTCTGTACAGCTGGAGCAGCACCCTGACTCTCACTGGCCAGGAGTGGACCAAGGCAGGAGAGGTGACCTGTGAAGCCCAGCAGAAATCCCAGAATCCGGTCACTAAGACCCTGAGGAAGGCTGACTGTTCTGGATAGGACCCCTCAGTCACACACCCCTGTGGAGAGAGGCTGCTGGTTCCTCTGCTTTGACTCTGTTCTGAGATCAGATGTTCTCTGTCTTATTGATCTCTGACATGTAGACAAACAGAGGGCTTTCCTTGAGTTCATGTGTCAATCCTCTCTGTAGACTGAGGCTGTATCATTGTTAGATTTGATGTGTTCTGTTTTATTACTACTAGATACTGTAGGAATGTTTGCTTTGATGAATAGATGAAAATAAAGATTTCCTTTTGGAACAAATATTTTCATTGTCTCTTTAAATAAACCCAAATAGACTTTAATCTTAAATGTTGTTGAATGATACAGCAACATATTAATCAAGCCGGATTCACAGTTTCTATGAAACTATCAGATCTAAACCTCATTGTTTAGTTATTTATGTTCTAAGCAAATCGTCATCAACCAGTTGTTCATACTAACACAAAATACTACTATTTTCACAGGAGAGGTCTAGATGCGACAATGTTAACAGATTAACAGGAGAGGTCTAGATACGACAATGTTAACAGATTAACAGGAGAGGTCTAGATACGACAATGTTAACAGATTAACAGGAGAGGTCTAGATACAACAATGTTAACAGATTAACAGGAGAGGTCTAGATACGACAATGTTAACAGATTAACAGGAGAGGTCTAGATACGACAATGTTAACAGATTAACAGGAGAGGTCTAGATACAACAATGTTAACAGATTAACAGGAGAGGTCTAGATACTACAATGTTAACAGATTAACAGGAGAGGTCTAGATACAACAATGTTAACAGATTAACAGGAGAGGTCTAGATACTACAATGTTAACAGATTAACAGGAGAGGTATAGATACTACAATGTTAACAGATTAACCGGTGAGGTCTAGATACTACAATGTTAACAGATTAACAGGAGAGGTCTAGATACTACAATGTTAACAGATTAACAGGAGAGGTCTAGATACTACAATGTTAACAGATTAGCAGGAGAGGTCTAGATACTACAATGTTAACAGATTAACAGGAGAGGTCTAGATACTACAATGCTATCAGATTAACAGGAGAGGTCTAGATACTACAATGTTAACAGATTAACAGGAGAGGTATAGATACTACAATGTTAACAGATTAACAGGAGAGGTATAGATACTACAATGTTAACAGATTAACCGGTGAGGTCTAGATACTACAATGTTAACAGATTGACAGGAGAGGTCTAGATACTACAATGTTAACAGATTAACAGGAGAGGTCTAGATACTACAATGTTAACAGATTAACAGGAGAGGTATAGATACTACAATGTTAACAGATTAACCGGTGAGGTCTAGATACTACAATGTTAACAGATTAACAGGAGAGGTCTAGATACTACAATGTTAACAGATTAACAGGAGAGGTCTAGATACTACAATGTTAACAGATTAACAGGAGAGGTATAGATACTACAATGTTAACAGATTAACCGGTGAGGTCTAGATACTACAATGTTAACAGATTAACAGGAGAGGTCTAGATACTACAATGTTAACAGATTAACAGGAGAGGTCTAGATACTACAATGTTAACAGATTAACAGGAGAGGTCTAGATACTACAATGTTATCAGATTAACAGGAGAGGTCTAGATACTACAATGTTAACAGATTAACAGGAGATGTCTAGATACTACAATGTTAACAGATTAACAGGAGAGGTCTAGATACTACAATGTTAACAGATTAACAGGAGAGGTCTAGATACTACAATGTTAACAGATTAACAGGAGAGGTCTAGATACTACAATGTTAACAGATTAACAGGAGAGGTCTAGATACTACAATGTTAACAGATTAACAGGAGAGGTCTAGATACTACAATGTTAACAGATTGACAGGAGAGGTCTAGATACTACAATGTTAACAGATTACCAGGAGAGGTCTAGATACTACAATGTTAACAGATTAACAGGAGAGGTCTAGATACTAGAATGTTAACAGATTAACAGGAGAGGTCTAGATACTACAATGTTAACAGATTACCAGGAGAGGTCTAGATACTAGAATGTTAACAGATTAACAGGAGAGGTCTAGATACTAGAATGTTAACAGATTAACAGGAGAGGTCTAGATACGACAATGTTAACAGATTAACAGGAGAAGTCTAGATACTACAATGTTAACAGATTAACAGGAGATGTCTAGATACTATAATGTTAACAGATTAACAGGAGATGTCTAGATACTACAATGTTAACAGATTAACAGGAGATGTCTAGATACTACAATGTTAACAGATTAACAGGAGAGATCTAGCCACATGTAGTAGATGGAACTCCTTATTCATCTTTCTTGGAGCAGTTTTTAACATGCTTGATATATAGACTTAGTCTAATGAATTTGAACATTTGATCGATATGATCAAATATGATATGATCATTCATGTATTTTGCTTAAATTCAATACATTTGTCCACTTAATATTAAAACCATCACATCTTCAAAATAGAGTCTTCTCCACCTCCAACCCCCTGGGAACAGAGTGAACATCTGGTGACATTGCTGCTCTATTCTGGGACAAGCAGAACCACCCAGCCCTGTCTATGTAAATCTCAGTTTCACTCCCACAGCTACCAGTCTAGCAGTTGAACAGTTTCACTACCTGAAATACCCTGTACTAGGTCAGATGTGAGGGAGTGGATTGGTTTTAACCTCTATGGTGGAATCAGGGAGAGGGACATAAATGATATGGCACCATGGAATTAATTACATATACAATGGGTATTATACTTCATGTAGATAGTGTATGTAGTGCAGAGGAGGCTGGTGGGAGGAGCAATAGGAGCATGGCATAATTGTAATGGCTGGAATGGAATCAATTCAACACAACATGCATTCTATTTCAGCCAATATGATGAGCCTGTCCTTCCAATAGCTCCTCCCATCTGTAGAGTACATGTGTCTGATGTTTGAGCCCAGTATGATTTCTCATTCACAGATCTAACAGTCAGTAACCTGCTCATTTAAATAGTTAATATAATGTTAGAAGATCTCATCCATTTAAATCAGACATTTGGTTGAGGTCCATATGAGGACTTGTTTTGGGGGGCTGAAGTGATTGTAACTTTGAATTAATGTTGAGGTTATATCATCTTTTGTTTTACTTCTGTAGATCTTGATTTGCATATGGACAGGTATTGTGTTTAAAAACATACAAAGTATTTACAGAAGAGGAAGAAGAACCAAATAGGCCTATTTCCATTTTAGAATAAATGTTTTTGTATACCACATCAGCATAGTTTAGAAGATACTTGGCAATTATTACACCAATGTTTTTGTTTAATTATTTTTTAATGATGTAATGATATGTTATTGCTGACGCCACCAATTGTGCAAGTTCTCCCACTTAAAAAATACTTATTTTCCACCATAATTTGCAAATAAATTCATAAAAAATCCTACAATGTGATTTTCTGGATTTTTTTTCTCATTTTGTCTGTCATAGTTGAAGTGTACCTATGATGACAATTACAGGCCTCTCAATTTGCACAATTGGTGGCTGACTAAATACTTTTTTCTCCCACTGTAAATGTTATTGGTCAATTTGTAAAACATTTTTTTTTTTAAATCATCTATATGCGGATGATACTATTATGTACTATTATGTAACAGCCCTGACTGCTGACCTAGCTGTGACAGTGGGATTTTGCAGCTGTGCAGAAAGCCCTTAATGATTTAAAACTCATACTTAACGCGGGCAAAACCAAATACATATAGTTCATCATGTTCTCGTAAGATTGTCTCAGATTGATTACATCTTCACTCATTAGATGGTTCTATAATCCCTGCATACAAATACCTTTTGTAATTCAGATTGACAAGGATTTAACGTTTGAAAACATATGAATGAGCTTGATATGAAGCTAAGATTTAATGTGGGCTTTTTCTTTTACAGAAACAGATCTTGACACATTTTAGAGTGGCCTTGTATTGTCCCCAGCACAAGGTGAAACTGTATAATGATCATGCTGTTTAATCAGCTTGTTGATATGCCACACCTGTCATGTGGATGGATCATCTTGGCCAAAGAGAAATGCTCACTAACGGAGATGTAAACACATTGGCGTCATTTTTTGTTGTTGTTGAAATATAAGCTTTTTGTGCGTATGGAACAATTCTGGGATCTTTCATTTCAGCTCATGAAACACTTTACATGTTGCGTTCATATTTTTGTTCGGTGTATAACAAACAACTGGGTCAAACAACTATCGAATTCACAGTGGGATATGGGTTATTCTGCACTTCCTAAGGCTTCCACTAGATGTAAACCGTCTTTAGAACGTTGTTTCAGGCTTTTACTGTGAAGTGGGAGCGAATGAGAGCTGCTTGACTTAGGGTTCTGGCAGCAGCCTCTTTCTCAGTCACGCGCAATCACATGAGAGGTATCTCTCGTTCCGTTGCTTTTCTACAGACAATGGAATTCTGCGGTTGGAACATTATTGAACATTTATGATAAAAACATCCTAAAGATTGATTATATACTTATTTTGACAAGTTTCTTTGACCTGTAATACAACCTTTTGAACTTTTCGTCTGACTGGACCTGAACGCGCTTTTGGATTTGTTTACCTAACGCCCTAACAAAAGAAGCTATTTGGACATAAATGATGGACATTATCCAACAAATCAAACATTTATTGTAAAACTGGGATTCCTGGGAGTGCATTCTGATGAAGATCATCAAAGGTAAGTGAATATTTATAATTCTATTTGACTAATATTGACTGCACAACATGGCGGATATTTCTTTGGGCTGTTTTGGGCTCTGAGCGCCGTACTCAGATGATGCTTTTTCCGTGTTTTTTTAAATCTGACACAGAGGTTGCATTAAGGAGAAGTGTTTCTATCTTTCCATGTATAACACATGTATTTTCATCAACATTTATAATGAGTATTTCTGTAAATTCATGTGGCTCTCTGCAATATCACTGCATGTTTTGGAACTACTGAACATAACACGCCAATGTAAAATAAGATTTTTGGATATAAATATGAACTTTACCAAACAAAACATACATGTATTGTGTAACATGAAGTCCTATGAGTGTCATCTGATGAAGATCATCAAAGGTTAGTGATTAATGTAATCTCTATTTGTGCTTTTTGTGACTCCTCTCTTTGGCTGGAAAAATGGCTGGGTTTTTCTGTGAGTTGGTGGTGACCTAACATAATCGTTTGTGGAGCTTTCGCTGTAAAGCATTTTTGAAATCAGTCACTGTGGCTGGATTAACAAGAATTGTATCTTTAAAATGGTGCCTAATATTTGTAATTTTGAGAAATCTGATTTATGATATTTCTGGTGATTTGTATTTGGCGCCCTGCAATTTCATTGGCTGTTGGCAAGGGCTTCCGCTAGCAGAACGGGGTTTTGATACGGTGTTTTGATATTCCTGGTACTTAGAAAATATGAAGTAAGATTGGATTTTTGGGACAGTGTTACAAAGTTAGGTAGGAGACATGGGTACTCTGTAGGTAGTTTTGCACGTTTGGATAGATATAACTTAACCTCTCTTGGGTAGGGGGCAGTATTTTGAAGTTTGGATGACAAACGTTCTCAAAGGAAACTGTATGTTACTTAGGCTCAGAAGCTAGGATATGCATATGCATGGTAGTATTGGATAGAAAACACTCTAAAGTTTTTAAAAACTGTTAAAATAATGTCTGTGAGTATAACAGAACTGATATGGCAGGCGAAAACCTGAGGAAAATCCATCCAGGAAGTGGGATCTTTTAATGTTGGTAGTTTTCTTTTTTTTTTTTTTTTTTTTGAATTTTTACCCCTTTTTCTCCCCAATTTCGTAGTATCCAATTGTTGTAGTAGCTACTATCTTGTCGCATCGCTACAACTCCCGTACGGGCTCGGGAGAGACGAAGGTTGAAAGTCATGCGTCCTCCGATACACAACCAACCAAGCCGCTGCTTCTTTAACACAGCGCACATCCAACCCGGAAGCCAGCCGCACCAATGCGCCGGAGGAAACACCGTGCACCTGGCCACCTTGGCTAGCGTACACTGCGCCCAGCCCGCCACAGGAGTCGCTGGTGCGCGATGAGATGTTTGTGTTTTCTGTGAATGTGATACAAGAGTGTGTGAGGGTTGAAATAAGTGTTCATCTTACATTTGGATAATACGATATAGTTCTTTGCTATAGTTCTTTGGATAATAAGGTTTGAAATGTAGCGTTATCTTGGGGTTCCGTTCAACATTGCCCATCATAGAATACCACGGGGTGGTATTGAGTGCGGGATGTTATTTTATAACAATAATGGCAAGTCTGTACTTTCTGGAAGTCTAATTGATTGTTGAGGATACATGTGGAGTATTATTCCAATCAGGTAGCGTCCGGCAAATTTGATGATTGATAAGATTTGAGATTTGATAAAGTAATACTGGGAATATAATGAGATGCAACTTAAACAACCCCTACGTAGGACTTTTGCCACATTTCAGGCTTCAAACATAAAGATATAAAACTGTATTTTTTTGTGAAGAATCAACAACAAGTGGGACACAATCATGACGTGGAACGACATTTATTGGATATTTCAAACTTTTTTAACAAATCAAAAACTGAAAAATTGGGCGTGCAAAATTGTTCAGCCCCCTTAAGTTAATACTTTGTAGCGCCACCTTTTGCTGCGATTACAGCTGTAAGTCGCTTGGGGTATGTCTCTATCAGTTTTGCACATCGAGAGACTGATTTTTTTCCCCATTCCTCCTTGCAAAACAGCTCGAGCTCAGTGAGGTTGGATGGAGAGCATTTGTGAACAGCAGTTTTCAGTTCTTTCCACAGATTCTCGATTGGATTCAGGTCTGGACTTTGACTTGGCCATTCTAACCCTGGATATGTTTATTTTTGAACCATTCCAATGTAGATTTTGCTTTATGTTTTGGATCATTGTCTTGTTGGAAGACAAATCTCTGTCCCAGTCTCAGGTCTTTTGCAGACTCCATCAGGTTTTCTTCCAGAATGGTCCTGTATTTGGCTCCATCCATCTTCCCATCAATTTTAACCATCTTCCCTGTCCCTGCTGAAGAAAAGCAGGCCCAAACCATGATGCTGCCACCACCATGTTTGACAGTGGGGATGGTTTGTTCAGTGTGATGAGCTGTGTTGCTTTTACGCCAAACATAACGTTTTGCATTGTTGCCAAAAAGTTCAATTTTGGTTTCATCTGACCAGAGCACCTTCTTCCACATGTTTAGTGTGTCTCCCAGGTGGCTTGTGGCAAACTTTAAACAACACTTTTTATGGATATCTTTAATAAATGGCTTTCTTCTTGCCACTCTTCCATAAAAGCCAGATTTGTGCAACATACGACTGATTTTTGTCCTATGGACAGAGTCTCCCACCTCAGCTGTAGATCTCTGCAGTTCATTCAGAGTGATCATGGGCCTCTTGGCTGCATCTCTGATCGGTCTTCTCCTTGTATGAGCTGAAAATTTAGAGGGACGGCCAGGTCTTGGTAGATTTGCAGTGGTCTGATACTCCTTCCATTTCAATATTATCGCTTGCACAGTGCTCCTTGGGATGTTTAAAGCTTGGGAAATCTTTTTTTGTATCCAAATCCGGCTTTAAACTTCTTCACAACAGTATCTCGGACCTGCCTGGTGTGTTCCTTGTTCTTCATGATGCTCTCTGCGCTTTTAACGGACTTCTGAGACTATCACAGTGCAGGTGCATTTATACGGAGACTTGATTACACACAAGTCTCCGTATATTTATCATCATTAGTCATTTAGGTCAACATTGGATCATTCAGAGATCCTCACTGAACTTCTGGAGAGAGTTTGCTGCACTGAAAGTAAAGGGGCTGAATAATTTTGCATGCCCAATTTTTCAGTTTTTGATTTGTTAAAAAAGTTTGAAATATCCAATTAATGTCATTCCACTTCATGATTGTGTTCCACTTGTTGTTGATTCTTCACAAAATAATACCGTTTTATATATTTATGTTTGAAGCCTGAAATGTGGCAAAAGGTCGCAAAGTTCAAGGGGGCTGAATACTTTCGCAAGGCACTGTACATCCACAGGTGCACTTCCAATTGACTCAAATCATGTCAATTAGCCTATCATATTCTTTTAAAGCTATGACATCGTTTTCTGGAATTTTCCAAGGAGTTTAATGTCACAGTCAACTTAGTGTATGTAAACTTCTGACCCACTGGAATTGTGACACAGTGAATTATAAGTGAAATAATCTGTCTGTAAACAATTGTTGGAAAAATTACTTGTGTCATGCACAAAGTAGATGTCATAACCGACTTGCCAAACTATAGTTTGTTAACAAGAAATTTGTGGAGTGGTTGAAAAACGAGTTTTAATGACTCCAACCTAAGTGTATGTAAACTTATCATGTTTAATTCCAAATATGATTTTATTAAATGAGATGTTTTAGCAATGGTTTTCTTCAAAGTGTAGTCTACACTTCATTATATTTCCACAGGTCTTCTCTACCTACAACACTCTGGGAACAGGGTGAACATCTGGTGACAGTGTTGCTCTATTCTGGGACAAGCAGAACCACGCAGCCCTGTCTATGTAAATCTCAATTTCACTCCCACAGCTACCAGTCTAGCAGTTGAACAGTTTCACTGCCTGAAATACCCTGGACTGGGCCAGACGTGAGGTAGTGGACTGGTTTTAACCTCTATGGTGGATTCAGTGAAGGAGACATAACACATATACCATCATATAAATAATGACAGATGAAATTTCTATTATATTTTAGCTAGATGGTGTAGGTCTCTACACGAATGTGTCAAATGTTTGATCCCAGCATCATGTCTCCTTCACAGATGTAACAGTCAGTAACCTGCTCATTAAAATAGTTAATAAAATGCTAGATGATCAATATCTGGTTGTGAGGTTCATATGGGTATTGTATCTAGGGGGGCTGATGGTGATGTCCCATCACCTTCTTTTTCTTTACTTCTCTACATCTTATTTTACATGTTGGAACTGTATTGTGGGGTTTTCAGAACTTAAAATAACTTTTGGAGGTCCAGCACAATGATGATGATGATGATGATGGGCAACATGTGATCTGAATGATGCGTTCTAAACATATTCAAAGTTGACTTCACAAACCAGTGTTCCATGTCACTGTCTCTAGTATGAGAGTACCTCAGGTTGCTTAAGTGGGTTATAAATCATGTTATATGATCTGAGTAAATATGGTTCAATCTTAGCTTGAAACCCATTACCCGATAGAGGGACGTAACAGAGACGGGGATATTTATTCTGAACTCATGGGAGACATTATTATTTCACATAGAGTCCATTCAACTTATTGTCTGAAATGTTAAATAAAAGGTTTGTTAGCCACAGCAAAAGGGAAGGCATATTTATGTAGTCTGGACCTACGGGTGTTGTCAGTTCAGGAATGATTTCACATGAAGGTGGATAAGTTTACATTATAGTCACCATCACTGATATATTTATCTCAGTGTATTTTAGTTCAGTCAGTGTTCCGTGTCACTGTCTCTTCCCCCTCAGCACCTGCAGTAGGTCCCAGCTGTAGCAGTACAATCACTGTGCAGTCTGACTGAGGGAGGTTTTTGTATGACTCTGTATCACTGTGTGAACACTGGACCACTGTGGTAACTCTGACAGTAGTAATCTCCTGCATCTTCAGCCTGGACTCCACTGATGGTCAGAGTGAAGTCACTATGAGATCCACTGCCACTGAATCTAGATGGAGTCCCAGATTCAAGTTCTTCAGCAAAATAAATAAGGAGTTTAGGAGCTCCTCCAGGTTTCTGGTGGTACCAGGCCATACAGGTGTAATCACCAGGACATGCATCTGCTACATCTGCACTGGTTTTACAGTTTATAATAACTGTCTGTTCTGGGAGAACAGTTTTCACTGCAGGAGTCTGAGTCACAGTGACCTGTCCTCTGGATTCTGAAACAGAGACATTCAATAACCTTTAATTGATCTCTGTTTGTTTTGTCTAATTTTAGGCAGAAGTATTATTCAGTTCACATATTTCAATTAAATATGACATATATATATTACATATTACTTGTAAGGAAGTCATTTTAGGAGCAATAAATTGTAAAATCTTACTCTGAATTAAGAATACCAATATCCACAAAAAGCTCACGATAAAAGTCATGGTTGTTGTGAGTTCATGAAGGACAGCTCTCAGTCATGAAGTGTTCAACTCACAGGGATATAAATGCTCTTAGAGCAGTGGAGCAGATGCATTATGCAAATGAGGTTTCAAATCTATTTCAGTTTCCAAGTAGGCTCCCATCAGAATATATTTTGTCCTGGTTGAGCTTTCTTTTATAATAATTAGGTGGGTGCTTAAATGTGTCCTATTTCACACGTACACGTGTTTTATGCCCATGTGTGAATTGTAAAAAAAAAAAAAAATCCCCTTGAGTTATCCTTGTAGAGACCTGGGTCTGCCGGGCCTTGCTCAAAGGTACATCAACATACAGTGCCTTGCAAAAGTATTCGGCCCCCTTGAACTTTGCGACCTTTTGCCACATTTCAGGCTTCAAACATAAAGACATAAAACTGTATTTTTTTGTGAAGAATCAACAACAAGTGGGACACAATCATGAAGTGGAATGACATTTATTGGATATTTCAAACTTTTTTAACAAATCAAAAACTGAAAAATTGGGCGTGCAAAATTATTCAGCCCCCTTAAGTTAATACTTTGTAGCGCCACCTTTTGCTGCGATTACAGCTGTAAGTCGCTTGGGGTATGTCTCTATCAGTTTTGCACATCGAGAGACTGACATTTTTTCCCATTCCTCCTTGCAAAACAGCTCGAGCTAAGTGAGGTTGGATGGAGAGCATTTGTGAACTGCAGTTTTCAGTTCTTTCCACAGATTCTCTATTGGATTCAGGTCTGGACTTTGACTTGGCCATTCTAACACCTGGATATGTTTATTTTTGAACCATTCCATTGTAGATTTTGCTTTATGTTTTGGATCATTGTCTTGTTGGAAGACAAATCTCCATCCCAGTCTCAGCTCTTTTGCAGACTCCATCAGGTTTTCTTCCAGAATGGTCCTGTATTTGGCTCCATCCATCTTCCCATCAATTTTAACCATCTTCCCTGTCCCTGCTGAAGAAAAGCAGGCCCAAACCATGATGCTGCCACCACCATGTTTGACAGTGGGGATGGTTTGTTCAGTGTGATGAGCTGTGTTGCTTTTACGCCAAACATAACGTTTTGCATTGTTGCCAAAAAGTTCAATTTTGGTTTCATCTGACCAGAGCACCTTCTTCCACATGTTTGGTGTGTCTCCCAGGTGGCTTGTGGCAAACTTTAAACAACATTTTTTATGGATATCTTTAAGAAATGGCTTTCTTCTTGCCACTCTTCCATAAAGGCCAGATTTGTGCAATATACAACTGATTGTTGTCCTATGGACAGAGTCTTGGTAGATTTGCAGTGGTCTGATACTCCTTCCATTTCAATATTATCGCTTGCAGAGTGCTCCTTGGGATGTTTAAAGCTTGGGAAATCTTTTTGTATCCAAATCCGGCTTTAAACTTCTTCACAACAGTATCTCGGACCTGCCTGGTGTGTTCCTTGTTCTTCATGATGCTCTCTGCGCTTTTGACGGACCTCTGAGACTATCACAGTGCAGGTGCATTTATACGGAGACTTGATTACACACAGGTGGATTGTATTTATCATCATTAGTCATTTAGGTCAACATTGGATCATTCAGAGATCCTCCTGAACTTCTGGAGAGAGTTTGCTGCACTGAAAGTAAAGGGGCTGAATAATTTTGCAAGCCCAATTTTTCAGTTTTTGATTTGTTAAAAAAGTTTGAAATATCCAATAAATGTCGTTCCACTTCATGATTGTGTCCCACTTGTTGTTAATTCTTCACAAAAAAATACAGTTTTATATCTTTATGTTTGAAGCCTGAAATGTGGCAAAAGGTCGCAAAGTTCAAGGGGGCCGAATACTTTCGCAAGGCACTGTATTTCTCACCTTGTCAACCCGGATATTCAGTTACTAGCCCAACACTCTAACCGCTAGCTACCTGCTGCCCCTTCAATAACATCAAACAACAACTGTTAACTCTGATAACTGATGTATGGCAACTTTTATGACACACCACCATTATATTGTTATTCTGATGATGATCAGATATAATGAACTGTCTGTTCACTCATGCTTGGTCTCTCATGTAAGTTCCTCTAATCAGTTAGTGAACACTTCTCTAAACTAAAGCTGGTAGGATTCCTCTGGTAGTGTTGTCTGTCCTCTGTGACTTTACCACCACTGTTAAATGTGAGATCAACATGTTTAATAAAGGAATATACAACATGGATCACTATCACTACTGCTGCTGCTGTTGTCTTTCATATGGACAATATGGAGGAATACTAGCAACACTGATCTAATGCTGGACTGTATCTACAGACTAGGAGAACCTGATACACAGAGGAAGGAACAAATACTATTATCTGGATTTAGGATAAAATTCATATTTATATTACCCAGAAACAGCTAATATGAAGTGTTTGTTCTACCTGGAAGATGTTAAAGTGTATTAGTGTTGATTATGATTCTCTATACGTGATCTTCACTGTAACAGCTGCAGCATCACAACACAGAGAGGTTTTTGTACCAGCAGTAATAGTGATTGTATCACTGTGGTGGACTTTTGGTAGTGGCACCAGACTTGATGTTGGAAGTAAGTAAACAACTAAATTAACTGTTTTATTCACCCTTTGATGTCCTGTTTCAATTTCACTATACATTTTGCCTTGATATTGAGGATTTTTCAAATGAACATTTTTAGATAATTTAAACAAAATACACAAGCCCTACACATACTATGGCCAATTTGAATATGAATGTTATTACGTCTAATCAAATCTGACCTGCCTTTAAACTATGAAGTGATTATCTTACATTTTAGATTAGTTGTATGAATAAACATACTGCACCTAGCAGGAAATGTACAAGAAAAAGTCAGTTTTGTTCCATGTTAAGGAAATCAAAATCAAAAACACTTTATTTCTAATTGAGTAGATTAAATCATTTCTGAAATGTATTCATACTATAGTAGAGTTAATTATTTGAACCACAGTCTAAAGAAATGAAGAGTGCCAAACATGCAGGAGGTTGTTGCACCAGCAGTAATAGGGATTGTATCACTGTGGTTGACTTTTGGTAGCGGCACCAGACTAGATGTTGGAAGTAAGTAACAAGCTCTCTTCATATTTCTTTCTGATTATTTTGGGGGGTATTTTACTCTGTGGAACTCTGTCTCCATGAAATTATTGTGATTCTACATACTTTACTTTCTAAAAAAATACAACTTTTTATATTTCTTTTGTCTAACAACCAACATGTTCAAATGTAGGTGTTTATTTAAATGTGTGGTTTGATGGATTGCAGAGGATAGTTCTAGTATGATAACTATTTAATAATATGGAATATAGCTGTTGCATTGTGTATTACTGTTTGTGTGCGATTTTTAAAAAATCATTATCTCAATATTTTGGTTAAATGTAGCTTTTGACTGAGCCTTCTTTCAAGTAAATATTTATTAAATCAAAATGATAAATTTTAGGTTTATTTGTGTGTCTGATTCGTATAATTGCAAAAGTATAATTTTATAATTGAAAACTATCATTCCTAATTCTGGTATAATAACTAATAGTATTGTATATAGTTTTCATCATTGTTGCATTGTGTTCCTGCTAGACTTCACAGTTAGTGTGAAGACAAAGGGTCTCAGTTATGGTTGTAACTGACTTCATAATCTAACATGGATGATATGTGATGAAAATACTATGAATACGAGTAGGCTATTCTGATCAGATTCATTCCTTAACAATATCTGTATGACATGTATATCTGACACCGTATGATTAGCAACTCTAGTTAATCAATTTATACTTGTTTGGTTCATAAATCTGCTTTGTATCATGTTACTTTAGTGTTTTCTCCACATCTTCTAATCAATCTGACTCCTACATTCATATTTAGAGGGCATTTCCATTTCACTTTATTTTGTTGTGTCCTTTGCTGAAGATAATCTCTTACTGTAGCTGTACTTGATGTTGTTACTTAGTTGATGTGTTCTATTTGATCCAGGTAACAGTGCCCCCACCCTCACCGTCCTGCCCCCCTCTAGTGAGGAGCTGTCCAGTACAACAACAGCCACACTGACGTGTCTGGCCAACAAGGGCTTCCCCTCAGACTGGACCATGAGCTGGAAAGTGGACGGGACCAACAAGAACCAGGAGACCAGTTCTAGGGTCCTGGAGAAGGATGGTCTGTACAGCTGGAGCAGCACCCTGACTCTCACTGGCCAGGAGTGGACCAAGGCAGGAGAGGTGACCTGTGAAGCCCAGCAGAAATCCCAGAATCCAGTGACCAAGACCCTGAGGAAGGCTGACTGTTCTGGATAGGACCCCTCAGTCACACCCCTGTGGAGAGAGGCTGCTGGTTCCTCTGCTTTGACTCTGTTCTGAGATCAGATTTTCTCTGCCTTATTGATCACTGACATGTAGACTAACATAGGGCTTTGCTTGAGTTCATGTGTCAATCCTCTCTGTAGACTGAGGTTGAATCAGTGTTAGATTTGATGTGTTCTGTTTTATTACTACTAGATACTGTAGGAATGTTTGCTTTGATGCTTTAATGAATAGATGAAAATAAAGATTTTCCTTTGGAACACACATTTTTGTTGACTCTTTTAATAATTAGACTGTAGTCTTAAATGTTGTTGAATGGTATAGACATACAGTATATAAAAAAAGCCTGGTTCACAGTTTCTTTGAAAACTATCAGACCTAAATGTCATTGCTTAGTTATGTATGTTCTCACAAACCACATCATCTTCAACCAGCAAATCAAATCAAATGTTACTAGTCACATGTGCTGAATACATCAGATGTAGACCTTACTGAGAAATGCTTACTTACGAGCCCCTAACCAACAACGCAGTTTAGTAAAAATACGGATAAGAAGAAGAGATTAAAGTGACAAGTAATTAATGAGCAGCAGTAAAATAACAGTAGCAAGACAATATACAGGGGGGTACTGATACAAAGTCAATGTGCAGGGCCACCAGTTAGTTGAGGTAGTATGTACATGTAGGTAGTGTTATTAAAGTGACTATGCATAGATGACAACAGAGAGTAGAAGTGGTGTAAAGAGGGGAGGGGGGGCAATGCAAATAGTCTGGGTAGCCATTTGATTAGATGTTGAGGAGTCTTATGGCTTGGGGAAGGAAGCTGATTAGAAGCCTCTTGGAACTAGACATGGCGCTCTGGTACCGCTTGCCGTGCGGGAGCAGAGAGAACAGTCTATGACTAGGGTGGCTGGAGTCTTTGACCATTTTTAGGGCCTTCCTCTGACACCGCCTGGTATAGAGGTCTTGGATGGCATGAAGCTTGCCCCAGTGATGTACTGGGCCGTTCGCACTACCATCTATAGTGCCTTGCGGTTGGAGGCCGAGCAGTTGCCATACCAGGCAGTGAAGCAACCTGGTTCAGTTGTAGAACATTTTGAGGATCTGAGGACCCATACCAAATCTTTTCAGTCTCCTGAAGGGAAATAGGTTTTGTCGTGCCCTCTTCATGACTGTCTTGGTGTGCTTGGACCATGTTAGTTTGTTGGTGATGTGGACACCAAGGAACACCAAGGAACTTGAAGCTCTCAACCTGCTCCACTGCAGCCATGTTGATGAGAATGGGGGCGTGCTCAGTCCTCTTTTTCCTGTAGTCCACAATCATCTCCTTTGTCTTGATCACATTGAGGGAGAGGTTGTTGCTGGCAACACATGGCCAGGTCTCTGACCTCCTCCCTATAGGCTGTCTCGTCGTTGTCGGTGATCAGGCCTGCCACTGTTGTGTCGTCGATAAACTTAATTTATGGTGTTGGAGTCATGCTTGGCCATGCAGTCATGGGTGAACAGGGAGTACGGGAGGGGACTTAGCACGCACCCCTGAAGGGCCCCCGTGTTGAGGATCAGCGTGGCAGACGTGTTGTTACCTACCCTTACCACCTGGGGCTGCCCGTCAGGAAGTCCAGGATCCAGTTGCAAAGGGAGGTGTTTAGTCCAAGGGTCCTTACATTATTGATGAGTTTTGAGGATACTATGGTGTTGAAATCTTAGCGGTAGTCAACGAATAGCATTCTCACATAGGTGTTCCTTTTGTCCAGGTGGGAAAGGGCAGTGTGGAGTGCAATAGAGATTGCATCATCTGTGGATCTGTTGGGCAGTATGCAAATTGGAATGGGTCTAGAATTGCTGGGATGATGGTGGAGATGTGAGCCATGACCAGCCTTTCAAAGCACTTCATGTCTACAGACGTGAGTGCTACGGGTCGGTAGTCATTTAGGCCGGTTACCTTAGTATTCTTGGGCACAGGCACAGGCACTAGGTCTGCTTGAAATGTGTTGGTATTACAGACTCGGACAGGGAGAGATTGAAAGTGTAATTGAAGACACTTGCCAGTTGATCAGCCCGTGCTCGGAGTACACGTTCTTGTAATCCGTCTAGCCCTGCGGCCTTGCGAATGTTGACCTGTTTAAAGGTCTTGCTCACATTGGCTGCGGAGAGCGTGATCACTCCGTCTTCCATGACAGTTGGTGCTCTCATGCATGTTTAAATGTTATTTGCCTCGAAGCTAGCATAGAAGTAGTTTAGCTCGTCTGATAGGCTAGTGTCACTGTGCAGCTCTCGGCTGTGCTTCCCTTTCTAGTCTGTAATGGTTTGCAAGACCTGCCACATCCGACTAGCGTCAAAGCTGGTGTAGTGTGATTCTATCTTAATCCTGTATTGATGCTTTGCCTGTTTGACGATTCGTCGGAGGGCATAGCAGGATTTATTATAAGCTTCCGGGTTAGAGGCCCACTCCTTGAAAGCGGCAGCTCTAGCCTTTAGCTTAGTGCGGATGCTGCCTGTAATCCATGGCTTCTGGTTGGGGTATGTACATACGGTCACTGTGGGGACGAAATCATCAATGCACTTATTGATGAAGCCAATGACTGATGTGGTGTACTCCTGAATGCCATCGGAGGAATTCTGGAACATATTCCAGTCTATGCTAGCAAAACAGTCCAGTAGCTTAGCATCTGCTTCATCTGACCACTTTTTTATTGATCTAGTCACTGGTGCTTCCTGCTTTAATTTTAGCTTGTAGGCAGGAATCAGGAGGATAGATTTATGGTCAGATTTGCCAAATTGAGGGTGAGGGAGAGCTTTGTATGCGTCTCTGTGTGTGGAGTATAGGTGGTCCAGAGTTATTTTTCCTCTGGTTGCACATTTAACATGCTGATAGAAATTTGGTAAAATAAATTTAAGTTTCCCTGCACTAGGAGCGCCGCCTCTGGGTGAACGTTTTCTTGTTTGCTTATGGCGGAATAGAGCTCATTCAATGCTGTCTTAGTGCCAGCCTCTGACTGTGGTGGTATGTAAACAGCTACAAAGAATACAGATGGAAACTCTCTAGGTAAGTAGTGTGGTCTACAGTTTATCATGAGATACTCTACAGCAGGTGAGCAATAGCTCGAGACTTCCTTAGATATCGTGCACCAGCTGTTATTTACAAAAATATATAGTCCGCAGCACCTTATCTTACCAGACGCTGCTGTTCTATCCTCCCGGTACATCGTATAACCAGCCAGCTGTATGTTGATATTGTCGTTGCTCAGCCACGATTCCGAGAAGCATAAGATGTTATAGTTTTTAATGTCCCTTTGGTAGTTTAATCTTCCGCGTAACTCATACATTTTATTCTCCAAAGATTGCACGTTTGCTATCAGAATGGAGGGAAGTGGGGGTTTATTCGATCGCCTACGAATTCTCAGAAGTCAGCCCGCCCTTTCGGCCCCTCTTTCTCTGCCTCCTCTTCACGCAGATCCAGGGGATCGGGGCCTGTTCCCGAGGAAGCAGTATATCCTTTGCGTCGGATTCGTCAGAGTCGTGAAAGGAAATGAAGGATTCTGCTAGTCCGTGGTAATCGCAGTCCTGATGTCTAGAAGTTATTTTCGGTTTTAAGAGACGGTAGTGGCAACATTATGTACATTACATAAGTAAAAATACAAGTTACAAACAACACACAAAAAAATATTAACACAAAATATTAACACAAGATGCTACAATGTTAACAGATTAACAGGAGAGGTCTAGATGCTACAATGTTAACAGATTAACAGGAGAGGTCTAGATACTACAATGTTAACAGATTAACAAGAGAGGTCTAGATCCTACAATGTTAACAGATTAACAGGAGAGGTGTAGTTACTACAATGTTAATTGATTAACAGGAGAGGTCTGGATACTAAACTCGTCCTCTCACTGTCAACTGCGTTTATTTTCAGCAAACATAACATGTAAATATTAGTATGAACATAACACAATTCAACAACTGAGACATAAACTGAGCAAGTTCCACAGACTTGTGACTAACAGAAACAGAATAATGTGTCCCTGAACAAAGGTGGGGGTCAAAATCAAAAGTTACATTCAGTATCTGTTGTGGCCACCAGCTGCATTAAGTACTGCAGTGCATCTCCTCCTCGTGGACTGCACCAGATTTGCTGTGAGATGTTACCCCACTCTTCCACCAAGGCACCTGCAAGTTCCCGGACATTTCTGGGGCGAATGGCCCTAGCCCTCACCTTTTGATCCAACAGGTCCCAGACGTGCTCAATGGGATTGAGATCCGGGCTCTTCGCTGGCCATGGCAGAACACTGACATTCCTGTCTTGCAGGAAATCATGCACAGAACGATCAGTATGGCTGGTGGCATTGTCATGCGGGATGAGGGAGGAGGATGTCTTCCCTGTAACGCACAGCATTGAGATTGCCTGCAATGACAACAAGCTCAGTCCGATGATGCTGTGATACACCGCTCCAGACCATGATGGAACCTCCACCTCCAAATCGATCCCCCTCCAGTGTACAGGCCTCGGAGTAACGCTCATTCCTTCGATGATAAACGCGAATCTGAACATCACCCCTGGTTAGACAAAACCGCGACTCATCAGTGAAGATAACTTTTTGCCAGTCTTGTATGGCCCAGCGACGGTGGGTTTGTGCCCATAGGCTACATTGTTGCCGGTGATGTCTGGTGAGGACCTGCCTTACAACAGGCCTACAAGCCCTCAGTCCAGCCTCTCTCAGCCTATTGCGAACAGTCTGAGCACTGATGGAGGGATTGGGCGTTCCTGGTGTAACTTGGGCATTTGATGTTGCCATCCTGTACCTGTCCCGCAGGTGTGATGTTCGGATGTACCGATCCTTTGCAGGTGTTGTTACACATGGTCTGCCACTGCGGGGATGATCAGCTGTCCATCCTGTCTCCCTGTAGCCCTGTAGCGCTTAGGCATCTCAAAGTATGGACATTGCAATTTATTGCCCTGGCCATATGTGCAGTCCTCATGCCACCTTGCAGCATGCCTAAGATATGTTAACGCAGATGAGCAGGGACCCTGGGCATCTTTCTTTTGGTGTTTTTCAGAGTCAGTAGAAAGGCCTCTTTAGTGTCCTAAATTTTCATAACAGTGACCTTAATTGCCTACCGTCTTAAGTGTTCCACAGGTGCATGTTCATTAATTGTTTATGGTTCATTGAACAAGCATGGGAACAAGTGTTTAAACCCTTTACAACAATGATCTGTGAAGTTATTTGGATTTTTATTAATTATGTTTGAAAGACAGGGTCCTGAAAAAGGGACGTTTCTTTTTTTGCTGAGTTTACAATGTTAACAGATGAACAGGAGAGGTTTAGATTCTACAATGTTAACAGATGAACAGGAGAGGCCTAAATACTCTAATGTTAACAGATTAACAGGAGAGGTGTAGATACTATAATGTTTAGTTTAGCAGGAAAGGTCTAGCCACAAGTGGTAGGTGATTTTTGATTAATATCTTTGGATTTTTTTTTTACCTACTTGATTTACAGTGGCTAGTGAAGGTATTCACCCCCTTTTCCTATTCCTATTCCTATTTTCCTATTTTGGTGCCTCACAACCTGAAATGAAAATTGATTTTTGGGTGGGTTTTGTATCATTTGATTTACAAGACATTCCTACCACTTTGAAGATGCAAAATATATTTTTTTGTGAAACAAACAAGAAATAAGACAAAAAAACGGAAAACTTGAGCATGCGTAACTATTCCCCACCCCAAAGTCAATACTTTGTAGAGCCACATTTTGCAGCAATTACTGCTGCAAATCTCTTGGTGAATGTCTCTATAAGCTTGGCACATCTATCCACTGGGATTTTTGCCCATTCTTCAAGACAAAGCGTGCTCCAGCTCCTTCAAGTTGGATGGGTTCCGCTGATGTACAGCAATCTTTAAGACATACCACAGATTTTCAAGTGGATTGAGGTCTGGGCTTTGACTAGGCCATTCCAAGACATGTAAATGTTCCTGTTAAACCACTCGAGTGTTGCTTTAGCAGTATGCTTAGGGTCATTGTCCTGCTGGAAGGTGAACCAAGAGTTCTCATCTATATTTTTCATAGCCGTCTATTTACCACCACAGAACGAAGCTGGCACTAAGACCACTCTCAACCAACTCTGTAAGGCCATAAGCAAAGAAGAAAATGCTCACCCAGAAGCGGCGCTCCTAGTGGCCTGGGACTTTAATGCAGGCAAACTTAAATCAGTTTTACCAAATTTTTACCAGCATGTCACAAATCCTAGACCACCTTTACTCAAATCAAATTTATTTATATAGCCCTTTGTACATCAGCTGATATCTCAAAGTGCTGTACAGAAACCCAGCCTAAAACCCCAAACAGCAAGCAATGCAGGTGTAGAAGCACGGTGGCTAGGAAAAACTCCCTAGAAAGGCCAAAACCTAGGAAGAAACCTAAAGAGGAACCAGGCTATGTGGGGTGGCCAGTCCTCTTCTGGCTGTGCCGGGTGGAGATTATAACAGAACATGGCCAAGATGTTCAAATGTTCATAAATGACCAGCATGGTCGAATAATAATAAGGCAGAACAGTTGAAACTGGAGCAGCAGCACGGCCAGGTGGACTGGGGACAGCAAGGAGTCATCATGTCAGGTAGTCCTGGGGCATGGTCCTAGGGCTCAGGTCCTCCGAGAGAGAGAAAGAAAGAGAGAAAGAGAGAATTAGAGCACACTTAAATTCACACAGGCCACCGAATAGGACAGGAGAAGTACTCCAGATATAACAAACTGACCCTAGCCCCCCGACACAAACTATTGCAGCATAAATACTGGAGACTGAGACAGGAGGGGTCATGAGACACTCCACAGACAGAGATGCATACAAAGCTCTCCCCCGCCCTCCATTTGGCAAATCTGACCATAATTCTATCCTCCTGATTCCTGCTTTCAAGCAAAAACTAAAGCAGGAAGTACCAGTGACTCGGATGCTACACTAAAGGATTGTTTTGCTAGCACAGACTGGAATATGTTCCGGGATTCATACAATGGCATTGAGGAGAACACCATGTCAGTCATCGGCATCATCAATAAGTTCATTGACAACATCGTCCCCACAGTGACTGTACGTACATATCCCAACCAGAAGCCATGGATTACAGGCAACATCCGCATCGAGCTAAAGGCTAGAACTGACTAATCCGGACACTTATAAGAAATCCCACTATGCCCTCAGATGAACCCTCAAACAAGCAAAGCGTTAATACAGGATTAAGATTGAATCCTACTACACTGGCTCTGACACTCGTCGGTTGTGGCAGGGCTTGAAAACTATTACGGAGTACAAAGGGAAACCCAGATGCGAACTGCCCAGTGACGCGAGCCTACCAGACGAGATAAATGCCTTTTATGCTCGCGTTGAGGCAAGCAACACTGAAGCATGCACCAGCTGTTCGGAACGACTGTGTGATACCGCTCTCGGTAGGAGATGGGAACAAAACCTTTAACTTCTCTAGGGTAGGGGGCACTATTTTCACCTCCTGATGAAAAGCATGCCCAAAGTAAACGGCCTGCTACTTAGGCCCAGAAGCTAGGATATGCACATAGATTTGGATAGAAAACACTCTAAAGTTTCAAAAACTGTTAAAATAATGTCTGTGAGTATAACAGAACTGATTTGGTAGGTGAAGAATTGAGAAAAATCCATCCATGAAGTAGGATTTTTGTTGTTGTTGTAGTTTTCTATTCAATGTCTTTACAGTATCCATTGACTTAGGACTCAAATTGCACATCGTATGCCTTCCACTAGATGTCAACAGTCTTTAGAAATTGTTTCAGGCTTGTATTCTGAAAAATGAGGGAGTAAGAGCACTCTGAATGAGCGGACACCGAAGTGGCCTAGAGATTTTTCATGCGCGAGACCGAGAGCATGCCTTTCTTGTTTACCTTCTATATTGACGACGTTATTGTCCGGTTGAAATATTATCGATTATTTAGGCTAAAATCAACCTTATGATTGATTATAAACATTGTTTGACATGTTTCTATGAACTTTTTGGATACTATTTGGATTTTTCGTCTGCCTGTTGTGACTGCGTTTGAGCCTGTGGATTACTGAACAAAACTGAGGTTTTTGGATATAAACAGGGACTTTATCGAACAAAACAAACATTTATTGAGTAAATGGGAGACTTGTGAGTGTACCAATATGAAGATCATCAAAGGTAAGTGATAAGGGAATTTATATGTTTAAAGTAATGACTGAAGGATTCCACCCTGAAATCATATAATTGTATGAAATGTGTTAGTAGCCTGAAATCATTGTGTTGCTGTGTAGTGGTGTGAGAACTGAGAAAACACAGAGAACAATTGAACTATACATGACCTGACCTGGTTGGAACTCTGAAAAACGTACGACAGGAAGAAGGGCCTGTCAAGGTCCCTCTAATCTAGGGAGGCAGGGAACGGCAGGGAACTGCCAGCTTGGTCGAATATTGATAAACGAGGAATGTGGACCGTGGGGAAAGATACAGCCCACCTACTGTGTGTGTGTGTGTGTGCGTGGGTGTGTGCGTAGGTGGGAGTGAGAGTGAGAGTTATAAAATGTCTGTGTTTGCATTTTGGACTTTAGAGCTCTCATGAATAAACTACAATGGACCTTTTGCAGAATCTGAGTCTTTGCCTAATTCTTATTAACCCTAGCTTTACAACCTAGGGGGAATTGGTCAAAGCTATAGTGACTGTTATCATCATTGGGATTGAAAATTCTCGTGACAGCTTGGTCCTTTCGAACCGGATCTCAATACCTTTTTCTGTCATGCCATGGGACACAAAAACTGTACACGGGCTGATGAAATATCAGTAGATTAAAGACCTGGCCCCATTCTGAGGGTTCTTTACAGGCCGGTGGTGAACTGGTACGTGACAGAAACGGTGACGAGATCCAACCTACATTGAATTATCAGCTGCAAGGTAAGGCCAGTAATCTGTATTCATTAGTTTGGGGATAATTTCTAAATTTACTAAAATTGACTGGATTAAATTCCTATAAAGCATTGGTCAAGATAAATGTGAGGGAGGATTTCAACAGTAAAACTAACAGTAAGTAAGATTTGTATCGGGTATACCGTCCATATAATCTAATGTAGAGAAAGTTTAAGACAAAAATATCTATGTTAGTGTTGGCGGCACTGGGTCACAGATCGCAGTAAGACATTTTGAAGTAAGTAAATTTGGATCTGCAATGACCCAAGGTATCTGTGGCCACTACCAATGTAAACTATCTAACAGTAAGACCTAAAAGTAAAACTGGTTGATATACAGTAGCCGGAAAACGTAATATAGAAGGTGAAATAAAGTAAAGTAAGTTACGTTAGTCTAGGACTAATGTCAATAAGTATAGTAAATGTGAGAACACACACATAGATAGTCAAAAGTAAGCGAGATTAAGTATAATAACAGTAAGAAAGTAAGAGGCGGGGTAGGGTAGCCTTGTGGTTAGAGCGTTGGGCTAGTAACCGAATGGTTGCAAGTTCCAATCCCTGAGCTGACAAGGTATAAATCTGATGTTCTTTCCCTGAACAAGGCAGTTAACCAACTGTTCCTAGGCTGTCATTGAAAGTAAGAATTTGTTCTTAACTTCTGAACCACCCATCCCGGATCCGGGATAATTGTCATCAGCAACGCTGCATAGCACAAAAGTCAAATAATATTACTAGAAAATATTCATATTCATGAAATCACAAGTGCAATATTTTGAAACACAGCTTAGCCTTTTGTTAATCACCCTGTTGTCTCAGATTCTGAAATTATGCTTTACAGCGAAAGCAATCCAAGCGTTTGTGTAAGTTTATCGATAGCCTAGCATAGCATTATGTACACTTAGCATCAGGAAGCTTGGTCACGAAAATCAGAAAAGCAATCAAATTAACCGTTTACCTTTGATGATCTTCGGATGTTTTCACTCACAAGACTCCCAGTTACACAGCAAAAGTTCATTTTGTTCCATAAAGAATATTTTAATACCCTAAATACCAACGTTTGTTTGTCGCATTATGTTCAGAAATCCACAGGAAAAAGCAGTCACGACAACGCAGACGGAAATTCCAAATAGTCTTCATAATGTCCACAGAAACATGTCAAACGTTTTTTATAATCATTCCTCAGGTAGTTTTTAAAATATATATTCGATAATATATCAACCGAGTGTGTAGCTTTTTCCATAACAGCGGGAGGAACAATGGCCATTTTACTCAATTGCGCACCAACTCACTCTGAGAGCCCCCACCTATCCACTTACACAATGTGATCCTTCACGCTCATTTTTCAAAATAAAAGCCTGAAACTATGTCTAAAGACTGTTGACACCTCAGGAAGCCACAGAAAAAGGAATCTGCTTGATATCCCTTTAAATGGGCAATAGGGATGCATAAGAACAGAGAGCTTTCAAAAACAGGGGCACTTCCTGATTGGATTTTCCTCAGGTTTTAGCCTGCAATATAATTTCTGTTTAACTCACAGACAAAATGTTGACAGTTTTTGAAACTTTAGAGTGTTTTCTATCCTAATCTGTCAATTATATGCATATTCTAGCATCTGGTCCTGAGAAATAGGCCATTTACTTTGGGAACGTTATTTTTCCAAACATAAAAATAGTGCCCCCTAGCTTCAAGAGGTTAAAGTAAAACGTTTCTTCCAGTCCACAGTGAGTAATCGCTTTTCTGATGTCCAGAAATTATTTTCGGTCATAAGAGATGATAGCAGCAACATTCCGTACACAATAAGTAAAAAAATAAGTTACACAAAACACAAAAAAACTAACAAAATAGCACAATTGATTGGGAGAATGTAAAACGTCAGCCATGTTCTTCGGCACCATTTTTGTCATGTAAAGTCAATGGAGAATCTCTATTGAAAGTGCTTTTGAGTCTAGGACTAGGCTTAACCTGTGTCCGCAAAACCACCCCTCAAAGTTTTGTTGTTCTTCATGGGCTAAACTGTACAGCATGATTGTACCTTACATTTAAAAAAAAAACCTGTCTAGACTTTTTTCGTTTGCCTATTTATTTATAGATTAAGTGTTCTTGGTTGTTCTCTGTACTGTAGCTAGTTGTTTATACTGTGTACTGTTGATCTGAAATGTTTTTGTTCACTGATAACATAGTGGCCGTGTACGAATACTCATATTAGCCTACTATATGCTTAAACTGCATAATCATTTTGGCCTTCGATGTAGTAGATTTCATTCATCTTTTCTGACTCACGTGTTTGACAACAGCTGATAATCAGATAGATTGAGAGGCTGTACCAAATGTCTGGCGTCAACACAATTGTGCATTAGATGGAGCATTCAAAGTACAGTGTATGAAATTTCATAAACTATAAAACACTATTTTTTGCATACTATTTAGTGAGGTAGTATGGGTATTCAGACATGGCAAGTGTCTTTTCTCCCTGCTCTTCTGGGCAGTTTTTCTCCCCTCTCCTCATGTTAGAGTAGTAGTAGTAGTAGTAACTGACCCTCTCCTCTCCTAATGTTATAGATTAGTAGTAGTAGTAGATTAGCTGACCCTCTCCTAAAAATATAGAGTAGTAGTAGTAGTAGTCGTAGTAGCTGACCCTCTCCTAATATATTCCATTATAGAGTAGTGGCAGCTGACCCTCCTCTCCAGCTGGTCCCTCTGTAAGGCCCACAGTGTCTCTGCTCCCCCCGTCCTCTGAGCTGCTCTCTGGGGGCTCGGCCAGACTGGCCTGCCTGCTGAGCTGCTACTCCCCTCAGGGGGCGATGGTGAGCGGGGAGGTAGACGGGGAGGAGGAGAAGGAGGGGGTCCTGACCACCACAGAAGAATAGAAGGACAGCCGCTACAGCCGCAGCAGCACCCTGGCCCTGAGCAAGGCACGCTGGGAAGAGGGGGAGGTGTACACCTGCAGGGTCACCCACGACAAGACAGGTGATTCGGCCACCTTCGGAAAAGTCAGTCCAGAGCGTCCGCCGACAGTACCCAGTCCAGAGCGTCCGGCGACAGTACCCAGTCCAGAGTGTCCGGCGACAGTACCCAGTCCAGAGCTTCCGACGACAGTTCACAGACCGGAACCTCCAACAACGGTCCACAGACCGGAACCTCCAACGACAGGCCACAGTCCGGAAATTCCAACGACGGGCCACAGTCCGGAACCTCCAACGACGGGCCCCAGCCCGGAACCTCCAACGACGGGCCCCAGCCCGGAACCTCCAGCGACGGTCTCCAGTTCGGGGTCTCCAGCGACGGTCCCCAGTCCGGGGTCCCCAGCCCGGGGCCTACGGCGAGGATCCACGGGTCGGTGCTACAAGAGTGGACTCAGGGTAAAGAAGGGGGGCAGCGTACAGAACCAGAGCCGCCACCGAGGTTAGATGCCCACCCAGACCCTCCCATATAGGTTTAGGTTTGCGGCCGGGAGTTTTTTTGTAATTCTATGAGGTTTTGGTATATGTAGGTGTATGGTGGCCTGAATTGGTTCCCAATCAGAGACAGCTGTTTATTGTTGTCTCTGATTGGGTATCCTATTTAGGTTGCCATTTTCCATTTTGGTTTTGTGGTTTATTATTCTATGTTTAGTTGCCTGTTCTGCACTTGCCATATTGCTTCACGGTTCGTTTTGTTGTTTTGTTTAGTTCTGTTCAGTGTTCTCTTTTTTATTAAAGAGTTATGTTTGCTTACCATGCTGCGCCTTGGTCTCCTCGTTACGACGAACGTGACATGTTCAGAGAAGACTGTGTGAATCAGGCCTTCATGGTCAAATTGCTGCAAATAAACCACTACTAAAGGACACCAATAAGAAGAAGAGACTTGCTTGGATCGGGAATCACGAGCAGTGGACACTAGACTGGTGGAAATTTGTCCTTTGGTCTTGAGTCCAAATTGGAGATTTTTGGTTCCAACCGCTGTGTCTTTGTGAAAGCAGTTTGGGTGAACGGATGATCTCCGCATGTGTATTTCTCACCGTAAAGCATGGAGGAGGTGTTATGGTGTGGGGGTGCTTTGCTGATGACACTGTCTGTGATTTATTTAGAATTCAAGGCACACTTAACCAGCATGGCTACCACAGCATTTTGCAGCGATACGCCATCCCATCTGGTTTGGGCTTAGTGGGACTATCATTTGTTTTTCAACAGGACAATGACCCAGTACACCTCCAGGCTGTGTAAGGGCTATTTTACCAAAAAGGAGAGTGATGAAGTGCTGTATCAGATGACATGGCCTCCACAATCCCTCGACCTCAACCAAATTGAGATGGTTTGGGATGAGTCGGACCACAGAATGAAGGAAAATCAGAGCTCAGCATATGTGGGAACTCCTTCAAGACTGTTAGAAAAATATTCCAGGTAAAGCTGGTTGAGAGAATGCCAAGTGTGGTTAAAATCTGTCATCAAGGCAAAGGGTGGCTATTTGAAGAATCTCAAATATAAAATATTTGTGTTATTTCATAGTTGTGATGTCTTCACTATGATTCTACAACGTAGAAAATAGTCAAAATAAAGGAAAACCCTTGGATAAGTAGGTGTTCTAAAACTTTTGACCGGTAGTGTATATACATTGCCCGTCCTAATATTTCAATATTTCTTAATTCCACTCGTTTACTTTTAGATTTGTGTGTATTGTTAGATATTCCTGCATTGTTGGAGCTAGGAATACAAGCATTTTGCTACACCTGCAATAACTTCTGCTAAGTATGTGTATGTGACCGATACGTTTTGATTTGATTTTGTGCAACTGCAACCAATGTACAGTAATGCAGTTGAACAGATCTGTGTAAGCAGCAGACTTTTAAAAGGTTGAGGCTGATTGTCCAGCCAATTGTGGCCTTGATTGATAAATTAGCCTCAGCTGGAATTAATTAAAGACTGGGAAGTTGCTGGAAGGTTCTTTCAGGGTGTGTCAGGAAGGTGGTGTTTTTTTTTACACAACTTGTCATATTAGGGGTTACATTCATGTTATGCCATCTTCTCAACAAATATGGTTGAATTGTTAATCAGTAGTTAAAATGCCTTTATTATGATAGCATGTTCAATAGAACACAATATTTTAAACTCTGACGTGTTTTGGCATGGCCGTCAGGAAGTACAATGATGGTTGAATTGTTCCTTGAAATTCACTATTCAACCGAGGTACCCAAAACAGAGACTGATGTTTTTATTCAGAAATGATATAAGGCACTATTATTGAGGTATTTATTAGGATCCCCATTAGCCACTGCAAAAGTATCAGCTACTTTTCCTGGGGTCTACATGAAGCATGATGAAATACATACTGTAGTACAGAACGTTATTCATCAAGGACTGAAATACACACATTTAAACCTCACACAGCTTACATATTTTACCAGGCAAGTCAGTTATTTTCAATGACAGCCTAGTCAGTTAAGAACAAATTCTTATTTTCAATGACAGCCTAGGAACAGTGGACTAACTGCCTTGTTCAGGGGCAGAACGACCTTGTCAGCTCGGGGATTTGAACTTGCAACCTTTCGGTTACAATGCGCTAACCACCAGGCTACCCTGCCACCCTGTACACAATATCTAGGTCCAATACATGGTACAGTGCAAATTCTAATCCAATATATATAAAATGTCTGTGTATTTTCACAGTCCCCTTTGTGCAGTAAGGTGTTATTTTATTGAGTTACCATGTAGTCATGGTTCTATTCAATAATGTGCATTTCCCAGCCTCTGTTCTGACGTGGGGACTGTGAAGAGACCTCTGGTTGCATGTTTTGTGTTGTAACGATGAGTGTCCGAACTGTGTGCCAACTGCTTGAACAGACCTGGTACCTACACTTCACATTTCACACAGATGGAGTCCATTCAAATAATTGCATGACATGTTGAGGCACTGTTTGCATATGTGACCGACTACCTCAATTCAGTCTCATGTAGCAAAATTTGAAATTGTGTTTTTTAAAAGTAGAAACTCAGAACTAGAACATGATATATCATACACTGAAGTTGAAGAACAATGGGAAAGTAATTCTGCTTTGAAAGTTGATAAACTTGTAACCCCACTTTAGAGAATATGGAATGTTTTGGTACTGGAGAGTTCTTTTGTCTACACCCATTCAGCATCGTTCACACCCTCTTAAACCTTAACCCCACCCATCTCTTTAAGGATTCACATGTGAAGCCATTTGCTAAACAAAATGATTTGTTTAGTAAACAACCAAAGATTTCAACACTAAAAGTTGTGAAAGTAGTAACCTACAACAAGGAAAAACTCCAGTTAAAATACACGTTATCAAGTCTTTGGCCTATATCCTAATCTGACATTGGTGCAGGTTGTGTTGTTCTTCACATTACTGTCTCTGGTAAACACACACCATATCAAATAAAATAAAAAGATGATTTGTCACATGCACAGGATACAGAAGGTGTAAACAGTACAGTGAAATAGGTACTTGCACAGTAACAATATCAAACACAGAAAGTGTCCAGATAAAAATATTTGATAATTAATTATTAGATGACGCTAACCTGACACACTTGTCTAAATTGATAGGTAATGTGAAGGAAATGCCTGCTAAATTCAGGGCTTCAATGTTGTTGAGAAAAGTAGCACAACTTTGGTCTTTCTCAATGGCTAAATGTATTTATTTCAAAAATGGCGCGTTAGAATGGACTATCAACACATACTGAGCAGCTCACGTTATAAACAGAAGCATGCTACATGGCAGATCCAAACTCATCTCCCGGCATGTCCAGCCTATCCATTATCTCAGCCAATTATGGCTAGCGGGAAGGTCCTTGTCTTTTTCCGAGGCTAAAACATCTAGGCTCGTAAATTATTGAATTACAATTTTATTTAACTAGGCAAGTCAGTTAAAACCTTTCATCCAAATTCAAATAAATTACTATAAAAATTAACATTTCATGAAATCACACATGCAATACACCAAATGAAAGCTACACTTGTTGTGAATCCAGCCAACGTGTCAGATTTTTAAAAGGCTCTACGACAAAAGCACACCAAACAATTATGTTAGGTCAGTACAGAGTCACTGAAAAACACAGCCATTTTTTCAGCCAAAGAGAGGAGTCACAAAAAGCAGAAATAGAGATAAAATTAATCACTAACCTTTGATGATCTTCATCAGATGACACTCATAGGACTTCATGTTACACAATACATGTGTGTTTTATTTGATAAAGTTCATATTTATATCCCAAAATCTCAGTTTACATTGGCGCATTACGTTCAGTAATGTTTTGCTTCCAAAACATCCGGTGATTTTGCAATTTACAGAAATACTCATCATAAATGTTGATGAAAATACAAGTGTTATACATGGAACTTTAGATAAACCTCTCCTTAACCTTTTTGGGATAGGGGGCAGCATTTTCACTTTTGGATGAATAGCATGCCCAGAGTGAACTGCCTACTACTTTGTCCCAGATGCTAATATATGCATATTGTTATTAGTATTGGATAGAAAACACCCTGAAGTTTCTAGAACTGTTTGAATGATGTCTGTGAGTATAACATAACTCATATGGCAGGTGAAAACCTGAGAAAAATCCAACCAGGAAGTGGGACATCTGAGGTTTGTAGTTTTTCTACTCTTATCCAAGATACAGCCTATCCAAGATACAGTGGAAATGGGGTCATATTGCACTTCCTAAGGCTTCCACTAGCTGTCAACAGTCTTTAGAACCTTGTTTGTTGCTTCTACTGTGAAGGAGGGGGGAATGGGAGCTACGTTCCTAAAAATATATCTGTATGACAAAGAAATGCTAAAGTTAAACACGTCATACTTGTATCCTTCTTGCTTGTGTGCTTTATACTTGTAATCTGCTTTATATCATATTACTGTTTGAGTTTTCTTCACATCTTTTAGCAATCTAACTTTTATATTAGTTTACAGTTAAGGAAGTCATTTCCAAAGTGCTTTGTTTTGATGTAGTTGATGTGTTTCTTCCAGGTAACAGTTCCCCTACCCTGACCATCCTGCAGCTCGAGCAGCATCTTGACTCTCACTGTCCAGGAGTGTTTGGAGGCTTTATTGTATGTGTTTGAATCATGTTGATTAAATTTTAGCTATTCAAAACACTGGTCATCTTTGGGGGTTTGGATCATTGCACATCATCTCTAGTTTGATTTGAGTTTGGTTGATGGTTACTCAGCAGAGTCAACATGTAGTTAATGGTCAGGAGA
Organism: Oncorhynchus mykiss; assembly: GCF_013265735.2. Classification (NCBI taxonomy): domain Eukaryota; kingdom Metazoa; phylum Chordata; class Actinopteri; order Salmoniformes; family Salmonidae; genus Oncorhynchus; species Oncorhynchus mykiss. The sequence goes on from NC_048579.1 coordinate 62,023,598, forward strand.
AACATTTAGTGATCAGTTATGATTTAAGGTCTTCTAGGCATACAGTAGCTCTAGTTTGACTCTATTGTTGTTCAGCTCTACTACACCCTGTGTCATTATACTGGATCCTCTCCTCCCCTCAGCACCTGCAGTAGGTCCCAGCTGTAGCAGTACAGTCACTGTGCAGTCTGACTGAGGGAGGTTTTTGTACGGCTCTGTATCACTGTGTGAACACCCAGACACTGTTGGGGTAGTGTAAACTCTGACAGTAGTAATCTCCTGCATCTTCAGCCTGGACTCCACTGATGGTCAGAGTGAAGTCACTCCCAGATCCACTACCACTGAATCTAGATGGAGTCCCAGAACGGAGTGTGTTCCCTGGAAGCGTCATGAGTTTGGGTTTTTCTCCTGGTTTCTGTTGGTACCAGGATAGACACTGATGGTTCCATGACTGACCATTGTAACAATTACCATACACATTACTACTGATTCTACAGTTCAGAGAGACTAGCTGTCCTGAGAGAACGGCTTTCATTGTAGGAGTCTGAGTCACAGTGATCTGTCCTCTTGATTCTGAAACATAGAAAACACTAATAATTGTACATCACCAGGAATTAATAAAACAATCATTCGGTTCACTCAAATTTATTACTTTTCATTATACAAACACACATCTCTTCTTTGTTTGTTTTACCCCTGATGTAGAAGACAAGTGTCCAAATGACGATGGTGATAAAAGTCATGGTTGTTGTGGGTTCTGTTGTCATGAAGGACAGGTCTCAGTCATGAAGTGTTAAACTCACAGGGATATAAATGCTCTTAGAGCAGCAGGGAGATGCATTATGCAAATTATGTTTCAAATCTATTTCAGGTTCCAAGAAGTAACTCCAAGAAGTAACTGTAACTCATGTTGCACTTATATTTTGTTCAAAATAACATAATCTTTGTGGTTGTGACTGGTTATATTGGTGATGGGGTGAAAGTTCATGTAAAAGTTATTTGGAGATTTGAAAACAAGAACAGTCCTGAGTCCACAATATCAGTAGTCCATAAGATGTCCCAAAAAGGGTCATACAAATATTTATATTTTCACTTTCAATAATTAGACTTTGGTCTTAAATGTTGTTGAATGGTGTAATCATATATTCATAATGCCTGATTCACAGTTTATTTTAAAACTATCAGACCTAAAGGTCATTGCTTAGTTATTTATGTTCTCACTGCATTGTCATCAACCAGTAGTTCATATTAACACAAGATGCTACAATGTTAACAGATTACCAGGAGAGGTCTAGATACTACAATGTTAACAGGTTAACAGGAGAGGTCTAGATACTACAATGTTAACAGATTAACAGGAGAGGTCTAGATACTACAATGTTAACAGATTAACAGGAGAGGTCTAGATACTACAATGTTAACAGGTTAACAGGAGAGGTCTAGATACTACAATGTTAACAGATTAACAGGAGAGGTCTAGATACTACAATGTTAACAGATTAACAGGAGAGGTCTAGATACTACAATGTTAACAGATTAACAGGCGAGGTCTAGATACTACAATGTTAACAGGTTAACAGGAGAGGTCTAGATACTACAATGTTAACAGATTAACAGGAGAGGTCTAGATACCACAATGTTAACAGGTTAACAGGAGAGGTCTAGATACTACAATGTTAACAGATTAACAGGAGAGGTCTAGATACTACAATGTTAACAGATTAACAGGAGAGGTCTAGATACTACAATGTTAACAGATTAACAGGAGAGGTCTAGATACTACAATGTTAACAGATTAACAGGAGAGGTGTAGATACTACAATGTTAACAGATTAACAGGAGAGGTCTAGATACTACAATGTTAACAGATTAACAGGAGAGGTCTAGATACTACAATGTTAACAGATTAACAGGAGAGGTCTAGATACTACAATGTTAACAGATTAACAGGAGAGGTCTAGATCTACAATGTTAACAGATTAACAGGAGAGGTCTAGATACTACAATGTTAACAGATTAACAGGAGAGGTCTAGATACGTCTAGATACTACAATGTTAACAGATTAACAGGAGAGGTCTAGATACTACAATGTTAACAGATTAACAGGAGAGGTGTAGTTACTACAATGTTAACAGATTAACAGGAGAGGTCTAGATACTACAATGTTAACAGATTAACAGGAGAGGTCTAGATACTACAATGTTAACAGATTAACAGGAGAGGTCTAGATACTACAATGTTAACAGATTAACAGGAGAGGTCTAGATACTACAATGTTAACAGATTAACAGGAGAGGTCTAGATACTACAATGTTAACAGATTAACAGGAGAGGTCTAGATACTACAATGTTAACAGATTAACAGGAGAGGTCTAGATACTACAATGTTAACAGATTAACAGGAGAGGTCTAGATACTACAATGTTAACAGATTAACAGGAGAGGTCTAGCCACATGTAACGGATGGTACTATTTATTCAACTTTGAACAGTTTTTGACCTGCTTGATTTATAGATTTATAAAGGCTGTAATCTACAGATGTAGGATCTTAATTTGATCACCATGTTGCAGGAGAACTGTCCTGCAATGCAAGAAACGTAAAACGTTTAGTGTATTTGAGGTTTAAAATGGCTTCTGAAGTTTGTAATTTCCACCAAATTTCAGACTTGATTTTCCCTGATCAAAAATGCATCATCCCTACAAAAATGTTAATTATTTATAATCCACATTATAATTCACATTTTTGTTACTGCTGGATTGTTTTCCTGCTATCGCAAATTGGCTCAAATTAAGATTGCTATTGAACATTTGAACACTCACCAATGTGATCACACCTGTATTTAACAACCCCCTGGGAACAGAGTGAACATCTGGTGACAGTGCTGCTCTATTCTGGGACAAGCAGAACCACCCAGCTCTGTATATGTAAATCTCAGTTTCACTCTCACAGCTACCAGTCTAGCAGTTGAACAGTTTCACCACCTGAAATACACTGGAGAGAAGGGGTGGAGATGACTCAATGAAATGAATGGATGATTAAAACTGTTAAAATTTCAGTCACATTGTGGTGACTATTATAGAAACTATACTCAGCACTGCTAAAAATCAACATTTATCGATCTAATCTCTTTTCCCTCATTTAACAAGAGGTGAGTACTTCTGCTGGCATTTTGATTCCTTTGCCAATGCTGCCCTCTACTGTGGTTTTCTTTGGCCTTTGTCTTGTCTATTCAACAAGTTAAATGTGACAAACACGAGCTGGCACAATGGGTGTGAGGTGTGTAATACCCTCTTCAAGACGATGGAATATTAAGAATCTCATGGCATGGATGTTACCATACCTGTGGACAATATTCCAGGCTTGGTTTACACAGAACCTTTCTCGCCCCCACCTCACTAGTGGAAGACACTAGTTAAAAGGCCCTCCAAGGTTTGGCCCTCTGCCCTGCTCCTCTCCCCTGGAAACCCCTTTTCCCTGCACCTCCCCCTGATGGATGGGTGTCCTTTTCAAATGACTCTTTCATTGCGCAAATGTGTTTAATTTGCGGAAGGGGATTTAATGAACCCTGATTGGTGTGTTTGTGTCTGTCTGTGTGAGTGTGTCTGTGTGTGTGTGTATCTGTGTCTGTATCTGGCAGAAGGAGGATGGGGGTGACCAATGTCTGAGAGGAATGCATTCATTCCAGCAGGGAACAACCGGTTGCCATTTAACAGCACCTGAGAGAAGGAGATATCTTCGGTCCATGAATTGAGAGTCTATATTTAGCATTCAGAATCTATTTGGTGCAGATACCGTAGCCTGTTTCCTCTCTTCCACGACTAAACACAGTAAACCAATGCTATTTCTGGGAAATATATAACATTGGGGTCAGTGCCATTTTCAGCAAACTCCGAGGGGAAAGTATATGATTGTGTCCAGGAAGCCCAAGATGGAGTATATACCATGATATAGTGGTGGGGCTATGACATCAAACTGATACCTTCAACTTGGCTAATGGCTCCATGTTGTTAATGGCAGTCAGGCCAATAAGCCTGTTACCTCCAACAAACTCTTTAGCTGTATTTGGTTTCCTATTGACTATCAAAATCACCTCCGGTCTATTCCAATTAAAACATTGCCCTTTTCATGCACTTGTTCACAAAATGGCTGAAGCGTATCACAGGAGGGGGATCCAAAAGGTACTGTTGTAATCTCGATGTAAATTACTCAGATGTTACCAAAAATGGAAGCTAGCATGACAAACTGTGTCTAGAACATGCCAGCTAACCAATTACATTGTCAAGTTTATTTTGGTCTCATGATGAAAGTAGAGGCTGCTGAGGGGAGAACAGCTCATAATAATGGCTGGAATGGAGAAAATGGAATGGTTTCAAAAACATATGTTTGATACCGTTCCATTCACTCCATTCTACTCCATTCCAGACATCATTATGAGCCATCCTCCCCTCAGCAGCCTCCACTGCATGACGAAAGTATCTCACTTTGTACATTTGTTTTGAAAATTACAGCAATCAGCTCAATTTACATTCAAAAGCTAACTTTGGTAATAATCGCTAATATCTATGGGAAGGCTAGGGGACATGCCAGTCCTTTGACGACAGAATTTCTGCTGCAACCTCTGATTTGCATGGATTTTGCAGGATATTATGGGATTGGTCGGGCTATAGTCAACAAAACAATTATATAGCCTATGTAAGGATGTGTAACCAGTTGTGTTTCGTTACAGAATACAGTTTATCAGATTCAGAGCACACATTTAGTATACTGTATTTCCAGTTGTGTTAGTTTCTATCGCCATCCAATCCCATTCCAAGTGCCATAAAGTACAGTAGTCCATACAGGTACTGGACTGATATAGGGTCACAAAATGCTTGTCGACCACTTACCTTATCTCAATAGAAAATCAATAGAACATGTGAGTGCATGTGTCTTTATTGGGATGATATTCACAAAATACAGGACATACCAGAATAGGGGACTTTCTTTCCGGCTCGTTGATGCTACAAATCGACCAGAGTAGGTACTAAAATCCTGACGAGTGACTCCTCCACACCGGGAGAGGGGGTGCCTGGGTGGTTTCTGAGTCCAAGCCATCATAAACACCTCTGCCCCTGACCATAGAGCGAGAGGATGCGGCACTCACCATAGTGACATGGAGCTCTGGTGACCACGCAGGTGGAAGGAATCCCCGAAATAAACCGATAAATAAGACAGAACGAGGGGGGCATACGGATGCAGATAACACCACGACACGACGCCTCCGTCAATGAGATTTACTGTGAAGTGGGGCTACGGAGGGGGGTGTGTGGGGAAGGTGGGTTAACAACCAGTCGTAAAGAACTGGGGGAGGGGTTGCCTCATAGGGAGAAACAAGGGAGAACGGGAGGAGAGAAATAAAAAGAGAAAGAGAGAGAGAAAGAGAGGAAGAGAGAGAGCAAGAAAGGGAGGTAGATAAAGCCTGAACCGGCATCATGAGCTGTCCACTGCCCTACGACTCCTTGCCCGCTCGGCTGAGCCCCAGGCGAGAGGTGGACTGGGAACGTGAGCAGCTAGCGGCACGGAGGCTCTCCTCTCCCAGAAGGCTGAGCCTCCTCAACCCTTCTACTGGGCTTCGGCGGCACTCGGCACTCCCCGGGTACATGCTCTCGCCCTTCCAGGAGAAGCAACACCAGGAGCACCAGGAGCAGCTGCAACAGCATCTCTCAATATCCCTGTGCTCCGAGGCCTCCATGGCGCCACCAGCTCCCCTCATGGGTGGACCCCTGCCCTGCTGCCGGCCAGTGGGCATCATGCCCCTGCTACGCCTGGCCCTGCTAGCCTTCAGCTGCCTCTTTTGGGCATCCGGTCTGGCCATCTTCACCCTGGGCGTGTGGGCCCAGGTATCGCTGGCCGACTACATGCTGCTGTCGGCCAACCACTACCCCAACACCCCGCTCATCCTTCTGGCCACTGGGGCCACCGTCACGGCCTGGGGCTTCCTGGGCTGTCTGGGAGTGGCCGCCAACCTACCCTTCGTGCTGCGGGCATACGGCTTCATACAGTTGGCGGCACTGATGGCAGGGCTAGCCGCCGGCCTCTCGGGCCTGTTTTACCGCGAGGACATCGCCGGAGGGTTCCGTAGCGGACTGCAGCAGGCAGTGGCGGGCTATGGCGAAGACGAGGGCCGCTCCAATGCTCTGGATAGCCTGCAGAGGGGGCTAGAGTGCTGCGGGGCCGAGGGCTGGCGCGATTGGCTGACCTCGGACTGGGCCAATCAGGATGCAGCATTCTCGCCCATGGGCAACGGCTCCTCTGTGTCGCTACCCGAGAGCTGCTGCGTCCGACGCAAGGGCTGCCAGAACCGACCCCTGCCAGCTGTGGGGGGCGAAGGGGTGGCGGCTGCTGGGATCCATCCCCACGGATGTTTCCGGAAGGTGTTCAGTTTCGTCAATGACAACGTCTTCCACATTGCTGCCACCGTGCTGGGTCTAGCCTTCACCCAGATAGGCGGCATCGCCCTGGCCTGTCTACTAGCTAACCGCCTGCAACCAAGACCACACCGACCAGTCGCACACTAATAAAGAGAGTGGGCAATACTGGACCTTGACTAGGGATCAACCCATCGGAGAGTAATACCATTTGGACTGTACAATGCCTCTAACTTCACATTTCTGATTGTGTGTGGAAGAGGAAAATATAGGAAATATAATGTCACTACTTTAACCCAAGAATGAGGTTAGCTGCTCCTTTTCATATCCACTCACCATCTCTTTCTCCAACTAACAATCCTGAGATATTTACTGTATATACACGGACATCTGTGAAGTGCGACCATTGACATGACTGTAAATATACTGCTTGCTGCTTACGAACCTGCCCCTTTAAGAAATGTGAAGACTGAACATTTACACGTGTGAAGATGTGCAGTGAAACAAAGTGTTATTCTGTGCTATTTTGGCAAGTCATACCAACTAATTTGGTTGTTTCTTGTAAATAATCTGTCAGAGAAATTGCACATTTACTGTTATATTTGAATCGTATGATTGTTATGATCAGACATGACCATACACTCTTAAAAAAAGGGGTTCCAAAAGGGTTATTCGACTGTCCCCATAGGAACATAATTTTTGGTTCAAGGCAGAACCATTTTGGGTTCCAAAAAAGGGTTCTTCCAAGTGTTCTCCTATAGGGACAGCCGAAGCACCTTTTTTTCTAAGAGTGTACTGACTATACCATTTTCCGTTTGGTGATATTTGTCTTGTATATCAATATTTGATAGTCAGTTGACCATTATGGAAGATGTCTAATGTCCAAATTGCTACAGCAGACACACCCTAGGTCTAGTTCAATGTATACATGTTTGTGCAGTTATATATTTAGATACATACTCATCTTATGATGGTACACTCCCAACATAAATAGACAGGTTAAGCTTTTGAAAAGACCAGATACATGTCTATACCTCCATCTGGTGTATTGTGATGGGAATGTATCATCCTTTTCTGGTCTCGGTTTGCTAAGTTACTGTGACAATAATACTTTGTTATATTTAGCACATACACAAATTCAACTACACACCAATTCTGTAATGGTTCCAAAGCATTGGCATGACACGGATATAGTGCATTGGTTGGGCTGTCACATAAGCATGAAGCAGTACTGGACAGCCTGAAAAAATTATCATTACCTCAGTGATTCCTGTTGCACAACTATCGCAATTCCTCACAAGGTGCATTGTTGTTCATCAAACTGTAATAAGAATGGCAATTGACATTGATTTTATATTGAATATGATTGCTATTTATAATCAATGGCATTGAAATAAATCAACGTGAGGATCATTTCACGGTCAAGTAACTCAGACCTATGGAAGTCTATCATACAAAAAATAACAACCAGGAATTAAAAAGGGATTTTGTAGGCGGGGGAATGTCTTGTTCCCCTAATCAAAATGTCTTGTTCCCCTAATCATTTGTAATAGACATCTATTCCCATTATAGGCTGTTTCAACACCCACCTCCTAATTTATGTCTTGTGTTTAGCCCAATGGATCAATACATTCGCTAATGTGATCTCACGATCACCATTTATCCTCTACCCTCCAATACTCAGTGTGCATTTTGATTCTCTTCCTCTTGTAATTGTGTTGTGTGTGTGTGTTGAGTTCCAGGTATTATAATTAAGTAGTAATGCCCAAGGGGGTGTGGTATATGGCCAATATACCACGGCTAAGGGCTGTTCTTAATGCACAACGCAATGCGGAGTGCATGGGTACCACCCTTAGCCGTGGTATATTGGCCATATATCACAAACCCATGAGGTGCCTTATTGCTATTATAAACTGGTTACGTAATTAGAGCAGTAAAAATACATGTTTTGTCATACCTGTGGTATACGGTCTGATATACTACGGCTGTCAGCCAATTAGCATTCAGGACTCAAACCACCCAGTTTATAATGTGTAACATCTATTCTAATGCTTATCGGTGATGGTGAACCCGACACACAGACATGACCTCATGACTGATGAACAAAAGACTTGTGTCATACCTTGTGACAGAGAATGGGTGTACTACACAGTCGGTTGGTTGTCCTTGACACAAACACCTGACACCCCTGTACTACTCATGTTGATGTGGCTATAATCTGATAAACACAACTCATGTATATAAAAATACATTCACCGGAAAGTAAATTTCACTCAAATACTCAAAGGAAAGGACGAGTTCTTTACTGTAATGAACTACACTCCAAAGACAACATTATCTAGTGAGTGAATCTTTGAAAACAGATTGTGTGTGTTGATGTTTCTGCAACTCTTTATAAACCATCTGTAGTGTATATCCTTTATGTATTTTGTGATGGTATACAGTATATGACTTGCTGTTGTACACATTTAATCTATGGGAATATGCATGATAGTGGCCAATTGTGTCAAATGCCTATACTGTATTTTTCAAACTAGGCCTTTATGATTAAAAGTCCATAATCATATCCCACCATTTTGCCCAAAACGAATGTAGGGAGTCCTTCCCCAGTGCTTCCTCTTTAAAGATATTAACTGCCAATTTTATCTCCAGCTTCACAGATAGGCAGGCACAGCACTTCCATCTGCATTTTAAAAGCCTTGGATGCTAGCTGGGTTTATTTTATGACCAGGATCTGTGCTGGAAGTGGACCTGAGTGTTAAATCTTTTGCATCGGGAATGGTCGATTCTGCCTGGGCCTCTCTGGCCAGACACAGTCACAGTGTTGAATTATGGGTACCTGTATGACATCTCATTTCAACCCGAGACAGGGGTGATAAGATCTCCTGCACAAGGAAGCAATAATGTGCCCTGGTCTATATTATTGGCAATTAAAAAGGTTACATTGCAAACTACAAACACATAGCTACACACCCACACACATAGCTACACAGACATACACAACGCAACACACACTGAGCTACACACACACATACCTTACTTACACATGTGCACATGCACACACCCACACACACACACTTTGAAAGCTCACTGTAGAATAATACTTTCTTAGAGCATTGTAGCCCACTCCATCGGGCAAATAACATTCCCAATCTGGTTTAACCAAGGCAAAATAGACTAGAGGGATGTCACATGACCATAATGACAACCTTCAAGTGAGTCAAATTGAGACTTTAAAGACTTTCTATGTAGGCTGGTTTTGAATAGTGCACTAATAAACTCCACTCACTGTTTTGCACCATGATCCAGTCAGTGCAAGAGAGTTTCCATAGGCTAAATCTGTGAGTGGATTATAGAGCACTTGTTTTGTGCCGGGCACGACTAACTGGCCGACCCAACCCGACCCGACCTCTGTTGACTGTCGGCATGGACTCTGCATCCTCATCTCTCAAGCGCCTACCTTTCAACAATGTTGCGCTGAAAAAACCTTCCTTCATTCCAGCATCCGGGAGTTCCTGTGCAGAGAGGCCATGGCCGCTCTGGGCATTCCCACCACCCGTGCCACATCTCTGGTTACATCGGACCTCTATGTCAACAGAGACCCCCTCAACAATGGCCGGCGACTGGGCTATACAGTAGGTAAACCCCAAATGACTGGGCTATACAGTAGGCAAACCCCAAATGACTGGGCTATACAGTAGGTTAACCCCAAATGACTGGGCTATACAGTAGGTTAACCCCAAATGACTGGGCTATACAGTAGGTTAACCCCAAATGACTGGGCTATACAGTAGGTTAACCCCAAATGACTGGGCTATACAGTAGGTTAACCCCAAATGACTGGGCTATACAGTAGGTTAACCCCAAATGACTGGGCTATACAGTAGGTTAACCCCAAATGACTGGGCTATACAGTAGGTTAACCCCAAATGACTGGGCTATACAGTAGGTTAACCCCAAATGACTGGGCTATACAGTAGGTTAACCCCAAATGACTGGGCTATACAGTAAGTTAACCCCAAATGACTGGGCTATACAGCAGGTTAACCCCAAATCACTGGGCTATACAGTAGGTTAACCCCAAATCACTGGGCTATACAGTAGGTTAACCCCAAATCACTGGGCTATACAGTAGGTTAACCCCAAATCACTGGGCTATACAGTAGGTTAACCCCAAATGACTGGGCTATACAGTAGGTAAACCCCAAATGACTGGGCTATACAGTAGGTTAACCCCAAATGACTGGGCTATACAGTAGGTTAACCCCAAATGACTGGGCTATACAGTAGGTTAACCCCAAATGACTGGGCTATACAGTAGGTTAACCCCAATTGACTGGGCTATACAGTAGGTTAACCCCAAATGACTGGGCTATACAGTAGGTTAACCCCAAATGACTGGGCTATACAGTAACTTAACCTAACAAATGTTCTCAGAAATGTTCCTAATCACATTTGCAAGATGTTGTGGTTCCTAATATCATCCTTCGTTGTGTTCTCTTGATGTGCAGTCAGCGATTTGGAGAAAAATCATACAAGGATAATCTGTAAATGGAAGCTGTTTTAGTGCAGAAGGACTTGTTTAAGGTTGCTATACATTTTTATTATTTGTCTGGTTACGTAGGTAGCTAGCAATATTAGCTACACATGCTAATGTAAGTATGTCAGATATAGATATAGTATAGATATAGATATAGTACCTCAGTGTATGTATTCATATAGTTATCCTAATGTTTTCAATCTAGCCCCTTAGCCTCAGTTTTTACCTCTCTCTTGACTCCCTCTATGCACACAGTCAGCTGGACATGGTCCTCTCTATGGCCCAGACCAACCCAGCCATGTTTGGCCTGGTGGTAGACCAACCAGAGGTGGCCCATCAGCTGGAGAAGATGGGCAGGCTGAAGGAGCTGCTAAGCACCAATCTGGACAACGCAGAGACAGGATTGGCTATGATGGATCAGTCAGTTAACCCCAAATGACTGGGCTATACAGTAGGTAAACCCCAAATGACTGAGCTATACAGTAGGTTAACCCCAAATGACTGGGCTATACAGTAGGCAAACCCCAAATGACTGGGCTATACAGTAGGTTAACCCCAAATGACTGGGCTATAGTAGTTAGGTGATGCCGGATTGAGGATCCTACTCAATCAAAACCACCTACTTGGTTAATGATGAAAGAAATAGCATGATTCCTGCTTACCAAAGCATATATGAAGTGATCTATACTTTCTTGGTATTGTTTCACGCCATTGGTGGCTGGTGGCATTTTAAATTGGGAGGACAGGCTCATAGTAATGGCTGGAACAGAATAAATGGAATGGTCTCAAACACATCAAACACCTGTTTTCTATGTGTTTTATACCATTCCATTCACTCCATTCGATTAATTATTATGAGCTGTCCTCCCCTCACCAGCCTCCTCTGTTTCACGCTGTAATCATGGTTTACATCATCCCCCCTGTGTGTTCGATTACCCAGGAAGTGGTTGGTGAAGGAGTGTGATGGAGCAATTGAGGTGTGTACCATAGAGGAAGAGATCCGTGTGATGGACAGCACCAACCCGTGGTGCTCCCCAACTACATTGCCCAGAATGCAATACAGGCTGCCGAAAATGGAGACTTCTCAGAGGTATAGAATTGACATGTTGTATCTACTTTATACACTGTAGCTATCAACACATGGTGAATATTTTTGTTGTTGCACTTTCTGTTTGTAGTTATATTATAGTATACAGTGAGCTCCAAAAGTATTGGGACAGTGACACATTGCTAGGAATATTATGTGCTAGGAATATGGGACCAAATATTCAACTTTTGACTACTTTAATACTCTTAAGTGAATTTGTTCCAATACTTTTGCCCCCCTAAAATGGAGGGACCATGTACAAAGTGCTGGAATTTCTAAACGATCACCCAATATGGATGAGAATACCCTCAAATTAAAGCTGACAGTCTGCACTTTAATCTCATAGCAAAATCCAAAGTGCTGGAGTACAGATCCAAAAATAAACAAATGTGTCACTGTCCCAACATTTTTGGAGCTCACTGTACTGCATATCCATGGTTGGGCTGATTACTTGAAAAATGTAATCAGTAACTGATTACAAATTACGTAACAATAAATCATTAGTAATGTAATCCATTGGATTACTCAAAATGAGTAACATTATCAGATTACTTTTGGAATACTTCTTTGGTTAGCCAGCATCTGCCTCCTCAGTTTATGCTGCAGATATCTTTAGGCAAGTGCTGGCTCAGCTGCCTTATGCCTCTTCTTGATGAAATAGCATCCCTGCTAAAAGGTCAGCTTCACTGTCAAGTTTCAAGGAAAGCATTCCCAACACTCATTCTTTGGTTGCGCAATGGGCCTACTCCACCCAGCCACCAAGCAGATCGTGGCCAGTAAAAGAGGAAATGTTCATTTGAATGTCTGACCCAACCATGAATGTCTGACCCAACCATGAATGTCTGACCCATAACCGTCTACTATGATAAAGATGTCAAAAGACAGATCTAACAGATCCAGGAGTAATCAGATTATTTCATGAGTTGGATGATCAATTGTGCAAATACAGTGCCTTGCGAAAGTATTCGGCCCCCTTGAACTTTGCGACCTTTTGCCACATTTCAGGCTTCAAACATAAAGATATAAAGCTGTATTTTTTTGTGAAGAATCAACAACAAGTGGGACACAATCATGAAGTGGAACGACATTTATTGGATATTTCAAACTTTTTTAACAAATCAAAAACTGAAAAATTGGGCGTGCAAAATTATTCAGCCCCTTTACTTTCAGTGCAGCAAACTCTCTCCAGAAGTTCAGTGAGGATCTCTGAATGATCCAATGTTGACCTAAATGACTAATGATGATAAATACAATCCACCTGTGTGTAATCAAGTCTCCGTATAAATGCACCTGCACTGTGATAGTCTCAGAGGTCCGTTAAAAGCGCAGAGAGCATCATGAAGAACAAGGAACACACCAGGCAGGTCCGAGATACTGTTGTGAAGAAGTTTAAAGCCGGATTTGGATACAAAAAGATTTCCCAAGCTTTAAACATCCCAAGGAGCACTGTGCAAGCGATAATATTGAAATGGAAGGAGTATCAGACCACTGCAAATCTACCAAGACCTGGCCGTCCCTCTAAACTTTCAGCTCATACAAGGAGAATACTGATCAGAGATGCAGCCAAGAGGCCCATGATCACTCTGGATGAACTGCAGAGATCTACAGCTGAGGTGGGAGACTCTGTCCATAGGACAACAATCAGTCGTATATTGCACAAATCTGGCCTTTATGGAAGAGTGGCAAGAAGAAAGCCATTTCTTAAAGATATCCATAAAAAGTGTTGTTTAAAGTTTGCCACAAGCCACCTGGGAGACACTTCCACCAAACATGTGGAAGAAGGTGCTCTGGTCAGATGAAACCAAAATTGAACTTTTTGGCAACAATGCAAAACGTTATGTTTGGCGTAAAAGCAACACACAGCTCATCACCCTGAACACACCATCTCCACTGTCAAACATGGTGGTGGCAGCATCATGGTTTGGGCCTGCTTTTCTTCAGCAGGGACAGGGAAGATGGTTAAAATTGATGGGAAGATGGATGGAGCCAAATACAGGACTATTCTGGAAGAAAACCTGATGGAGTCTGCAAAAGACCTGAGACTGGGACGGAGATTTGTCTTCCAACAAGACAATGATCCAAAACATAAAGCAAAATCTACAATGGAATGGTTCAAAAATAAACATATCCATGTGTTAGAATGGCCAAGTCAAAATCCAGACCTGAATCCAATCGAGAATCTGTGGAAAGAACTGAAAACTGCTGTTCACAAATGCTCTCCATCCAACATCACTGAGCTCGAGCTGTTTTGCAAGGAGGAATGGGAAAAAATGTCAGTCTCTCGATGTGCAAAACTGATAGAGACATACCCCAAGCGACTTACAGCTGTAATCGCAGCAAAAGGTGGCGCTACAAAGTATTAATTTAAGGGGGCTGAATAATTTTGCACGCCCAAATTTTCAGTTTTTGATTTGTTAAAAAAGTTTGAAATATCCAATAAATGTCGTTCCACTTCATGATTGTGTCCCACTTGTTGTTGATTCTTCACAAAAAAATACAGTTTTATATCTTTATGTTTGAAGCCTGAAATGTGGCAAAAGGTCGCAAAGTTCAAGGGGGCCGAATACTTTCGCAAGGCACTGTAGATTTTAGTGTACTAATTTCTACTGAAACTAGAGGTTTAGCTGAGTAAGCAGCTTATTTGTCATGTGTGTCATCCCAGTACTTGGGAAATGAACAGAATGAGGCTGTGTTGACTAACCCAAAAAACAATTATGACCCAACGATCCTGATGAAATTTGGGATAATTCAGTTTTCAGGAAGTGGGGGTCTGATGTTTTTAGTTTTAGAAAAGGAGAGAACTTGGCCGTTTTGGAGATTTAAAATAGATTCGAACAGCTGGGAAAACCTTCCATTCCCACTGAATGGTGACTTCCGGGTTGTTTAACGGCAGGTAGCCTAGCAGTTGTGCTAGAAACCGGAAGGTCGATGGTTCAAATCCACGAGCCAACTGAAAATCTCATGTGCCCTTGAGCAAGGCACTTGACTCTATTATGCTATTATGTAAGTCACTCAGGATAAGAGCATCTGCTTAAAATGTAAAAACCTGCTACTTCAGTGTGCTTGAGTCAAACACATGCAGCTCATATCTTGATATTAGTAATCCAAAATGTAATCAGCCGATTTTAAGACTAACTGTAATCCCATTATTATTGCATTTTTTTGTAACCTGGGTTGATTAGTTGCTTTATTTTTGTAGCCTAATTAAGTCATCCCTGTTACATGTAATCCGTTAGTACCCAACCCTGTATATGATTGCTCATTATGTTAAATCCACTCTTGTTCATTCTCTCAGGTCTGCAGAGTTCTAAATGTTCTAGTGAACCCCTACTCTGCCCAACCTGAGTCAGAACTACCTGGTGGGCCTAAAACATTTGGAGAGAGGGACCAGAAAGGGATGGAGAAAGACAAAGAGGGAAGGAAGGACGAGGGGAGGACAGATGGAAACCAAAATTGTGTCCCATAAGCCTCCTGTATGAGCAAGAGTGATCTGTGTCACCTGATCATCATAGTGCCTCCCAAACCCCAAAACTCAACTGACAGCGGAGAAAGATGTAGATGGTGTTCCTCAGGGCACTGTTCTAGGTCCATTCCGCTTTTCAATGACGTAACCCTCCTCTTTGTTCTGAGTCAGTTGGGTTAATGTCAAGGGAGGTAGTTTGTATACTTCAGAATGCTCCTGGATGTCAATCAGTAGAATAAACTGATGGTGAATGAAGACTCAGGTAATCAGTCAGTGACCTGTCTGTGTTGGAGAGACCAGGAGCACCCTGACTGTGTGTCTATTCACACACACACACGCACGCACACACACACACACACACACACACACACACACACACACACACACACACACTTGACTTTTGCATGTATTTAGATTATTTCACACACACACCATGTAGTGTATGCATGAATGAAGAGATATAATCAAATAAACTCATACATTCAGAAACATAATCATTGATCTTCTTACTAACACCCACAAATGGTCTTCATCTTAGAACGGATCTACACACAATCTCTTGAATCCATAAATAAAATAGTGTATATCTTAATAATAAATCTTTATACAAGATGCAAGGTTTCACACAATGTTATGTTAATTTATATTATGTGATGTGTTGAAAGTGGGAAAAAATGCTTAAATTGTATTTCCTTCTGAACTTCGATGTGTATTTTAAAAATATTTATGCAAATATTTATGTACAGCAGGTTTTGAATTGCTTACTGATAACTTACTCTGTGAAAACAGCAAACATTTAAATAAACCTATCATTACTTTATATTCAGCTGTATCTTTAAATTCTTCTGGATTTGATTCACATTTCTTTTCAGAATGTAGATATTGCTGTACGTTTGTTTCATATTGATAGTACATACAGAACAGTGCTCAGTACGCAGCCGATGTGCCACATTTTATTATCCTCACTTGGGGTGTTATCATAAGAGTGCTTGATTTGACTGTCCTGATTGCTACAACCAACCCACAAGAGACAGTCTAACTAATACATGTACTGTGGTAGAGTGAACCTAGAGCTATGGCCATAGCCTTGTTACATAAATCAGGGACAGTACTACAGGTGTTTCCTGGTTTTATTCATTTTAATCCTGTAGTTCTCCTATCCAATGGTTGTTCTTACCTGGACCAGAGGGTGGCGCTAGTAGTTAGAAAACATAAATAATTCCTTTTGAAACACTGAAATTGTTTTTGAATAGGATATATCTAAAGGCATTTGAGAGATAAACACATATGGAGTTGGAAACAAAAGTGTCTGTACTTTTACTTGATTCATTGTCCATTGGACTGTGCTGTGTGTATTCCTGGCTGTTTGTAATTTCCTGTAAAGTCCAGTATTGGAATGTCAAGAGTGTTTTGCTTTGGAGCTGGGGCACTGAGTAACAGGGATCGCCCACAATAACATTAGCACAAGCACGGAGTGGGGGAGTGTTTTTCCGCAACAACACTATGGGCAAGTTCATTTTGCATGGCCCGGTGGGAGGAGTTTTCACATTTTAGAACCTTCCATTGGTCCTTAAGTGAAATCTCCCTGTCTGTGAGCACTGTCTGTGATACTTTGAGGCATCTGACAACACGAAACTGGAAACGTGGAGTCAGGGTGTGTGCAGAAGGCGGTGCTTGAGTCAATAAATAAATAGGCTTACAAGAAATCCTCTCTGAATGAACTTTAAACTGACTGGTCGTAGACAATACACCATAAAGGAATACACGGGAGGAGGTAGGTTTTCTCTACATATGTGAATCACACCATGACAATTTCAAATTTGCGATTATAATATTATATTATGTGATATATTATGCATAATATTTATCCTGTGTGAAATGTCTAATGATGGCAGCATAACAAAAAATGATCTATAATTTGTCCTTTCCCTTATTTGGGTACATGTATGGTGTTTACTGTTTTGTTAATGGAGTGGATATGGTGATGTTTCAAGTTCTCTCCAAATGTTTGAGTTTTGTAACAAAAGTACAGTAGCTCTGACTCAGAGTGTCTGTTTCTCAATTTTTGGTTTTGTACATAATCACATTTAGAGGAGACAGAAAAAGACATTTGCTTGCATGAATGGCCTACAACAAATGTTTGCTTGTGTAGGGGACCAGTGTGGTTTCAGATGTGGACAGGTTACTGATGCCACAATAATCATACTAACACACACCGAATACTACTAAGAGATAGATCTGGGTCTAAGGATATTCACTATGTTTGACACTACTTTTCTGTTTAGGACCTGTACAGGATGCAATTTAGGAAACATTGCATTTTTACAACGTTGGGTCACACAGGGATAATAAGGAAACAACAGAAGAAAAAGTAACTAAAATTACATTTTCATCTCTCCCTCTCAGAAAATTTGATAAAATGTGGAATAGGATATTTTTTTGTGGACTGGTGGTCTGTCTCATCTGCCTCACTGACCAGACTCAGGTAAATATACAGTCAGTCAGCACTGAAAAACAGAGAAACGTGTTATTCCTTTAAACATGGGCGCAACCATGACTTATCTGCTGGTTTTGTACAGGAACAGAAAACACCTTTAGTTGTTCAAGGTAAGTGTTAGCTATTTTTTTTTAAATCACTTACATTGGAAAGACAAGAGTTCATGTACTGTATGTGCATGGGTGTTTGCTTGTTTCAGGGACAGATTGCACACAGATCAAAACTCTCTCCCCTCGAGCCACCAGTGGAGTGTATGTCATTCAGCCTGCAGGAGTCACATCCCCCTTTATGGTATGGAAACATCTAAATATATAGGCCAGGTACTATATCTACAGTTGTCATTTGGTTGCACAGCCACACAGGCTTGCCAGGGTTACTGAAGTTCTACACAGTTCCATTCTTGGACAGTTTTTGTTCACAAAAAAAAAACAATTTGTTGATTCAAAAGTATATTTACATTGTATACAGGTGTATTGTGAGATGCTGGCAGATGGAGGCTGGACAGTCTTTCAAAGGCGCACCGGGGCAGAGGTTCTTTTCAACAGGAAGTGGGCAGTGTACAAACAAGGCTTTGGGAATCTACGGAGTAATGAAGGGTCCCTCTGAGCACCTCACATTTCACCAGCAATTAATACTGTAAACTCTGTAATTTGCTGAGCCAATGTTGGCCAAATTTAAATGAATTTTTGTCTATAATATATTACCTCTAAGGCAACTTATAGAGGGTTCCCTAAACTGTCTGTTTTTCACTTCTCAATTCAGTTCTCTTCCCTGTTGTTTCCTAGAGGACCACTGGCTGGGTCTGAGTAAGGTGTTTGCTCTAACTAATGGGGGCAGGGGGCGGAGTTCGACTATGCGGGTCAACCTGTGGGACTTTGAAGGGGGCACTGCCTTCGCTGAGTACAGTGACTTCCGTCTGGGCACGGAGAAGGAGAGCTACAAGCTGAACATTGGAGCCTACAGGGGCAGCGCAGGTAACTGTGATTTCAACAGCACAGGGGGACAGTGGTCATATTATTTACTTCAGTGTTCTAGTTATTTCACATTTGGTGGCAGCTACACATCACACATATGTCATATGATATGTATGCTGGGTTGATATTCTTAAATGGTGTGTGCTTTGGAAGTCAATACAATCAAGAGTGAAGTAGAACTGAAGTATTCTCTCTTCCTCCCTCCCTGTCTCTCCGTAGGTGATGCCATCCGTGGGAAATACACAGGCATTGACCAGAACGGCTTTGGATTCAGCACAACCGACAAGGACAATGATGGCTGCTCACCCTGCATCTTTGGCGACATCGCCGAGGACGAGTGCAGCTTCTCGGAGGGAGGAGGAGGGTGGTGGTACAGCCGCTGTGGCTCTGCCAGCCTGAACGGTGACTGGCACCCCGCCGGCGAACACATCGGCTGGGCCTCCGGCCTCCACTGGGAGACCTGGAAAGGACGTGTCCCGTACTCGGCCCGAGCGAGCCGCATGATGATCAAGTCCGTGTGAGGCCACGTCTCAATACATCTCAAATGGTTTTCTAGGCCTATGTCTCCTTTGCTTTATGACCACTGGTCTGAGCCACATTAGTGGGCATTAGAGGAAACCATTGAAATAACTGGAACACACACAGCTATGTGTTCCATGGAGTGATGCCTGCATATCGTGGCATAGTGCTTAGCTTGAATGGTCTGTTTATTTGGGTCTGATGTGCAATCAACACACTGTATTTGTTTGTTTTTTTGTTTATCCCATTCACTTTGTTGTTTTATATCATGATGCATAAATCAGAGCCAACATGTAAGTGACAGATATAGAAAATATACATTTTCTACACTTTTTTAAACTCAAGTCTACCATGAGTTATGTTTTCAGGGAAGAGAAAATACCTTGTGGAAGTTATATTTGTTACACTGCAACAATTCTACATTTAACTTCTGAGCAGTTTCATCACATAGTTTGACATAATTTAAATTCTAGAATGTTGATATTGCATGCATTTTTAAATAAAATACATTTTTGAACATTTGTTTAGCACAAACATATTCAATAATGCTCAGAAACCATTCATTTGGCTTCTATTCACACATTCAAAGCTCTGTGTTTATAGAGAAATAGAAGTTGTACTTATTGCATATTAAATCATTCATGGTTTCTCATCAGACAGTAAATAGGTTTGTTGTTCTCCTAGCCTAGAAGCCTGCTTTCTGGCTTTGATTGATTATGGATCTTTAACAAAAAAATAATGGTGACATCATTTAGGACCTTTAAGGTTGCAGTGACACATCCATAACCTGAGCAGAAAGCAGATTGCATACCAGAGAGAATACTATAGACATCAAGAAAGCCAGTCAGTTGATTATTGACAAGGTTTTCCAACACTTTTGATAAACAGGGCAAAATAGAAATAGGCCTATAACAGTTAGGATCAGCTTGATCTCCCCCTTTAAATAAAGGACAAACTCTGGCTGTCTTCCAAGCAATGGAAACCTCCCCAGAAAGGAGAGACAGGTTTAGTGAGTGTATACAAGTTGTTACGTATTATTTCTCCATACTGGTTCTCCGTGGGAATCGAACACACAACCCTGGCGTTGAAGGCACCAATGCTGTACCAACTCTTGGTGATCTCTGCCTGTATCTAAAAACAACATGGATCCACCAGAAACTCTGGGTTCGTGCCCAGGCTCTGTCGTAACCGGCCGCAACCGGGAGGTCCGTGGGGCGAAGCACAATTGGCCTAGCGTCGTCCGGGTTAGGGAGGGTTTGGCCGGTAAGGAAATCTTTGTCTCATCGCGCACCAGCGACTCCTGTGGCGGGCCGGGCGCAGTGCGCGCTAGCCAAGGTTGCCAGGTGCACGGTGATTCCTCCGACACATTGGTGCGGCTGCCTTCCGGCTTGGATGGCGCTGTGTTAAGAAGCAGTGCGGCTTGGTTGGGTTGTGTATCGGAGGTCGCATGACTTTCACCCTCGTCTCTCCCGAGCCCGTACGGGAGTTGAAGCGGCGAGACAAGATAGTAGCTACTAAACAATTGGATACCACGGAATTGGGGAGAAAACGGGGTACAAAATAATAATAAAAAATGTATAATAATAAAATTTAAAAATTAAAATAAAAATAAAAACAACATGGATGGCAAATGCTGTACAAAGATGTGGTCACAGGAAATGATCTGATGGCCATTTACTCATTTGTATAAGTGTTGTCACAAGTCTGAGAGGTATTCTTTCACTTTATTGATTAGGCTACAGTACATCACTTGTCAAAGAGCCATAGCAAATCTATAGCAACGATCCAAAGTTCCTCCCTAAAACTAATATTCCTGTTGATATTCAAAGGTATTGGATTTTAATTATGGCTTTATAAGGTTGATTTGTGTCTTTAATGTCTGCATTGGCTGTTCCTTATGTTTGTGAAGATCCTCCATTTTAGCCTCTGTTACTTCATTACTGATACTAAAGGTTAAATGGCTGGATATGTTGCCATCAGACTTTTGTTACCTTCCATGTACCTGTACCTTCATGAAGGAATGGAAACGAGGACAGTACATCTATTTTTGAGGATTGGGACACTCCTGAAAAACTCTTCTCTCACCTGGGCCATAATTTGCTCTGAAACTGTATCAAATTCTCTGCTCTGCAATTAGTTGAGTCCTTCAGATAGCCCTTTAGATAGCACTCCTGTCAACTTTTTGAGAAGATGAAAATGTACATATAGAAATAACATATAGAATCCCTAGAATAGACAATGAGATTCTTGCAACATGCCTAAGAAACAAATCAAATACGGTAAAGCATTGTATCAAACAATGAATTTGTATATATATATATATTTTAGGCAATAAGGTCTGTGTAACGATGACGCTGTGAGTCGAGAAGCAGGTGCAGGTGAAACGTTTAATAAAATAACAGACATGAAACAAGACAGCGTAACAGTGGCGAGATACATGAAAACAGGAACAATACCAACTGAGGAATGAACAAAGGGATGGGACATACAAAAGGGAGGTAATGAGGTCCAGGTGTGCGTAATGATTAGTGCCAAGACCGGTGGTTAGTATTCCGGCAACGTCGCAGGGGAGGAGCAGGAGTAGACGTGACAGTACCCCCCCCCCATCCCCGCCCCCCCTGACGTCCGGCCCCTGCTGCAGGACGACGCCGACCAAGAGAACGACCCCGGGGTCGAGGAGCGGGTCAATCCGGGCGGTGAAGTTGGAAATCACGGATGATGTTGGGATCCAAAGTGTCCTCCATCGGAACCCAACACCGCTCCTCCGGGCCATACCCCACCCAGTCCACCAGATACTGAAGCTGACCCCCACTGTGCCGGGAGTCCAGCAGAGATCTGACAGCATATGCCGGACTGCCCTTGATGTCCGGGGGGGTGGGTGTTGGGCTGTCGTGAGGGACAGCATCAGCTAGGGGACCAGGGACCACCGGCCTGAGAAGGGAGGCATGAAACGAGGGTGAGATACGGTAGTGACTGGGCTGTTGTAACCTATATGTCACCTCGTTGAACCTCCAGAGAACGTTGAATGGCCCGACAAACCAGGGGCTCAGTTTCTTGCAGGGCAGGCAGAGTGGGAGGTACCTGGTAGAGAGCCAGACGCGATCCCTAGGGCGGAACACAGGGGTATCACTGCGGTAGCGGTCTGCCTGTTCTTTTTGACAATGGAAGGCGCGCTGGAGTCTCACTTGAGTGTCTCTCCACACTTCTGTGCGCCGGAACCACTCATCAAATGCAGGTGCTTCGGTCTGGCCAGGGGTCCATGGGGCCAGGGACGGCTGAAAACCCAAAACACACTGGAAGGGGGGTCAACCCAGTTGAGGAGTGACGCAGCAAGTTCTGGGCAAACTCTGCCCATCGAAGAAATCGTGCCCACTCACCCTGTCGGTCCTGACAGTGACTCCTCAGGAACCTCCCCAGCTACTGGTTCATCCTCTCCACTTGCCGTTACCCGGGAAGTGAGGCTGACCGTGACCCTGAGCTTCTCCATGAAGGCCCTCCATACTCGTGATGTGAATTGGGGGCCACAGTCAGAGACGATGTCCTCCGGAAGGCCATAATGATGGAAGACCTGCTGGAAGAGTGCCTCAGCGACCTGGAGAGCAGTAGGGAGACCAGGAAGAGGGATTAAACAACATGACTTAGAAAATCTATCCACTACCACCAGAATGGTGCTGAAACCGCATAGGTCAGCAGTCGATCCTTTATCCCTGTGGGAACGTAGATGCACTCAGGAGGACAGTTCAGGGTTGTGGGCTCCCTCTCTGTGTCCCAGGCCACTGGACCTACGACTCGGGTCCTCTGTAGTCAAGGCATGTGTGTAACCCTCCATCCTTCTTGTCCACAAAGAAGAAACCAGCAGACACAGGGGAAGTGGACGTGAGGATGCAACCTTGTTGGAGCGCCTCTTGGATGTAATCATTTATGGCCTGGGTATCCGTCTGTATCCGTCTGCGGCGCTCTGCCGCAGGGAGACGAGTGAACCCTACCTCCACGGGTTTTGGCTCTGATGCAGAGTATTCACTTAGGGAGAGAGAGAAATGATGAGATTACTGGCGCTCCCGAAGTAGGTTATCCAGACGGATGGCCATCGCAATGAGTGCGTCCAAGGTGAGTTTGTTGTCTCGACAGGCCAATTCCGTCTGGACAGGCCAATTCCGTCTGGACCTCTTCACACAAACCTCTTCTAAATAGCGTGCAAAATGCTGGCTCATTCCACCCACTGGATGCTGCTATAGTCTGAAAGATGAGCGCGAACTCAGCAGCTGTCTGGTTCCCCTTCCGTAAATTCGGTAGCAGTTCACTTTCCAGAGCCACTAACCAATCATGAATCCAGCTCCTCCTCTCCTCTCTCCCAGACATTTGTAAACCATTCCAACGCCCGCCCAGTCAGCAGAGAAATTACGTGTACCTCTCGGTGGTGGGAGCTCCCCTCTGATGCAAAAACTAGAGTGAGCACTGAAGTAGGAAGCCACAGCATTTGGATGGTGTAACGTCATATTTATCCAGGAGGGATCGCTGACTTGAGCGTGTTGATGAATGGGCTGATGTACTGGCTCACTGGGTCGCCTGGTTGTAGAGTATCCTCCGCTGGATGAAGGCAATGCCTCCCGGGTGTATTTGAGACGTTGCACACTGTGAAGAACCTCCTCCAAAGCCAATCCCAGTTATGCCAGCTGGTCAGGGTGTTGATATTAAAGAGAACCCTGTTCATTGACCGTCTGAGAGAGTTTGAATTTCCTGCTGCTTCCATGGTTTGAGTTGGTATTCTGTAACAATGACACTATGAGTCAAGGTGCAGGTGAAACATTTAATAAACAACAAACATGAAACAAGACAGCGTAACAGTGGTGAGATGCATGAAAACAGGAATAATACCAACTTGAGGAGTGAACAAAGGGAAGGGACCTACAATGAATTCCAGGTGTGACTGCTGACTACCAGTTGCGCATAATGATCAGTGCCAGGTTTACTTAATGATGATTCCCAGGACCGGTGGTTAGTCTTCCGGTGATGTCACACACCGGAGGGGAGGAGCAGGAGTAGACGTGCTAAGTGCTGTTCTTAGGCGTGACGCAAAGTGGATTGGTTAGAAGGTAAAACAGTTCAACACCACAGGAGTAAATGGACAGACAGGAGTCATCAGGCCAGGTAGTCCTGAGGCATGGTCATGAGGCTCAGGTTCTCCAGGATGCGGGAGGGGGGACATAAAGAGAGAGAGGAGAATTAGAGGGAGTATGCCTAACACCACACTGTACAGCAGATAGGACAGACTGACCTGAGCCCACCACCACATAGGGTAGCATAGATGCTGGAGACTGAAACAGAGTGGGTTAGGGGACACTGTGGCCCGTCCAAAGTTACCCTTGGACAGGGCCAATCAGGCTGGATATAATTCCACCCATTTACCAAAGCACAGACCCAACAAGGGATATCAACAGACCACTAACGTACTACCCTCAGACATGGCCAAGTCTAGCTCACAAAATATCTCCCCCACCATATGAGCAGAGGAGCCAGTGAGTTATCGCCCGTAAAATGGTCAGGGGCAGAGAATCCCAGTGGAGAGCCAGCCAGGCAGAGACAGCAAGGCTGGTTCATCATTCCAGTGCCTTATTGCCGTTCACCTTTGCACCTCTCGGCCAGACTATGCTCAACAATAGGACTTATTCAGTAACCTTTAAGTTTTCAGTAAAGCCTTAAAGTTTGAGACAGAGTCTGCGTCTCACATAGATCGGCAGACCATTCCATAAAAGAGGAGCTCTATAGGAGAAAGCCCTGACTCCAGCTGTTTGCTTGGAAATTCTAAGAACAATAAGGAGGTCTGCATCTTGTGACTAAACTATGGTATTTCACATAAACAAAAACAATTATTTTGTGTTAATGACTATGTGGTGGAAGATGTGTTCAACACCAGAGAGAGCTCTTCAAAGATTCTGAACATAAAACACTGGCATTAAAAGTGAAATTCAAGTTTTGTAAATATACCACTTATATTTGAAAAACGTGCCAAATTGATTGATAAAAACCTATATATACTGAGTGTACAAAATATTGAGAACACCTTCCTAATATTGAGTTGCACCCCCTTTTGCCCTCAGAACAGCCTCCATTCGTCAGGGCATGGACTCTACAAAGTGTGGAAAGCGTTCCACAGGGATTCTGGCCCATGTTGACTCCAATGCTTCCCACAGATGTGTCAAGTTGGCTGGATGTCCTTTGAGTGGGGGACCATTGTTGATACTCACGGGAAACTGTTGAGTGTGAAAAACCCAGCAGCGTTACAGATCCTGACACACTGAAACTGGTGCGCCTCGCACGTACTACCATACCACGTTCAAAGGCCCTTAAATATTTTGTCTTGCACATTCACCCTCTGAATGGCACACACACTGTGCACAATCCATGCCTCAAGGCTTAAAGATCCTTATTTAACCTGTCTCCTCCCCTTCAAAACCTGTCTCCTCCCCTTCATCTACACTGATTATAGTGGATTTAACAGGTGCCATCAAAAAGGCATCATAGCTTTCAACTGGATTCACGTGGTCGGTCTTGGTCAAGGAAAAAGCATGTGTTCCTAATGTTTTGATGCTCAGTGCATATTGTAGCAATCCTCGCTATATGAGCCATGTTATAATTCCCACCATGTGGGTTAACCCTATTGGCGTGATGTGTAAGGTGTTTGCAGAGATTGATGTGAAGATTTGAAAGGACGTTGGCCGTCGGACAAGTCAGGAATCTTTTTTGGTTGCTCAAAGATTATGATCACTTGCCCGAAAATATAAATTAGCTATTTACATGCAGAAATGTTATATACAGTATTGCAAGCCTTTCACCTACACATAGGGGATGAACCAGAAAGATCAGTTGTGGAATTCTTTGTATTTTAGTTGTCAGTAAAAAATGTTTCGCAGAGCAGGCTTAACTTGCTTGACTAAAAAATGGGGAGGAACGAGAAAGTTCAGCTTTAGGCTGGAATTATTTGCAGTTTGGTTGTTGTTTTAAAATCACCTGCCCAATGGGGCAACCGCAGAGTAGGCTCAACTAGTACGACTGCTAAGTACACTTCCCGCAGACAATAGGGCAACTCTTAATGTCAATCCCTGTTCACGTCCCTGCCCTGCTGTTCGGTACAATATCTTAAATGACAGTGTTTTTAATGCATTTGATTATATAACCTTGAAGCCCATTCAAAACAGCATGGGAAAGGATACTGAAGTAAAGCATAAATAGCTGTCACTTTCACAGCGAATATAAATTCACTGATTACACATGAAGGCGATATCATGACGACGTTAGCTGGCTACACGCATGCACTTCTCCCTTAACCATAGCCCTAACCTTAAAGAGTGACTCCGTTTAAAAAGCAACAAATCCCTTTAAAAGTGGCCTATGTGGCATCAATATGAGTCAGAAACAGTTGTTCTAGTGTCAAAATTGACTTCTAATTTTGGTCAAGTCGGAGTTTGGAACATTATGGCGTCATAACAGGTAAATTAACGTTGGGTTTCAATTTAAAAATGTCCATTTGCCCACTAACATGGGGTGAACAGTTGTGGTGATTGCTCTCTACTCAATAGCATAGACAGTGAGACAGAACTGCCCAGCATCTACGACTCTGTTTACATAAGACAACACATTGCACATTTTTTTACTTGAGAAAAACTGTCCCAAACACCTTAGTTATAATGCAAAAAATAATTACAGATTTCTTGAGTTATCTTAGATTCATTCTGGGGATATTGAGGAAGTGAAATAGGCTACAGTGTGTCAAGTTGGACAAAAATCATTAACCAAATGCAGAATCAGTCAGGAAACCTCCAAGACTGAAATGTAGTTTTTCTAACGAGCAACAGAAAAATACATGTGCCAATCGCACTTTAACCAAGTTGAAGCGTTGGCTAAACTGGGTTATTGTGAAATTGAATCATCATTTTGATAAGCTAATGTCATTGATTTGACAAAGCAAGTGAATTCTTGTCATAATTCAACATTCCAAAATCCGACATTTGCGACTGTTGGAGAAACGTCTAGTATCGCAGTGAGTTGATATTAAATACTTTTTGTGACAACTGTCAGTGACACAAGCAACAATGGAGGCAAACACATACTTAGAAAGGGAGTACTTTCCCTGGACCACAATTGAAGGACGTTGGTAGATGGTAAGTCAGCTGGTCTGGAGAAAGTCTGGTCATGCAGCAGTAGGTGAGGTCTACCTCTCCAGTGCTCAGAATGGTATTCTATGAAGCAAGATACTGTACATCTACTCAGGGTTTTCTGAAGCTAACCAGCTTCAGTTAGCTTCATGTTCCAGGTCAGGCTTAATCTGTACTACGACCTCTAGCAGGCTTGTAACTCCGCTTGCATGTCGCACACGGCTAGTCACACACCAAACTCTTCATTGAGACAATGTTAAAACATAAATCCATGGGCAAGTCAGTGCCACATTTTAATTTGTACTGAAATCAAAATTAAAGAAATAGTTATCTTGCAAATTCTGCAAGCTATGGTATGAAATAGTATTTTAGAAGTGCTGTCTTTATTGTATTACTCATTGTTAATGGTCGATTTTGGTGAGCTTATCACTGCACAACCACAAGCACCTTTCTCCTAGCTATAAAATAATTGTATTAAGTCATACAAAGGTGTTACTGTGCGTAAAGTTTAAATTGCATTCTTTCATTACTAAATGTGTAATGTGATATATTTAAGAGGAGTTAGCCGTGAGTTAGCCTGCCCCAGAGCAGGCTACTTCTGAAGGATTTGTTGCAATAGAAATTGACCTGGCTAAAAGGTGAGCCACTTTTGTAAGACCAGTTATTCCGAGTTGCTGATTTACCTCGCTAACACCTGAAACCTGCTTCGTAGGGTTACCCATCTGGTCACCTCTGAGCCTGTGTTTGGCAGGGTGTGTCAGGACAAAACATTTGTTGAGTCCTGATACCTCCACTATGGGTTCAATGCATCAAAACCAATGACATCTTTCTGCTCCAGCAAGCATTACTCATGTCAGAGTTTTTGCAGAGCAGAGTCACAGAGGATCCATCCCACTCTAGAACATTGGTGTTGGACACTGAGGATAAATCTGAGGGAAGAGCATCCACAGAACAGTGTTAGAGAAGGAACTGATCGGTCTAGAGCATAAACTGAGGAGTGTCCAAAAGTAATCAGATATATCAAAACAACGTTACTCATTTTGCGTAATCCAATGGATTATGCTACTAATTATTTTTCTTGTAATCTGTAATCAGTAACTGATTCAATTTTTCAAGAAATCCACCCAACCCTGATGCATAAATAATACCATTTGAAACGCTCTAATTGTATTTGGGGTGAAAAGGATACATCTAAAGACATTTGAGAGATAAACACAAACTTTATTTTATTCCTTGTTCATTGGACTGTGCTGGATGTATTCCTGGCGGTTTGTAATTTCCTCTAAACTCCAATATTGGATTGTTAAGAGTGTTTTCTGTGGGGGCGGGGGGGGCTGTGAGTAGCATAGCAACAGGGCTCACAGAGCCCACAATAACATTAGCACAAGCACATGGTGGTGGAGTGTTTTTTGCAACAACATTAACTATCTATCTATCATACTGAATCAGTGTCTGCAAGATCACATAATGATAGTATATTTCATAACATAACCAAATAAGGCATAGTATAACGTTACTGTAAGACAAAAAACATTTACATTTTAGGATGATTGTATGAATGGTCCAATTTGTGTCTCATACAGCAACAACTCAACAACACCTGCCACTAGGAAAAATGTGTGCTTTGATTGAAACAAAACACTAGTATTCTACAGTTTCTTAACACCATCTTCTCTACATTTGCACGCTGTACATAACTAAAAAGATCTAAATGCGTATTCCCATGAATCTGATTGAGATCAAATGGTTGGCATGCAGATGCTGCATGGACATTTCACTGGTTAAACTTGAAGAAATATAATTCACGAATGACAGTGAGAAATGTGAAGGGAGGGTGACCACAACAATTTGTGTGTAAAGTAAAGGTAAAGAAACATGTGCGCAATACATGATACAGATCTTTCCAGGAGATCAAGAGGGGCGGAACGAGGGCGGTACGGATGGTTACCTACAGATCCACCCTCTTGGCCTAAATAAATAGGCTTACAGGAAACCCTCTCTGAATAACCTTTAAACTGACTGGGAGTAGACCATAGACCGTAAAGGAATACACGGGACAAGGTAGGTTTTCTCTTCACAAATCACACACATGCATGTTTCAAAATTGTGACTTTAATAACTTACATAATATGTATCCTGTGTGAAATGTCTAATGATGGCAGCATAACAAAAAGCATATACTATAACTGTTCCATTTCCCTTATTTGGTCAAACTGAAT
The DNA here is from genome assembly GCF_013265735.2 of Oncorhynchus mykiss. Taxonomy (NCBI): domain Eukaryota; kingdom Metazoa; phylum Chordata; class Actinopteri; order Salmoniformes; family Salmonidae; genus Oncorhynchus; species Oncorhynchus mykiss. Next base: position 62,053,438 of record NC_048579.1, read on the forward strand.
TTCAACTTTACATGTATGGTGACCACTGTGTTGTGAGTGGAGAGGGAATGGTGAGGTTTCATGTTCTCTGTGATAATGTTGTGATATTTTCCACTAGTTTGCTCAGATTTGAGATGAATTAGACATTTCCTTTTCAGTTTAAAAAAATAATTTTGGTGGGATTAAAATGTTAAAGAATTGCAATATGTAATATCAATGCCACCCATAAAAAGAAAAAAGCTGACAATGTTGATCGCTTTATCTCTCTCTCAGAAAATTGTGACAAAATGTGGAATAGGATATTCTTTTGTGGACTGGTGGTCTGTCTCATCTGCCTCACTGACCAGACTCAGGTAAATATACAGTCAGTCAGCACTGAAAAACAGAGAGACGTGTTATTCCTTTAAACATGGGAGTAACCATTACTTATCTGCTGATTTTGTACAGGAACAGAAAACACCTTTAGTTGTTCGAGGTAAGTGTTTGTTTTCTTTGTTTAACTTACATTGTAAACACAAGAGACAACCATTCTTAACCTCTGACCCCTGTCCTTTTCAATGTGTTATTGTGTATGTGCATGTGTTTTTGCTAATTTCAGGGACTGATTGCACACAGATCAAAACTCTCTCCCCTCGAGCCACCAGTGGAGTGTATGTCATTCAGCCTGCAGGAGTCACATCCCCCTTTATGGTATGGAAACATCTAAATTTATAGGCCAGGTACTATATCTACAGTTGTCATTTGGTTACACAGCCACACAGGGGAAGTAAAGCTTAGCTATGGAATGTTGAAGGTGTCGCCAGGCTTGCCAGAGTTACTGGAATTCCACAGGGTTCCAACAAAACAATTTGTTGATTCAAAAGTATATTTACATTGTATACAGGTGTATTGTGAGATGCTGGCGGACGGAGGCTGGACAGTCTTTCAAATGCGCACTGGGGCAGAGGTTCTTTTCAACAAGACGTGGGCTGAATACGAACAAGGCTTTGGGAGTTTACAGAGTAAGGAAGGGTCCCTCTAAACACCACATATTCCACCAGCAACGGATACTGAGAACTGTGTAGTTTGCTGAGCCATTGTTAGACTAATTGAAATACATTTTTCTCGATAATGCTCATGTTTACTTCTAAGTCAAATTATCCCCATAATGCAGTGCATTTACTTTAAGTATGTTTTTCACTTCTCAATTCAGTTCTCTTTCCTGTTGTTTCCTAGAGGACCACTGGCTGGGTCTGAGTAAGCTGTTTGCTCTAACCAAGGGGGGCAGGGGGCGGAGTTCGACTATGCGTGTCAACCTGTGGGACTTTGAAGGGGGCACTGCCTTCGCTGAGTACAGTGACTTCCGTCTGGGCACGGAGAAGGAGAGCTACCAGCTGAACGTTGGAGCCTACAAGGGCAACGCAGGTAACAGTTAATTTCAACAGCCTAAGGTGACAGGGGTCATATTATTTACTTCAGTGTTCTAGTTATTTCACATTTGGTGGCAGCTACACATCACACATATGTCATATGATATGTATGCTGGGTTGATATTCTTAAATGGTGTATGCTTTGGAAGTCAATACAATCAAGAGTGAAGTAGAACTGCAGTATTCTCTCTTCATCCCTCCCTGTCTCTCCGTAGGTGATGCCATCCGTGGGAAATACACAGGCATTGACCAGAACGGCTTTGGCTTCAGCACAACCGACAAGGACAATGACGGCTGTTCACCCTGCATCTTTGGCGACATCGCCGTGGACAAGTGCAGCTTCTCGGAGGGAGGAGGAGGGTGGTGGTACAGCCGCTGTGGCTCTGCCAGCCTGAACGGAGACTGGCACCCCGCCGGCGAACACATCGGCTGGGCCTCCGGCCTCCACTGGGAGACCTGGAAAGGACCTGCTCCATACTCGGCCCGAGCCAGCCGCATGATGATCAAGTCTGCGTGGAAGAAGATTATTACAGCAAACTAACACGAAAACGAATCATTAAAAAAAACAATTTAATAAACTGAAATAAAACTATTAACAAGGCAAGGTTTGACAAACAAAACTATACTGAAACTATTATCTTTAACTTACTAAAATAAAATAAAAACAGTTGACCAGTTAAAAGGTCTATAAGCACAACATGGTCACAGTCACCATGTTTTCAGTGAAGATAAGTTTTATTTGTTGCACTGCCACAAATCTGCATATCTAATGTGAACAGTTTAAATAGTTTGACATAACTTGTAGTCTAGAATGTTGATATTGTATGCGTTTTCAAATATAATTATCTTTAGAATATTTGTTTAGCACACACTTAGCCCATACATACTTTGCCCAAATTCAGACACCATTATTTTGCCCTGTAAACATGATTGAACTCACACATTCAAAGCTCTGTGTTTAAAGTGAAATAAAAAGTTGTACTCATTGCATATTAAATCATTCATGGTTTCTCATCATAGAATAAATAGGTTGTTGTTCTCCTACCCTAGAAGCCTGGTTTCTAGCTTTGATTGAATCGGGATATTTAGCTTTGTTACACATTGCTACATTAATCCCGGGGCTCACTTGAAAAAGAGATCTCAATGTGACTGATCATGGTTAAATAAAGCATAAAAAGAATGAAGACTTCAACTTTGATGAACAGATTATGATGAACAAATCAGCATACCCTGTTGTGCCTACCACAACTCTTTGAACATGACGTGACATTTCAGATAAAGCAGAACAATTAGAAGAAAGTCTTCATCAACAATTTAATTTCTGTTTCAAATAAATGCAACCCACTTTGTCACCTGTAGGAGTCTCACTCAGCATACATGTGATTTCTTTACACAGTGTCCTGAAGAGATAATTATGCACGCGCACACACACGCATACACAAAGAGGTATTGTAACATGTAACAACTATTTTTATTGTGACGTATTATATTGAGGTATTAACCCAGAATAACCCAGAATGAGGACTAAATGGAGTAACGGACATCGAACATTCTCAAGTGGTCATGTCTTTTGACTTACCTTCCTTCTTTCTCTCCTCTTTCTCTCTCTTCTGGAAGACTTTGCCATCTGGCTGCTCCTTCCATCGCACAGATGCACCTCCATCTGTCTTGGTGATCTCTGCCTGTATCTAAAAACAACATGGACGACAAATGCTGTATAAAGATGTGATCCACAGAAAATGTTGTGTTGTGACAAGGTAGGGGTGGTATACAGAAGATAGCCCTATTTTGGTAAAAGACCAAGTCCATTTTATGGCAAGAACAGCTCAAATAAGCAAAGAGAAACGACAGTCCATCATTACTTTAAGACATGAAGATCAGTTAATCCGGAAAATGTCAAGAACTTTTAAAGTTTCTTCAAATGCAGTCGCAAAAGTTGTCTCTATCTTCTTCCCGTTTGTGCTGTTGTCTGTGCCCAATATTGTTTGTACCATGTTTTGTGCTGCTACCACGTTGTGTTGCTACCATGTTGTTGTCATGTTGTGTTGCTACCATGCTGCGTTGTCATGTGTTGCTGCCTTGCTATGTTGTTGTCTTAGGTCTCTATTTATGTAGCGTTTTGTTGTCTCTCTTGTCGTGATGTGTTTTGTCCTACATTTAGATTTTAAATATATATTTTTAATCCCAGGCCTTTTACCTTTTGGTAGGCCATCATTGTAAATAAGAATTTGTTCTTTTTTGCTGCAAAGAAACCAAGAGACATGCTTGGGACAAGAAACACAAGCAATAGACAATAGACAGTTACAAATCTGTCCTTTGGTGTGATGAGTCCAAATTTGAAATTTTTGTTTCCAACCGCCGTATCTTTGTGAGACGCAGAATATGGTAAAATATTGTCTCTGCATGTGTGGTTCCCAACGTGAAGCATGGAGGGGGAGGTGTGAGGGTGTGGGGGTGCTTTGCTGGTGACAATGTCTGTGATTTATTTAGAATTCAATACCCATTTATCCAGAATGGCTATAACAGCATTCTGCAGTGATACGCCATCCCATCTGGTTTGCGCTTAGTGGGATTATATTTTGTTTTTCAACGGGACAATGACCCAACACACCTCCAGGCTGTGTAAGGGCTATTTGACCAAGAAGGAGAGTAATGGAGTGCTGCATAAGATGACCTGGTCTCCACAATCACCCAACCTCAACCCAATTGAGATGGTTTTGGATTATTTGGACTGCAGAGTATGGGAAAAGCAGCCAACATGTGCTCAGCCTACGTGGGAACTCCTTCAAGACTGTTTGAAAAGCATTCCAGGTCAAGCTGGTTGACAGAATGCCAAGATTGTGCAAAGCTGTCATCAAGGCAAAGGGTGGCTACTTTGAAGAATCTAACATATAAAATACATTTAGATTTATTTAACCCAACACTTTTTTGGTTACTACATGATTCCACGTGTTTATTTTATAGTTTTCATGTCTTCATTATTATTTTACAATGTAGAAAATAGTGCAAATAAAGAAAAACCCCTGAATGAGTAGGTGGTCCAAATGTTTGAGTGGTACTGTATATATAATTATATTTGTGTTGGTGGATGGCCAGATGTCTGTTATAAAGTTTTAGCCCTGAAGACCATTCAAAACAAACGACAAGGCTACTTCATCGAAAACAACGCATCACTTGTATAGCATGTTGGACAAATTCAGACAGCTCTGTTTTGGCCCGTTTGCTTCCTTCTTGTTCTAGTGAATACGACCCATGATTGTAGTCCAAAAGAGAAGGAAAAGCTGCGGAATGTGTCTTTATAACGATCTTCAGATAAAAACAGGTGGGGGTGCTTACCTTTTTCCTCCCAGTCTTTAAGGGTGTAGCCTGAAACTCTGTCTTCTAAGTGTATCACATTCATTGCCCTGACACCAGCTCAGCCCTTCAGATAGCACTCCTGTCGACTTTGTGAGAAGACCAACATTTAGTTAGACTTTATCTTTTGAATATGTTGTTATCTGTTGATATGAAAGTTTGTGTAATTGCTAACTCAGTCAAGTGGTAAATTCGCTGTGGAGGTTATGAAGCTATGTGCAGCTGGAGATTCCTTTTCATGGTTTACGAACTACTATGATCAGTGGTTCTGGTAGCAGCATAAAATTACATACAGAATTATTAGAAAGCCAATGAGATTCTAACAGAATCATCCATATTGGTAAAGAAAAGTTGTAATTCTAGAAACAGATCAAATATGGTAAAATATTGTATAAAACAATGAATTTGTAGATATATTGTAATTTGATAGGATATCTGTGGGTACCAGTAACAGTTATAAAAACTGTAAAACAGTGTTTCTCATTGGACAAATTGAATGAATACACTTAGTGAATACATTATTTTTTTACATTAAAATGTTTGGTCCATTTTATGGCATTCTTCTTACTTTTTTTGTACTGGTCCCACATGGGTATCAAACCCACAACCCTTGTGTTGCAAGCACCATGCTCTGCCAACTGAGCCACATGGCACCCCTACAATACAATCCTGTTATCTTTTCTAAGAGCAGATGAGGGCTAGAAAACGAGGAGAGAGGAAGCCACTGTAAACTGTTGACTTCTGTGCGTGCTCAGGCGCACGCTCCCTCGACTGTATCAGGACAGAGAACATGCTCATTGCACTCCAAACAAAAGGCAATGAACAAATATTTTACAAAACTTGTAATTGTTATGAAATTAACCCCAAAAAATTCAATAGTTGTGAACTCAACACCGTAAACAACATAATGAGAACGGTAATTGACTATGGTTAATACATGCATTAACAGAAATGAATGTAAATGACACAGGATTAACGGTACATTTACTTGGCCTACTGGTGTCGTGTCTCTGGCTATCATTAAATGTGCAGACTGTTATTTTATCAAATCAATTCTCTAATTATTACGTGATTAAACTAATCATGTCAATTGAATTAACTAGGAAGTTGGGGCATCACGGAAAATCTTCAGATTACAAAGTTATAATTTTCCAAATATAACTAAATTAGTCTTCTATTAATGAATTATTCTTTCCAAATGTCGTAAATTCTTAATTATCTGACCAAACCCAGCCTAAACTATGAATCATCCATACACCAATTGGCTTAATCATGTATTTACTAACTAACTAAATAATCAAAGAAATGCATACCAAACAAACAGTAGATATTGGTTACTAACAATGATAGGGAAGATCACCAAGTGGACTAAACCGATATGACTGCTTGGTATACAAAGAAAAGGGGGTGTGGACTGATAAAGGAGCGGCAAAGGCTAAATTGATCACTACACACAGTGGATAATTATATTCATTGAAATGCTAATCCTTTGCACATGAACTTTCACTCATTCGGGAATAATTGCAATCAACATATTTACGCCCATATGTCGTTTGTAATGCCCGGGGTGTAGTGGAGGAAAGAGTCAGGCGCAGGAAACAGAAAGTTCAGGGTAGCCATACTTTACACCACACCGGTGAAAACGACGCCAACCCAAACAAATGCGCCAAAACACGGGGAACTAAACAGTAGAGCAAAACACATACACGGACAACCGTGACATACAGTCGTGCACAACAGTACACTGCAAACAATCCTGCACACCCAGCAGGTGGGCCGGCTGGATAATAAAGTCCAACCAATCAATCTAACTAAACACAGGTGTAACTAATAAACAGACAAGGGGGGAAAAGGTTAGAGGCAGCTAGTAGGCCGGTGACGACGACCGCCGCGCCACCCGAACACGAAGGGAAGCCACCTTCGGTAGGAGTCGTGACATCGTTGTTGTCTTCTCTGTTGGAATTGTCGGTCCGTCTGCTGGAGAGTCAGTTCATCAGAGAATCTCTGGTTACTTCCCCAGAAGTCACAATGTCTTTCATGGTTGTAGCTCTAGCTCTATCTGCGGCTCCTGATAACGTCGGTTGTAATGGATACGTCAGGTTTCCATTGTTCTTAGAATAGATGTTTTGGCGGTCGGTGGAAGACCTCTTTATAAGGTTCTAGAAATACAACAAAGTCAAGGAGAGTAGATCTTAGGTCAGCAATTTGAAATCCACTAACTCAGTTAGATTTTCGTACTTGAACTCAAAACGAACAATTGTTATTATCAATCTGTTAATGTTACTCAAATAGGAGAGAGAAAAGTGGTTGGGACAGACCGTCTACTCTCCTAAGGCCCGCTCATAAATCCGGACCTGTCTACAGAGTCACTCGCTTACTTTTAAGGAAACGACTTGTGAGTTTGTGGATGTGTGAGAGTGTGACTCAAACCCTGAGTGGCTGCTGGGGGATGTAAGCGTGGTGGGTGATAACGCCAACTGCATCTTTCTTTTCCCCAACGCAGTTAAGCCAAAACCACGCACCGTTTTTCTGAATAACGGGGCATTCTACAAAGACTTGAGCGCTCTCCAAGTCCGGAAATTAATATCACGAAGCGTGAAATTTCAGTCACTGATTAATAACATTTGCCCTTGTATTTCAAGATTGAAAAATATAATAGCATAATGTGGTGGACCAAACTAGCCATTAACGTCCCTTGACGCTCTAAGACTGAATGATTTGCTAATACATATTTGAGAAATTATGAATAATAAACATATGGTTTGACCTGATAATAGACCGAACTAGTAACGTTAAGTAGCCTAGGTTAACTTAGCTGACCTTCAATTGAGGGAATTCAGCAGAGTTCTCTGAAACATGTTTACAACTCATTGAAACTCTGAAAATAAATACATGGGCAAATGTTACCAAATATGATAATAATAGGCCTGCATTACGGTAGGCAGGCAATTGTTAAATTACACTTTCCATCCTTACCTTGGAAGGTCACTGTCTCTGCGCTGGGAGCGTAGTAGAACGCCTCTCTGAATAACGGACGTGGTTTTGTCTTAACTGCGCTGGGAAAAAGAAAGACGTATGTATATCAGTGACATCAACCAAGATCTGGGGTTAATTTACCACCACCCATTTGAAAGAGAGAGGTCAGTAATTTACAAGGATGCCAGTTTTTCAAAGTCATTCAAATTTTAACTTTGAGTGACCTAAAACATAATTATAGGTTTATAAGGTAGGCTATTAGTACCCTATATGAATCCAAATATGAAAAGTGAAATATTGATATTATATTGTGGTTTATACATTTTTATTAAGTATTTATTTTGATTATAAATATAATATTATATGCATATAGTATTTTACTTTTGTTACATAATTGTTCCTTTCTTCTCCACCCCTTTTCTTAACGTGTCCTGTTCGCCTTCTCGTTAAGTGCTTCCACTTCAGTTTGCAATACTGATCACTGCTGTGCGCCACTCCGGAATTCGGAATGTAGACGCAAAGACGTCTGTCTCCACAATGGAACTGCAATCCGAACTACTCAAGTCCATCTGGTACGCGTTCACATCGCTGGACATGGAGAAATGTGGCAAAGTGTCGAAATCCCAGCTGAAGGTTAGATTTGAAGTGTAATATTTCCAAGTGCTGAACTTTATAATCAGGAAATGGGTGTTGAATTGCTTCTGTGCCTCTGGCGCCAGCATGTTACTCATAGTCTACAATTCACATAATAATATCCACATAATCGTTTTTTTAGATAACCTTATAAACAAACGTTTTGAGGTTTGAAGAGCTGATCAAGATAGCCTTAAAATACATTGTTAGCCTCTTACAAGTTGTTATATATTGGCTATAATACATTATTCAGCGTTAATCTAGGGATGTATACCATTTAGAAAGTAAACAGTCCACCAGTAAAAATAATAATTTGCATGGATCATGCAGGAATACTGCTCATTATGAGAAACATGCAGATGAAAACATTCTCACTGGCACACAGTTTGGATACATTGGTGACTTTAATACATGGATACACCCTCCATGAGTGTGTATTCATGAAACCCTCTTTCAGTGAGTAGTCACAACAGCGGCAGCCTACACACAGAAATGGGAGCATTAAAGTCGGTCGATAGTCACCTATGCCCTCTTTTCAAAGTCCAGGACTGGCCCTCTCCCTTTACTGCAGTCAACTTGTACACATGACAACATATCAGAGTTTACTGTACAACAGAAACAGACGGTGCTGTGTGTTCAGTCATCTTCCCCTTCACTCAGTCTCTGGCCTGTCGAGTTCAAACAAGTTGTGTTCTCCCTTTGGTGAGAATCCCAGGAAATAGCAGGCAGGTGTCCAGACATGCTCACACCGAGGGGGCTGTGTGTGTGTGTGTGTGTGTGTGTAAGTAAGTCAACAGAGGCCTGCCATGTTGTTTACACTGCTTGCTTTGGTTTTTATCATTGACCTCTGTATGATTCATATGATTTGTGATGTTGTGAACTATTTCAGTAACCACTTACATAGTGTATATAAATATAGGAATGGCAGATGTAATATTGACAGTAACATAATACATTTAAAGGGTCATTTTTGGGAGATTATCCTCTCCTCGAATCCTCCGTCCTCTCTCCTTGGTGACCCGGAAACTGCTAAGTTGTAGAGTGGTCGAGGATAGTGTCAATTAGTTTCAAATGGAGGAGTGTCCTCGCACCCTCGATAACGTCCTCCCACCGAAGAAGCAGTATCCTTCGCAGAAGAGTTTTGAAATCCGCCACACCCCCTTTTAAATCAGCTGTTGTTTACTTGGAGATAAGTATGCACATTTAAAAACTATATGCTACATATTATCTATAAATTATCTAGCACAACTAGCTACGTGTGTTTTTTGAATACTTTACACATTTAATTTGGGATTCTATCCCTGGAAATGTCATTTACATGATGACGAGCGAGTGAAGAAGGAGAGTCTAATTTAATTCAAACGTATTGTTTCCACATTTCTTCTCCTCGGTTACCGTTGAGCTTTTTCAAAAGGAGCCCTAGGTGAGGAAAACTGAGGACAGAGCAGTTGAGCGAACCAATTGAGAATCTCCCTTTGACAGGCATTTTCTTCATTTTTCTCTGTGTGTGTGTGTGTGTGTGTGTGTGTGTGTGCGCATGTCGCAGGTTCTCTCCCACAACCTGTACACGGTGTTGAACATCCCTCACGACCCCGTAGCACTGGAGGAACACTTCCAAGACGATGACGATGGACCGGTGTCAAAACATGGCTACATGCCCTACCTCAACAAATACATACTGGCCAAGGTAAACTACCTCAACAAATACATACTGGCCAAGGTAAACTACCTCAACAAATACATACTGGCCAAAGTAAACTACCTCAACAAATACATACTGGCCAAGGTAAACTACCTCAACAAATACATACTGGCCAAGGTAAACTACCTCAACAAATACATACTGGCCAAGGTAAACTACCTCAACAAATACATACTGGCCAAGGTAAACTACCTCAACAAATACATACTGGCCAAGGTAAATTACCTCAACAAATACATACTGGCCAAGGTAAACTACCTCAACAAATACATACTGGCCAAGGTAAACTACCTCAACAAATACATACTGGCCAAAGTAAACTACCTCAACAAATACATACTGGCCAAGGTAAACTACCTCAACAAATACATACTGGCCAAGGTAAACTACCTCAACAAATACATACTGGCCAAGGTAAACTACCTCAACAAATACATACTGGCCAAGGTAAACTACCTCAACAAATACATACTGGCCAAGGTAAACTACCTCAACAAATACATACTGGCCAAGGTAAATTACCTCAACAAATACATACTGGCCAAAGTAAACTACCTCAACAAATACATACTGGCCAAGGTAAACTACCTCAACAAATACATACTGGCCAAGGTAAACTGTCTCAACAAATACATACTGGCCAAGGTAAACTGTCTCAACAAATACATACTGGCCAAGGTAAACTACCTCAACAAATACATACTGGCTACCTCAACAAATACATACTGGCCAAGGTAAACTACCTCAACAAATACATACTGGCCAAGGTAAATTACCTCAACAAATACATACTGGCCAAGGTAAACTACCTCAACAAATACATACTGGCCAAGGTAAACTACCTCAACAAATACATACTGGCCAAGGTAAACTACCTCAACAAATACATACTGGCCAAGGTAAACTACCTCAACAAATACATTCTGGCCAAGGTAAACTACCTCAACAAATACATACTGGCCAAGGTAAACTATCTCAACAAATACATACTGGCCAAGGTAAACTACCTCAACAAATACATACTGGCCAAGGTAAACTACCTCAACAAATACATACTGGCCAAGGTAACCAACCCATCATACCCAATTGAGGATTTTCACATTGAGATTAGTGAATTCCAGTCCATTCAGGAGATGAATTGCATTGCACTTGATCTTAGTTCACCCAAAATTACATATTGGTTTCCTTAACCTGTGAGCAAAACCGAAGCATGCATTGCTGTCTTACCTTGTCCATAGACTGCTTACAGGGTTTTGAAACCAATATGTAATTTAGTCATTTGGGTGAACTATTCGTTTAACATCTAAAACTCTTTACCAGTACTAATGAACAAATTAACCCCTGGTGTGCTGCACCCAGGTCAAAGAGGGTGCATACGACAAGGAGACGTTTGACGACCTGTGCTGGATGATGACCATGAAGAAAAACTACAGACCTAGCAGCGGCCAGGGGGGGCTGCTGTGCTCCCTGAGAGACTGCTTCAAACTTTTCTGTCTCTTCAACCTGCTGTCGGAGGACCACTACCCACTCATCATGATTCCCCAAGAGGTGAGGGGGTTGGCGGGATGAGGGGACCAGGGAGAGACTGACCTCCATTGACACATTTAAATATAAAGCCAGATAGTATCTTTCAGAGAGAAAAGAGATGTACAGGTAGGGAGGAAATAGTTCATCTGAAAAAGAGGGAGAGAGCAGTGGGAAAGGAGGAGAGCTGAAGATGGAGGGAGAATAGAGGGTTAATAGACACATACAGTACTGTATATAAACAGTAAGAGAATAGTCGTAGTTATGCAGTCCAGTGGCCATTTTGACGACATAGTGTGCTTTGATGCTTGCAGTATACAAACTGTATGTTTATCGATTAGCCCCTTGCTCAGTGGAGGCTGCTGAGGGGAGGACGGCTCATAATAATGGTTGAAACGAGCCCGTCCTCCCTAATTATGGTACCACCATCCTCCTGTGCATTTGCTAAAATATCTCTACTCTAGGTCCTTACTTCCTGTTTTCCTCCCACTAAGCAGGAAGTCAGAGTAGAATAAACCAATATGAGGGAGGTTTGGTTTCCTGTTGATAACATCTGCAGGCTTTATGAAGATGTGTTGCAACTTGCTGACCACAGCATTATCCCTTTACTAGATCACTTTCTGAATATGGGTCCCAGCAAATTCACCCATAGAAGGATAAAGATATTTTCTGACTTGTAACACACACACACACACACACACACACACACGCAGGTGGAGTACCTGATGAAGAAAATCTCCACTGCGATGAACCAGGAGTGGGACGGCAAGCCCCTGGAGGACCTGCTATCCCAGGATGCCTCTGTCCAGGAGGAGGGCATGTCGGTGTGGGTGTTCCTGAATCACATGGGCGCCGGGAGGCTGCTGAGGGTCAGCAATGCGGGTGCCTTCAGTCTGGCTCTGGACCAGGTCTTCTTGGAGATGTACCACAATGTCCTCAAGAGGGTGAGTTGGTGGGACTATATGGATGTGGCTCCGGGTGGGGCTGTGTGTGTGGGCTGTTTTTATGTGTGTTTGCGTTGAATGAAATTCACATTACAGGGACAATGATCGATCCATCTCTCTCCCTCTCTCTCTGTCTGTCTCTCTCTCTCTCGCAGGGTTACATGTGGAAAAAGGGACATGTGCGCAGGAACTGGATGGAGCGTTGGTTTGTACTCAGGCCATCCTTCATGGCCTACTACACCAGCGAGGACCTGAAAGACAAGAAGGGAGAGATTCTATTGGACCAGTATTGTGTTGTGGAGGTAATCTTGTTATTCTGGTTCATCTTTCAATCCACAAAACCGGTAGAAAAAATCTTGGCTAGGATAATTTAATTTTTTTTGCTAATGGCTGAGTGAATCGCTACTGTGTACCTGAGACTGAGAAGTACACTATATATACAAAAGTATGTGGACACCCCTTCAAATGAGTGGATTTGGCTAGTTCAGTCACACCCGTTGCTGACCAGTGTATAAAATCCAGCACACAGCCATGCAACCTCCATACACAAACATTGGCAGTGGAATGGTCTTACTGAAGTGCTCAGTGACATTCAACTTGGCACAAGTCAGTTTGTCAAATTTCTGCCCTGCTAGAGCTGCCCCGGTTAACTGTAAGTGCTGTTATTGTGAAGTGGAAACGTCTAGGAGCAACAACAGCTCAGCTGCAAAGTGGTAGGCCACACAAGTTCACAGAACGGGACCGTTAGGTGCAAAAAATCGTCTGTCCTCAGTTGCAACACTCACTACCGAGTTCTAAACTGCCTCTGGAAGCAACGTCAGCAAAATAAGTGTTCGTCTGGAGCTTCATGAAATGGGTTTCCATGGCCGGGCAGCCACACACAAGCCTAAGATCGCCACGCGCAATGTCAGGGGTCAGCTGGAGTGGTGTAAAGCTCGCCGTCACTGGACTCTGGAGCAGTGGAAACGCGGTCTCTGGAGTGATTAATTATACTTCACCATCTGGTAGTCTGACAGACATCTGGGAGAACGCTACATACCCAAATGCATAGTGCCAACTGTAAAGTTAGGTGGAGGGGGAATAATGGTCTGGGGTCATTTTTCACGGTTCGGGCTAGGCCTCTTTGTTCCAGTGAATGGAAATCTTAACGCTGCAGCATTCAATGACATTCTAGACGATTCTGTGCTTTGAACTTTGTGGCAAGAGTTTGGGGAAGGCCCTTTTCATGTTTCAGCATGATGATGACGCTGTGCACAAAGCCAGGTCCATACAGAAATGGTTTGTCAAAATCGATGTGGAATAACTTGACTTGCCTGCACAAAGCCCTGACCTCAAGCCCATCGCACCTTTGTGATGAATTGGAACGCCAACTGCGAGCCAGGCCTATTTGCCCAACATCAGTGCCCGACCTCACTAATGCTCTTCTGGCTGAATGGAAGCAAGTCCCTGCAGCAATGTTCCAACATCTAGTGGAAAGCCTTCCTTAGAAGAGTGGAGGCTGTTATAGCAGCAAAGGGGCGACCAAATCCATAGTAATGCCTGTGGTTTTGCAATGAGATGTTCGACGAGCAGGTGTCCACATACTTTTGGTCATGTTTAGTTTTTTTTTTAATTCAACTTTTATTTCTACAGGGTGGGTCACCATTGAGACCAGGGTCTAATTTACAAGGGATCCCTGTGAACATAGCACCTGGCCTAAATAGGTGTGCGTTTCTTTTTCTTCTAGATCCCTGTGAACATACAATAAATAATATCAATACAATAAATAAAGCAGGATTAATCAAAACAAACACAACTCTCACATCACCTCCCTTAAACTCCATCTAAGCTGTCCAGTGGAGAGCAGTGAGTGTAATTTCAAGGTGACCTGAAGGCCATTCCATGAGCTGGACCTCCAGAAGCAGTCGGTCCAGAGAGCGGGTCTGAAAATGGCTGGATCTTCAGTTAATACGTGAGCTGATGTAGTTGGGGGGAGTCCCTGAAGAACCGCTTTATGTACAAAAAGTAGCCAGTGCTGGACCCTTCTGGTAGTTAGAGACTCCCAGCCAACGGAACTATACAAAATGCAGTGATGTGTACGGAACATTGTCCCCAGTGATAAAAATGAGTGCTGAATGCTAGTTTGAATCTAAAGGTTTTAAAGCAGAGGCTGCCACATGCAAGTACAGCCTTGGCCAAGAGTTTTGAGAATGACACAAATATTAATTTCCACAAATTTTGCTGCTTCAGTGTGTTTAGATATTTTTGTCAGATGTTACTATGGAATACTGAAGTATAATTACAAGCATTTCATAAGTGTCAAAGGCTTTTATTGACAATTACATGAAGTTGATGCAAAGAGTCATTATTTTCAGTGTTGACCCTTCTTTTTCAAGACCTCTGCAATCCGTCCTGGCATGCTGTCAATTAACTTCTGGGCCACATCCTGACTGATGGCAGCCCATTCTTGCATAATCAATGCTTGGAGTTTGTCTGAATTTGTGGGTTTTTGTTTGTGGGATTAAGGTCTGGGGAGTTCCTGTATCACTTTTGCCTTATGACAAGGTGCTCCATCATGCTGGAAAAGGCATTGTTTGTCACCAAACTGTTCCTGGATGGTTGGGAGAAGTTGCTCTCGGAGGATGTGTTGGTGCCGTTCTTTATTCATGGCTGTGTTCTTAGGCAGAATTGTGAGCGAGCCCACTCCCTTAGCTGAGAAGCAACCCCACACATGAATGGTCTCAGGATGCTTTACTGTTGGCATGACACAGGACTGATGGTAGCGCTCACCTTGTCTTCTCCGGACAAGCTTTTTTCCAGATGCCCCAAACAATCGGAAAGGGGATTGATCAGAGAAAATGACTTTACCCCAGTCCTCAGCAGTCCAATCCCTGTATCTTTTGCAGAATATCAGTCTGTCCCTGATGTTTTTCCTGGAGAGAAGTGGCTTCTGTGCTGCTCCTTCTTGACACCAGGCCATCCTCCAAAAGTCTTCGCCTCACTGTGCATGCAGATGCACTCACACCTGCCTTCTGCCATTTCTGAGCAAGCTCTGTACTGGTGGTGCCCCGATCCCGCAGCTGAATCAACTTTAGGAGACGGTCCTGGCGCTTAATGGACTTTCTTGGGCACCCTGAAGCCTTCTTTACAACAATTGAACCGCTCTCCTTGAAGTTCTTGATGATCCGATAAATGGTTGATTTAGGTGCAATCTTACTGGCAGCAATATCCTTGCCTGTGAAGCCCTTTTTGTGCAAAGCAATGATGACGGCAAGTGTTTCCTTGCAGCTAACCATGGCTGACAGAGGAAGAACAATGATTCCAAGCACCACCCTCCTTTTGAAGCTTCCAGTCTGTTATTTGAACTCAATCAGCATGACAGAGTGATCTCCAGCCTTGTCCTCGTCAACACTCACACCTGTGTTAACGAGAGAATCACTGACATGATGTCAGCTGGTCCTTTTGTGGCAGGGCTGAAATGCAGTGGAAATGTTTTGGGGGGGATTCAGTTCATTTGCATGGCAAAGGGGGACTTTGCAATTAATCTGATCACTCTTCATAACATTCTGGAGTATATGCAAATTGCCGTTATACAAACTGAGGCAGCAAACTTTGAAAATTAATATTTGTGTCATTCTCAAAACTTTTGGCCACGACTGTAGATTACATCACCATAATCAAGTACTGGGAGAAGCATTGCTTGAACAATCTTCCTTCTACTTTCCAAAGTCAGGCAGGATTGGTTTCTTTTATAGAAATCATCTTAATTTTCAACTTTCTTGTTGACACAATGTGTGTTTTAACAGGCTGCTTATCATCAATCCAAACACCCAAGTATTTATAATGGAGGACTTGTTCAGTTTGGGCTCCCTTCAATGTGCAAATATGTAGGTCCTCAAAGTTAATATTACGAGACCTGGAGAACAACATAAACTTGGTTTTATTAGCATTTAGCACTAGTTTAAGATCAGTAAGCAATTTTTGAATGGAGTCAAAACCATGCTGAAGGTTATGAATGGCCTGCTGTTAAGAGGGGGAACAGGAGTAAATAACTGTATCATCCGCATAGAGATGAATGTTACAGGTTTTAACAGAGAGACCAATATTATTTATAGAAATATTGAAGAGAACAGGGCCAAAAATCGACCCCTGCGGTAAACCTTTCACAATATTGAAGAAGCTAGATTTGATACCGTCAGTACAAGTTGTGTCCTGTCCATTAGATAGTATTGAACCAACTGCAAGATGCCTGACCTAGCATATTTCACACAACCTTTGTACAAGTAAGAAATTGTCAGCAGTATCAAATACTATTGACAGGTCAATAAATAAGGCATCACAATGATTTTTTTATGGTGTAAACAATATAGCACATCATCTAGACAAGTGTAGCTGCTGGTACAGCACTATGTCTGTTAATCTGTCTGCATATTTCAAGATATGGCATATGGGGATGTAGTGAGATACCCAAAGGGCTGGATGATTCTCTTGTCATCACTCATCTTGAAAAAAGGTATACTATATTTAACAAAAATATCCACCTGACTGGTGTGGCATATCAAGAAGCTGATTAAACAGCATGATTATTACACAGGTGTACCTTGTGCTGAGGACAATAAAAGGCCACTCTGAAATGTGCAGTTTTGTCACACCGCACAATGCCACAGATATCTCAAGTTAAGGGAGCATGCAATTGGCATGCTGACAGCAGGAATGTCCACTAGAGCTGTTGCCAGATAATGTAATGTTTATGTATCTACCATAAGCCGCCTCCAACGTTTTAGAGAAATTGGCAATACGTCCAATCGGCCTCACAACCGCAGACCACATGTAACCACGCCAGCCCAGGACCTCCACATCCGGGGACCTTGACCTGCGGGATCGTCTGAGACCAGCCACCCAGACACTTGATGAAACTGTGGGATTGCACAACTGAAGAATTTCTGCACAAACTATCAGAAACTGTCTCTGGGATGCTCATCTGCATGCCTGTTATCCTTACCAGGGTCATGACCTGACTGTAGTTCAGCATTGAAACCAACTTCTGTGCCTAGAAGGCCAGCATCCCGGAGTCGCCTATTCACTGTTGACGTTGAGACTGGTGTTTTGCGGGTACTGTTTGATGAAGCTGCCAGTTGCAGACTTGTGAGGCGTCTGTTTCTCAAACTAGATACTCTACTGTACTTGTCTTCTTGCTCAGTTGTGCACCAGGGCCTAGCGTAAATCTGCCATTATTACCAAGGTTCACATTTTGGACTAGACATTCAAATTGCATAGGGACAGAGGTAGTGAGAGATACAGAAACATTTAAGTTGTCCTTTGTAAATATGGCGACTCCTCTGTCAGATCCAAAACATTATAACCAGCCAGAGACACATCAGTATCCAGTCTTATTTAGCCAAGTTTCCCTCAACCCCTCCCATCTATCTCTGAATACCATCCAGTTTTGATTTCTATTTGCCATATATTTTTAACTGTGCTGTTTCACTAAAGTCCTGAACCTATATACATTTTACGGACAAGGTATATTTTTGCATTAGTTATCTTGTTTTTGCCATACATTTTTCAACTGTGCTATGATGTTTCACAAAAGTTCTGAACCTTTCTATTTTCAAAGTTTCTACAGATTGTAAATTAAATATATATTTTTTTGCTAAAAGTATTATTATATTATTGATTGTCTATGACTTTTCAAGTCACTCAGCAGTGCTATCTGCAGAGTTAGCTCCAGGTAAATGTTGCAATTCTTTAACCTTTCCTGGACCTGTGACCAAAAACAAGCTACATATGGATAGTACCAAAACAAATGATCTAATGATTCTGTCTTTTTGCAGCAAAGTCTGCAGAGCTGGGATGGTTTTATCCCCCATATATACACTGCTCAAAAAAATAAAGGGAACAGTTAAACAACACAATGTAACTCCAAGTCAATCACACTTCTGTGAAATCAAACTGTCCACTTAGGAAGCAACACTGATTGACAATAAATTTCACATGCTGTTGTGCAAATGGAATAGACAACAGGTGGAAATTATAGGCAATTAGCAAGACACCCCCAATAAAGGAGTGGTTCTACAGGTGGTGACCACATACCACTTCTCAGTTCCTATGCTTCCTGGCTGATGTTTTGGTCACTTTTGAATGCTGGCGGTGCTTTCACTCTAGTGGTAGCATGAGACGGAGTCTACAACCTACACAAGTGGCTCAGGTAGTGCAGGATGGCACATCAATGTGAGCTGTGGCAAGAAGGTTTGCTGTGTCTGTCAGCGTAGTGTCCAGAGCATGGAGGCACTACCAGAAGACAGGCCAGTACATCAGGAGACGTGGAGGAGGCCGTAGGAAGGCAACAACCCAGCAGCAGGACCGCTACCTCCACCTTTGTGCAAGGAGGAGCAGGACGAGCACTGCCAGAGCCCTGCAAAATGACCTCCAGCAGGCCACAAATGTGCATGTGTCTGCTCAAACGGTCAGAAACAGACTCCATGAGGGTGGTATGAGGGCCAGACGTCCACAGGTGGGGGTTGTCCTTACAGCCCAACACCGTGCAGGACGTTTGGCATTTGACAGAGAACACCAAGATTGGCAAATTTGCCACTGGCGCCTTGTGCTCTTCACAGATGAAAGCAGGTTCACACTGAGCACGTGACAGACGTGACAGAGTCTGGAGACGCACTGGAGAACGTTATGCTGGTGCGGTTGGCCCTGGGTTCCTCCTAATGCAAGACAATGCTAGACCTCATGTGGCTGGAGTGTGTCAGCAGTTCCTGCAAGAGGAAGGCATTGATCCTATGGACTGGCCCGCCCGTTCCCCAGACCTGAATCCAATTGAGCACATCTGGGACATCATGTCTCGCTCCATCCACCAACGCCACGTTGCACCACAGACTGTCCAGGAGTTGGCGGATGCTTTAGTCCAGGTCTGGGAGGAGATCCCTCAGGAGACCATCCGCCACCTCATCAGGAGCATGCCCAGGCGTTGTAGGGAGGTCATACGGGCATGTGGCCACACACACTACTGAGCCTCATTTTGACTTGTTTTAAGGACATTACATCAAAGTTGGATCAGCCTGTAGTGTGATTTTTCCACTAATTTTGTGTGTGACTCCAAATCCAGACCTCCATGGGTTGATACATTTGATTTCCATTGATAATTTTTGTGTGATTGTGTTGTCAGCACATTCAACTATGTAAAGAAAAAAGTAGTTAATAAGAATATTTCATTCATTCAGATCTAGGATGTGTTATTTTAGTGTTCTCTTTATTTTTTTGAGCAGTGTATATATAAAATGTAATTGGTTGCAAGAATTTTGTATAATAATGTAAATGGAACAATTTTAAGTTTTGAATCCGGCGTCGTTTTGTGTATCAGTTCATAAACCATGTGCCATGGAATTGGTATATCGAAAATCACTTTCCAACTATTTTGCAATCTATATGTTACAGCTGTCCATTTTTGGTCCTTAAATGAAACTGGTATACTTTTTTATTTATCAGAATTTTATTTAATCACTTTTGGTCTTTAATGCAGGGCCGACAGACAAGTTCCTTACTGTTTCCCTCTTCCATTTTTGTGGTTTCAGATATTACCAGAGTGTCCAAATTGGTTTGAGAGGTCAGAGTTCAAGATCAAACTTCTGGCATTTACATGAATCAGTCCAACACCACAGCTGCAGGATTTCATATCAGTCTAATATCAGCACACTATGCTCAGTTGGTAACCCCTTATTTGAAAATACCATAGAGTTAGCTTGAATTGGTATAGATACAAGCTTGTCTAGATCTGTACCATTGGGCCTATATTTTGAACTAGGATGTGGATTACAACAAGAGTCAATGAGGGTTACCTGTTGCGAGCCTGATGCTAATGCTGATCATTTATGGTTGGGATTAGCTGAGCGGAACTTGGGGTCTTGATAAGTCAATGTCACCCTGGTAGTCAACCACCAGTTGTCCTCTCTTTGTCTTAGGCTATTCCAGACAGGGATGGGAAGCGTTGTCTCTTTTGTGTGAAGACCACCAGCAAGACCTATGAGATGAGTGCTGCCGACCAGAGACAGAGAGTGGAATGGACCCAAGGTGAGGGGATGTGAACAAGTGTAACGCCCTGCCTGAGACACAAGCCTAATTGTCGTCCCCGGACCAAGAGGATATCCTGTTAACCTAATGGTTAAAACATTTGGTTGGCACGCGGGAGACCCCTCGGTTGAAAAGCATTAGGGAAAGAACATTTTTTTCTGATTCTCCTGTGTGTGTGTGTGTGTGTGTGTGTGTGTGTGTGTGTGTGTGTGTGTGTGTGTGTGTGTGTGTGTGTGTGTGTGTGTGTGTGTGTGTGTGTGTGTGTGTGTCCGTGTCCTCTTTCTCCCCAGCCTTGCAGACTGCCGTCCGTCTCCAGGGTGAGCGCAAGTCCTCCCTGCACCAGGAACTAAAGCTGAAGAGGCGGGTCCAGCGCAAGCACAGTCAACAGGAGCGTAGCCTGAGTGCCAGCAGCAGCCGCGGCAGCCAATCAGAAGAGCTTACCATTCAAGATCTGGAGAGGGAAAAGGAACGGCAAGGACAGGAGATAGAGAGTATTATTCAGGTGAGCAGGAGGGAGAGAGAGTGAGAGAAATGATGAGTGGGGGGAAAGAGGGGGTAATGCATACATAGTATACAGTACCTAACATGACATGTAGGATGTATTTGTGTCCCACAGCACCAGCGAGAGGTGGAGGCACGGCGTAGGGAGGAGGAGGAGAAAGAGAGGGAGCAACAGAAGGAAGTCCAGAGAGAGTTGGAGAGACAGCTAGAGGAGGCAGAGAAGGTGAGATCATGTACTGAAGAATGAGGTGTGTGTGTGTGTGTGTGTGTGTGTGTGTGTGTGTGTGTGTGTGTGTGTGTGTGTGTGTGTGTGTGTGTGTGTGTGTGTGTGTGTGTGTGTGTGTGTGTGTGTGTGTGTGTGTGTGTGTGTGTGTGAATGCATTCGGTGTACATGTATTTGTGCCTGATTGCCTGTCTGCGTGTGTTCCCCAGTTGCGGGAGAGCATGCAGGCTGAGATGGCAGAGAAGGAGAAGGAGGCCGAGCAGCAGAGGAAGCGGATCCAGGAGCTGGAGCTGACCCAGCAGAAACTGGAGGCTGCTCTCAACACAGAGATACAGGCCCACATGGAGGAGGAGAGAGTCAGGCTGGAGCTAGAAGGGTAACACACCTACACAAACTTATTTCAACACGGAGATACTGGCCCACATGGAGGAGGATATAGTCAGGCACACACATGCGCGCACACACACACACACACACACACACACACAGGCACGGCTGCAAGACTAAAGTCACGGATCAGATCACCAAACGTCCCTGTCTATTGCATTAGAATGGTCTTCTGTGTCCTTATATCCCTCAACCTCTCTCCTATCTATCATTGTCTCCCTTTCTACTGTCTCTACCATTGTCCTCCTTCCTCTCGTCTCCCAGGGTACTGCAGGCAGAGGAGGAGAAGAGCAGGCAGTGTCTGCTCCTCCAGGAGCAGCAGGAGGCATCCCGCCACTTCAGCCCCACGGAGGAGGCCCCAAACGGAGCTAAGGAAAAGCGGCCGGCCCCCTCTGCCCTCCACTATGCCTCCCAGGAGCTCCAGAGCCTCCGAGAGACCCGAGAGAGGAGTCACCAGCACCTGGAGGTGAGAGCAAGGAGATGAGAGGTGGAGGAGAAGAGGTGGCAGGAGGTGAGGGGAGAGCAGGATAAAGATCCATGTTCAGGATCTTTTTATTTGGGAACTACAGTGGACTTAAGGCAGCCATAATTTCCACATTGAAAACGCTTTATAGGATTATTTGCAGGTGGAATCGTTGCATAGGGCACCTGTAAGTCAATAACAGACAGTAAATGATAGATGGTAAAACAAAGTGCAACTGACATCAACTTTGTAACTAGCAGTATGTTCTCATGTCCTTGTTTCCTTCTCTCTGGGTCTGTAGGAAGTTCAGGAGAAGCTTCGTAAAGCCAGCAACCATGTCCGACACTGGAACGTTCAGCTCAACCGCCTAATGAAACCCATCGCACCTGGGGGTAATGCTCTGCCATGTCTCTCTCTCTCTCTCTCTCTCTCTCTCTCTCTCTGTCTCTCTGTCTGTGTGTGTTGCAATAAAAAAAAATACTACAATAAGAAATAATATTTGATGGACAGTCAATAAAATATACTAAATATGGTATGCCATATCTTTTGCTAGACAAGTTATCATCGTTGTCAGCGAAAATCACCTGCCCCAAACAGGAGGGTGCGTTAGCCAGCAGTGAGTTTATCGCTAAACTCCAACCAAGAGCCAATCAAGAAACTCAGCAAATACTTGAGAGCCAATCGGCTACAGAAGAGAAAGGGCTAAAGGAACAGGTGGAAGCTATCACCCTGTCAGAGCCTGGGGGATCACGATGTGTCATGGGTAAATTGTGACTGACTCACTGACTGATCTACAAATAATATTGTAGTTATTTATGATGCAAGGATCTTTGCAGATCAGTCATTCAGTAGTCTGTACTGTTGGCTGCAATGTCGAACATTCCCAGTTGTTTTACATGTCAACAGTCTGGCCGAGTTCCTGCCCGACTAGATGTGCAGGTGTTGCATTGCATCAATCAATGGTTGCGTGCTACATCATCGACTGTGCAGTCGGGCATCAGATTTCTACATCATATGAGGTGCTGAGCTGATCTGTTAAATACCAATCCAGGCTTTGTAAGATCTGGAACGTAGTCGGGGAGGAACCTGACCTCTACCAATGGTAGTGCTGACTAGGAGATTAGTAGGATCTGTAAGAAATAAATTGATCGAGGAGATGCTACCTGTGCAATAAGAATGCTAATTTTAGTATCTTCCTTCACAAAAAATCTTCCGTTCCGTATGAACATGACCAATGATGAGGACTATGATTCTTGGCAGGTGGACCCAGTAGCCTATACACTACTTCAAGAACTGAGAAACACCTCATCAACCAACTGACTGTTCAGATTTCCATCTTGCTAAGGGACAACAGTCATTGTAAATGATAGAATACCAAGCATAAACGACAGGTTTGAATTTCTGTACAAAAGAAATGTGCGTACTAGTATGTAGTGTGTGAACAACGTGATTGCTCTTCTCCATTTGATACAAGGCTGTCTAATAAACCCATGTATGCCATTTTTTGTCAGGAAAGGAAAAGTGTCATGTCATGAAAAATCGGGACACGCAAATATGTACAGTCCCCTTTTGAATTAGGCCTAATATTCAGCACAACTTTTATTTTTGAAATTCAATCTCTTTGAAATAATGTCTTAAATCCTTTTGAAAAATACGTCTGTGGCTTACATATACCCATACCGATGCCTAATATATGTAACATATGTACTAATATTTAAAATAAATATATCTAAATACATGTCTTACTATATGTGACATATGTACATGAGTATCACACATCATACAGAATATCGAGTGGTTGATGTTTTTTCGATACCGAGGTAAAGACAGTCTCAAGTTGGATATTCGATGGATATTCGCGCTTTCAAACCTCAATAGCTTTCAAACCACAAATAAGTGTCATTATGTTGAAAAAATTGCATACACCATTGCACAGGTCTTATTTTCACGAAACATGTGGAAATGTGAGCAGCATTTTGTATTCCTAGTTGAATTAGTTAGAGCGTAAACAAAGTACAAAGGTTTTTACATATACATTTCAATAGCTCATTGGTATTGTGATCTACCTGACTCAAACAAGGTTCAGAATGTCCACTCAGTGAGCCTACACATTGCACACCCTTTAGTTAGTCAATTTTACACCGCGTGATTTTACAGTACACAAACAAGAGCGTGCAATATAGAAGGGTACATTCTGCACCATGTTTGAAGTCACTAGGTCACATGACCAAGGAGCCATTGAAATTTTACATTTTGAAAAATTAATGTAAAATCATGTGAGATGACAATGGACAAACTAAAGGGTGTGCAAGGTGTAGGCCCACTGACTGGACATTCTGAACCTTGTTTGAAGTCACTAGGTCACATGACCAAGGAGCTATTGAAATTTTACATTTGGAAAAATTCATGTAAAATCTTGTGAGATGAAAATGGACAAACTAAAGGGTGTGCAATATAGAAGGGTAGTTAGTCAGTGGACATTATGAACCTTGTTTGAGTCTAGTAGGTAATATGACCAATGAGCTATTGAAATTCAAAAATGTAAATAAATAATAAAAAATATTGCGAGATATAAATTGACAAAAAAATAAATGTGTGCAATGTGTGTCTATGCCATCGGGTTAAAATTTTAGGAGTAATGGTTAAATAGCTATTGAAATTTGAAAAACTTGATTTGTCACTATGTTGACGGTCCAACAGGCGAATATCCAACCTGTAACTGTCTTTACCTCGATTTTTTCGATAGCCAACAGAAGTTGAAAATATTTGTTTGTGTAGGTAAATAGGTCTACCAAGCAATGGAGAAAATATTCAAACAATCACTTGCAATATTTCTAACTAAAGATTGCTATTTCAATATGAGTATTTTTGACGTCTTGTGATGTTTTTGTGTGATTTCTTGTGAATCTGCAACACACCCAAACACTGACCTTCGTTCTAAGTCAATTGAACGCGACTTTCCCTCCCAAGCAATATGGCTGCGCCCGGCGCCAATTGATGGTCTCACGGGGTATATAATATGAGTTCCTTGAACTTATATAAACCTGCGAACCACTTTGGTGGACACCAAATGTAGAGATTGCATGTGGCAATACTATGCACATTAATGTCGTGGTCCTGCGAAAAGGTTTATCAGTCAACATGAGTGGCGCTACCCTACACAACATGATGAGGATACCCTCAATAACGGAGCTTAGGTCATTTCCCTTCTTGTGCAGGAAAGTGTCAAACAACCCCCATCAGCATGGCTCCCAGAACGGGACACAAACATCACCCGAGACCAAACTCCTGGAGAATGAGCCCACGGAGGAAGAGCAACGGAGACCCAAAAAGAAACCGAGCGAGTGTTCTGTGCTGCTCTTCCCCGGGCAGGGGAGTCAGTTCGTGGGTATGGGTCGCGGGCTTCTGAAATACAGAAACGTCAAGGACATGTTTGGCGTCGCGCAGAAGATATTGGGCTACGACTTGCTGTCTCTGTGCCTAGATGGACCAGAGGAGGAATTGATGAAGACAGTCCACTGTCAGCCCGCAGTGTTTGTCACATCACTGGCAGCTGTGGAGAGGCTGAACCACGAAAATCCAGCGGTAAGCCACATAGTAGTTGCAATGTCTGTAGCCGCATATGCGCCGATGCTGTGTGAGTTGCATGTTATTTAAAGTTACAAGTGTGCATTTAATGGCAAAGTATACATTAAATATATGTTTAACTATACAGCCCTAAGACACCCTGATGTTTTATACCAATAATATTATTGTATTTCTCTACAAACATCTTGTCGTCATATGCGACCTCATCCATCTCAAGGCCATTGAGAATTGTGTGGCTGCTGCAGGATTTAGTGTGGGAGAGTTTGCAGCCCTGGTGTTTTCTGGTGCCATGGATTTCGCAGAAGGTTAACCTCAATAGTCTATCCAATGTTGTGCTATACTTAATTATGAACGGACGGTAAACAATTCTAAGTCGCCATAGTTTTCTCTTTCATCCTAGCCCTGTATGCGGTGAAGGTGCGAGCAGAGGCCATGCAGAAAGCGTCAGAGCTGATCCCTAGCGGCATGCTGTCGGTAATGGGACGGCCCCAGGCTAAGTACAAACATGCCTGTTTGCAGGCCAGGGAGCACTGCCTTAGCCTGGGCATCAAGGAGCCCGTCTGCAGCGTGGCCAACTACCTTTTCCCCGACGAGAGAGTCATCGCTGGCCACAGAGGTAGTGGATGGATGGGGAGTCCATTATTCTTTGGAGTTGGGTCACTCTCTTGGGCCACAACATCCTGTCTTTACGTACCTCACATTTATTTGAGATCAGAGTCAAGCAGGCTACAGGCCTACTTCTCAGATATCTAAATGGGTTAGGGGAATGGACTAGGGGTGGAATTGGGAATGAGTCAGACACTTCCTCCTGTCCTCCCTCCCTCAGGCACTGGACTTCCTACAACAGAACTCGAGGAAACTTAACTTCCTGCGTGCGCGGCCGCTCCCGGTGAGTGGGGCCTTCCACACAGCACTGATGGAGTCTGCCACCGAGCCCCTGAGAGATGTCCTCAGACAGGTGGAGGTACCGAACTTCATCAATCAGTCAATAATATATTTTCAATTTTCAGTTGGTCAATGTACTGTGCAGCCAGGACGTTACAATATACAGCATACGTCAAGTATAGAATATCTCCAGTCGTGTTGGTTGAAGTATGGTGGAGTTTACAAGATTTGATTCCTAACATGGGCCACAGACAGATTGTCAATTGTATAAGTCTGGTTAAAAACATTTACAGTTTCCCTCCATAAATGCCAAAATACATTTAAAGGAGTGGAAAAATCCTTTACCAAACCCGTCTCTCTGCCCATCCCAACTTAGGTACGTCGGCCCGAGATCAACGTGTACTCCAACGTGGACGCCAAGCGCTACATGCATGAGGGCCACATGCGCAGGCAGCTGGCCAAGCAGCTGGTGTCGCCAGTGAAGTGGGAGCAGACCCTCCACGAGGTGTTTGAGAGGACCCAGGGTCAGAGCTTCCCCCACACCTACGAGGTGGGCCCCGGGAAGCAGCTGGGGGCCACGCTGCAGAAGTGCAACATGAAGGCCTACAAGAGCTACACACACGTGGACGTCACCACCCATGATGACTGAGAGCATTATGGTCTGAGGAGTAAGACGGGACTCATGGATTTGTGGAGAGACTCGTATCAATACAGTACAGTCTACATACTATACAGTATACATCCATTGACAATCACCCAAAATGAGTAAAACAGTATTAAAGACATTGACACACATACATTACCTACAGTATACTTCCTTCAATGTGACAGAAATGACTCTGTCCATATGAACTCATTCAAGTGACTTTGCACCAATAAATAAATACCTGGTATTTATGAGTCAAGTCAGTTTGGTTTTTCTCAAGTTAAATTTTTTC
This sequence comes from Oncorhynchus mykiss, assembly GCF_013265735.2. Classification (NCBI taxonomy): domain Eukaryota; kingdom Metazoa; phylum Chordata; class Actinopteri; order Salmoniformes; family Salmonidae; genus Oncorhynchus; species Oncorhynchus mykiss. The sequence continues at coordinate 62,080,999 of NC_048579.1, forward strand.
TCAAGTCATTAAAAAATCATTTCCCAGTGTCCATTTAATGGTGTAAGATAGTTGTGGCAATTAAATGTCTAACCAGTAACAGGCTTAATCTTCATAGAAAAAACTGCAGACCAGCAACAGTATTTAAAACATACATTAGTTGATAAGACTATAAAAACTGTGATCCAGCACAATCAATTCAATAACACACACGGTATTTCTTTTTTCTTAAAGTCTATAGTAAAAAATGTTTAAAAATATCACTCAATTAGGAAATTGTCCAACACAGAACATTGTAGCTAGAAGTCCAGCCAAGGCCCCCCTCAGTGCAATGGTTAGCCTTTCTACTCCTTCCACAATGCAGTGCAAATGGTTGCCGTGGCCACCAGTGCCACAGTGGCAAGCATTGCTTTGGCCCAACCAGGGCAGTTAGCAGGTTGAATACTGGAAACCTGTGTAGGGGCAAGGGACAACACATGAGTAGTAGTAGTACGAGACGTATCCCCTACCCCCAATGCACATGAGATGTGAGGGAAGTAGATACTGTAGGTATATGTAATATGTTGTTGGCTCTTACCCAAGCCTCTGCTCTCTGTGTAGCCTGCCTGTGGACAGCGGAGGCCACGCCGGGCAAACTCTTCACTCCCCAAAGCTGTCCTTGTATCCCCCTGATAATGAGTTACATGAAATCTTTGTTAACCATATTTTCATATCGCGTGTTAAATATTTCTTATGTGCAAAATAAGCACTGATTTACTAGTTGTTTGGCACAATACATCCTGGTCTTTGAGCCCTCTCACCTGTAGATGCTTCTAGTCAGGGCATGGGCAGGACTTGTCACATGGAGAGTTTGTGGCACAGGCCACTGATTAGGGTGTCTCTCTGCCCATTCACGGTCCAGTCTGTCACCCATCTCTGCCAGCTGACGACCTGTTGTCCGGGCAGCCCAGGCATGGATCCTAAAGGAGGGACGGACAGAAATGAAGAAATGCGTTCTTTATTCCTTGAGGTAATCAGTGATTGGGTAGCAACAAAGTGTTCACTTCCAACCATTTTGCTTTCACCCATAATGTCAGATTAGTGACTACTTCAATGGAGGAAGAAATTAGGGTTCAAATACCACCTTTGAATGTCTGTTACATCATTATAAAAGATAACATCAGCCAAATATGTGTATGTGACCAGTACAATTGGATTTGATTTATGACAGAGTTTGAGTAAAATGTAACAATTTCTTATCTCGTATTGTCTGTGTAAACTGATCAAGCGGTCAGGACTGGGGTGACGTAGCCTCTACCTGAGATTCACATCAGACAGGGTGACATTGTCCACCTCACTAGGTCCAGCCCTGAGGGAAATGGCACGGCGTCGCTCTCTTCTGTGTTCCACCATTTTGTTTTCTGATAAAGAAAAGAGTTTGCCACACACATGTCATGAGTTTCAGTGTGTTGCACTCCTAAATTATGTTTTTTTTTGTGTGTGTGTTAACAGGTGAGTTATTGCACCTAGGCGTGTGTGTGTGACCATGGTCATAATAACTTTAACGCCCATAATTATCTACCTGTGTAAATATTGAGTCATGTGACCAGAAGTGTGTTGTCGGGGAGATTAGTCAGGTCAGTGCACACAAACTTTCCTCATGCTGAAAAGATGTCATCTTCAGGATTCACTGCACAGGATGGGCTCAATGAGGTTTCAAGACAGAGTGTGTACGCGCATGCGATACATAAATAAACACACGAGTGTGTCTGTATGTGACCTACATTAGTGCATGTCAGTTTTTACTAGGAATCTCGTTGTGAAACACAAGAGAGTTTAGTGTTGAACACACCCCTGGCTCTGCTCACCTGTCCCTAAGCTGTTCTGTCCCTCTGCTCACGTCCTGTTGGAGAGGTAGTCGCAATGCAAATGGTGAATTTCCATTACTCAAATCAACCAAACGGATACCATTGCAAAACAATTGCTTCCTTGTTTAGTCATCTTAAAATATACATTTGATTTTGTAATATTACATAATGTCTTTACAAATGTAATGTCTCAAACCAATCCAATGAAAGGATGGATGTCATTAGTCTTGCTTTAAAATAATTAGCAAATAAAAATAAATACAATAATGTAAAATATATGTAGTAAAGACACTATGAATTATTTAACTATTAAATTAATAATAGTATTATTGCTAATAACATCATATATTCCTTAGCTCTACAGCATGATCAAATCATAACAATTGGGGGAAAATATTATTTGTGGATAGTAATGTTTGATAGGGGTTTGTCAAGACAAGGTGATGTCATCCTCTTCACCAAACAAACCTAAGGTCGATTTGAAGATCACACAAGCAAAGACAGTATAATTTGCCCCATTTCAATGTAAAATATTTAAACAATGATAATGATCCCATCATTATTCATATTTTGTCATCGAGTTTCACATCTATGGAGGAGCAGTACTGCAGTCAATATCTGTCGACACAATGTTCCTTGTCTGACGACAAAGGAACAGGTGCATTGTAGAATAACAAAAATGTCAAATTTACCTATTTTGTAGATTAAAGTAGACGCCGCCCTGTAACGCAAATAATATGGGCATTATAGAACAATATCCTGAATATAAAAATGTTTGGAACATTTCACAGTTGTTTAAAATGTTCCTACTTACAGCAGCGTCCTTTAATCTTGTTGTTTTCAGGTAACTGCCACAATCATCATTTCAACAGCCACGCCTATGGCAGTTACACCAGGAAGATCCTTGAGGAGTGTTTCTCTCAACAACCACTAGAGGGCATCATAAGGGGCAAAATGTCCCTGCATGCTAAAAATTGGACCATGTGCATTTAGCGCAACCCTGTGGTGGAACGAGCGGGGAATATTTGACAGTTCGACGCGTCGTCGGTTGCTAGGTTATTCACCCGGAAGAGCACGGTATTCATCTGCCAGCTGACTGGGATGGATCGATATATCAAGATAAGAGATAACTAGCATCCACCCTTTTAGCAGATTACATGGGTGAAGTCAATCAATTGAGGATTTCTCCTTTATAATTTGCATTAAATTCCCCTTGAAGGCGATTGAACCAGACATCACGATTGGATGAAAAATAATTGTCCTTTGCAGGTGTCTCAGGCAGGGTGGATCCAGCTATCTGGGACTGATGACCGGTTGGTTGTCTGACAAGAAGATTAGAAGATCGATTTCCAGGTAGCTAGCTAAAACTGTTATTTAGTGTGGAAGGATACATATATACTTAGCTAGCTGACATAACGCGATTGTGTTCAATGCTTTACAGTACACCAAAATGCTACCAAAAGATAGTTATGAATATAGCACATGAATTCAGTGTTTTTGCGAGATAGCTAACAGCAGTGGCTCATCATGGTCAAAACAATAGACTATTAACGTTAGTTATACCTATGTTTATTACACGTGCTAAGCTCATGTGTGTTTGTGCTTGCATTGGTGTGTGTTTCCGTGTGTGTGTGTGTGTGTGTGTGTGTGTGAGAGAGAGAGACTCTAGGAGGAACAATGGCTAATAAGGTGAAATGGGTGACCGACATTGAGAAGTCCGTACTCATCAACAACTTTGAGAAGAGAGGATGGACTCAGGTCACAGAGAGCGAGGACTGGAACTTCTACTGGTAGGCTGTCATTGGAGCTATGGAGCTTTCTCTGAGTTACAATACACAGTGGGTGCTTATGAATGCCAGTGTAGCACATACAGAGATCAGGGTCGTGTTCAGTGTGCACAAAACAGTAGAGAAGAATGCTTTGAAACAGGCGTTACTACTTGGTCTTGTCCAATAAAAACACTCACCTTCTTTTTTAAACGTTTTCTTTTATTTGTGCCTACTGAACACAACCCAGGACAACATAAAACATTATTTTTGTTTAATACATAAAGATATTGCTTCAGGGGTAAATTAGACAAACTGCAATGATGTGTAGCTGTAAATAACAGATAATGGCATTCAGAAAAACAGAAATTCCTGATTAATCACAAAAATCCCATCCCTGACTGACTACCCCCCGCGAATCTCCATCAGTCTTGGAGAAACCCTGTTTATGATCCGTCTATGCCTCCCTATAGGATGAGCGTCCAGACCATCCGGAACGTGTTCAGTGTGGACACGGGTTACCGTCTCTCGGACGAGCAGATGGTCAACCACTTCCCCAACCACTACGAGCTGACCAGGAAGGACCTGATGATCAAGAACATCAAACGCTACCGCAAAGATATGGAGAAGGAGGGAAGCCCGCTGGCCGAGAAAGACGAAACCGGGAAATACCTTTATTTAGGTGGCAGTTATGAGCTTTCCCGTACACGCACACTGCTTACTTACAGTATATGTAAATAAATATGGATGTAAGATACATTTCAATTTCAGTTGCACCTGCTACAAGGGGCTCTGACTAGAAGTGTCCCTTTTTTGGGGTCTTGGGCTATAACAGCTAAACTCACTCATTATTTTGTGCTGTTAAACAAATGTCATCAATACTGTCCTTTCATATTTCTCTGCATTTTTATACTCCCTCTCTCCCTGTCTGGTTGTGACCCAGACTTTGTGCCGGTGACGTTCATGCTTCCGGCAGATTATAATCTGTTTGTGGAGGAGTTCCGTAAGAGTCCTTCCAGCACGTGGATAATGAAGCCGTGTGGGAAGGCTCAGGGAAAAGGCATTTTTCTCATCAACAAACTTTCCCAGATCAAGAAGTGGTCCCGAGACAGCCGTACCTCCACGTGAGTGCTGACACACACACCCACACCCACAACCACACCCACAGATACATACAGTTGAAGTCGGAAGTTTACATACACCTTAGCCAAATACATTTAAACTCAGCTTTTCAAAACTTCTATAATTTAATCCTTGTAAAAATGCCCTGCCTAAGGTCAGTTAAGATCACCACTTTATTTTAAGAATGTGAAATGTCAGAATAATAGTAGAGAGAATTATTTTTTCCAGCTTTTATTTCTTTCATCACATTCCCAGTGGGTCAGAAGTTTACTTACACTCAATTAGTATTTGGTAGCATTGCCTTTAAATTGTTTAACTTGGGTCAAATGTTTCGGGTAGCCTTCCACAAGCTTCCCTCAATAAGTTGGGTGAATTTTGACCCATTCCTCCTGACAGAGCTGGTGTAACTGAGTCAGGTTTGTAGGCCTCCCTGCTCGCACATGCTTTTTCAGTTCTGCCCACAAATTTTCTATGGGATTGAGGTCAGGGCTTTGTGATGGCCACTCCAATATCTTGACTTTGTTGTCCTTAAGCCATTTTGCCACAACTTTGGAAGTATGCTTGGGGTCATTCTCCATTTGGAAGACTCATTTGCGACCAAGCTTTAACTTAACTGATTTAACTGATGTCTTGAGATGTTGCTTCAATATATCCACATAATTTTCCTACCTCATGAAGCCATCTATTTTGTGAAGTGCACCAGTCCCTCATGCAGCAAAGCACCCCCACAACATGATGCTGCCACCCCGTGCTTCACGGTTGGGATGGTATTCTTCGGCTTGTAAGCCTACCCTTTTCCCTCCAAACATAACGATGGTCATTATGGCCAAACAGTTCTATTTTTGTTTCATCAGACCAGAGGACATTTCCCCATGTGCAGTTGCAAACCGTAGTCTGGCTTTTTTATGGTGGTTTTGGAGCAGTAGCTTCTTCCTTGCTGAGCGGCCTTTCAGGTTATGTCGATATAGGACTTGTTTTACTGTGGATATAGATACTTTTGTACCTGTTTCCTCCAGCATCTTCGCAAGGCCCTTTGCTGTTGTTCTGGGATTGATTTGCACTTTTCGCACCTAAGTTCGTTCATCTCTAGGAGACAGAACGCTTCTCCTTCCTGAGCGGTATGATGGCTGTGTGGTCTCATGGTGTTTATACTTGCATACTATTGTTTGTACAGATGTTTATGGTACCTTCAGGCATTTTTAAATTGCTCCCAAGGATGAACCAGACTTGTGGAGGTCTACAATTTCTTTCCTGAGGTCTTGGCTGGTTTCTTTTTATTTTCCCATGATGTCAAGCAAAGAAGCACTGAGTTTGAAGGTAGGCCTTGAAATACATCCACAGGTACACCTCCAATTGACTCAAATGATGTCAATTAGCCTATCAGAAGCTTCTAAACCATGACACAATTTTCTGGAATTTTCCAAGCTGTTTAAAGGCACAGTCAACTTAGTGTATGTAAACTTCTGACCCACTGAAATTGTGATACAGTGAATTATAAGTTAAATAATCTGTCTGTAAACAATTGTTGGAAAAATTACTTGTCATTCACAAAGTAGATGTCCTAACCGACTTGCCAAAACTATAGTTTGTTTACAAGAAAATTGTGGAGTGGTTGAAAAACGAGTTTTAATGACTCCAACCTAAGTGTATGTAAACTTCCGACCTGAACTGTGTATATACACACACACACACACACACCTCTACTAACTACTGATAAACATGTCCTGTGTGTGGCTGCCAAAGGTGCTTGCATTTGCATTGTTCACAGTCAGTCTTATGTCATCCAGGTAGTATTACCCCACTACTCTGGAATCTGCTGTTCTCAACACCGTTGTCCATAGATTAGATGTCCATAGATAAATGACTGATGCTCTGTTTCCTTTGTTTTTGATAGGTTTGTAGCGGCCTCAAGTGGCAAGGAAGCCTATGTCATCTCTCTGTACATCGACAACCCACTGCTGATCGGAGGCAAGAAGTTTGACCTGCGTCTCTATGTGTTGGTTACCACCTATCGACCTCTCAAGTGTTACATGTAGGTTTATGATTAACCTAAAGCCTACAGCCCGGTTTCATTTCCCTCAAGTCCTACCGCTCTGAAATGACTGGATAGGTAATAGATAGATAATAACTTAATTGTCCCTATACTAATAGAAACATAGACCGTCTGTTACATGAAATGCAAATACATCATTATAAACAGTGCAGTATGCATATACTTTTTCATAATTCTGTAATTATGAAAAAGGTTTACCTGTGGATGTATTTCAAGGCCTACCTTCAAACTCAGTGCCTCTTTGCTTGACATCCTGGCAAAATCAAAAGAAACCAGCCAAGAAAAAAACATTTTCCTGAAAGGCCGCTCAGCAAGGAAGAAGCTAGTGCTCCAAAACCACCATAAAAAAAGTAGTTTGCAACTGCACATGGAGAAATGTCCTCTGGTCTGATGAAACAAAAATAGAACTGTTTGGCCATAATGACCATCGTTATGTTTGGAAGAAAAAGGTGAGGATTGCAAGCAGAAGAACACCATCCCAACCGTGAAGCACGGGGGTGGCAGCATCATGTTGTGGTGGTGCTTTGCTGCAGGAGGGACTGGTGCACTTCACAAAATAGTTGGCATCATGCGGAAGGAAAAGTATGTGGATATATTGAAGCAACATCTCAAGACTTCAGTTAAAGCTTGGTCGCAAATGAGTCTTCCAAATTCTGTAAAACATTAATAAAGGATATTGCCACTAGGATAAATGATAACTTCAGCATTTGATCAGATCAATATTTGACAATTTGGTCCATTTGGACCTTTGTGTTGCTTCCAGGTATAAACTGGGTTTCTGCCGGTTTTGCACAGTGAAGTACACCCCCAGCACTAGTGAACTGGACAACATGTTTGTGCACCTGACCAATGTGGCCATTCAGAGACATGGGGTAAGTGTGTGTGTGTTGTCAAGACAGATAACATATACACAACACACTAAATGGGCCTAAAACAGGCAGAAATATATGAGTTTCTGTGTGTATATATTTCTACGTGTGTACAATACATCTATACACGTTGCAGGATGACTATAACCATGTCCACGGTGGGAAGTGGACGGTCAGTAACCTGCGTCTGTACCTGGAGAGCACCAGGGGGAAGGAGGTGACCAGCCGACTGTTTGACCAGATCCACTGGATCATGGTGCAGTCCCTAAAGGCTGTCGCTGTGAGTGGTCACACACACATACTGAAACAAAAACGTGTTCCCCATTTTATCCCTGCTGTGTTGCAGCTGCTCTTCCCTTTTTCACTCCTGTCCCACACACTCAACGCACTAACTTCCCTTTCCCCTCCAAACACTCCCTCTCCCTCTCTCTCACTTCACAGCCCGTCATGAACAATGATAAACATTGCTTTGAGTGTTATGGATATGACATCATTATCGATGACAAGCTGAAGCCATGGCTCATTGAGGTGAGGCGCCCACCCACACACACACACACACTGTAATTACATGACATAGGCAAAAATAACGTGAAGTAAAAAAGTCTCTCTTATTGTGAACATGCTATAGATTTACTCACTAAGACTAGTTCCTACTAAGATGACCTCGTGTCAAAATGTTTTCTTTGTTCTGCATTGCTTGTGAAGTGAAACCAGTGCTGCGTTCCTTTCTCTGTCTAGCAAGTTTAATGTCCTTAGGGTTGACTTTTCTCTCTCTCTGTGTGTGAGTGTTTGTATATGTGTGTGTGTTTGTGTCTGAGGTGTGTGCTTGTGTCTGAGGTGTTTGACTAAAATCTGCTCACGGCAATGTACAGGAAACAAACAGTACTCTGGTTCACCAGCAGTTATGTATGTTTTTAGGATTTAGGAATGTCACAATGAAACAATTGTCTGTTGTTATGACTTTGTTAACTCCTTCAATCTTCTCTATCTGCCATTGTTTGCATACTGAGTCGTTTACTTTCTATTGGTTTCTCACTGTGAATGTCTGGCTGAGTACATGAAGTCGAACATTCTCGGAGGGTCCTAGAGGAATTCAACTTTTGACTTGAACAGGAATAAAAACAGGTCTATTTTGGTAGATCGTTTAAGTTTCCCTGGTCCCGTATTCACTAAGCGTCCCCGTGTGTAGGAGTGTTGATCCGCTGTGAGAACCTCTGGTACAGCCACCCGGGGCAGAATAGCCGGCATGCCAATGCCAAGCCCTCATTAATGTGTATTGTAGAATAACAGCTGAGGAACCGACCTGCAGCAGTCTCTCAGTCTGCAAGGGCTGGGAAACAAGGGAGTGATTCCAACCAAGCTTTGTGTGTGTGTGTGTGTGTGTGTGTGCTCATGTCTTTCTGGGATTGATCTCTCTTTTTCTCTCTTAGCTGTCCATGTGAGTGTCTGTGTGCCAGTATATTTACAACCCACACCCACCGTTGCTGCTAATACATTGTCCGTGTGGTACATTTCCTGCCTGATAAGCAGCTCCCAGTTCCTATGGGGACCGATAGGAAATGAAAACAGTGAAATAGTGAGGTCATTCCTGCCTGTTACTAGTCTCCAGTACTTTGTACTCTACTCATACTCAGGACAGAACTTTCCATGCTGGCCCGTGTGTACATAATGACTAATGCTTATCCTGACCTGTGCTCTCTGCTATTCCGCGTCTGTCCTCTAGGTTAACGCTTCTCCGTCGCTCACTTCCAGCACAGCCAACGACCGGATCCTGAAGTACAATCTGATCAATGACACTCTCAACATCGTCACACCCAACGGGGACATTCCCGACTGCCGCTGGAACCGCAGCCCACCCCGAGAGGCCCTGGGCAACTACCAAGTCCTGTGAGTGACAGCCCCCTCCTCCTATCACAGCACTCGAGGGAGAAAACAGGCCTGGGGCGTGTTCAGCAGGACGCAGCGTTTCGGAATATTTAGATAGAAATATGCTATGCTTCTCTGACATGTAGAATTAGGAATCAAGTCGGATCTAATCATGGCATTTCTATCTGCAGCATTTGACAACATTTGACTACGGAACGTGGCCCAGGGTAAAAAACACACTATTTGTTTAAAAAAAATCAAATAGTGGAGTGCCAGATGGGCAGGGTTGGACGTTTTGGAGCTATTGGTCCGTCAAGCCAGGATTAACAGTTAGAGAAAATATCTCTAACCATGAACTGATTTAGGATCAGATGAACTGAAACAAGCCATCTACGATTCACCGCATAGCAGCTTCTAGTCATTGTTGCTAGCTATCTGACCGATCAGAATGATAACACACAGCCTTTTACCTCAGAGTTACATTTTTGTTGTGATGTTATTACTATATTGTCTTTATACTTCCTATATCTGGCATCTTTACTTATTTTATGAGTTGGAGAACACTTTGGGAGGGATCTTAGACCATTCCTACATATAGAATCCACAGGAGGTTGGTGGCACTATAATTGGGGAGAACAGGCTCTTGGTAATGGCTGGAGCAGAATGAGTGAAATGGTATCAAAACCATCAAACGCATGGTTTCTATTTATTCTGTTCCAGGTGTTATTATGAGCCGTCCTCCCCTCAGCAGCCTCCACTGACAGAATCCTTCCAGATCCTTGATATACTTCGTCTGCGCTTATAGACTGCCCTCTTCAATTCAAACCACAGCTTTTCAACAGGTTTCTACTTTTGATTTTGGGGCCAATTAACCATTTATTTTTGATGTGTGCTTGGGGTTATTGTCTTGCTGGAAGATTCACTTGCGGCCAAGTTTCAGCCTCCTGGCAGAGGCAACCATATCCTGATACTGGGTAAAGTTCATGATGCCGTTGATTTTAACAAGGACCCCACGACCAGTGGAAGCAAAATAGCCCCATAAGATACACCACCAAACTTTACAGTAGGTACTGGGTTCTTTTCTGCTCATGCATTCTCATTTAGACGCCAAACCCACCACTAGTGTGCGTGGCCAAAGATCTCTATTTTTGCTCATCTTTATCAAGGGTGTCAATAATTTCGTACCCCACCTTAGCTCTTACACATACACTCTTAGAAAAAAAAGGTGATATCTAGGACCTAAAACTGTTCTTCGGATGTCCACATAAGATAACCCTTTGAAGAACCCTTGGAACACAAAATAGTTCTACCTGGAACCAAAAAAGGTTCTACCTGGAATCAAAAAGTGTTATCCTATGGGGGCAGCCGAAGAAGCCTTTTCTAAGAGTGTACTCTCTCTCTCTATCCTCTGTCTCTTCCCCTCCCTTCCTGCCTCCGTCTCTCTCTCACTCACCACTCTCTCCCTCCCTGCCTCTCTCTGTCTTCCCCTCCGTCCCTGCCTGTCTCTCTCTCCCTACCTCCCTCCCTCTATCTTTCCCTTCCTCAGGTACGACGAGGAGCAGGCGCTGAGCGAGAATGTAGAACGTGACCTACGGAGTCGCTCAGGCCAGTCGCTGGGGTCTAAGGGAATGGCGAAGGGGGGCACAGGGCCTCGCCCAGCTGCCGCCACCTGGAAGTGAGGTGGTAATGTCCAACGCCTCACTGTGCCTCACTGTCCCTTCACTGACCTCTCGTCGCTCTTCCTGTGTCATTCATGGGAGAAAGGGGGTCGGGGGCAAGGGACGACCCAGTCAGAGGGATGGAAGGATGACAGGGAGGGAGAGGACCCAGTAAGCTCTGAGGACCCTACCATGCATCACAAGTAAGGACATGTGTGTGTCAGAAAAGAAAGGATCACACACACTCACGTTTAGCAGAAGCTCTGTATAATACACCAAATTATAGCATTTATCAACCTTTTATATAACAATGGGAAGGGGACGTTCTCAGATGACTGTTAGAGGATTTCAATCAATGCACATGTTTGAATAATGTTTTCATATATTGTTGTGGAATTGTTTTACTTGAATGTTTTTTATGTTTTCAAGCAGAATATTTGCTAGGTTAAGACACATCGGCGTGTGTAATTATTCTGTTAATTTCTGAAAACTGACAGGATTCACCTCTTTATTTTTAAATGTATGACCAGAAAAGCATTTTGTTGACTGTATTAAACATAGTGTAATGGACAATGCTAACAACAAACAAAAGTAAGACTGGAAAGTGAGCTTTGAAGCGTTTGCTTTTCAAGCCACTGGAGTCGGCTATAAAGTGTATAAGGCTACAGTATGCATAATTACTTTTACAAAACTGAGAGACTTGTTCAATGTTTGGTTATACAACTTTACTTTTTAGTTGTTACTCATAAGTTCACCTTTGGGATAAAGAAATGCTTTTACAGTTAAATATCTGGATATAAAGTGATGAGGTCAGCTCTTCAAACGTTGAAATACCTTTAATTTTGTGTTGTGGATGACATTGCCATGCCAACAAATATTTTTCTGTGGTGTGACCTTGGAAGGGTGACCTCGAAACCAGGGTTGCGTCCCAAAGGGCACCCTATTACCTATGGGCCCTGGTTAAAAGTAGTGCACTATATAGGGAATATGGTGCCATTTGAGACACTGACCAGCACACCCTTGGTCTGCCTGTGTGTTTAAGATAATCCCATTCTGGTCACAGTGTGTGGTCACCTCGAGCGGTTGGCATACAAGAGAAGTGGCTACTGAGCTACAACAGTATGAACCATTCTGATTGTGTGAAAGTGAACATGATGTAATAACCCATAGAGTATCTTTATTCATTTCTTATATACAGTACCATACATCCCACCCCACCTCACTGTGGTCCCCAGAGTTGTTAAAGGGATAGTTCACCCAAAGGAAACCAAATGTAATTTTGTAATTTGGGTGAATTATCACTTTAACAGTCACCATTAGGTTTTGCCTTTAATGATTTTGCCTTTTTTGTATAGAAGACTGTACCATGTTTTATATATACTAATATGGTGCTGCTGCCTTTGTCTTACAGATGGTTTTAGTACACAATTAAATATACTGTTACATTAAAATAACGTATTTTTATGTACTTTTGACACTATTTGGTTATGCATTTCATGTCATCCTTTTACCCTCATTCTTTGTTAAATACAGGTAGCTGCAATTATATTTTTTTATATACATGTACTGAATATAGGAATTATAACATGCAATGTTTTTGGTTTTTAAATGTATTAATAATTCCTGGTGCCTCAAATATCTGCATGTAATAAATCCAATTAAACAATGGGGGATTTGTGAAAATCTCTATTTTTTAGGGGTCACCTGTGTGCATTAGACAGATTCCCACACCTAACACGGACTGTGTCAGAGCACTCTCTGAATTTGAGAGGGGTCACATTTCTCCATCCCTCAGCTGTATACCAAAACAAGTGGCAGGGCTGCCGTTTTGTTAAACAATATCAGTGGCCTTATATTCATTGTGTTTGTAGTTCTTGACATTTCTTGAAATGAGAACTACTATTTTGAAGGTTTTCTATTTTGCATACCGGAAGAGATGGTGGGTGCGTTGATGCTGCGGCTCCTATTGCTGGTAAGAAAAAAAACTGGTAAAAGGTTAGCCAGCTAAATACAGCTAATTTATTCATTGATTCGCGTCTCTCAAGAGGAGCGGAACTCTTCGAGGTAAAGTGATAGCATGTCTAGCTATATCTAATACCTATTTTGTTCATTTGGAACTTTGGTTTTTTAACTTTACAGCAACTGTACGAAAGTTTTTATATGTAACATTACCAGAAGCAAGCTATTTAGCTAACGTTAGCCACTACTATCCAACCAGCTGGAAGGTGGGGTATGAAACGGCTAAGTTATTAACGTTAGCTAGCTAACGAACTATGGTTGACATAGCAGTACAGTCGGTAGCTAGTTAACGATACTTGTTATGGGTCCTGGTAGAAGGCTACCTAGTTAGTTTGGTAGCTAACTAACGTTAACGTCAGCTAATGATTTAGTTAACTAACAATGTTTAAGATAGCCCGCTACCTAGTCCTAGTGAACTATTACTGGCATAATAGCCAATAGCTTACTTACTAGCTAGCTCCCTAACTAGGGAACTAAAATTGGATCGGGAGTATTTTGTTAGGGTATATTTTTAGTTGGCTCAAGATCTGTCTGTCTGACTACAGCCCTTGCATCGGTGACTGATGAAAGAAGGGCGGGGCAGGTTTCAGAAGTAACGATAACCCCGCTGTCATCTCATGCAGTCTAAATTCAGAGTCAACTAATCACCACAAATGTTCTGTGTCTAGCGATCTTCTGTCACAGGGTAAAAGTTTCTATTTAAAAAGCAAGTTTTCACTTTAAAACTGACTTATGAATTCAATCACTTTTTTTTTACTTTAACAAAACCTTGGTTCGCACCTAATATAAATCATTGGTTCACAATGACCCAAAACCTTCCCTTGAGAGAAGTGGAATGGGAGTGACTTTTTGGACCTGAATGCCAAAACATTCCGGAGATGGAGATTCTCAAAGTTGACTGGACCCATTTTGATCTCATTTGAAAGCTTAAAAAACAGTGTTGTCAAACTATAGGATTTAAAGTACCATCCATCATCATTGTTATCATTCGTCACCTGGAAGTTGGAGTGGCATTGTACTCATTTTGTTTCTATGGTGACCGGGCCCTTAACATCATGCCAGCACAGCACATGGGCTTCCACAGGAAAGTGACTAGAAGACTGCTCGCATCTGTGATGTCACTTAATCCAGTATTTCCCCCCATTATGTGTCTCCCTCGGTTGGCACTTTAACATGGAAAATGCCTGTAAGAGTGGAACAAATACTATTGTTTAAGCCTGACCCTTGGTCCAAGGTTTTTGGGTAGGGTTGACTGCTGGTGGTGTCAGTGACTTTGTTATCCAAGTAGAGAGAATCTCTCAACATTGAGTTCTTGACTCTAACCCACTGGGGACGGTGTTTGCCATACAGAGAGGGCCCACTATAGGCCCCATTCTGTCATTGTGAGATCAACAGCAGCAATGCACAGCTTCATCACCAAGGAGGACAAGGTTGACTGACTGACTGACACAGCGAAAAAACAATCCAAGTTTACAAACTATGGTTGCTATGTAAACTCTTCACTCCTCTAAAGTCGATTGGGTAAACTTCTGACTTGCACACAATCTTTTAAAACACCCCCATAGGGATTTATAAATATGGTGTCCTACTGTGAACTAACATAAGATGGTAGGGATGGCAGCAATCATTGCAAAATACATCTCAACACATTATTATTTTAGGAAACAAAAGAAGGAAATGGAAACGGATATATTTTTCTAATGAAAAAAACTACCTCAGGACTACAGTAGAAGGACATTTGCTAATAGGTTGATGACCTAGTAGCAAAATTGTACCCTAGTCTTTACATTCCATTGCCATGATAAGACTCTGAAGAAACAGTGCTATCATTCACCCTATGCAGGCCTGTGTCTATACTAAGGCCAGAGAGTAGAACCATAGAGATTACAAGTTTGGCCATTTCCATTTCAGCAAAATGACAGATCATTCCATGGCAGCCATGTTATCACCCCCTGGAAGAAAGCATAAGATAATCCAGAATTGTCACAATGATCCACTAAACCCCTACATCTGAATACTCCTCAAGAACCGATCATGCAATGGTCAGAGGCAGCAACAGGACATTCAGTGTTGCGTCCCAATTCTCCACACTTTTCCAAAAGTGTGCACTTACTAGCACACTTCCCGTCATGGATTTAAAAGCATTGGAAGGGTCAAAACATTGGCTAGAGGTAGGTTCCACTGTTTAATCCATGAATATTGTTCAAGTGCTCACTTTGGGAGAAGGGTGGAGAATTGGGACTCAGACAGGGGCTTCTAAACAGGGTTCATTTGATGTTTAGTGTATACATGTAGGCCTACTTGTACAATGTATGGCTGGTTTTGGCTCCATTCCACATGTGTGATATCTCCTACTACTATAGCCCTGAGGCTATATGTAACAAGGCTCTCAGAGTAGGAGTGCTGATTTGCATAGGTAGCCTTGCGCGAGCCTTGGCAGATATCTCCTGTTTCTGTAGCGTGAGGCAGCTTGATGTTTGGTGGTACACCCCTGGACAGGATGCTAGTCTATCGCAGGGCCTTACCTGCAATCTATCCTTAATACTGAGTGCCAAGCATAGATGCATTGGGTCCAATTTTAGTATTTTTGGTAGAACTCGATCCAACTTCCAACCTTCCAATCTCAGGGTGGACACTCTTACCACAAGGCCACTGAGTTGGTTGGGGAGCGCTGATTTAAGGATCAGTTTAATTCTTAATAATAAATCATACATGGACAGGGGGAACCTGATCCTAGATCAGCAGCACTCGTACTCGGACCTCACTCTGGCGTCTGTGTTCTTCTTTCTTCTCTTTTAACTTTACACCCAAAAGAGAGGAAGTGTTATTTTCCTGGTCAGGTCAAACTGTGTAACATCTGTGATTGGGGCCTCCCCTGCTCACATAGTCAGTGAGTCACTGGCAGACAACAAGGAAGTGTCTCCTTTTGTAACAGGGAGACTAATCAGACACGACACCCCTCCAAGGTAACTTGTTGCCATTGTGTGTTGAGGTAGACTACTCTGGATCAGTGTAGGGCTGTGACGATATCGTGACATTGTTTCCATGGAAACCAAGAAGCAGACCAAACTCTTTGGTCTGTTAACTTGGTGTAACATATTGTGTTCTATAACTTGGAAAGTAAATAAATGGGACTCTGGATGACGACATAATGATGTTTGTTTCCAACATTAGGGATGTTTCCCTAAAGAAGTCAAATCTGCTTTGTTTTGATTCCTTGCCACAATAGTAACGAATATCTCCATACTGGTATCGTCCTGGCCCTTGATCAGTGTTTGTTTTTCATCTTATAATGTATTAGGTTAGTGCAAAACTAGGGTGGCTGATCAGAAATCAGAGTTTAATGGCAGAATGGGCATGGAGATTTGTGATTATGTCAAAATCTTATCATAAGCAATGCCCTGCGACATGTTGTTGCTGTCTGATGTGTGTGAACACAGTTTCAAGGACAGGAGCAGAGAACAGAGTGGTGAACACACACTCCCTTCTCTAAATACACACCACTGTCTTTGTGTGAGAGGTGCTTATTTATAAGGGCATGATTGTGAGATCTATCTGGGGCTGTGTTTGAGAACTCACACACACACACACACACAAACAACTTGCTTGAGGACAGACATGTTTGTGCCTGTCAGCAGACATGCTTGGGCATGACATGCTTGTGAGCTTCGCTTTATTGCCCTGCAGTGGTGTTATGAACAGAGCAACATCCTAACATGTGTACCCCACTGTCCCTGTCTCCTGTCTCTTTTATAGATTTCTATTAGAGCACTGTCTGTCTCTCTGGGGCTGCTAAAGAGTACAGACCTGAAGCTATGAATATTGGGATGGACAGGGTCTGTTTGCCAGGATTGTGTGGCTGAGTTCAGACCTGTAACCAGTAGTACAATGCCCTGAGCCCAGAGTTGCCTAAGAGCATTCCAGCACTGTCCGTCTACCGCAAACTGCTATCTGTGGAGAGTAGTCAACTTCAGAAATAGAATAGAAAAGAATTGATGCCCACTCATAGACGGTAGGCTATGTTTAGCCGTCCACCCATGTCATTTAGCCAACACTGAGGATCCTCTCTATTTAGACTTAGCCTACCAGTCATCTCCCACATCACCATGTTACGGACTCTCTCGCTCGCTTTCGCTCATCTTATTCTCTTGTTCTCTTTTGTTATTTTTTCCACGTTTTTATTCTCATTCAGTTTCACTCTATTTCCCACATTCTCTCTCTCAATCACCCCCCCCTCTCACTGCCTCTCTATCGCACTGCCTCTCTATCGCACTGCCTCTCTATCGCACTGCCTCTCTATCGCACTGCCTCTCTATCGCACTGCCTCTCTATCGCACTGCCTCTCTATCGCACTGCCTCTCTATCGCACTGCCTCTCTATCGCACTGCCTCTCTATCGCACTGCCTCTCTATCGCACTGCCTCTCTATCGCACTGCCTCTCTATCGCACTGCCTCTCTATCGCACTGCCTCTCTATCGCACTGCCTCTCTATCGCACTGCCTCTCTATCGCACTGCCTCTCTATCGCACTGCCTCTCTATCGCACTGCCTCTCTATCGCACTGCCTCTGTGGTAAAGGTCAGTGGAGTCTCATGTCTGTTCTGGGTGCAGCAGGGCTGTAGTGTGTCATGACTCAGGCCCCTCCAGTCTCAGGCTCCTCAGTGCTGCCGTTCACTGGTCATGTGCATTCAATTACTCCCTGGATGACCCATCTCTGTCTCTCTGTCTCACTGACTTTGGGAACCTGTATTTCTATGTGCAGCTGACAGCTGTCCAATCCGAGGGGGCCCTGTATCCCTTGATGTTGGTTCATGTAACCCCAGCGGGTCTAGTTCTGGAGCTAGTGGGTGTCTGTGTTTTCTCAACATGCCAGGAGACACACACACAGCATACTATGCCTATACCCCACGTAGACTAATGCATTGCTGCCTATACCCCACGTAGCCTAATGCATTGCTGCCTATACCCCACGTAGAATAATGCATTGCTGCCTATACCCCACGTAGCCTAATGTATTGCTGCCTATACCCCACGTAGCCTAATGCATTGCTGCCTGCCTATACACCACGTAGCCTAATGCATTGCTGCCTATACCCCACGTAGCCTAATGTATTGCTGCCTATACCCCACGTAGCCTAATGCATTGCTGCCTATACCCCACGTAGCCTAATGCATTGCTGCCTATACCCCATGTAGCCTAATGCATTGCTGCCTATACACCACGTAGCCTAATGCATTGCTGCCTATACCCCACGTAGCCTAATGTATTGCTGCCTATACCCCACGTAGCCTAATGTATTGCTGCCTATACACCACGTAGCCTAATGCATTGCTGCCTATACACCACGTAGCCTAATGCATTGCTGCCTATACACCACGTAGCCTAATGCATTGCTGCCTATACACCACGTAGCCTAATGCATTGCTGCCTATACCCCACGTAGCCTAATGCATTGCTGCCTATACCCCACATAGACTAATGTATTGCTGCCTATACCCCACATAGACTAATGCATTGCTGCCTATACCCCACGTAGCCCAATGCATTGCCCACTGTAGACAGTATGCAGTGTATTCCTATGCTGTACGCAGACCTAGATTTGTTCAGTGTATCAGAGGCTATTGGACAATGTTGGAACTTGAAGTCTCTGCTGCTGGAATTTGCAGAATTGCACCATGCTTGGTACACCTGGTCTATAATTGTAGTAATATCTGAACATGAAATGACTGTTTGATCACATCACACATAAGCCTAGTTCCCTATTTCCTTCATCAAGAATTGAAACTTGAGCAGTTGTCCATTTGGAGCGACGTCTTATCTGTGGCCTCGTTTTGCAGGTGTTTGAAGACCACCACTCCTAATTCTATTCTTAGGAGGATACACACACAGAGAGAGACACATGCAAATCCTATACCCTTTACAGACAGACTTTACGGTATGTTGCCTATAAAAAAAAAAATATATATATATATATATATATATAACTGTTTTTTTAGAGGATAATACATTATTGCCGGGACAAACCTTTTATACAGTGCCTTGCGAAAGTATTCGGCCCCCTTGAACTTTGCGACCTTTTGCCACATTTCAGGCTTCAAACATAAAGATATAAAACTGTATTTTTTTGTGAAGAATCAACAACAAGTGGGACACAATCATGAAGTGGAACGACATTTATTGGATATTTCAAACTTTTTTTAACAAATCAAAAACTGAAAAATTGGGCGTGCAAAATTATTCAGCCCCTTTACTTTCAGTGCAGCAAACTCTCTCCAGAAGTTCAGTGAGGATCTCTGAATGATCCAATGTTGACCTAAATGACTAATGATGATAAATACAATCCACCTGTGTGTAATCAAGTCTCCGTATAAATGCACCTGCACTGTGATAGTCTCTGAGGTCCGTTAAAAGCGCAGAGAGCATCATGAAGAAAAGGAACACACCAGGCAGGTTCGAGATACTGTTGTGAAGAAGTTTAAAGCCGGATTTGGATACAAAAAGATTTCCCAAGCTTTAAACATCTCAAGGAGCACTGTGCAAGCGATAATATTGAAATGGAAGGAGTATCAGACCACTGCAAATCTACCAAGACCTGGCCGTCCCTCTAAACTTTCAGCTCATACAAGGAGAAGACTGATCAGAGATGCAGCCAAGAGGCCCATGATCACTCTGGATGAACTGCAGAGATCTACAGCTGAGGTGGGAGACTCTGTCCATAGGACAACAATCAGTCGTATATTGCACAAATCTGGCCTTTATGGAAGAGTGGCAAGAAGAAAGCCATTTCTTAAAGATATCCATAAAAAGTGTCGTTTAAAGTTTGCCACAAGCCACCTGGGAGACACACCAAACATGTGGAAGAAGGTGCTCTGGTCAGATGAAACCAAAATTGAACTTTTTGGCAACAATGCAAAATGTTATGTTTGGCGTAAAAGTCACCATGAACACACCATCCCCACTGTCAAACATGGTGGTGGCAGCATCATGGTTTGGGCCTGCTTTTCTTCAGCAGGGTCAGGGAAGATGGTTAAAATTGATGGGAAGATGGATGGAGCCAAATACAGGACCATTCTGGAAAAAAACCTGATGGAGTCTGCAAAAGAGATTTGTCTTCCAACAAGACAATGATCCAAAACATAAAGCAAAATCTACAATGCAATGGTTCAAAAATAAACATATCCAGGTGTTCGAATGGCCAAGTCAAAGTCCAGACCTGAATCCAATCGAGAATCTGTGGAAAGAACTGAAAACTGCTGTTCACAAATGCTCTCCATCCAACATCACTGAGCTCGAGCTGTTTTGCAAGGAGGAATGGGAAAAAATTTCAGTCTCTCGGTGTGCAGAACTGATAGAGACATACCCCAAGCGACTTACAGCTGTAATCGCAGCAAAAGGTGGCGCTACAAAGTATTAACTTAATGGGGCTGAATAATTTTGCACGCCCAATTTTTCAGTTTTTGATTTGTTAAAAAAGTTTGAAATATCCAATAAATGTCGTTCTACTTCATGATTGTGTCCCACTTGTTGTTGATTCTTCACAAAAAAATACAGTTTTATATCTTTGTTTGAAGCCTGAAATGTGGCAAAAGGTCGCAAAGTTCAAGGGGGCCGAATACTTTCGCAAGGCACTGTATCTCCTGTGCACATGCCGGCAAGTTTAGGAGTGGCAGTAGACATGGGCTGATGTGGGTGGTCGTCTATTTGAATAAATCTATTGAATATACACCATTACAAAGCCTACACTGGATTTAGGCTACATTATTGCGTGGTAAATGTTTCGGATCAATGATAGATGAGTAAACAAATAGGTGAGCTATACCACCTCCAATTATTTTCCCAGACAGAGAATAAACCATATATAGCATACAAGGGGAGATTCAATGATACAAAATCACATTGATTAAGACAAGTCACAGGCTTTAGGTCTGGAGTTGGCCTAGGTTACTAAGCAACTGAAAAGGAAGAGCAAAACAATCTGCTTGTTAAGCTACATAACATGCTGGCAAAATGTTCTGATCAGCGGTAATAAATGAGGCAACTAGACAAGATGATCATCAGTAGCACTCACCTCAATTTAGCATTTCACCAGCCTAATTGTAGCCTAACCAATATCCAAAGAGAGATTCAGTGAAAAGAAAATCAGACATTGATGGATGTTATCAATACAAGTCCTCACGCTTGTCTCAAAGGAGGGTAAAACGGTACTGAAATGGTTGAACACACGGGTAGGCTATTGCTTCAAATGTATTGTAACAATTGGATGACTTTGGGAGTATCAGTAAGCGACAATTTGATGCCTTCAATTGCACTAGCCTATTTTATTCCAATATTTTTGTCATTCAGTGATATTTATTCCCACAGTAATTCTTTATGGATCCATCCGGTTGTGGTTAAGAAAACAGTGCATGCGGTTGGCTATGCGACGAGATGGGTGGAGTGACATGCCTCAAAGTTTAGAACTGGCAGGAGGATAGCAGTAACGGGCGCTGCCTAGCAACCATCAAGAGCTTAGGAGCGTAGTGCGTGCCAGTGCTGCCTCAGCATTACGGCTACATTTCATACTAAGCCGTAGGCAGACCTTTACCTTAATCATGACTAGGTCGGTTGGCAGAAATAAAAGTAGAGGCTTGCCGGCAATTCCTTTCATATATAAAAAAAAGTTGTCGGGAAAACGTCTTGATTTGAAAGGTGTACTAGATGGCTTCTTCTTTCTGTTCCTCTTTCTCGTTTTCGCTCCCTCTGTTTTGTGGCCGGTGTATGCATGACAAGTTGCCTAGAGAAGCTGAGTGGACTTCAGACTTCAGACGCAGTCTGCCAGGAACAACACTAGGGGCCTAATTCCATTTTTGCTCCTCCCTGAAGTATGTTCTCTCCCCCTGAAGGATTCAAAGGAATGAATTGCTTCCATGTAGGTTAATTTCCATGAGTGTAAGGGGTCATTCATAACAGAGGACAGAACATAAACATTTTTTTGATAACACTGCAGTTCCTCACAATAAAATGAGAGCTCTTAATAAAGTTTAAAAGCGAAGATGTCCTCTAGCCCACACTTGAACCAATTCATTGTTTTTCAATCCTTCGGTGTGTAAAAGTAACAGGGAGTGAAAACTTGTACATTATTAGGATCCCGATTAGCTGTTGCACATGCAGCAGCTACTATTTCTGGGGTCCACATAAAATATGCATGACAGAGTACAGAACGAACAGTTATAGACAAGAACAACATAAGTAATATTGTCAAGGCAGAAGGAGACAACAAAAATAATACTATTTACTCACTTCATGAAAGTATTCAGACCCCTTCCCCTTTTCCTCATTTTGTTACGATAGACTTTAAAAACATTTTTAATTAAATTATTTTTATGCACAATACACCAAAATGACAGTGAAAACAGTTTAGATTTTTTTTGTGCTAATTTATTCAAAGTAAAAAAACATACCTTATTTACATAAGTATTGAGCTCAGGTGCATCCTGTTTCCTTTGATCATACTTTATGTTTCTACAACTTGATTGAAGTCCACCTGGGATAAATTCTATTGATTGGCACACACCTGTCTATATAAGGTCCCACAGTTGACAGTGCATGTCAGAGCAAAAACCAAGCCATGGGGTCGAAGGAATTGTCCGTAGAGCTCCGAGACAGGATTGTGTCGAGGGTACTAAATTATGTCTGCAGCATTGAAGGTCCCCAAGAACATAGTGGCCTCCATAAATTGAAGAAGTTTGGAACCACCAAGACTCTACCTAGATCTGGTTGCCCGGACAAACTGAGCAATCGGGGGAGAAGAGCCTTGGTCAGGGAGGTGACCAAGAACCCGATGGCCACTCAGACAGAGCTTCGGAGTTCCTCTGTGGAGATGGGAGAACCTTCCAGAAGGACAACCATCTCTGCAGCACGCAACCAATCAGGCCTTTAGTCCTAAAGGACTCTCAGACCATGACAAACAAGATTCTCTGGTCTGAAGAAACCAAGATGGAACTCTTTGGCCTGAATGCCAAGAGTCCCATCTGGAACAACCAGACACTGCTCATCACCTGGCCAATACAGTCCCTACGGTGAGGCATGGTGGTGGCGGCATCATGCTGTGAGAATGTTTTTCAGCGGCAGGGACTGGGAGGCTAGTCAGGATCGAGGGAAAGATGAATGAAGCAAAGTACAGAGAGATCCTTGACAACCTGCTCCAGACTAGGCCATAGGTTCACCTTCCAACAGGACAACGACCCTAAGCACATAGCCAAGAAAATGCAGGAGTGGCTTTGGGACAAGTCTCAATGTCTATGAGTGGCCCAGCCAAAGCCTGGACTTGAACCCGATCGAACATCTCTGGAGAGACCTGAAAATACCTGTGCAGCGATGTTCCCCATAAGCGCAACAATTTTCAAAGATTTAGTATCTGGTGTGACGACCCAACATCTCAACCATGCTCAATGGGTGAGTATGTTTGAGTATGCAGGCCATGGAAGAACTGGGACATTTTCAGCTTCCAGGATTGTGTACAGATCCTTGCGACATGGGCCCATGCATTATCATGCTGAAACATGAGGTGATGGCGGCGGATGAATGGCACGACAATGGGCCTCTGGATATCGTCACGGTATCAACATTTTTGAGAAATAAGCTTTTTGTGCATATGCAACATTTCTAGGATCTTTTATTTCAGCTCGTGAAACATGGGATCAACACTTTACATGTTGCGTTTTATATTTTTGTTCAAGCTCTGGTCTTGTCTGTCTTGATTACTGTCCGGTGATATGGTCAGGTTGCAGCAAAGAACAGACCTAGCAAAGCTGCAGTTGGCTCAAAACAGAGCAGCATGCCTTGGCCTTGACTAAAAACAGAACAAATATCAACAACATGCATGATGATTTTTTTCTGGTTGAGGGTTGAAGAGAGATTGACTACTTCTCTCCTAGTCTTTTTTAAAAATAAATATTTGTTTAGAAAAATCCTAACCGCTTGTATGATCTATTTGCATACACTTCAGATAGTGGGATATGTCTATGGGTTAGGGTCGGGGGGATATGTCTATGGGTTTCTTCACGGGACTCAAACCAAAGAAAACGGATTTAATGCTTCGATCAGTTATAGCGCAATATCATCACGGAATGCTCTGCCACCAGGAGGTTGCTCAGGCAAAAATAAATGTAAAAATAATACATCTCTCCAAAGCGCATTTAAATTCTCACAGTATTTGTTGTTAACAAAATCTGAAAATTCTCTGGATACATTCAGTAACATAAGAATATTCATTGACATTTTGGAGTAGGTGCAAGATAATAAAAACCAATTTAAGGATTGAGTTAGAGGTTTAACTGGTCACGCTAAATTGCCACGCATCTCTCCAAGCTATGCACAGTTCCTATGTAATTTCAATGCACTTTAACTGAAAGAGCCTTCAACTATAAGGTGCTTTTTTTTTTTAGCTCTCCCAGCTTTGAGATTGAGGAACTGAAGCAAGATCTCTTGCAGTTGTTTGTTTGGAACACAGCCATGCGTCCCCACCGTCACACAATTAATATTTACACAATCCAAAAACAGTCCATTAAAAATCGCAATCTGGGTCAGGTTGGCATCATTTGAAAGCTTATTCTGTTGCCAACATGGTTCGTTAAGTTTTATAAAATATGATCTTCTAGTGTTCGGCTTTCAAAAGGCACTAAAGACAAACAGATTGTAATTTTGGAGTCATGAGTGCATTCATGTGCGTGCTCCACACCTAATTTTCTTCCACAATACGACAAACGGGCTCGTTGTGTTCAGGACAACCCAGGGTATAACGCATGTCACCCTGTAACTGTGGATCAAACACAGGCTTGTTGTGTTCAGGACAACCCAGGGTATAACGCATGTCATCCCGTAACTGTGGATCAAATACAGGCTCGTTGTGTTCAGGACAACCCAGGGTATAACGCATGTCACCCTGTAACTGTGGATCAAACACAGGCTTGTTGTGTTCAGGACAACCCAGGGTATAACGCATGTCATCCCGTAACTGTGGATCAAACATAGCGATCATAAACGTTGACACTGTAAATTCCATGAGCTTGTGCACATTTGGACTGGTTTTTATTATAATCCTCAACGTCTCATCTTTCAGAACACGTCGACTTCTCTCGTTTTACAGCATTTCCCTCACTCAGACAATAACAAATGTGCAAATGTAGCCCAATTAGCGGGAGGGATGGGGGCATATTCTTGTCACGAGCAGTGCTCAAGTTTGTAGCGGCTATCAGTCAAACACCCATCCAACGCTGTGAACCTGAGCTCTGACATCAACCGATCGCTACCTGCACCTACCCGCCTGTCCAACATCACTACTCTGGACGGCTCTGACTTAGAATACGTGGACAACTACAAATACTTAGGTGTCTGGTTAGACTGTAAACTCTCCTTCCAGACCCATATCAAACATCTCCAATCCAAAGTTAAATCTAGAATTGGCTTCCTATTTCGCAACAAAGCATCCTTCACTCATGCTGCCAAACATACCCTTGTAAAACTGACCATCCTACCAATCCTCGACTTTGGCGATGTAATTTACAAAATAGCCTCCAATACCCTACTCAACAAATTGGATGCAGTCTATCACAGTGCAATCCGTTTTGTCACCAAAGTCCCATATACTACCCACCATTGCGACCTGTACGCTCTCGTTGGCTGGCCCTCGCTTCATACTCGTCGCCAAACCCACTGGCTCCATGTCATCTACAAGACCCTGCTAGGTAAAGTCCCCCCTTATCTCAGCTCGCTGGTCACCATAGCATCTCCCACCTGTAGCACACGCTCCAGCAGGTATATCTCTCTAGTCACCCCCAAAACCAATTCTTTCTTTGGCCGCCTCTCTTTCCAGTTCTCTGCTGCCAATGACTGGAACGAACTACAAAAATCTCTGAAACTGGAAACACTTATCTCCCTCACTAGCTTTAAGCACCAACTGTCAGAGCAGCTCACAGATTACTGCACCTGTACATAGCCCACCTATAATTTAGCCCTATCAACTACCTCTTTCCCAACTGTATTTAATTAATTAATTTATTTTGCTCCCCATTATTTTATTTCTACTTTGCACATTCTTCCATTGCAAAACTACCATTCCAGTGTTTTACTTGCTATATTGTATTTACCTTGCCACCAAGGCCTTTTTTGCCTTTACCTCCCTTCTCACCTCATTTGCTCACATTGTATATAGACTTGTTTATACTTTATTATTGACTGTATGTTTGTTTTACTCCATGTGTAACTCTGTGTTGTTGTATCTGTCGAACTGCTTTGCTTTATCTTGGCCAGGTCGCAATTGTAAATGAGAACTTGTTCTCAACTTGCCTACCTGGTTAAATAAAGGTAAAATAAAAAAATAAATGTTACTGTAACAGTCACTGGGTTCCAATGTAGGTGCTTAATGAAAACATCTGCCAATTTTAAACCCATAATAAGGGATGAATGGCTGTGAGTGGAAATGGCTATGTGAGTGTGTATAGAGTCAGTGCAGATAGTCAGGGTAACCATTGATTATTTAGCCGTCTTATGGTTTGTCTCGGAGCTTGTTTGTCCGTCCGAGAACCATTTCTCTGGTACTGTTTGCTGATATCTTTGTCCATTTTTCGTGCCATCCTCTGACACTGCCTGGCAGAGAGCTCCGCCTCAGTGATTTACTGTGAGGTAGACCGATTATGATTTTTCAGCGCCAATACCGATTATTGGAGGACCAAAAAAGCCGATATCAGTAGTTAACTTAATCTGACAATTTTTTTTGTTTTTGTTGTAAATAATGACAATTACAACAATACTGAATGAACACTTATTTTAACTTAATATAATACATCAATAAATGTAGCCTCAAATAATGAAACATGTTCAATTTGGTTTAAATAATGCAAAAACAAAGTGTTGGAGAAGAAAGTAAAAGTGCAATATGTGCTATGTCAGAAAGCTAACATTTCAGTTCCTTGCTCAGAACATGAGAAAATATGTTAAAAGGAACCACCAGCTTTCATGAGTCTTCAATATTCCCAGGTAAGAAGAAGTTTTAGGTTGTAGTTATTATAGGACTATTTCCCTCTATACCATTTGTATTTCATTAACCTTTGACTATTGGATGTTCTTATAGGCACTTTAGTATTGCAAGTGTAACAGTATAGCTTCCCTCCCTCTCCTCGCTCGAACCAGCAACACAACGACAACAGCCACCATCGAAGCAGCGTTAACCATGCAGAGCAAGGGGAGCAACTACTAGAAGGCTCAGAGCGAGTGACGTTTGAAACGCTATTAGCGCTTCAATTGATAGGCTTGAAGTCATAATTAGTGCAATGCATGACACACAACGAAGAGCTGCTGGCAAAACGCACGAAAGTGCTGTTTGAATGAATGTTTATGTGCCTGCTTCTGCCTACCACTGCTCAGTCAGATACTTAGATACTTGTATGCTTGTATGCTCAGTCAGATTATATGCAAAGCAGGACACGCTAGATAATATCTAGTAATAACTACACATGGTTGATAACTAGTGGTTATGATTGATTGATTTTTATAAGTTTAATGCTAGCTAGCAACTTACCTTGGCTTACTGCATTCGCGTAACAGGCTGTCTCCTTGTGGAGTGCAATGAGAGAGGCAGGTCGTTATTGCGTTGGACTAGTTAACTGTAAGTTTGCAAGATTGGATCCCCCGAGCGAACAAGGTGAAAATCTGTCGTTCTTCCCCTGAACAAGACAGTTAACCCACCGTTCCTAGGCAGTCATTGAAAATAAGAATGTGTTCTTAACTGACTTGCCTAGTTAAATAAAGATATTTTAAAAAATCTGATTGAAATCGGCCCAAATTAATCGGCCATTCTGATTAATCGGTCAACCTCTAGTCCACACCACTCTAGCGCTTTGCGGTCGAGGGTGATGCAGCCAGTCAAGATGCTCTCTATGGTGCAGCTGTAGAACATCCGAGGGCCCATGTCAAATCTTTTCAGCCTCCTGAGGTGGAAGAGGTGCTGTCGTGACCTCTTCAAGACTGGGCTGTGTGGACCATGTTAAGAACTTAGTGATGTGGATGCCATGAACACATCCAATATTACTCCTAGAGTTCAGCTTCCTCAACTTGCTCAATTGTCACACCCTTTATACACAACTCCAGTTGAGGTTTAGGTCTTGGAGAATGTTATGAACCAAATACAATCTTTTTAGATGTACTTAAGACCAGTTTATTAATCACCCATTCTGATAGACAAACTCCTTGTAATAAGAGTCTGTGAGCTCACTGGCTTTGGGAGTGTGAGTGTGGAATCATCAGCATACATAGTAATGCTAGCTTCTTGTAAGACAAGTTACTCTTTATGTTTTTACAAATAATTTGCAATGGCCCAAGTCAACTTCCCTGCGGGACACCACACTGATGTTAGAGAAGCTTCTAAGTTCAATTAAATAAGTAACTTTCCAACCATGTGAACGCAGGTGATGTAAAGCCATAAGTTACTTTTTACAAATTATGATCAATAACATCAGTCATCTGAGTCAGTGCAGTACAAGTTCAGTGCCCTTCTCTATATGCATGCTGAATAAGTAGTTAACTTGTTCAAACACAATTATCGCCATCAGTTTACTAAGAACAGGTTGTTAACTGATTGGGTGGTAGTTACAGCCAGCAAAGGGTGCTTTACTATTTTTAGGCAGTGGAATTACTTTAGTGTTCTTCCATGGCTGTGAACACACTCATTTTAGAGTTTGGTTAAACATATAGCAAATGGGTAACAAACAGCAACCAAGTGCAGACTTTGGAGAGAATGGGGGAAAATACTGAATTAGGCCTCTGTGTCTAAACCTCCTCAGTCTAGAGATGTTTAGTGGTTCTGAACTGTGTTCACTGCGGTCACCAACTAGTTTCCTTAGGGGTCCATTCTATTTGGTTTGTACTAGTTGGCTGTGGGTTCGTCTTGCAATCTTCTCTATACCTTTACGTTACGTCATTTAGCAGACACTCTTATCCAGAGCAACTTACAGAAGCAATTAGGGTGAAGTGCCTTGCTCAAGGACCACTCTGGGATTTGGACCAGCGACCTTTCAGTTACTGGCCCAGCACTCTTAACCACTAGGCTACCTAGCACCCTATACAGAGTTCTCTTCCGTTAGGAAGTTTGTTGTTGTAGCCACTAGCCAACTCTTAGTTTCTATTAGGTTAGTTAGCGGTATAGTAGCAGTATAGAAATGTATGCTGTTTGCTCAATGAAATGGTTTGGTACATTTGTATGCTCCATGAAAGGTGTCGAATCGATACAATAATATGCTTTATAGAAGCCACTGAACAGGCACTGATCAGACATTGTGTGAATGGATCCACCAGGTCCACAAACGGTGCCCTGTTTATTTTTTATAAAGTTACAAACGGGATTAGCTCAGCTGTAGAATGTTGTGGTCCATTCCATGCACTGCTGTGTTCCATAGTTGTCATGGCAGCGATTTGGTGAGTGATGGACAGCAACAGCTGAGCGAGGGCAGGAGGGAGAGAGAGCACAGGAAGATCTATGATTCCTCTGGTGGCCCTTTTTCTGGTGTGTTTGTGTGTGTTCAATTCAAACAACTTTTATTTCCTGGGAGTGTGTTTTCATATGTGGTAATGAATGGCACATACAAAATACATAACACAAATGTGTAGGGTACAGTATAAAGGATAAGCAGCAGTGTGTGTGTGTGCACATCAAAACTTCAGATTTAAGGAGTTTGATGGATTTGAATGGGAGAGCTCTATATGAGTTGCCTGCTGTGTCCCATAATTACTGTCATCTGAGTACTTAATGAACATCATCTCTGGGTCTGAGCTCCTACAGCCCTCTGTGTACAGGGTGAATAAAACAGGCCAGATGACACAGCCTTGCGGTGATTCTGTACAGATGGTTCTGGAAGAGCTGCAGTGACCATTGAATCTGACCCTGCCGTTCTCTATTTGTCAGGAAGGAGAGGACCCAGAAAATCAAATGTGGAATGACATTCATGTTCTGGAACTTTTGAATCATTAAGTGAGGCTGGACTGTATCAAAGGCACTAGAGAAATGCACAAATACCATTCTGATGTATGTCTTGGGCTTCTCCAGGTGGTTCTGGGCACGGTGCAGTAGGGACAGAACTGCATCATCAACACCCCTGTACCGCTTGTAAGCAAACTGGAGAGGGTCTGTATAACAGCATACCTCCTTTTGTAGAATCAGCCTTTCAAAGCTCTTCATCACTAGATGTTGAAGCTACAGGGCTGTAGTCATTGTTGCAGGAGAGGTTGCTCTTTTTAGTTACTGGGCATATGGTGGATGATTTCCATATTGCTGGGATGGAGTGTTCTGCTAGAGAGTGAGGAAAAGCTCACAGAAAATACCTGACAGTTGATATGGTAACCCTTTAGTAGGAGACCACTAATGTTGTCTGGCCCAGGGGCTTATGGTAACCCTTTAGTAGGAGACCACTAATGTTGTCTGGCCCAGGGGCTTATGGTAACCCTTTAGTAGGAGACCACTAATGTTGTCTGGCCCAAGGGCTTATGGTAACCCTTTAGTAGGAGACCACTAATGTTGTCTGGCCCAGGGACTTATGGTAACCCTTTAGTAGGAGACCACTAATGTTGTCTGGCCAAGGGACTTATGGTAACCCTATAGTAGGAGACCACTAATGTTGTCTGGCCCAGGGGCTTATGGTAACCCTATAGTAGGAGACCACTAATGTTGTCTGGCCCAGGGGCTTATGGTAACCCTTTAGTAGGAGACCACTAATGTTGTCTGGCCCAGGGGCTTATGGTAACCCTTTAGTAGGAGACCACTAATGTTGTCTGGCCCAGGGACTTATGGTAACCCTTTAGTAGGAGACCACTAATGTTGTCTGGCCCAGGGACTTATGGTAACCCTTTAGTAGGAGACCACTATTGTCTGGCCAAGGGACTTATGGTAACCCTATAGTAGGAGACCACTAATGTTGTCTGGCCCAGGGACTTATGGTAACCCTTTAGTAGGAGACCACTATTGTCTGGCCAAGGGACTTATGGTAACCCTATAGTAGGAGACCACTAATGTTGTCTGGCCCAGGGACTTATGGTAACCCTATAGTAGGAGACCACTAATGTTGTCTGGCCCAGGGACTATGGTAACCCTTTAGTAGGAGACCACTAATGTTGTCTGGCCCAGGGGATTTCTTTTCATTGGTCCTTTTTTTTAACCTTTATTTAACTAGGCAAGTCAATTAAGATCAAATTCCATCCGGCCGAACCCGGATGACGCTGGGCCAATCGTGCGCCCTATGGCCCTATGGCACTCCCAATCACGTCCGGATGTGATGCAACCTGGATTCGAACCAGGGACTACGGTGACGCCTCTTGCACTGAGATGCAGTGCCTTAGACTGCTGCTCCACTAGATACAGATTCCACATCTGATTTGCAGTTCAGCATTTGTTAGTGTGGGACATGTTAGATAGGTCAGATCATCTCCTTCCTTTCCATTGCAAAGTCATGTTGGTCAAATCTACAATAAAAACGGTTGATCATCAACCTCTCTGTCGATGAAACTCTTCACCTCACACAATCATTACCCTGACTGTGTGTGTGTGTGTGTGTGTGTGTGTGTGTGTGTGTGTGTGTGTGCTAGAAAAGCACAACAGAGCGCATGTGTTGGTCAAGTGTTGTGAAAGCCACTCTTGTCTGTGGTTCTTCCCTCCAGCCACAACAACCCTCTCTCTGTCCCCCAGCCCTAGCTGTGGTTTGGAGGACATGGGCCACTGACTGCCAGGAAACGCACTATCTTACACACAATCATGAAGAGATGGCGAGAGGATCAGGGGCCTACTTGGAAGCTGAAGATAGAGCAGCGATCTAGAGAGAAAGCAGACAGAGGGGAGGAGAGGAGGATGGAGAGAGAAAGCAAACGGGGGGAGGAGGATGAAGGAGGAGAGGAACAGAGGTCTTTCTGTCAGTGGAGTTCCGCTCCCTTGTCACTCAGCAAACGGAAGCTCCCCACAGTGTGTGCTAAAACGACAGATAAGTCACACACACTAGGCCCTCTGTGCCACTGCACAGAGCTGTGTGTTGTTGTTTTTCAGGCTGTAAGGTTTTTGAAATGGGTGACGACACTCACCTGCTGTTTAGATTCACACCAGATTACAGATTGCACACACTCCTATCTGTCTCGCTCCGTTGCCCCTCTTGTTAATTCTTTCTCTCTCGGATCACGTCTTTGGCTGTGGTCCCAGCTCAGCATTTCTCAGGAGTGTCACAGTGACGGCGTGATAATTACGTTGCCTGGGTGTTGTTTGTGGCCTTTTATGATAACGGGCTTTTACTAGTTGACTGAGAACACACAACAACAGAATGATGCTCTGCTCCCCGCTGCCAATTCGTGTCATATGATTGTAGTGAAACTAAAGTGTGTGTGTTTGACGGACTGATTTAAAGTCAGCCTGTGAAATCTCTTTCTGTCTTCGGTTTTTGTCTCTCATTGTCATACGATTCATCTTTCTACTCATGGAGTGAAAGGAGTCGCCTAGTTGTGTCTTGTGTGTGTTCGTTCATATGGTACGTAGGCTAATAGCCCCATTAGGCCGTGCTGAAGCCAGGGGGTCAGAGTATTAAGTCTGCCCCACACAGGGCTCTCTACACGTGGTATGTGTCAGCACATTCCAGTGCCCTTGGAAAGAATGGACAGACAGACAGGACCTAAGGAAAGACCCAGCTAGGGTAGAAAGTAAAACCTTTTTTTTTTTAATGCAATAAAAATAGCACTTTTTTGAAGACTGAGTGCTGTCCTGTCCCCTGCAGCCAGTCTGTATAAATGCCAGTCTGCTGTGTGTTATGGTGTTGTTGACTGTGTGTTTCAGCCCCTGAGGACTGTGGGTACCGAGGGCAGCAGCCATGTCCGGCTCCTACGATGACTCCATGGTCGACGTCTCCAGTGACAGCTTCTGGGAGGTGAGACAGTAGACAACATACAGTATAACACATACAATTAACAAACATATGTCATTATATGATACGCACACACCCTCTCACCTGCCCCCCCCTAACTCCAAGTATCTCTCCGTCTCTCTCTCTCTCCCTCCCTCTCTCTCTCTCCCTTCCTCTCTCTCTCCCTTCCTCTCTCTCTCCCAGGTGGGGAACTACAAGCGGGCAGTGAGGCGGGTGGACGATGGCAGTCGCCTGTGTAACGACCTGATGAACTGTCTCCATGAGCGGGCGCGCATCGAGAAGTCCTACGCACAGCAGCTCACAGAGTGGTCCAAACGCTGGAGACAGCTTATAGAGAAGGGTAGGCACACACACACACACACACACACACACTTCAGTGGTCCAAGCACTGAAGACAGGTGTGTGTGTTCCACTCCTTCACCCCTCCGTTCCCGTCACCCCTCTGGACTCTCAGTTCCGCACTCTCCATCACCGTAAGCATGCATGTGTGTTATTATCTAATCATGTGCACCCCCAGGCCCTCAGTACGGGACCCTGGAGCGGGCGTGGGGTGCCCTGTGCACGGAGGCGGAGAAGGTGAGCGAGCTCCACATGGAGGTGAAGGCGGTGCTGATGGGGGAGGACTGTGAGAAGCTCAAGGTGTGGCAGAGGGACTACTACCACAAACAGATGATCGGAGGCTTCAAGGAGACCAAGGAGGCTGACGACGGCTTCCGCAAGGCCCAGAAACCCTGGGCCAAGAAACTGAAAGAGGTTGGGGAGTCGTACAGACACACGCGCACGCGCAGACAATACGCACACGCGCACGCGCAGGCAATACGTACTGTACTAGCTGCTATGTTGTACAACAAACAGGCCATTAGTGCTATTTATACAATGGTGGGTGTAATCCTGAATGCTGATTCGTTTAAACCACATTCCAGCCGGTGTCTATTTAAGCAATAAGGCCCGAAGAGGTGTGGTATATGGCCAATATACCACGGCTAAGGGCTGTTCTTTGACACAAAGCAACACGGAGTGCATGGACCCTTAGCCGTGGCATATTGGCCATATATCACAAACCCCCGAGGAGCCTTATTGCTATTATAAACTGATTACCAACGTAATTAGAGCAGTAAAAACACATGTTTTGTCATACATATGGTATACGGTCTGATATACACCATGGCTTTCAGCCAATCAGCATTCAGGGCTCGAACCACCCAGTTTATAATCCACAAGTTACCACGGGCTAATCTATGATGTTAGAATGCCTGTTTACTATTTTCCATCTGACTGCGCAATCCACTGTCTCATCAGCCCAGCCAGGCAGTTTATCAACTAGATCTCCACTTTAAAAAGTATCTAGACATTATCTCACATTTTCTTTGAGATTAACATTTTATTTTCTATATAAACTGGCTATTTCATTAGTGTTGGCCATTCATAGGAAGCAGTGGCGTGTAACTTTACACTGGCCACACAGGCAGCTGCTAAGAAAGGGAAGGCCATTGTGTGTCGAACCGGCTCTGTTTCTCTGTGGCGCCTTGATTTGTTATGGTGTGGGAAATACACTGGGCTGCTCTGCTGTGCTTTTGGCTAGTAGTAGTGCAGATTAACTGCAGCTAATGTGCTGCTAATACAGACACACACATACTCCTACATGCACAAACCAACACATATACATACATACACACACACACACACACACACACTCAAATGATGTCTGACGTGACATCTCTGACCTGGGAGTTCTGGAACAGTCCTGGTTTTTTTTCTGTCGTCATTGTAGTAAGCTGTTTACCGGGCTGTAGGCAACCTTTTTGGTCGCAGAGTTTGTAGTGTACCAGTTTCACAATCTGAGTCTTCCTGGCTGGTGTATGTGTGTGAGCTATGTCACAATAAGCCTCTTCCTGTTGTCATTATCGGTGACAGATTAGTGCAGTATGTGTGAGTTGTGTCAAGGAGGTAATTAATGTATTTGAGGGCCAGACAGTGAGCCAATCGAGAGAGAGAGAGAGAGAGAGAGGAGATGGAAATGGGCTAACTGTCTTAAAAGGAGAGGGTGGAATGGCCTTGTGTACACACACACACACACACACACACACACACACACACACACACACACACACACACACACACACACACACACACAGGGGGTATCACTAAGCATCTGCGTGGAAGAGGCAGGTCCTAGAGGTGAGGGATGAGAGCAGCTTTACAGTAGCAGGCCCAGTGAGCCAAGCCTGTGTGGGCGCGCTGCTCTCCAGAGGCCTGGGGTTGGGAGGAAACTGGCTGGCTGGCTGGCTGGCTGGCTGGCTGGCTGGCTGGCTGGCTGGCTGGCTGGCTGGCTGGCTGGCTATAATCAGAGCCAATGGCAGACAGGCTGGCTGGCTGGCTATAATCAGAGCCAATGGCAGACAGGCTGGCTGGCTGGCTATAATCAGAGCCAATGGCAGACAGGCTGGCTGGCTGGCTATAATCAGAGCCAATGGCAGACAGGCTGGCTGGCTGGCTATAATCAGAGCCAATGGCAGACAGGCTGGCTGGCTGGCTATAATCAGAGCCAATGGCAGACAGGCTGTTCCCTCTGTTCTTTGGCTAAGTTGCCTTTTTCAGAGATCCCATTATAAGTGGGAGAAGAACATTGCTGCCACTCTGGCCCTGTCCCAAACAACAGGAACTAATGGCCTTGTCCACTTTTTTTTTAAATGGAGGAAGAGGCTTCCGCTTTCCATTTGATGTAGATTGAATCAAATCCCAGGTGGACAGGTTTTGCCAATCGCCAGAGTTTTTCCTAAGTCTATTTTAGTTTCCACCTCTTTGTTTACCAGAGTCTGAATTGGGTGCTTAGTCTTTAAGACTATCATTATGGTATGATTTTGTTACCTTGACTTAATCAAGGTATTCTCTTGCCTTTTAAAGACCCCCACCACCATTCCTCTCACCTTTATTCTTTTGAAAAAGCATTGTTCCTTAGCAGTGTCAGCCCAGCCAATAAGCCACATAAGCAGATGCTTTTTGGGGGTTTTATTCCCGCCCCATGGCAAACTGTGTAGAATGTCAACACATCCATTTGAAAACTGTCTCAATTTGGCATCGATATGAGTCAAACAGCTATTCTAGTGTCAAAAAGTGTAAATACTACAAAGTGTAAATATGATAATAGTCTAATCTAAAACCAAGTTTGGAAGATCCGTACGTCACAACGAGTAAATGAAAGTTGGGTTTTGATTTGACCATGTCCGTTTGGACACTAACATGGGGTGAACAGCTGCGGTGACAGCATACAGTGAGACACACCTGCCCAGCGGCTCCGATTGTGTTTACATGAGACAACACGTCGCATATCTCTTTTACTTGACAAATACTTACCCAAACACGTTAATGTACTATTGCGCAACTTAAACATCCTCTGCAAAATCGTCCAAATTAATTATAGATTTCTTGAGTTGTCTTAGATTCATTCTGGGGATTTTAAGGACGTGAAATAGGCTTCCTTGTCTAAAGTGTCTCATGGGGGACAAACATCATTAACCAATTACAGAATCGGTCAGGAAATATGCCTCCAAGACTGAAATCTTGTTTTTGTAATGAGCAACAGAAAAACACGAGCCAATCGGCGTGTTCAGTGGCAAAAAAAACTGCACATTTCTCTCCTCCGCCAAGAGGTGGGCCACTAAATGTTTTGCCTGCGACGTGGGGGGGTCCCCAGGCAAATCTTGCTTATGGCCCCCAAAAGGCTAGAGCTGGTCTTGTTCCAAAGCTTGTGTCTGCCACTGTAAGGGTGGAATCATATTGAATAGTCACTTAGCTACTGCGCCATGCTAACTTGGTTATCCATTAGCTACATAAGCATGATGTTAACCGCTGTACCTTACCTTCTCTGTGCCACATGGCAGATGGAGACGATGAAGAAGGCGTACCACGGGGCCTGTAAGGAAGAGAAGCTGGCCACAAGCCGGGAGAACAACAGCAAGCTGGAGAACAACAGCAACCCTGAGGCCCAGAAGAAACTGCAGGACAAGGTGGAGAAGTGCCAGCAGGAGATGGAGAAGGTGGGGATGGGGGTGGGGTTACAGTGGTGTAAAATCATCTCTGCGTGGACATGTGTTTTATGTCTATGTTGTTTGTCATGGCTGGAATGTGACTGACCATTTGAGTATCCTGACAATATGGAGCAAATGTTTCAGCTCCGTATGTCTGTCCGTGTGTGTGTGCTTACCTGTGTGTGCTTCCCTGTGTGTATGTCTCCTTACGTGTGTGTGTGCTTCCCTGTATGATCCTCTGGGTCCCAGACTAAGGAGCGCTATGAGAAGTCTCTGGAGGAGCTGGACAAGGTGACTCCCCAGTACATAGAGAACATGGAGCAGGTGTTTGAACAATGGCAGCAGTTTGAGGACAAACGTATCACCTTCTTCAAAGCACTTCTGCTGGAAGTCAAGCATCACCTCGACCTCTCCACCAATCACAAGTAGGCTATGACACCTCCACCTCTCCACCAATGATGAGTAAGACCCCTCCACCTCTGCATATCAATTCCAAATGGACCCCTAGCCTCTGCATCCTAAGCTTCATAGCTTTATTTTCCTTCTGATTGGCTGCTATTCAATCCTCTTATATCTACAGAAGTGGTTAGGGTGTAGGTGATAAGGGTCCATTTGGATTTGAGGCTGATGATTGGACATGGTTCACCATCCATCATTAGGGAAATGCTGATGTACCCTCTCGCTCCCTTTCTCTCGCTCTCCTGTCTTCCTCTTCTCTCCCTCTCTAGATTCCAGACAGTCTACCACACGCTGGAGGACACTATCTCTGCTGCTGACGCTGTGGAGGACCTCAAGTGGTTCCGCTCCAACCATGGTCCTGGCATGCCCATGAACTGGCCCCAGTTTGAGGTACGGGGATGAGTGAGAAGGATGGGAGAGGAATGGGAGAGAGAGAGGGGTTTAGCTCCAATGAACTGGCCCTAGTTTGAGGTACATGTATTGAGGAAATGAGAGATGGGAGAGAGAGAGTGGCTCAGTGTCAGTGAACGGTTCTGAGTTTGAGGCACATGGTGAGGCAGAGAAGTTATTACATTGGAATTAATAACTCAACAAGATTTATGGCTCTGTGGAAAGATTCCATTGGAACTACTCTTCCCACTCTGCCATTTCTCCCTCCAGGTCAGGGGTGTCTAAGTCATTTTGCCTCGGGGGCTGCATTCTGTCTTCGAGGTCCGAAGGGTCGCGCTGAAAATGCTATTTCCATGTCGTCAGAAAGTTTTTTTTTTTAAATAGTCCCCAATTTAGATCTGTTGCGGTGACTCGATTAGTCATGAAGGCAGTCAAATTCCACGTGATCGTTTAGTCACGGTAATAAGGATCTCCAAGCTCTGATGCTGCGGATGGCATTTGTAGCGTACCAAACCTGCTAACTGCCTGGTATTCAGCTCTATTTTCCCTCTAATCACTCTGACATCAATGCAAATGTAATAACAAATCGAATCAAACACTTGAGAGCCCATGAGCTCATGTTACGCCACATTTCAATAGGCTTTGCAATTGTGAGAAAACAGTGATGGCCACTACTAAAAAGAGGAGACTTACCTTTCTATAGGCTAGGCTTACTATATTTATTTTTAAACTTTCCTAACATTAAGCACATTGCTAATGGAACATTTGCGCTTATAGCTTACTACCATGTGCAAATCTTTTGCACTTATAATGTGAAGAAATGGCTAATAGTTAATCAACATTTTAAGCTAAACGTTCTGATCTGTTGTCAGCCACATTGCGCCAAAACATTTTTTTTCATGCCAGTGTTTGTATTATTTTGGGAACTATCGCATCCCACAACTGTCCCAGACTATGTTTGGAATATTTATTTCTCGCACAGAATAGAATAGGTCAACTTTTGTACTATGGGGGATAGTAGATTGACATAGGCTAGTGCTCTTGCTGTTCGTTAGGCCTACTCATCTTGTTGGCTGCCGAAAAGTAAATGTGGACAGTTCCAATATCTTCGATATGCACCTCGGAACTGAATAAGGATGACACTGTTTGCGTCCCCCTTGTGTCTTTCTTCACTTGTAGCCTCTGAGAAAGAACTGATCACATTACGGAGTGCGCAGCCCTCCGGGAGAAAGGCACAACGCAAAAGGCATGGATTTTTTGGGGAGTGCATTACGGCCACACAAAGGGGATGCCACCATGAAATTCTATGCATTATCAAGTGCTTGTCAAATTGTGAATGAGTGGCTGATGTAGTGTGTACAGCCTGCACAAAAAACGAAGCAGCACTCATGCCTTTCGAGCGAGTTATTTTCAAATCCTCATGAGTCGCGTCACTCAACCTTACAATGTATTTATAAATCAAAACGTATAGCCCAACGTTTGTAGAACAACTAAAGTTACATGAATAATAACTCTAAATGAAGCATATAGGAATACCTGTTTCTTTGTTAACAGCTCAACACAGAATAACCACATGTGCACACTCCCTCATCGCTTGGAGAAAATATCCTTTCTATTTTATTCAGCTTTGTTCAATTGTATTCTTCATACTATAAAATAATGCCATGGAATGTCTAAGCAATTCTTGTCTGCTAAATGAACTAGTATAGCCAAGAGCCATTTGGCATAGCCAGATCAGGACCTACCATACGGACAACTCAGAGTATGCTATTCTGTTAAAAATGTTCTTCATATCATGCTTCTTCAGACCTGTCTAAAATAAATACTGGTTTAATTGTGATGGTGTAGGGCTATATTACATAGGTTTATTAGACTTTTTAAAATGTATATGTTCTGAAGGTCTGCATCAGTGGCTTGGAGGCTGTGTGTGGAAGCCAGGAGATGCTAAACATGTTTGTTAATTAACAGTAAATTACTGTGAGACTGATTAGTTATTTGCTTGACAATCACCGGCTGATTAAATTTCATGACAGCCACATCTACATCTATCCCCTATACGTAAAAAAATAAAAGAATTATGCTCCCTGAATGTCTAGTGATTATTAGCGAGCTGGCCCGTCAAGAAACTATAAATATAGATCCATTATATTTTCTACACTGTTTCAATTTGGTTTTAGTCATTTTAAAGTGCATTGAGTTCGTCAAGCCATTCGTCGAGTTGTACTTAAAGCTATAGTAAGGACATACTGTGACGCGTCGTACCACACACAAGCCCATTGTGACAGTGCAATCTTCCCAGCGTTTTTCTGTCATTTGATAGGACACACACACAGACACCAAACCTGTCTGTCAGGTTATAGCGAATACTGACTTGTCTTCAATGCGCAGATCGTAACCAAGCTCTATCCAAGAGGAACTGATGGCGCTGTCACAACATAAGGGCATGGAGTTGGTGTCAAACCATGTTACAAAACAGAAGATAGAAAAGCAAGAAATTGTGTCCGTTCCATATATCTTTCTATATTACTCTGTACCGTGCTACACTCTGTTAATTTATCGCCAATGGGAAGTTGAAGTGTTGAGTCAGGTGTGTTAGTGCTGGGCTAGAGCAAATATGTGCCTTCTGGTATGGATTAAGGAACACTGATTTTGCACACGCCCTTATCCAGAGTTACTTTACATAGGTTCATTCAGTAATTAAAAACAAGCCTTTGAGTGAGGTAGAATCTCTTCAGAAATCGATGTTCGTAGTGCTAGAAGAAGAGCATTTAAAAAGACCATAACACAAACTCCACATCAACATAACACTAAATGAAGAGCAACGTTTATCACAAGACACCTCTTCATGATCACAGACTAACTGATACTGTGCTTAGATGTGTTCCTTTTGGATGTTAAAGCATTGTTCTTTAAATGGCTGTTCTTTACTTGGAAGTAATGCTTCTGTCTTGTCCACACCCCTCCCTGCCCCCCCTCCGTTTGACAGAATGTGGACTGGTCCCGCTCCTCTAGGTCCAGAAGGTCCATTGTAGTGAGTTCTGCCTGGGAAGGACTATTCTATCACCGTGGTTCCTGGGGGGATGGTCATTTAACTCGCTCTCCTTCCTCTGTTTGCATTTTCTCTCTGTGTGCCTGTGTGTGTTTGGTTTATGTGCCTATTCTGGCCCTCCTAATGCGTTACGAGTAGCACGTGAAAACACACAAGGAAGTGCGCACACACACACACACACACACACACAAAAACACACACACACACACACACGTCTGTCTGATGAATGGCCTCGTCACCAAGTCTGTTGTGTATGACCCGTGTGGGGATGTGCGTGACTACCCCTCCCTTCCTCCCCCTGCCTCATCCTATAGGTGTTTGTCTTCCTGGATGTCTGTATTCCAGAAGACTCCTTCTCTCATCTTTCTCTCATTCAGAGTTCCTCTCTTTAACCTTTCACCCTGTGGTGACCTCTGACCTCGTGTCAGCTCCTGTGAACCCTGCAGGGGATCACATGATGCCTGCCAGGTCGTGTGACGTAATTTGACCTTAAGGGTTCACCAGTCAGGCCCTCCGACTGACCTTTGAACTTTGAGAACAACCCACTTGTTATATCTGTGGGAACAGGGAGTGACTTGGGAAAACGTAGAACTATAAGTGAAATGTAACCTCTAGAGCTGTAGTAAATCTAGGGCCCTCCTGAACACAGCCCTATGTAACCTCTAGAGTTGTAGTAAATCTAGGGCCCTCCTGAACACAGCCCCTATGTTCTCCATAGAGCTGTAGTAAGTCTAGGGCCCTCCTGAACACAGCCCCTATGTAACCTCTAGAGCTGTAGTAAGTCTAGGGCCCTCCTGAACACAGCCCTATGTAACCTCTAGAGCTGTAGTAAATCTAGGACCCTCCTGAACACAGCCCTATGTAACCTCTAGAGCTGTAGTAAGTCTAGGGCCCTCCTGAACACAGCCCCTATGTAACCTCTAGAGCTGTAGTAAGTCTAGGGCCCTCCTGAACACAGCCCCTATGTTACCTCTAGAGCTGTAGTAAGTCTAGGGCCCTCCTGAACACAGCCCTATGTAACCACTAGAGCTGTAGTAAGTCTAGGGCCCTCCTGAACACAGCCCCTATGTAACCTCCATAGAGCTGTAGTAAGTCTAGGGCCCTCCTGAACACAGCCCCTATGTAACCTCTAGAGCTGTAGTAAGTCTAGGGCCCTCCTGAACACAGCCCCTATGTAACCTCTAGAGCTGTAGTAAGTCTAGGACCCTCCTGAACACAGCCCCTATGTAACCTCTAGAGCTGTAGTAAATCTAGGGCCCTCCTGAACACAGCCCTATGTAACCTCTAGAGCTGTAGTAAATCTAGGGCCCTCCTGAACACAGCCCCTATGTTCTCCATAGAGCTGTAGTAAGTCTAGGGCCCTCCTGAACACAGCCCCTATGTTCTCCATAGAGCTGTAGTAAGTCTAGGGCCCTCCTGAACACAGCCCCTATGTAACCTCTAGAGCTGTAGTAAGTCTAGGGCCCTCCTGAACACAGCCCTATGTAACCTCTAGAGCTGTAGTAAATCTAGGACCCTCCTGAACACAGCTCCTATGTAACCTCTAGAGCTGTAGTAAATCTAGGACCCTCCTGAACACAGCCCTATGTAACCTCTAGAGCTGTAGTAAATCTAGGACCCTCCTGAACACAGCCACTATGTAACCTCTAGAGCTGTAGTAAGTCTAGGGCCCTCCTGAACACAGCCCTATGTAACCTCCAGAGCTGTAGTAAATCTAGGGCCCTCCTGAACACAGCCCCTATGTAACCTCCATAGAGCTGTAGTAAGTCTAGGGCCCTCCTGAACACAGCCCCTATGTAACCTCTAGAGCTGTAGTAAATCTAGGACCCTCCTGAACACAGCCCTATGTAACCTCTAGAGCTGTAGTAAATCTAGGACCCTCCTGAACACAGCCCTATGTAACCTCTAGAGCTGTAGTAAATCTAGGACCCTCCTGAACACAGCCCTATGTAACCTCCATAGAGCTGTAGTAAGTCTAGGACCCTCCTGAACACAGCCCTATGTAACCTCTAGAGCTGTAGTAAATCTAGGACCCTCCTGAACACAGCCCTATGTAACCTCCATAGAGCTGTAGTAAGTCTAGGGCCCTCCTGAACACAGCACCTATGTAACCTCTAGAGCTGTAGTAAATCTAGGACCCTCCTGAACACAGCCCCTATGTAACCTCTAGAGCTGTAGTAAGTCTAGGGCCCTCCTGAACACAGCCCCTATGTAACCTCTAGAGCTGTAGTAAGTCTAGGGCCCTCCTGAACACAGCCCTATGTAACCTCTAGAGCTGTAGTAAATCTAGGACCCTCCTGAACACAGCCCTATGTAACCTCTACAGCTGTAGTAAATCTAGGGCCCTCCTGAACACAGCCCTATGTAACCTCTAGAGCTGTAGTAAGTCTAGGGCCCTCCTGAACACAGCCCCTATGTAACCTCCATAGAGCTGTAGTAAGTCTAGGGCCCTCCTGAACACAGCCCTATGTAACCTCCATAGAGCTGTAGTAAGTCTAGGGCCCTCCTGAACACAGCCCTATGTAACCTCTAGAGCTGTAGTAAGTCTAGGGCCCTCCTGAACACAGCCCATATGTAACCTCCATAGAGCTGTAGTAAGTCTAGGGCCCTCCTGAACACAGCCCCTATGTAACCTCTAGAGCTGTAGTAAGTCTAGGGCCCTCCTGAACACAGCCCTATGTAACCTCTAGAGCTGTAGTAAGTCTAGGGCCCTCCTGAACACAGCCCCTATGTAACCTCTAGAGCTGTAGTAAGTCTAGGGCCCTCCTGAACACAGCCCCTATGTAACCTCCATAGAGCTGTAGTAAGTCTAGGACCCTCCTGAACACAGCCCCTATGTAACCTCCATAGAGC
Source organism: Oncorhynchus mykiss (assembly GCF_013265735.2). NCBI lineage: Eukaryota > Metazoa > Chordata > Actinopteri > Salmoniformes > Salmonidae > Oncorhynchus > Oncorhynchus mykiss. The sequence goes on from NC_048579.1 coordinate 62,124,879, forward strand.
TGTAGTAAGTCTAGGACCCTCCTGAACACAGCCCCTATGTTCTCCATAGAGCTGTAGTAAGTCTAGGGCCCTCCTGAACACAGCCCCTATGTAACCTCCATAGAGCTGTAGTAAGTCTAGGACCCTCCTGAAGACAGCCCCTATGTAACCTCCATAGAGCTGTAGTAAGTCTAGGACCCTCATGAACACAGCCCCTATGTAACCTCCATAGAGCTGTAGTAAGTCTAGGGCCCTCCTGAACACAGCCCCTATGTAACCTCCATAGAGCTGTAGTAAGTCTAGGACCCTCCTGAACACAGCCCCTATGTAACCTCCATAGAGCTGTAGTAAGTCTAGGACCCTCCTGAACACAGCCCCTATGTTCTCCATAGAGCTGTAGTAAGTCTAGGGCCCTCCTGAACACAGCCCCTATGTAACCTCCATAGAGCTGTAGTAAGTCTAGGACCCTCCTGAAGACAGCCCCTATGTAACCTCCATAGAGCTGTAGTAAGTCTAGGACCCTCATGAACACAGCCCCTATGTAACCTCCATAGAGCTGTAGTAAGTCTAGGACCCTCCTGAACACAGCCCCTATGTAACCTCCATAGAGCTGTAGTAAGTCTAGGGCCCTCCTGAACACAGACCCTATGTAACCTCCATAGAGCTGTAGTAAGTCTAGGGCCCTCCTGAACACAGCCCCTATGTAACCTCCATAGAGCTGTAGTAAGTCTAGGACTCTCCTGAACACAGCCCCTATGTAACCTCCATAGAGCTGTAGTAAGTCTAGGACCCTCCTGAACACAGCCCCTATGTAACCTCCATAGAGCTGTAGTAAGTCTAGGGCCCTCCTGAACACAGCCCCTATGTAACCTCTAGAGCTGTAGTAAGTCTAGGGCCCTCCTGAACACAGCCCCTATGTAACCTCTAGAGCTGTAGTAAGTCTAGGACCCTCCTGAACACAGCCCCTATGTAACCTCCATAGAGCTGTAGTAAGTCTAGGGCCCTCCTGAACACAGCCCCTGTCCTTCTGTGGATAGCGTTGCAGTATTGGACTATGTTAAAGTGTGTGTGTCTCTCTATGGGCCTGCATTGGGACAAGGTTCTCCTAATGTTGGGATGAGGTTCTGTTGGCGTTGGTTGGGATGATGTTTTGTTCAAGCCCATTCCTTAGCTTCTGGTGGAGGTTTGTGATGGCTCAGTGCTATGTCTGTCTTTATGGTGATGGATGTGTTTACCTTAACTACACACACACACACACACACACACACACACTGTTTCAGTACTCCACAGCCCTGGTCTTCAGTGTTTAGTCACAGCCTGAGAAACGTTTGCCTAACGTTACCTAGTGATTGTGCTAGTTAGAGCATCGGAACTTCCTGTGAGTGTGTGCATTATATCAATGCTTGTCCTTAGTGTAGTATTGTTGTTAAGACGAGCAGTTTTAGTTACTAACGTTTGAACATTGATGCTGAATTTGTTGAGCTGAGCATGTGACTCATGTTCCTCTGTGTCCAAGGGTGCGTGACTCTAAGTGTGTGTGTGTGTGTGTGTGTGTGTTTCAGGACTGGTCCATAGACTTGAACCGTACACTGAGTCGGCGAGAGACGAAGAAGAAGCCCTCCGATGGAGTCACCCTGACGGGCATCAGCCAAATGGAAGTGCAGCAGGTAGCCAAGAGCAGCAGCAGGTAACCACACACACACACACACACACACACACACACACACACACTGTCAGGAAGTGGGAGGACATTTCTCAAGTTGCAGTAGATAAACGTGTCAGAAGGCCAGTGAAAGAATGTAGCTTCCAATCCTCTCTTACCACTGCTGCACACGTTCCACACACCACTTCCACATCTAAACATCATAGTTACTGTTCCCCCACAACAAGACTCTCTGCACACGTTCCACATCTAAACATCATAGTTACTGTTCCCCCACAACAAGACTCTGCACACGTTCCACACACCACTTCCACATCTAAACATCATAGTTACTGTTCCCCCACAACTAGACTCTCTGCACACGTTCCACATCTAAACATCATAGCTACTGTTCCTCCACAACTAGACTCTCTGCACACGTTCCACATCTAAACATCATAGTTACTGTTCCCCCACAACTAGACTCTCTGCACACGTTCCACATCTAAACATCATAGCTACTGTTCCTCCACAACTAGACTCTCTGCACACGTTCCACATCTAAACATCATAGTTACTGTTCCCCCACAACTAGACTCTCTGCACACGTTCCACACCTTAACATCATAGTTACTGTTCCCCCACAACAAGACTCTCTGCACACGTTCCACATCTAAACATCATAGTTACTGTTCCCCCACAACTAGACTCTCTGCACACGTTCCACATCTAAACATCATAGTTACTGTTCCCCCACAACTAGACTCTCTGCACACGTTCCACACCTTAACATCATAGTTACTGTTCCCCCACAACAAGACTCTCTGCACACGTTCCACATCTAAACATCATAGTTACTGTTCCCCCACAACTAGACTCTCTGCACACGTTCCACATCTAAACATCATAGTTACTGTTCCTCCACAACAAGACTCTCTGCACACGTTCCACACACCACTTCCACATCTAAACATCATAGTTACTGTTCCTCCACACACAAGGCTCTCTTCACACGTTCCACATCTAAACATCATAGTTACTGTTCCTCCACAACTAGACTCTCTGCACACGTTCCACACACCACTTCCACATCTAAACATCATAGTTACTGTTCCCCCACAACTAGACTCTCTGCACACGTTCCACATCTAAACATCATAGCTACTGTTCCTCCACAACTAGACTCTCTGCACACGTTCCACATCTAAACATCATAGTTACTGTTCCCCCACAACTAGACTCTCTGCACACGTTCCACACCTTAACATCATAGTTACTGTTCCCCCACAACAAGACTCTCTGCACACGTTCCACATCTAAACATCATAGTTACTGTTCCCCCACAACTAGACTCTCTGCACACGTTCCACATCTAAACATCATAGTTACTGTTCCCCCACAACTAGACTCTCTGCACACGTTCCACACCTTAACATCATAGTTACTGTTCCCCCACAACAAGACTCTCTGCACACGTTCCACATCTAAACATCATAGTTACTGTTCCCCCACAACTAGACTCTCTGCACACGTTCCACATCTAAACATCATAGTTACTGTTCCTCCACAACAAGACTCTCTGCACACGTTCCACACACCACTTCCACATCTAAACATCATAGTTACTGTTCCTCCACACACAAGGCTCTCTTCACACGTTCCACATCTAAACATCATAGTTACTGTTCCTCCACAACTAGACTCTCTGCACACGTTCCACACACCACTTCCACATCTAAACATCATAGTTACTGTTCCTCCACAACTAGACTCTCTTCACACGTTCCACACACTGCTTCTACATCTAAACATTATAGTTACTGTTCCTCCACAACTAGACTCTCTGCACACGTTCCACACACCACTTCCACATCTAAACATCATAGTTACTGTTCCTCCACACAAGCCTCTCTTCACACGTTCCACACACCACTTCCACATCTAAACATCATAGTTACTGTTCCTCCACAACTAGACTCTCTGCACACGTTCCACACACCACTTCCACATCTAAACATCATAGTTACTGTTCCTCCACAACAAGGCTCTCTTCACACATTCCACATCTAAACATCATAGTTACTGTTCCTCCACAACTAGACTCTCTGCACACGTTCCACACCTTAACATCATAGTTACTGTTCCCCCACAACAAGACTCTCTGCACACGTTCCACATCTAAACATCATAGTTACTGTTCCTCCACAACTAGACTCTCTTCACACGTTCCACACACCACTTCCACATCTAAACATCATAGTTACTGTTCCTCCACAACAAGGCTCTCTTCACACGTTCCACATCTAAACATCATAGTTACTGTTCCCCCACAACAAGACTCTCTGCACACGTTCCACATCTAAACATCATAGTTACTGTTCCCCCACACAAGCCTCTCTTCACACGTTCCACACACCACTTCCACATCTAAACATCATAGTTACTGTTCCTCCACACAAGCCTCTCTTCACACGTTCCACACACCACTTCCACATCTAAACATCATAGTTACTGTTCCCCCACAACAAGACTCTCTGCACACGTTCCACATCTAAACATCATAGTTACTGTTCCCCCACAACTAGACTCTCTGCACACGTTCCACATCTAAACATCATAGTTACTGTTCCCCCACAACAAGACTCTCTGCACACGTTCCACATCTAAACATCATAGTTACTGTTCCTCCACAACAAGGCTCTCTTCACACATTCCACACCACTTCCACATCTAAACATCATAGTTACTGTTCCCCCACAACAAGACTCTCTGCACACGTTCCACATCTAAACATCATAGTTACTGTTCCCCCACAACTAGACTCTCTGCACACGTTCCACATCTAAACATCATAGTTACTGTTCCCCCACAACTAGACTCTCTGCACACGTTCCACATCTAAACATCATAGTTACTGTTCCTCCACAACAAGACTCTCTGCACACGTTCCACATCTAAACATCATAGTTACTGTTCCCCCACAACTAGACTCTCTGCACACGTTCCACACACCACTTCCACATCTAAACATCATAGTTACTGTTCCTCCACAACAAGACTCTCTGCACACGTTCCACATCTAAACATCATAGTTACTGTTCCCCCACAACTAGACTCTCTGCACACGTTCCACACACCACTTCCACATCTAAACATCATAGTTACTGTTCCTCCACACACAAGCCTCTCTTCACATGTTCCACACACCACTTCCACATCTAAACATCATAGTTACTGTTCCCCCACAACAAGACTCTCTGCACACGTTCCACATCTAAACATCATAGTTACTGTTCCCCCACAACAAGACTCTCTGCACACGTTCCACATCTAAACATCATAGTTACTGTTCCCCCACAACAAGACTCTCTGCACACGTTCCACATCTAAACATCATAGTTACTGTTCCCCCACAACTAGACTCTCTGCACACGTTCCACATCTAAACATCATAGTTACTGTTCCCCCACAACAAGACTCTCTGCACACGTTCCACATCTAAACATCATAGTTACTGTTCCCCCACAACTAGACTCTCTGCACACGTTCCACATCTAAACATCATAGTTACTGTTCCCCCACAACAAGACTCTCTGCACACGTTCCACATCTAAACATCATAGTTACTGTTCCTCCACAACAAGACTCTCTGCACACGTTCCACATCTAAACATCATAGTTACTGTTCCCCCACAACTAGACTCTCTGCACACGTTCCACACACCACTTCCACATCTAAACATCATAGTTACTGTTCCTCCACAACAAGACTCTCTGCACACGTTCCACATCTAAACATCATAGTTACTGTTCCCCCACAACAAGACTCTCTGCACACGTTCCACATCTAAACATCATAGTTACTGTTCCCCCACAACTAGACTCTCTGCACACGTTCCACATCTAAACATCATAGTTACTGTTCCCCCACAACTAGACTCTCTGCACACGTTCCACACCTAAACATCATAGTTAACGTTCCCCCACAACAAGACTCTCTGCACACGTTCCACATCTAAACATCATAGTTACTGTTCCCCCACAACTAGACTCTCTGCACACGTTCCACACCTAAACATCATAGTTAACGTTCCCCCACAACAAGACTCTCTGCACACGTTCCACATCTAAACATCATAGTTACTGTTCCCCCACAACTAGACTCTCTGCACACGTTCCACATCTAAACATCATAGTTACTGTTCCCCCACAACAAGACTCTCTGCACACGTTCCACATCTAAACATCATAGTTACTGTTCCCCCACAACTAGACTCTCTGCACACGTTCCACACACCACTTCCACATCTAAACATCATAGTTACTGTTCCCCCACAACTAGACTCTCTTCACACATTCCACATCTAAACATCATAGTTACTGTTCCCCCACAACTAGACTCTCTGCACACGTTCCACACCTAAACATCATAGTTAACGTTCCCCCACAACAAGACTCTCTGCACACGTTCCACATCTAAACATCATAGTTACTGTTCCCCCACAACTAGACTCTCTGCACACGTTCCACATCTAAACATCATAGTTACTGTTCCCCCACAACTAGACTCTCTGCACACGTTCCACATCTAAACATCATAGTTACTGTTCCCCCACAACTAGACTCTCTGCACACGTTCCACACCTAAACATCATAGTTACTGTTCCCCCACAACAAGACTCTCTGCACACGTTCCACACACCACTTCCACATCTAAACATCATAGTTACTGTTCCTCCACACACAAGCCTCTCTTCACACGTTCCACACACCACTTCCACATCTAAACATCATAGTTACTGTTCCTCCACACACAAGGCTCTCTTCACACGTTCCACATCTAAACATCATAGTTACTGTTCCTCCACAACTAGACTCTCTTCACACGTTCCACACACCACTTCCACATCTAAACATCATAGTTACTGTTCCCCCACAACTAGACTCTCTGCACACGTTCCACATCTAAACATCATAGTTACTGTTCCCCCACAACAAGACTCTCTGCACACGTTCCACATCTAAACATCATAGTTACTGTTCCCCCACAACAAGGCTCTCTTCACACATTTCACACCACTTCCACATCTAAACATCATAGTTACTGTTCCTCCACACAAGCCTCTCTTCACACGTTCCACACACCACTTCCACATCTAAACATCATAGTTACTGTTCCCCCACAACAAGACTCTCTGCACACGTTCCACATCTAAACATCATAGTTACTGTTCCTCCACACAAGCCTCTCTTCACACGTTCCACACACCACTTCCACATCTAAACATCATAGTTACTCTTCCCCCACAACAAGACTCTCTGCACACGTTCCACATCTAAACATCATAGTTACTGTTCCTCCACACAAGCCTCTCTTCACACGTTCCACACACCACTTCCACATCTAAACATCATAGTTACTGTTCCCCCACAACAAGACTCTGCACACGTTCCACATCTAAACATCATAGTTACTGTTCCCCCACAACTAGACTCTCTGCACACGTTCCACACACCACTTCCACATCTAAACATCATAGTTACTGTTCCCCCACAACAAGACTCTCTGCACACGTTCCACACACCACTTCCACATCTAAACATCATAGTTACTGTTCCTCCACAACAAGACTCTCTGCACACGTTCCACATCTAAACATCATAGTTACTGTTCCCCCACAACTAGACTCTCTGCACACGTTCCACATCTAAACATCATAGTTACTGTTCCCCCACAACTAGACTCTCTGCACACGTTCCACATCTAAACATCATAGTTACTGTTCCCCCACAACTAGACTCTCTGCACACGTTCCACACCTTAACATCATAGTTACTGTTCCTCCACAACAAGACTCTCTGCACACGTTCCACATCTAAACATCATAGCTACTGTTCCCCCACAACTAGACTCTGCACACGTTCCACACACCACTTCCACATCTAAACATCATAGTTACTGTTCCTCCACAACAAGACTCTCTGCACACGTTCCACATCTAAACATCATAGTTACTGTTCCCCCACAACTAGACTCTCTGCACACGTTCCACATCTAAACATCATAGTTACTGTTCCCCCACAACAAGACTCTGCACACGTTCCACACACCACTTCCACATCTAAACATCATAGTTACTGTTCCTCCACAACAAGACTCTCTGCACACGTTCCACATCTAAACATCATAGTTACTGTTCCCCCACAACTAGACTCTCTGCACACGTTCCACATCTAAACATCATAGTTACTGTTCCTCCACAACTAGACTCTCTGCACACGTTCCACATCTAAACATCATAGTTACTGTTCCCCCACAACTAGACTCTCTGCACACGTTCCACATCTAAACATCATAGTTAACGTTCCCCCACAACAAGACTCTCTGCACACGTTCCACATCTAAACATCATAGTTACTGTTCCTCCACACAAGCCTCTCTTCACACGTTCCACACACCACTTCCACATCTAAACATCATAGTTACTGTTCCCCCACAACAAGACTCTCTGCACACGTTCCACATCTAAACATCATAGTTACTGTTCCCCCACAACTAGACTCTCTGCACACGTTCCACATCTAAACATCATAGCTACTGTTCCTCCACAACTAGACTCTCTGCCGCTGATCGGGAACGCTGGTAAAGCATTCCGGAGAAAAGCCTTTGGAATGATGTCTGCCACCACTGAGTTGTTGCCATGGTCACAGTAAACATTCCTGTAACAAGCCCTGAGAAAACAGAAGTGTCCCACTGACTGTAAAGGGTGGGTACTGGGGGAGTGTGTGTGTGTGTAGGGTGGGTACTGGTGGAGTGTGTGTGTGTGTAGGGTGGGTACTGGGGGAGTGTGTGTGTGTGTGTGTGTGTAGGGTGGGTACTGGGGGAGTCTGTGTGTGTGTAGGGTGGGTACTGGGGGAGTGTGTGTGTGTGTAGGGTGGGTACTGGGGGAGTGTGTGTGTAGGGTGGGTACTGGGGGAGTGTGTGTGTGTGTGTAGGGTGGGTACTGGGGGAGTGTGTGTGTGTGTAGGGTGGGTACTGGGGGAGTGTGAGGAGTTAATGAGAGGAATGTGAGGCACGCAAAGCATTTGACCCTTTGGTATCCATCAGATGTGCATATTGCCAAACATGGGTCTGCCTCACCCTACCAGCATAAGACACATACTCTGTCACATCACTTCTACTGTACTGTAGGCTATATCTGTGTCTACAGGGGTGAAGGTGAGTGTGTGTCGATCAAGATTAGTTGTACTTACAGTGGAAATTCATTTTCACAGCTCACGAAAACACAAACAATAGACTGAACAAACAATGGCCATATAAGGAAAAGGGGGTAAGAGTGAAATTCTTGTCTGGACCGAGGTACAACTTCACTCCTTCCTTATCGTGTTCACGCATTGAGAGTTGGTCCACATTTCTGCGCTATAGCAAAATCAGAGATACCACCACTTCAAGGGAATTGATAGTTTAAATTGATAGTTTACTGCTATATGGGCATTTTATAATTTGCTCACTTTAAAAGTTGTTTATGGGCAACTAACTATTGAGTATTACGCTAGAGATGGATATATATATCTCTCTCTACAAAGAACAGTTGTGGACATCACCAAAAAGCAGGCTGATATTGGTCTGAGACCTAATATAACATCATTAAAAATGTGTGAACATCTTTTTTTTCTGACTTCTGCCAACCAAAGTTACATTGTTGCCACTGTTCAGTGTTTGTTTGGTGTTTCAACTCCTCTGAGAGAGATTTGGTTATCTCAGAGAGCGTGGCGCCGTGACTGTCAATAAAGGTGTCTACAGTGCAGTGACGTTGTGATTGGACAGATGGCTACTACGTGCCATGGTCCAACTGCACTGTAAACATACGATGTGCATACAACACTACAGTGGGTTCCTGGTTGAAGTTGTCTCTATGCACAGATCTAAGATCAGCTTACCTTCCCCAAATCCGAACCGTAACTGTTAGGGGGGAATACAAAACTGACCGTAGATCAATAGGGTGACTTCATCATAATTCGGTCTCACAACAGAATAGTGTGGAATTCCAAATCTAGCCCAGCCTCTAACCCAAGGTACTTCTCTAGATAATATATATTTTTTAAAGATAGGTGTCACTAATTTGGTAATGCTTTGACCTAACCAATCAGAGGGAAAAATGGAGCTATTGCTTAAACCAATCTGACCCTCTCGGATCTACCTGAAGTGTCTAGGGAAATTGGCTATTATATGGGTCAAATTGGAATTCAGAATGAATTCCTGGTGAAGTGAAGAGTGTGACCGTTTTCTCAACCCCAGAGCGTATCCGCTGGGGAAAACACTGATAAAATGCTAGTAAAAGCATCAGTGAGATTGTAGAAGAGGAATTGGTGAAGGTGTATACATGTTGTGTGAATGGAAAACTGACCATTTCTTATTTGTTAACTGAACATGTTTATTTTGTGACTGTGTCCTAGTGTCATGATGGATGTCTAAAAACCATACGTACCCAGCGTTGCCTCGTCAGTGTCCTCAGACTGGTCATGTGTTTTTTCTCACACTGCTCATATGGTCTATTTGATTGGTTATGGTTGGAAGTGTCACTTGTGTGTCCATTATGTCTTAAACCCTCACATCCGAAGGTTTTCGATTCAGCTTTAGGTATGTCACGAAGCTGTCTGGATTCAAGGTGTGTATGTGTACGAGTATGTGTTTTGGGGTGTACGTGTGTGTGTGTCACAAATGCCTGTCTCCGTGTCGTCAGCCTGACTGTGCCCACTAGCACAGAGCCGGTGGGTTCAAACCCCTTCGAGGAAGACGACGACGAGGATCTCCAGGGGACCGTGAAGGAACAGCCTGCTGTCGTCGTCAACAACAACAACAGCAGTCCGCTCAATGTCAAAAAAGTGGAGGAAGTGAAAACGTTGGTGAAAGAGAGACCCTCTCCCCCCTTTTCTTCTCTCTCTCCCTCTTCTTTTTTCTCCTCTCCCTCAGTCTTTGGGTGAATTTAGTATTTTAGTGTCACACGTGTTTCTCAGGGTTGCACGTATTTGTTCCAGCCAAGCACGAGCACACAGGGCTTGTTGAGTAGTGGAACCAGGTGAGCTAGTGCTGGGCTAAGACAAAAATGTGCACCCCTGAGAAACACTTCAATAACACACTATTGAGGCACACCCTTTCTGTCCTCTCATCTTTATTTTTCCCTTCACTCTTTCCTGTTATTCTTCCTCTCTTTTCCATTACTTCTCTTTTATTCCTCTCATCTATCCTTGTCCCCTTCCTTTCCTCCCTTTTCCCTCTCTCCCTCTGTCACCCCACTTTTTTTCTCTCTCTTTCTACTGCTCCCCTCCTCTCCCCTTTCTCCTTCCCTCTCCCTGGCTAGCGGCAGGCTGTGTTATGGTGCATGGGCTCTCAGTGAGCGATCACACCAAACCTACATTAGTCATCACTCCTAACAGTGCCAAGTCCTGCAGAGCATTCTTTCTGTGTGTTTGTGTGTATTTTTCCTGTCTGTGTTTACTTTACAGTCAGATCTGTTGCAAGTTGGAACTCAAAAATACAATTTCTATAGAATTTAGACTATTAAACAAAAGCCTGTCTACAACTTGGTGAGAACCTATATTGGGTCCTGTTTTACATTAGGGCTGATATTGACTCAAGGCAGGACAGAGAAACTAGCACTCATAAAGTCAACGGTGTGTGTCAGTCTCTCTGGCATAAAGCAGGAACTATGAGATGCCATTGGTGTCTGAGTGTACCAACTGCAAGAGGCTGACTGTAACCTGGCTTCAGAGAGTGTGTGTGTGTGTGTTTGTGTGTGTGTGTGTTTCATGGGTTTTCTGACTGGGGAAGAAGGGTGTTTGTTCATCTTGGTACTGTACATCTACCTCCCTCTAGTGGTGGATGGGGTGAACTCCAACCATGCTTTTGTACTGTACTCGTGTCATTGTGTTGCCTTGCCTTACCTCAGCACTCTGTCTGTGTCCATTCCAAGTGGTGTCAAAGCAAACTCACAAATCCATTCACCAACAAAACCTCACAGCATTGGTTTCCTAAAGAGGCATGTTTCCCCCCCCATTGGCTGATTTGAGAGAGAGAACCTATAGTCTTTCAGTCTTTGTATCCGGGCGGATTCGGAGATGCATTTGCTGGGCCTTCTACATGTTGTGCTGTACTCTACATTGGTGTCGTTGTTTTTATGCCCCCCTCCCCCGGGCCCTATTAACTCTTTTTGTTCCCGCTTCTCTCGCCTGGCATGCTGGATTGTCCAATCGGTGTGTGATCAGGGCATGATTGACAAGTAACATTTTCAAATTTCCCTTATGTTGATTGCTGCCTCTGTCTGTTCAGCGCCAGCAGTGTGGAGAAGTCGCAAGAGTGGTCGGATGAGGAGACTGGGGTGAACCCGTTTTCCATTGAGGATGCCAACGGCGATGGGAACCCGTTTGAGGGGGAGCCGGCGTCCTCGGGGGTGTCTGTGGCTGTGCTTGCCCTCTACGACTACGAAGGACAGGAGCAGGATGAACTCAGCTTCAAAGCAGGTGTGTGTGAATACACTAAAGACTGTGAGTGAAGAGACCCCTGCCCTGTCCCCCTATTCTCTAGTCTGCTGTCCTGTATGACCACTGCTAAGTGAAAGGACTGGATGTCTCCACCAGTCTTCTTTTACTTGCCATGTCCTGTCAGATCAGTTATCTATGACAATTAAAACACAGAGAAAAGTGAGTGAGGCGGAGTTGAGTCACAAATCCTTTTTGAAGCTGCTCAACAGAAAGACATGCTCATCTACCACCATCTTTCCACATAATCATCTGTCCATTCCTCCCTGTTTTCCTTTTTTGTCCTGAAGGTGAGGAGTTCACCAAGATAGGAAACGAGGACGACCAGGGCTGGTGCAGAGGGCGCCTGAAAGACGGCGTGGTGGGCCTCTACCCCGCCAACTACGTAGAAGACATCCAGTAATGACCGAGCGAGGGACGAGGAGGAAAACGAGAGAGAGGATGGGGTGAAGAGGCTAAAGAAAGTGGAGGAGATGGGGTAGGAGGGTGGGTAGGCCTCGCATTTGCCCCTCACCCTCTTCCTCCTACGTGGTAGAGGCTGGCCGCAGTGTGTGTGAGTGAAAGGGTTGGCAGAAGGAAGGGGTTTGCCCATCGAAGAGGATGATGTTATAGCTCTCTCTGTTGTATCTTCCTGGATCCCATGTCGTTAAGCACACATCTTCCTACAACTACAGCCTGCCCTCATTGTCAGCCTTTATGATGGGACACCCAGTACAGAGTCTAAAGCCAGCTGCAAAAGCAAATGTTACTTAAAGCCATTACTGTTACAGAAGAAAATATATAAAAAGCTATTTGAAACATGTTACCTTCCAATTGTAGCTTGAAGTTATGAAGACGTTGAAAGAATTAACCGATTTTAAAAGATCCGAACAGACATGGGAGAGGATATACATGTGTCCCATTCACGAGGTCTAGCCCATTCGATTTGAAACTGATTGGAGACCTAAAAGTAATCTTAGTTTAATCTTTTAATTAATTTTTGCCATAGACAATTGGTGATACAATCTTTTAGTTCTATAGATCTGATTCTATTGTAGCACCAATTTGTAGTCCAGGATCTGATTTGGTAGTCTTATTTTGAAATAAGGGGAATTCCTAATTGCATGTTATTTCTTGCTCTGTTTTGAGCGTCCTTCACCCCATCCTTTTGACAGTAATCAAGGTTTTATTTTTTTTCCCACATGAAAGCCATTTGTCTGAAATATCAGAACCTACAACCCTGTTTTCTTATTTGACTTTTCAAATGTTTTGAGAAAAGGGCTTGGAATTCATGGCAGTGCCGGTTCAGAACAATTGTCTGTCTTATCTGATGCCTGTAGTTCAGATTTGTCAAGTCTTGTTATGCCTTTTTTTTGTATTTTAAATCTGATTTATGTTTTGCTCAGTGAATAGTTGATGAATGAGAGAAACCGAGATGATTAATTATATCCAGTTCTTCCACCGTCACCAACCAGCCTGGTCTCAGAGCATTTCATATTATTCTGTAAATGCTCTGATACCATGTTGCGCCAACCCACATTTTAACAATAAGTGACGCATTCAGAAGTTCTCCTGTAACCTTTACCCCTCAACTTTAATTGATTGTATATTCTTTAATTGTTTCATTGTATCGGCTCACCTATTGATTGTACACGTTTGCTGGTCATTCTAGTATCAGGGACATTCACCAGGGCACATAGGGCTCTGGCCAAACGTAGTACACTATATAGGGCATAGGGTGCCATTTGTGACAGCCTCTATTCACACAATTGACTTCACATTCTGTTGGTAGATTCTTACATCGTGGATGTTGTTTTGTCTTTCCACACTGAATGTTTGGCAATAAGGTGTGTCACTTGAAGCTAGGAGCTTTAGCTGTAGCTTGCACTGGATGTCCAATTCAAAGTTTTGGGAGAATATACCATTTTTGTGCCAGCGAAAACAATGTTGCACGTTCAGCAATAAAAACCACAGCTTTTACTATTTTTCACAAATTAGAGGGTCCGATTTAATAAAAGTATGTTTGCATGTAAATAGCGAGGAACCTATGAACAAATTAAGCAGTTATAGATTCAGGAGTTGTGATTTAAATTTCTATTTGGAAATCAAAGACTGTTAATGTATGAGATGCCTTAAGTGCTTTTGTTCTGTCAGATGAAATGCTGTGATTCGGAAACAAATCCGTTTGTACAATAATTGTATGTTTTATGGCGAATGTCTCGTGAATTTGCTGTCTTGTTGCATTTGTAAATATAATGTAAAATCTCCAGAGGGGCCAGAGCCTACTTATGATTAGTAATTGACAAATAACTGATTATATTTCTTATTTTCTTTTAAAAGTTAATGATTGACACACACACCCTTAACACCACCACATGTGCATTACCAGTATTGGCAAACTATATCTGTTATATAGGACCTATCCCAATTCCCGTCTCTAGTATAGGTTTCTCCTATTGGAAGTTGACGTTTTGGCTCTTAAATTGTTGTGAGTACATTCTTTAGCAAACACTGTTTAAGCATGATGCTCCTGGAAATATCCCCTACATTTTATGCCTACAACCGCATAGCGAGAGATCGGTTTGATATTAGTTTTCTGTCAGTGTGAGAGGTTATGCTGTGCGTTTCAGGTCATGAGATGTATATCATTGGTTTCAGGTCATGCCATTAACAGAACACCGCAGCAGCTTGCACAACTCAGTTTGCCAATGTTGTCCCACAGCATACATTTATAAATGAATTGAACGAAAATAAGTTTCACTGTCTTTTTTTTTTCTTTTTCAATTAAACATACAGTATCAAGGATAATAGAAAGAAATGTAACTTTATTACCCAGACCTCCATGTTATGATTACGCCCATGTGTTACTGCTGACCAATCAGAGTACAGGCACAAAATGTTATCGTTCTGACGGGTGCCTTTACCCAAGACCAGCACGGAAGTATTTTTGATTCACAGAGAAACAAATTTGCTCAACGCTGCGCTTTACCTATCAGGTGAAATTAACAACAGGTGGAAAGATGTCAGAGCCCAGCAAGCAAGATATTGCTGCCATTTTCAAACGACTACGTTCCCTTTCTACGAATAAGGTGAGTGTTGATAAGCTTTCTGTCTTTAACGAGGAAGTAGCTAATGTTAGCTAGCTCCGGAGGGGAAAAAATGACACGTCGCACTGTTTTGCTGTGCAGGGGTAGATGCGTCGTAACAAACGCACATGGAAAAGCTTTGAACCACGTATGCTCATTGCACATCCTCCTGACAAAATGTTTTTGCAGTGTTGAAGAAAGAATTAGCATGAGCAGTTTAAATGGAACGATAGGACATCCTGGACAGTCACGTTCGAGCCAGCTGTCATGTGGCATGATGACAGTTGGGTCAAAGATGGTACTTTAAGAAACTGGTTGGACAGTCCACTTCGTTAGCGTCAGTGTGTTTATTGTAAATTATAGATGTCTGGTAAATGTTGACTCATGGACGCCACAAAGATGAAAGACGTCACACAGACATAAACAATACCTTTTGGCTCATAAACTGTCGATTCCAGCTGTTTCCGTCTGCTGTTTAGGCCTGGCTACATTGAACGCGACAATGTTGCAACCGCAAGCATCGGAAAGCTGTTTTGGAAACATTGTTTCCACTATATTGCAACACTTGTAACTAGCTGGTTTAGATTTAATTTTGGTAAATTTCGGCGTTCTCTTAATGTGTGGACAAGTAGAGGCAATAAAGTTTATACTAGAAACAAATAGGAAAATATAAATAGAATATACAGTATGAGGTCAATATTTTGTACTTCAGACCTCCACGCTACTGGGTTGCTTCATTATCTGTTAGTGTTTTGCTATCTATTTCGCATGCGCTCATATTTACTTGCTTATCAGTGTCCCCATAGACTTATCACTGCATGAAGGAGAGAGACAGCGAACACCTTGTCTGTATTCAAGTCTCATGTTTTCCAAAGCTGCTGAACTTCTTTCCTATTACAGGCGTGCTTTGACTGTTCGGCTAAGAATCCTAGTTGGGCCAGTATCACCTATGGAGTGTTTCTCTGTATAGACTGCTCAGGAACACACAGGTCATTAGGAGTGCACCTGTCATTCATCAGGTAAGGAACAATGAATGAAAAAACAATTTTTTTTGCTTACCCCATCCTGTTCTTTCAGATTTACACTAGTGGGTAGGGGCTAGAGGTTGTTTCTGGACAGGACCATTGGCTTCACACAACACACAATTTGACACATTATGGCCCGATGGAGTGTTCAGAATCAGAACTGTGTATTGTTTGTTTCAGGTCTACTGAGCTGGACTCTAACTGGTCCTGGTACCAGCTGCGATGCATGCAGGTGGGCGGCAATGCCAGCGCGGTGAGTAAAGCCATCCATGGTGGGCACTGACCTGGTGGGCAGCCACGTCCCAACCTGCTGTGTTAAGCGCTGAGAGGGTGGTACTAGTAGTTATGTTTCTGACTGCATGAGTGGGCATTATTTCTAGAATGTATAGGGTACTGTATGTTGTCATGATGTCACAATAGGGCCCTGTATAATACCTGTATTGTGTATGCAATATTATAATGCAATATTCTGAAAACTATTAACAATACTTTTTTGTATTACAGAGTCTGTGTAATTCAAACCATTGTTTTCCCCCTGTGTCTCTCAGAATGCCTTCTTTGCCCAGCAAGGCTGTACGTCCAACGCCGCAAACACCAAGTACAACAGCCGAGCCGCTGTGCTCTACCGCGAGAAGATCAAGACCTCGGCCACGCAGGCCACAAGGCGCTTCGGCACTGAGGTGCCACACACATCCATCCAGACATTCCACTGGGCAAAAATGGATTTAGTCAACATTGGTTACTTGTTATACTGTCTTTAACAACATAATCATGTCGCATCAACATGGCTGATTTAAAGGAGTGTATACTTAGGTCCTTATAGATGCCAAGGAATCCTCTGTTTTGTTTCCCTGCAGTTGTGGCTGGACAGCCAGGCCCCCCTCTCTCCAACATCTCCCGTCAATAAGGAGGAGGATTTCTTCAGTATGCACGCGCAGGTGTGTGTGTGACTGTTAGTACTTATTTGTTTGAAATTGTAGAAGAGTATGGATGTGTGCATGTTGTTTACATGGTCATGTTGTTTACATACCTTGCATATTTTGGTAGGCATTCCCTGATGATCGTAGCTCTGCCCAGCCTAATATAACAAGCTCCGCCCAGATGAATCTAAGCCCCACCCCAGTAGAGGAACCCTCTACAAAAGAAACCGAGAGGGACAAAAACGGTACACCTCTACTTCAATATTTACATTTCAGAAACACACATACACTTGCATCTGTTTGTCCATGTCGTCTATGCCCTCAACTCTTTCTGTCTTCAGGTAATACAGAGGGTCCCAGTGTTGACGTGCTAAGTATGTCTCCTAAAGAAGCCTTAGGTAAGAGGACCAAGAGATTATGCCCTAGAGACTAAAGATACTCAACTTGAACCTTAAGCATTAGGAGTACATTAAATATCTGACCCTGGAACAGTAGCTCTTAGCAGCTTCTATCAACTGTATTCTAATGCCCACTGTCACTTCTCCCTTAGAGTCCTCCTCTCTTCTCAAGAAGAAACCAGCTGGGGCCAAGAAAACAGTATGTACTCTATGTTAGTGGATTAAGGAGGTAATGTTCCTCCCCACACACCTATGTGTGTTGTGTTTATGAATACGAGTGAATTTAGTGATGGTTGTGTGTGTGGGTAGAGGATTTAGTGTGAAGGGACTGTGTACATTGCTCATGGATCTTGTGGGTCAGTAGATTAGTAGACACGTATTCACGTCTGTGTCCTGTGTTTTGTCTCAGTTGGGCGCTAAGAAAGGTGGTCTTGGGGGTAAGAAGGTGAGCAAACAGAGTTTCTGTGACCTGGAGAAGAAAGCACAGGCGGTAGACAAACTCAATGAGAGAGATACAGCACCCACCACCAAGAACAGCCCCCAACCAGCAGAGGAATCCATGTGAGTCTCTCTCCAATTTAAATGGGCTTTAATTGGCCTCTCGCTCTCTCATCCACATTATCTATTATTCTCTAATCTTCACTCTGCTTATCCATTTCTCTCTCTCCACCTCTTTCTCGCTTCCTCTATCTAGTGGTGCCTCCATGAGACTGGCCTATAAGGATCTGGAGGCGCAGCAGAGGAGTAATACAGAGAAGATGAAGGGGATGGGGGAGAAGAAGAAGGAGCAGGCTGAGAGACTGGGCATGGGCTTTGGCAGCAGGAGGTGGGGGGATTGAATTGATGGTGGTGGTGGTGATAAAAGGATTAGTTTATTTCTTAACACACTTTTTACAGATGTTCTATGTAGAATAGTTTAAAGGGGTACTTTACATTGCAGGGGATAAGTCACTCATCTTCTAAAACAGGGATTCGCTAACTTTTTGCTGTGCGATCCCATTTTGATATTAAAACATTTTGGTGACCCCACCATGTAAAAAAAAAATGTATGTAATCAACTGCCAATGTTTACTTATTTAATTTGGGTTATGACAGTCTATTAGAAATCTGTCAGACAGTATTTTGACGGCTATGGTTTGAAGTGATTGAAATGCATCAAAGGTATTGGGAAGTTCAGAAGATCATCAGGCAATAATGTTGTATGGTCTTCTGTGTAGAAAATAACATAATTGATTGTTCTTTTTCTCCCAGTCTGATTTAGTGTCTGGTCTTGTCCACTCTGTTCTAACGGCTAGTAAAGGGAAACAGTACGTGTTCCTGAGAGTTATCTTTCAGTGATGGGGTCATAGTATTTTGTAGCTTAAACGGTACTGATGTAAGTTAAAATTTCCTCTCGTGACCTCTCGTGACCCTCCTCTCGTGACCCGATGCTCAAATCGGGCGATTTCCCCACCCTAGCACACATCAGGGAAACCCTGATCTAAAATAATTCTATTATTGTTGGGACTGAAACATGTAACCATTGGAGATATTGTGGTAACAAATACTTTGATTATTTGACTCCATTCTCTCCCCCGTCTCTATCTCTCTCTAGTGGAGTGTCTCACTCTGTGCTGTCAGACATGCACACTATCCAGCAGGAGAGCCCAGTGGGGTCCAAGCAGCCCACTAAGAGCCGGAGGTACACAGAGAAGGAGGAAGAGGAGACTGACGAAGGCTCCTTTACATCCAGGTCACCACACTACCTACACACTCCTGCAACGTTCCAATACTTTAGCAACGGGTCATTCCTTCTTGGAAGTAATCACTGACATGGCTAGGCTGGTCTCAGATCTCTTTCTGTTGTCTTGTAATGGGAGTTGGAAAGACATCAAGATCTGGGAAAGAAATCCATTAAAATTGAGCTCTCTGACTTCCGGCAATGGCAAAGCTTTAACAATACGCGTCTGCATAGTGTCCTCGAACTTTCAAACAATTTTAAGGCATTTTGACACGGTTTACCTTTTTGTTAATAGTGAGTTGGAAGTTAAAATATTGTATCGCCGAAGCAAAATATGCCCAATATTTCAAAGCCTCAAACGAGGCATGGAAAATTGCCCCTCTGACAGTCCTTGTTCGGCCTCGGCGGATGCTAGCTCGTAAGAAGCACCAGCATGGTTCAGAATGGAGATGGACAAGGGAATAACAAAAATCCAAGAGACACTTACTGAACGCCTCAATAAAATTGATGTGCTGGTCAATAAACTCCACGAAGACCAGAAAGTCACAAAGGGACGAGTGGAAAAAGTTAGAAAAAGACCATGCTGACCACCAGGCTCCCATCCTGGATGTCCATGAGGAAGTGAACCAAAAATACAAGAAGTTGGAAGACTCCATCTCTAAACTCGAGGAGAAATCTGAATAATTACGAAAATTTCCAAGGGCGCTCGAATTTGAGACTTCAAGATTTCCCGGAGGCCTTGAAGAGACGCAATCTTCTATCTACAGAAATGGTTCCCCGTAGGGCCCATCGCAACCTGGCCAGGTGGCTGCCTGCGCTACCCAGCAACTTTGGATCGAAACCAAGAATGGTGAGCTCACGTTTGACTCAGTGAAGATGGCTGAAACATACATGAGGAAAGAACTTTCTGACTTGTTTACGTCTACTACACCCCGAGGAAATGTCTTTTGAACTTGGATACAGTGAAGGTGGGGGTGGTGTGTGAGGGTGAACTCAGGAGGATGGTGATTGTTTAACTACTAGTCCCTATTTTATATTTGAGAGATGATAGTTATCGTCTAGTAAAGGTTTTCATTTATACGTCTTTTTTCCAGACCTGCTGGGGTGCATTTGTGGTCATCGCTTTTGTCGCCGCGCGGCGCAGGTTTCAGGGCGCTTTGGCGAGTGCCGATTGGTTGACACTTGGGTGTGCGGGTAGGCTCTGTTGGTGACTGAACGCACCAGAGTTGTATTTTTATATATTTTTGTTGACATCCTCAAGTGGGGCTAAATAGTCTGGTCATTAGTTGTAATCAAATTGTATTTTGTTACTTGACTAACAATATTTTCATGCTACAAGGAACAGTCAATGTACTTCTAATTCCATATACATATTATTTAGAATTAACCTAATTCGAGCAATGCTATGCATAGCAGGTACATCTAGCTTCTTTAACTCCCTCAGTTGGGGAGGGGGATGGGTGGGTTTGTGGTAGGGTCAGGGTATTAGCTCACAAGATGTTTACTACTTTATACTTTCATTTAATTTTGTACACGTTGTGTATTTTGTTAACACACTTTTGTTTCCTTCCTTTTCCCTATTTCTTTTCTTTAAAGATGTCGGCACCTAATACAGTGCCTTGCGAAAGTATTCGGCCCCCTTGAACTTTGCGACCTTTTGCAACATTTCAGGCTTCAAACATAAAGATATAAAACTGTATTTTTTTGTGAAGAATCAACAACAAGTGGGACACAATCATGAAGTGGAACGACATTTATTGGATATTTCAAACTTTTTTAACAAATCAAAAACTGAAAAATTGGGCGTGCAAAATTATTCAGCCCCTTTACTTTCAGTGCAGCAAACTCTCTCCAGAAGTTCAGTGAGGATCTCTGAATGATCCAATGTTGACCTAAATGACTAATGATGATAAATACAATCCACCTGTGTGTAATCAAGTCTCCGTATAAATGCACCTGCACTGTGATAGTCTCAGAGGTCCGTCAAAAGCGCAGAGAGCATCATGAAGAACAAGGAACACACCAGGCAGGTCCGAGATACTGTTGTGAAGAAGTTTAAAGCCGGATTTGGATACAAAAATATTTCCCAAGCTTTAAACATCCCAAGGAGCACTGTGCAAGCGATAATATTGAAATGGAAGGAGTATCAGACCACTGCAAATCTACCAAGACCTGGCCGTCCCTCTAAACTTTCAGCTCATACAAGGAGAAGACTGATCAGAGATGCAGCCAAGAGGCCCATGATCACTCTGGATGAACTGCAAAGATCTACAGCTGAGGTGGGAGACTCTGTCCATAGGACGACAACAATCAGTCGTATATTGCACAAATCTGGCCTTTATGGAAGAGTGGCAAGAAGAAAGCCCTTTCTTAAAGATATCCATAAAAAGTGTTGTTTAAAGTTTGCTACAAGCCACCTGGGAGACACACCAAACATGTGGAAGGTGATCTGCTCAGATGAAACCAAAATTGAACTTTTTGGCAACAATGCAAAACGTTATGTTTGGCGTAAAAGCAACACAGCTCATCACCCTGAACACACCATCCCCACTGTCAAACATGGTGGTGGCAGCATCATGGTTTGGGCCTGCTTTTCTTCAGCAGGGACAGGGAAGATGGTTAAAATTGATGGGAAGATGGATGGCGTCAAATACAGGACCATTCTGGAAGAACCTGATGGAGTCTGCAAAAGACCTGAGACTGGGACGGAGATTTGTCTTCCAACAAGACAATGATCCAAAACATAAAGCAAAATCTACAATGGAATGGTTCAAAAATAAACATATCCAGGTTTTAGAATGGCCAAGTCAAAGTCCAGACCTGAATCTGTGGAAAGAACTGAAAACTGCTGTTCACAAATGCTCTCCATCCAACCTCACTGAGCTCGAGCTGTTTTGCAAGGAGGAATGGGAAAACATTTCAGTCTCTCGATGTGCAAAACTGATAGAGACATACCCCAAGCGACTTACAGCTGTAATCGCAGCAAAAGGTGGCGCTACAAAGTATTAACTTAAGGGGGCTGAATAATTTTGCACGCCCAATTTTTCAGTTTTTGATTTGTTAAAGTTTGAAATATCCAATAAATGTCGTTCCACTTCATGATTGTGTCCCACTTGTTGTTGATTCTTCACAAAAAAATACAGTTTTATATCTTTATGTTTGAAGCCTGAAATGTGGCAAAAAGGTCGCAAAGTTCAAGGGGGCCGAATACTTTTGCAAGGCACTGTATATGGATTGAAGTCTGAAAACAAACAGAAGGGCTTAGATCTATATATGAACAAGCACCTTTCTATAATAACCCCATCTTACCCAAAGCCCTGAGAGATGGTATTACATTTTCTTGGTTCAACAAAGGAATGAAAACATTTGGTGATCTCTATAGAGAAGGTGAACTACTGTCCTTTCAACAACTGCCATCAAATTTTCAGTTACCTCAAACTCATTTCTTCAAGTACCTACAGGTTAGACATTACATTGCCACTCAGCAGGGAGGTAGGGTTCAGCCCATGAGTAAATCTATAACTGATAAACTGTGGCTGGGGAGGAAAGGGGTAAAATGTTTAATTTACTACATGTACTCTGGTCTTCAAGCTCTGTTGGGGAACGATGAACCTCTGAAAGCTTGCATGAAGTGGCATGATGACCTTGGTCTCATTGAGGATGAGAAATGGGGAAAGCTCTTTTTAGATGCTCAGCATCTTTCATTTAACCCAAGGCACAAGTTGATGCAATTCAATATTTTACGTAGGGTCTACTTTACACCAGTGAGACTGTAGAAGGTCAATTCCAAGTATTCCAAATGTTGCACTTATGCATATGTTTTTGTTCTGCCCTGAACTAAGAAATTATTGGAAAGACATTCAGGTCTTATCACAGGTCACTAATATGACGGTACCACTAGAGCCTTCCCTTATACTTTTTTGGAGATGATTCTCTTCTACCAGTTAATATTTGTAGCAAAACCAGATTCATTAAATTGGCAGTCATTGCAGCCAATAAATGCACAGCTATTATATGGAAGAGTGACACTCCACCAAGCAAGCGGATAGTTCTTTCAGCCACATCTTCCTATATTCCATCAGAAAAAATAACATTTATGTAATAAATCCTTTGAATTTACTGATGTCTGGGGGACTTTCAGAAGTTTCTAGAGATCATGCCTCATTACTACTTTCTTCATTAATGTATTGCTTTTGTGTTGGATAATTTATTTTCTAGCATGGAATGTGAAGGTCATTCTGTTTCTTTTTTCTTGTTGATAATCAGTGAAGCTAATACCGGGGGAGGGAGGGGTGTGTTTCTGTGTTGGGAAGGGTTTTGCACAATGTGCCCCCATGTAGCATGGTGTTTTGTGTAGCTGGAAGGAATAACGGGGGATTAATTGTGTCACATTTTGATTGTTAAATTGTAAAAAGAAATGCTAATATATTGTAAAAAAACAACAACAACAATTGAGCTCTCTTTTCCATATGAAACCCATCAGGATGTCGATGACCAGTTCAATGACCAAGTTTGATGACCCGACAGAATCCTCTGACAAGTTCTTCTCCAATTGGAGCGAGACGGGGGAGTCTGGCTGGAGGAAAGAGAGCAGGAAGCCAGAGCCAGACTTCTACCTGAGCACTAAGAGTTCCTCACAGGAGGACAGGTACTATATGACTGTTTGATTTCCAGGGATGAAAATACAGAGATGCATGTGAAAAAGTAACATTTTATTTTGGCCGTATAAGTCCCCTGAGCCACACTTTCTTTTTTACATTTTTTTAAATGTCTTTTCTATTTTAAGTTTCTCACTGCAGTTGTCCCTGAATACACCCTCCCTCTCTCACACACAGGACCGCAGCCCGGCGGAAAGCAGACCCAGTCCCTGTCTCAGACTCAGGCGATGCCCGCAAGAAGTTTGGGGACGTCAAGGCCATCTCCTCTGACATGTACTTTGGCAAGCAGGATGACTCTGAGGTAGGCACACTGTCATGGGACACACGTACAGTACCTGTCAAAAGTTTGGACATATCTACTCATTCCAGGGTTTTTCTTTATTTTTTTAAAATGTTCTACATTGTAGAATAATAGTGAAGACCTCAACTATGAAATAACACATATGGAATCATGTAGTAACCACAAGTGTTAAAAAAAAAACTTTTTTATATTTGAGGTTCTTCAAGGTAACCACCCTTTGCCTTGATGACAGCTTCGCACATGCTTGGCATTCTCTCAACCAGCTTCATGAGGTAGTTAACTGGAATGCATTTAAATTAACAGGTGTGCCGTGTTAAAATGTAATTTGTGGAATTTCTTTCCTTAATGAGTTTGAGCCAATCAGTTGTGTTGTGACAAAGTAGGGGTGGTATACAGAAGATAGCCCTATTTGGTAAAAGACCAAGTCCATATTATTACAAGAACAGCTCAAATGAGTGAAGAGAAACTACAGTACATTACTTTAAGAAATGAAGGTCAGTCAATGTGGAAAATTTCAAGAACTTTGAAAGTTTCTTCAAGTGCAGTCTCAAAAACCATCAAGCGTTATGATGAAACTGGCTCTCATGAGGACCACCATAGGAAAGGAATATCCAGTTAACTCTGCTGCAGAGGATAGATTTATAAGAGTTAACAGCCTCAGATTGCAGCCCAAATAAATACTTCAGAGTTCAAGTAACACACATCTCAAAGTCAACTGTTCAGGCCTTCATGGTCAAATTGCTGCAAAGAAACAATGGACAATAGACAAGTGGCATTCTATCATTTTAGTCTGAGTCCAAATTTGAGATTTTTTGTTCCAACCGCCGTGTCTTTGTGAGTAGGTGAACGGATGATCTCCGCATGTGTGGTTCCCACCGTGAAGAGTGGGGGTGCTTTGCTGGTGACACGGTCTGTGATTTTATTTAGAATTCAAGGTACACTTAATCAGCATGGCTACCACAGCATTCTGCAGCGATACGCCATCCCATCTGGTTTGCGCTTGGTGGGACTGTCATTTGTTTTTCTAAGGACAATGACTCGGCACACCTCCAGGCTGTGTAAGGGCTATTTAACCAAGAAAGAGAGTGATGGAGTGCTGCATCAGATTACTTGGCCTCCACAATCACCCAACCTCAACCCAACTGAGATGGTTCGGGATGAGTTGGACCGCAGAGTGAAGGAAATGCAGCCAACAAGTGCTCAGCATATGTGGGAACTCCTTCAAGACTGTTGGAAAAGCATTCCAGGTGAAACTGGTTGAGAGAATGCCAAGAGTGTGTAAAGCAGTCATCAAGGCAAAGGGTGGCGACTTTGAAGAATCTAACATATAAAGTATCTTTTGATTTAACACTTTTTTGGTTACTACATGATTCCGTATGTGTTATTTCTTAGTTTTTGCTATTCTACAATCTAGAAAATTACTAGAAACAAAAAAAACTTGAATGAGTAGGTGTTCTAAAACTATTGACCAGTAGTGAATAGATTAAAAAATTGATTCGTAATGACAAATTATTTGGGTCTATAATTATGTTGTACTGATGTTCCTACCTTTTTGATCTAATTGACTGCCAGTATCAAATGTCTGCCAGTGTTGACTGTTCTGGTTAAAGTTTTATGCTAGGCTGTGATGTCCTACAAGCCTCTCAGGCTAGTGTATACAGTTAATTTGGTGCTGTGGAATTCATATGTCTTTCTCAGAGAAGACTGTTAGACATTTTCTATGCTTCTGTTCTGGCTGTTTCCCCCTGTTGCAACATTGCTTTTTGATTGATTATTATCTATAACTGCTGTCTTTTTTTTTTTTTTTTATCCACCTGAAAATCCCTATTACAGTAATACCCCTATGTGTAGTATGCTCATTGTTTAGTATCAAGTATGTCATTTGAAGTATAAAGTATTAATATGGTTGTTTCAATGCAGTATGAGGCGAAGACTCGCCTGGAGAGGTTCTCTGGAAGCAACTCCATCAGCTCAGCTGACCTGTTTGATGACCCAAAGAAACAGATGGGTAGGGAAGCCAACTAGTGTATACTTAACCATTTCATACAGGGCATTCGGGAAAGTAGTCAGACCCCTTGTCTTTTCCCACATTTTGTTACGTTACAGCCTTATTCTAAAAGGGATTCAATAGTTTTTCCCCTTGTCAATCTACGCACAATACCCTATAATGACAAAGCAAAAACAGGTTTTTAGAAATGTTTGTAAATTGTATTAATCTAAATATTGACATCACATTTACATAAGTATTCAGACCCTTTATTCAGTACTTTGTTGAAGCACCTTTGGCAGTGATTACAGCCTCAAGTCTTCTTGGGTATGACACTACAAGCTTGGCACACCTGTATTTGGGGAGTTTTTCCCCATTTTCTTCTTTGCAGATCCTCTCAAGCTCTGTCAGGTTGGACGAGGAGCGTCACTGCACAGCTTTTTCAAGTGTCTTCAGAGATGTTAGATTGGGTTCAAGTCTGGGCTCTGGCTGGACCACTCAAGGACGTTCAGAGACTTGTCCCAAAGCCACTCCTGTGTTGTCTTGGCTGTGTGCTTAGGGTCGTTGTCCTGTTGGAAGGTGAACCTTTACCCCAGTCTGAAGTCCTGAGCACTCTGTTGCAGGTTTTCATCTGTACTTTGCGCCATTCATCTTTGCCTCATCCTGACTAGTCTCCCAGGCCCTGCTGCTGAAAAACATCACGATGCTGCAACCACCATGCTTCACTGTAGGGATGGTGCCAGGTTTCCTCCAGATGTGACGATTGGCATTCAGGCCAAAGAGTTCAATATTGGTTTCATCAGACCAGAGAATCTTGTTTCTCATTGTCTGAGAGTAGATGCCTGTTGTCGAACTCCAAGCGGGCTGTCATATACCTTTTTTTTTACTGAGTGGTGGCTTCCGTCTGGCCACTACCATAAAGGCCTGATTGGTGGAGTGCTGTCAAACGTTTTGGGTAGACTTCCACAAGCTTCCCACAATAATTTGGGTGAATTTTGTAACTGAGTCAGGTTTGTAGGCCTCTTTGCTCACACACGCTTTTTCAGTTCTGCCCACAAATGTTCTATTTGATTGAGGTCAGGGCTTTGTGATGGCCACTCCAATACCATGACTTTGTTGTCCTTAAGCCATTTTGCCACAACTTTAGATGTTTGCTAGGGGTCATAATCCATTTGGAAGACTCATTTGTGACCAAGCTGTAAATTCCTGACTGATGTCTTGAGATGTTGCTTCAATATATCCACCATTTTCCATCTTCATGATGCCATCTATTTTGTGAAGTGCACTAGTCCCTCCTGCAGCAAAGCACCCCCCACAACATGATCCTGCCACCCCTGTGCTTCACGGTTGGGATGGTGTTCTTCAGGCTTGCATGTGTACGCCTCCACAATTTAAACATCAGAATGATTATTATAAAGCAACTGTCACCACCACTGATGTTACTAACCATCTCTCTCTCTCCGGTCCCCATGCAGCCAGCTCATATCGTCTGACCAACATGCTGCCCAGTGCTCCAGACATGTCCCAGCTGAAGCTGGGGGTCCGCTCTGCAGCCGGGAGGCTGTCCGTCATGGCCAGCGGAGTAGTCACGTCCCTTCAGGTTTGTGGTTCAGATGGCCCTGTTGGTTGGAGCTTGGTGCTAGCAGCAGATTGACTCCCCCATGGGCCACATACTGAAGTGAATGTGTTATGGGGACTGTAAGCCGTAAGGCAATTTCAACACAATAAGAACTTGAGCTTCTTTATATCATCATTATTCCAATTGGAAATCCATTTTCTTGATTTAATTACTATGTAAGTGCACAGTAACAACAATATCAGTGACTATTTCGTCAAAGGCATGCTAGATACAACATACTAGTTACCAAACCACATTGTGTATAAGTGCAACTTTAAGGTTACCTAATTCTACAGCGTCAACACTCCGACAACTGGTACACGGTGTAAGCAGTAGGTTCTTACGTTGTTGTGTATCTCATTTGTTTCAGGACCACTACAGTGCGTGAGTCCAGTGTGTGTACCTGTGTTATGACACACACACACGCACAACCTGTTAGGTCCCCTGGGTATTGGAGGCGATGAACATCCTTACGAGCAATGGACAAGTTCAGCCGTACAGGAGAGGGAGAGATATGGACGGAGAGAGCGAATTAGCGACATTGTGTAGGCCAGAACATTAGGCTGTAGCTATGTGTGTGTGTATATAGCAGCTATTTGAATAAAGGATGAATTATCTACATTGGAGTTATGTCGAAACAACATCCTCTATGAGGTAGATGTATGAAGAACACTTATTTACACAGCTTCTTATTTAATCTGTCCAGGCCTTTGGTTTTGATATTTACATCAATGGTATTCAAAATAAAATTGTATCATCCATTATGGTTCTAATTGAGGGTGACTTAGGTTTTGGGTTCCTTTTCCCCTGTGCAATTGTTATTGAATCATGTCATCTTGGTCACCTTGGTTTTTATGTAGCTATTTGCAATGAAGACATGTGTTTTTCTACATGTGGTATGTAAATAATTTAGTTAATTAATCTGATGGGCATTGTTTTAATTACATGTCAAATGCAGGGAGATGTTGCCATGTAGGATACATGTCTTAAATTTTAGGGTGCCTTCAAACCAAAATGCCTGCGACGCGTTGTGCGTGTGCCGATTCACTGAATGTGTGTTTGGAGGTATGGTGAAGTGGAGAACATTCGAGGTGGGAGAAACATTATTTTACATTGGTTGACAGACCTCTAGTCAGGATGGGGTGCAACTAAATGTCCCCATCTCATCTGTTGGACAGTGTAAGTCTGCCATTTCATTCACTTCTATCCACCTGTACACTGCTCTCTGAAATGTGTTTGCTGTGCTTTTGAAGCATTGGTTTGAAAGTGCCCTTAGTCTTGGAAGTGTACTTATGTCTGTCACTCATTTATGTCACTTGACTGAAGGACCAAATACTCAACCTGATTTCTTTGTGTAATGTGTGTGTGTGTAGACACACTAGTCGGATACGGTCCTGTACAGTGTAGCATGATCTGGTCTGCCTCTCAGCAGCCAAACATATTCTCCATATTACTATTGACTACTCCCTTCATTCATCTGAACTGATAGCATCTTAATGTTCTGTCCCAGTACTCTCAAAGGCTGAGTTTAGACAGGCAGCACAATTCTGATCTTTTTCTTCTCACTAATAGGTCTTTTGACCAATCAAGTCAGCTTTTTAAAAAGATCTGGTGTGAAAAGATCTGTGTAAAAAAAAAAAATCAGAATTGGGCTGCCTATCTAAACGCAGGCAAATAACCAATTCTATTTTCTGTGACCACATTAGTTTGTGAGAGGAACACAGGACACCCATCCAATTATTGTTCTGTTCTGTGGCTATGAAGGAAAAGAGATAAGGAAAGGAACTCATGCAAAATAAATGGGACGTGGCCCTCTGTGATCAAGGACCCATTGGCTGCCCTCCCTAGAGCCTGACTCATTTCAACAACAGTTGTACTATGTGTTTAGTGAAGGGTAACCTCTAACCCTTTGCTGAGCAGATTCATTGTATATTACCTCTGTGAACTGTGTACCTTGCAGAGACTATTTAGGGTGTTTAGAGTATATTTTCACACTGGGTATATGTGGGTTATATTTTGGGTGTTTATGTGTAGTGTGGTTTTGTTATTTTGAGGGGATTGGCTAGAACTCTTTAACTGGACGTTGCCAGAAGTATTTCTGGCTACCTAGTATCACCTACCGAACTCTCATTTAATGCATATTTTTCTAATTTTGATCCTTACTAATTCGAACTCTTGAGTTGAGATTTAACACTGAAGTGAAATATATTTAAGATGCAACGTTACCCATTTGAATCTGGGTTTTGTATAGTGTGTAATTCAGTGACCAGGGCTTTTGTTCATTCTCTTTCTACTGTAATCCAAAGAATTAGGATACATGTGCACATGCCCTAAAAATTTCAATTATGGGAAGAGAGAGTTTTTGTGTATTTGTATTAGAACCTGCAAGTAAAAGAAATTGCTACTTGAATGTACATCTATAGAACAGTACCTGAAGCATTGCATTAGTTTCCAAATGACTGTTTTACCAACAAATACATCTATGGACATGAGCTCTTTAGAGAGCCATTCAATTTGTGTAATCAAGGTGTGTATCATTGTTAGCTGCTGTGTATTAGAAACTTTGCTTCAGAATAAAAATTATACTGCACTTGCATGTCCTCAGTGGCAGACTTACCATTAGGCAACTCAGGCAGTTGCCTGGGCCTTGTAAACTTGTCATGATTCTGTTTAATAAAACATTTATGTTATCTTGCCTTTCTGCTCGTGAGAAACCTCCGATTAGCGCAATTTAGCGGTAGTGACAAACTGAGCGTTTTCAGTTTTTATCCTGCGAATTTGGCTCCAGCTTTTGAACAGTTGGGGCTATAAGCCAAGGCTCTCAGGAACGTGTCCTGTCTTCTGTTTCGCTCTACAACGCTCGCAAGCTGCGCAGGACACGTTAGAAGGTACGGTGACAAAACCGCAATTGAAAACAATGCAGATATTTTATCCTACACAATTATTTCCTGATTATCTTCCCTGATGTTCTACCGAACTTTCCAATACCTTTCTGATGCATTTCACTCACCTTAGATGCAAGTAATTTGACATTTTCTTAGCCTTATGAACATATGAACTTGGTTGCATTTTTCTCTGTTCTACTATAGGACCGGCCCTACCAATAAGCAACATAAGCGGCCGCTTATCCGTTAGGGAGCCCCCCCACCCAAGAAATATAGAGTTTAGTTGCTCAGTCGGGTCTCAGCTTACTGTTATGAGTTCGAATAGTAGAATGCACAAGGTGCAATTTCAAAATGTGGCAGTGCATCATCAGTTTTGTCAGTCGTGTCTGGATTTACACAGGCAGCCCAATTCTGATCTTTTGCCCAATTCTGATCTTTACACTACTTCAGCTGAAAAATATCTGATGTGATTGGTCAAAAGACCAATTAGTGGGGGGAAAAATATCAGAATTGGGGTGTCTGCCTAAACGCAGCCTGAGAGTCACTGGGTAAGTTATTCTAGCCAGCTATCTTAATTAACCTAATCATGGACGAATTTCTGACCGAGCACACGGATCACGTGCTCAGGGTCCCTGACCACCAGGGTGCCCCCATTGATTTTGTTGGTCACTCTTACCAGATGTCGTATGAGCATGTCATGGCAAAATGTTTAGAATTGCAGGAAATTAGCTTTGAAACTGCAACGTTGTTTCTCCATCCCGTAACAAAATGTGTAGAATTGCAGGAAATTAGTTTTAAAACGGCAACATTTTCCCTCCAGCCCATCGCAAAATTTGTAAAATTGCATGAAATGAACTTAAAAAATGCAAATAGTTCTCTCCGTCCTATTGGAAAATGTGTAGAATTGCAGTAAATAAGCTTTAAAACTGCAACGTTTCATGAAAATGATGACTAGAATGTTAAAAAGGCCATACAATTACAAAAAAATATTGGTATTGGTCAATATTGAGCCAGCTCCGAACAGCTCTTCTTTCAGCATGATTGTGTTAAATAGACATGGGAGGGGACCTCAGACTGGTGTCTGCCTGGGGCCTCCACATCATTAAGAACGCCCCTGCATGGCCCTTAGCTATGTGTAAAATTCCCACATGACCTTGCATAAGGGTAGACTATTTCTTTGTTGCACCATTCAGGATTATTGTACGGAAAATATAGAAACGCTATTGATAATCAATTATTGATATTGGTCACTTTAAAACTACAGTGCCTTCAGAAAGTATTCGCACCCCTTGACTTTTTCCACATTTGTAAAAATTGATTTAAATGTCAACGATCTAAACAAAATACTCTACCGTAAAAGTGCAATAATTTTTTTTTTTTTTCAAACCTTTATTTAACTAGGCAAGTCAGTGAAGAACAAATTATTACTTACAATGACGGCCATGATCAAAGGGATATTCAATGTCTGCTTTTAAAAAAATATTTACCCATCCACCAATAGGTGCCCTTCTTTGCGAGCCATTGGAAAACCTCCCTGGTCTTTGGTTGAATCTGTGTTTGACATTCACTGCTCAACTGAGGGACCATACAGATAACTAACTGTATGTGTGGGGTACAGAGATGAGGCAGTCATTCAAAAATAATATTAAACACTATTATTGCACACAGAGGGAGTCAATGCAACTTATTATGTGACTTGTTAAGCAAATGTTAACTCCTCTTTTTATTAATTTTAAACATTTCGAAAAACATAATTCCACTTTGACATGATGGGGTATTGTGTGTAGGCCAGTGACAAAAATATTAGTTCAATCAATTTAAAATTTAGGCTGTAACACAACAAAATGTGCAGAAAGTCAAGGGTGTGAATACTTTCTGAATTCACTGTATGTAAATTGGTGAAATGTAATTTGCTCAATGCCAAATAAACTAAATGTTAGGCTACCTCCCTTTTTGTGTGTATTTTTTGCAGTGGTGTAAAGTACTTAAGTAAAAATACATTAAAATACTACTTAAGTTGTTTTTTTGAATATCTGTACTTTACTATTTATATTTTTTACCACTTTTACTTCACTACATTCCTAAAGAAAACGGTGTACTTTTTACTCCATACATTTTCCCTGACACCCAAAAGTGCTCGTTACATTTTCAATGCTTAGCAGCACAGGAAAATGGTCCAATTCACACACTTATCAAGGTAACTTCCCTGGTCATCCCTAATAAAAACAAGAGAATTATGCCGTCTTGTTGGCTTGACATAAGGAATAAGAATGATTTATACTTTTACTTTTAACATTTTAGCAAGTACATTTACTTTCGATACTTACGTATATTTAAAACCAAATACCTTTAGACTTTTACTCAAATCGTATTTTAATGGGTGACTTTCACTTTTGCTTGTCATTTTCTATTATGGTATCTTTTACTTTTACTCAAGTATGACAATTTAGTACTTTTTTCTCCACTGATTTTTTTGTTTCTTTGCATGAAGGAAGAGCGCTCATAACTGTGTTCTACTCTATTTGAGATTTTTCTGTGTCATCCTCATTTATTCTTATTAATACTAATTAGCCTTTACAAACTTGAAATATCACCGTTTTTCATGTTTCCTCAAACGGTCTATTGGGGAACGTTGAAATCAGAGGGTCTAGGCCTACTCGTCATATAACGGGCGGCACGTTGTAATATTTTCAGGCGTCAGCCGTCTACGTGGCTGGCTGACGCATTTTGTTATTTTTCCCAAATTCCAATGAGCGATCAAGTGGTCGATTCCTTTACGGGATATGTAGACTTGTTTCTATGAGTTGGCAAGTAGAATACTTTTATCTAAGGTTTATTTGATTATCTGAAATACCTAAATATTCTTAATTATATTCACATTTTAACTAATGCATTTAACTTGATTTTGGATGGAGTTTCTTGCGCTAGTCTGCTACGAAACTTCTAGAGCTGTGGGCCATTGTCGCTTGCAGTCGCAGCCGCTACTTTGAATCAATTCCTTTTCAAGTAGGTCTAGTAGGCAAAAGGAAGCTGCAAGCCGAAACGTTGTTGCAGGCTACAAAAATGCCAAGTAATGAAGTGAAGCAAAGGAAGAAGACCACGGCTCAGAAACAAAATGACGAACCGGTAGAAACGTCAAAGTACACTTCCGAAGATGAAGCAAAAAAAGCTAAAGCTACCGAAGGAAATAGCTTGGCTGAACCTAAAAGCTCCTCGCCGTTCTCCCTGGATGTGAAAACGATAACTTGTCTATTGTCACTGATAGTTTGCATAGTGCTTACATGGTAAGTAAAAGTAAGCATATTCATTTGCATAGGGCATAAGCCAAATATTTACTTATAAAGGCCCGTGTGTTTGTGGATAACTCCTATTTACTTTCATCTCGGCCAAACAAGAGGAAATTAATAATTTTATGTTTGAGTTTTGACGCTATTTTCGCCCCTTACATTACAGGGTGGTATTGCAGCAGAATGCAAGATTCTTCGACGTGGAAGAAAAGTACAAACTACTGTCTGGGAAGACAGCAAGTCTCCTTGAAATGGAGGAGGAAGTCATCAAGGTGTCCAAGAAGGTATGTTTTGTTTCTATTGGAACTGTATCCATCTCTCAAAAACATTATGCAGAGACTTCTATGCTTTGCTATGTGTGTTTATGTTATTGTGTGTATTGACACTGTCATTGTCTTGCTTGTCACATAATGTAGGCCCCTCCCCCTTATTATTAGTCCCTGCAGACATGTCTGCATTATTAATGTATTTATTGCTGCAGTTATTCTTGCGTCTTGGATTGTATAGCCTATCCAGTTGAATTGAATTCTGCGATCAAATCACATTGTCTTCCTTAGAATCGCTATATGCATCTTTTGACTGAATGTGTGCATGTAATTGCATGGATTTGTACTGAGAGTACTGAGGATCCCAGAGCCCTCCCCAGAAACAGCCCTCCCTGTTTTGTGTTGCGGCTGCAGCTCGCCGCCTCCGAGGATGACCTGCAGGGGGCTCTCTCCACCTTCTCCCTGGCGACGCGCCTCGAACGTGACCTGTCCTCGCTCCATGCCGTCGTCCTGGCGATGCAGGATGACGAGAACTCCGCCTCTCGCGATCTCCAGACAGTCAACGCCCGCTTCCTGAACGTGACTGAGACGTGGCAGACGGGCCTGGCCTCGGTGACCTCCGACCTGGCCTCTCTGAAGACGGAGTCACGTGAGGCGCACGCCGGCGCCACAGACCGGGTGAACGAGGCCGAGCAGAGGGCCCGGGCGCTGGACGAGAGGCTGGAGGAGCTGGAGGACAGCACCCGGCGGAACACACGCGCCCTTGGCCGCACCGAGGACGAGGATGCCAAGCGGTCCCAGGACCAGCTGGACTGGAACACCAAGCAGCTCCACAAACTGGAGGACCAAGTCCGGAGCCTGCTCCGAGTAGATACCGAGTTAGTTGCCCAGCTAGAGGAGCACATCCCCCGGGCCCAGCAGTGCGAGGCTCACCTCCCGGCTGTGGAGGAGGCAGTGCGATCCATTCTGAGGCTGGGGGGGGACCTGGGGACGGCAGAGCGAAGGCTGGAGGAGCTCACCCTGCAGGTGTTTGGGACAGAGGACAACATGCTTAAAGCCCTGACGGAGATCCTGGACATCAAGCAGGCTCTGGACGCCCTCCAGGCCCACAACAGCATCCTCAAGATGACGAATGAGTTGGCTGTTGTCAAGGAGACGCTGGGACAGCTCAGCAGGGGGGAGGAGCAACAGGACAACCAGGCTAATTCTGGAACACTGGATAGGGAAGGGGAGAGGGAGGGGTGAAAGGTCAAGGACCCAGAGCAGGATGAGCCACCCCAGCTGGTACATAATGATGATCTCAGTGTGTGATGTCATTTTTAAACCATGGGAAGGAGTGGTCCTGTCATTCCATTTGTTTTAAAACTGCTGTTAAATCCTCACATAGTTAAACCATTGCTACATTGTGTGATTTGTGCATTTTAACTTGCTATTGCTAAAGTTTAGCAATACGTTTCATCAATAGGTTTTAAGTTCTTGTCTCACAAACATGCTACTATCTCATATGGGAACCAATCAATGTTATCTGCACTGGCTGCTGAAAGTCAGCAACTGAATGTAGCTTTTGCACCCAAACACTGCTCCTGTAATCTGTAAAGGATATTATTGTTGCCTTGTCAGTGTCTGAAAGGAGAACAATTGTGACTGGTACTCCAATATCATCAGGTACTCAAATGTTGAGTTTGTATACATTTTTTTATACACATTTTATATTCCAATGAGTTTAACAGTAATGGCAGTATTGCATTTCTAATAAATGTGCCATATTATCAGTGTTTCTCTGAATCTTTTAAATGTTCAAATTTGGTTAAATCTATTGTAAAAAAATGTCTTCTCTCTACTATCTTGCATCTCTAGTAAATTAAAACCCGTCTCAAATATCTTAGTGTTACCCATTTATGTGCTCTATTTATTTGTACCAAACATCAGCTTTCTGTGTAACTTATAGACTCCCTGCATGTTTTTCAATGCATCCTATCTACCAGTCTATGACTGCATGATCTAGCTGCTCAGTCTTTTCCTATGTAAAGCTCTTTTCTAAAATGGCTGCCCTGCTCTGTCTTTCCACCTGTTTCCTGGCGCAGTGCGAGGGTGTCCAGAGCCTGTTGGAGCATCTAGAGAGGCAGCCTGGTGGTCTCCTGCCCCACTTGGAGGCCCTGGAGCGGGATGTAAGCCAGCTGAAGGACTGGGCGTCCGGCCTAACGGAGAAACGCGGCCTGCTCCAGGACAGCGTGGCAGCACTGACCGAGGCTGTGGGACAAATCGAGGGACGCACCTCTGCTATCACTAAGGATGTCAACACTAAGGTTTTAAAAGATGATTTAAGCCATCTAGATGCTCTTACTACTTTGGTAACCAGGATGTAATAACAATTACACAGGAACTGCAGATAAGATTCCTGAAACAATCACTGTATTGTAATAAGCTGGAAATAGTATGTTTTAAAGTAGTTACACTGCCTTTCTATTCTAATGCTACGGTTCTGTTCAACAAGTTGCCTCTGGTTTTGAGACTTCAACCTTTACGTACTTGGAATATACATTTCTTGGTATTAGTACATGTAACTACATATTACATGCAACGACATATTACATGTAACGACATATGTAGTTACATGTAATATGTCGTTGCATGTAATATGTAGTTACATGTAATAATACCAATAAATTTATATTCCAAGTACGTAAAGGTTGAAGTCTCAAAACCAGAGGCAACTTGTTGAACAGAACCGTAGCATTAGAATAGAAAGGCCATTCATGTAAAGATTTGCCCATGAATCATCTTCCTCCTCTCCTCTTCCTCCATCTCCTAGGTGGCGTCGGTGCGGACAGACGTGCGTCGGATGGATGGGCTCCAGTCGGAGGTGGAGTCTCTCCTGGAGAAGGTACGGGAGCTGGAGGAGCGGGCCGCCCAGGCCGAACACAGCATGGTCAAACGTATCGGCGACCTGCTGGCCGGCAGCATCGACCGCATCCAGGGCCTCAAGGGCGCCACGGAGCGCAACGCCCAAGCCCTGGAGCAGCTCAAACATCGCCTACCTGAGCTGTTCGTCAACGACCAGCAGATCTCGGAGCGCCTGAGGGAGCTGGAAAGTGGCCGTGCCCGATTGGTCCGCACGGTGACTTTTGCCGGCGACCTCAAGCCCAAGGTGGCGGCCATCAAGCGGGACTTCGGGGCGCTGGCTCCGCAGGTGGATGAGCTGACCCTGAGGATCGGCCGTCTGGCCGAGGATCTGACCAGGAGGGAGGAGGACATCGCAGAGCTACGGCAGACGTTCTCTAACCTCAGCGCTGTGGAGGAGGACCTAGGAGTTGTGACACAGCAGTTGAGTCAGTTAGTTGAGCCTGAGATGCCCGTAGTGGGAGGAGAGATGCTTCTGCAGAAAGTCATTGTGAGCGAAGCCCTCCCTCAGACACTGGAAGGAGAGCTGTGAATGAGTGCTTTTCTATATGCTATAAATCTACAGAGTAAATGGCAAACTTTCAGCTTGTCACCAACCATTCCCTTACAATAACTTGCACGTGTTTTGAAAATCTCAGAGTTTGCTGATCTCTCTACAGCCATGGTCGACCCCACCTAGCCCTTACAACAGGTACTTCTGGATTCCCCCCAGAGATCTTGATTAATGGAAGCAATATAATGGAAACCACAGAAGAACAGGTTGCTCCCCCTATAATGTACATTCCAGTATACTTTCCATTGACTGTATACCTATACAAATCTTTAGGGGGTCGAGAGGTAAGTCCTAGGGGTTAAGTTGAGACTAACTGGGCTTTTTGTCCAGAATGCTGACTGACGTATGTTGCTTTACAAATTGTATCCTTGAATGAACCTGTCACATAAGTAGGTTGCCGTTTATTGCGATGAATCTTGTCCTGGAGGCAGAGCTGAGCAATTTCCACTAGAAGGGCCAGTGGCAAAGTCAAAATTCATGAAAACAAAAATGTGCTTGTTGGTCATAATTTAAGGTTAGGTTTAGGGATAAGGTTAGTAGTGTGGTTTAGGTTAGGTTTAGGGATAAGGTTAGTAGTGTGGTTTAGGTTAGGTTTAAAATCAGATTTTATGGCTGCGCCAGCTAGTGACTACCCTGCAGAGCTGCCTCCAGTACATGAGTCATCCCAGTAAATGCCAACCTGTGTCCTAGGAGACTGGAATGTTGTTTATTTTTGTTTGAAAAATGGCATCAATCATGGTGAATGAGAGGTCTTTCTGGTCCACAGTTTTGGAATGTGAGCAGTCTCTTGAACAGTTTCCCCCTTATCAGTTGTCAGTCTGGCCAGTGGTGGGGTTGTAACAACACTGCTTGACCCCTGTGTGACCTGCACACGGGTATGTATTCTCAGGCTAAGGGGCCTGTTCAGGAGGAATGTTTTGCTACAATATGATTCTGTACAATACGGAATGAGGATGTCAGCGCTATACATTCTACCTGCAATGTTCTCAATAGTTCACAGTGCTGAATACATGCCCTGGGGTTCCACATGGCTAGCTATTTCTGCTAGTTTTTGCATCTCTCTGCCATCAATCAAATCGAAATGAGTCTGTGGTTTAAAGGTATAGGGACCTAAAATAGAATACTGAACGCTGCTGGTGTAAGCAATCTGTTGCCAGGAGTTTATTCAATGGGGCTGACTGCAGAGCAATGCAGATAGAAATGTGTGGCATAGAGCTGTGATTCATGTCTGAGAGTTGTTTCTGTTCTGTTTAACATTTTTATCTGCAACATTGCTGACGTTGCACTCCTCTGATAAAAAAAAAACAACCCATGGGCTTATTCAGTGGGTTACCATATGTTCTGATGGAAATATATTGTGTAGAACAGACATCACGATCATGTAGGATAGGGAAGCATGCTAATCTATTGATTTCTAGGGCTAAACTGCTGAGTAAGCCTCCAGGTGTTTTACAGGAAATATACGTCTGAAGGAGGAAGTATGTATCGGAGCTGAACAATGAGCTGCCAATCACCAAAGGCCAATCTCCAACCCGAGAGCCAATCACAACATGCACATTGGCATGTCATCTCTAAAGATAGAGTTGAACCTACACATACCTGGAATCGCTCAAATGAAAACCAGACATTAGGACGCAGATTGCAGCTGGTCTTTGGGTAAAGAGTGTGGACACCATACCACTGTTTTAACTAAAGCTAATTACATGTACAGATCACACCACATGTATTTACAGTAGCCATTCCTTCAAACTGTCGCAACCCCATTGTAGTGGTGTTAGGACACTGCAGAGATCGTGTTTTAAAGCCTTGGATATATTGTTCTTCGTGTGAGAGGGTTGTGCTTAATAAATTATGTCAATTTGAAGTTTGTGTGTACTCTGTATTCCCTATACATGTTTATTAATTTCCTTGTACATGTTGATGCAATGGCACCTGTTGAATGGAAGGTTTGTGTGTGTGTGTGTGAGGGCTCAAATCAGGTTATGAGTGGCCTATCAGGAAATGATTGAATTAGCCTCAAGCAATCTCCTCTCTTCAGATGAAAATTAATTACTTTCAATAAATTCTCACTTGACTGTCCCAGCAGTGTTTCCTAATTAAATATTCCAATAGGCATCACAGACTTAAGTCCACTTATATAGTCAGTCTGAAGTGCCAGGTTATATGTCAAATGGCATCCCATTCCCTATATACAGTGAGCTCCATTAGTATTGGGACAGTGGTATTGTTGTTTTGGCTCTGTACCCCTGCACTTTGGATTTGAAATGGTATAAAGTGCAGACTGTCAGCTTTAATTTGAGGGTATTTTCATCCATATTGGGTGAACCGTTTAGAAATTACAGCACTTTTTGTTCATAGTCCCCCATTTTAGGGGACTAGATCAAGTATGTGACTACATATTTGTTGGATGCATTTTCTGTTTGATTATTTTGTGGATGCTACCATGATTAC
Organism: Oncorhynchus mykiss; assembly: GCF_013265735.2. Lineage (NCBI taxonomy): Eukaryota > Metazoa > Chordata > Actinopteri > Salmoniformes > Salmonidae > Oncorhynchus > Oncorhynchus mykiss. The sequence goes on from NC_048579.1 coordinate 62,165,074, forward strand.
GGATAGTCCTGAATGAATCGTGAATAATGAGTGAGAAAGTTAGAGGCATAAATATCATACTCCCCAAAAATCCCTACCTCTCACTATTACAAAAACCGGGTACTATGTACAAACAGTACTGTGATTTCCAAATAATTCACTCAATATGGATGAAAATAAAAAATGAAAGTTGACAGTCTGCACTTCAACCGCATAGTCATTATATCATTTCAAATCCATAGTGCAGGAGTACAAAGCCAAAGCAACAAAAAAATTCACTGTCCCAAAACTTTTGGAGCTCAATGTAGTACACTAGTTTTACTAGAGCCATATGGGCCCTGGTCAAAAGTAGTGCACTATATAGGGGATAGGGAGCCATTTGGAGCACATACCTAGAGTGAGCCTTTAAATGAACTGGGAGTGCTTTAACCTTGTAGCCTGTATCCTATGAAGGATTTTCTATGATCTTTATCCAATGATCTTCTAGAAACAGACCGACCCACTCTCACCTTTCACCTCAGTACTCACCTCCAGTGAGATTGATGAAGTGTGGTGGTGTACAAAATGGCTACCTCGCATCTGCCACGGAGACGGTTGGAGTGAGTTAGCCCCATACAATGTACGATGAAGATTTTATAATATACATGTAAATCAATACAAAGCCTTGTCTACACAAAAATGTGGTGGCCCAATTTAATTTTTGTAACAAAACACAATCAGTAAACCATAACACGCTCCTGAACAAGAGCTTATATTGCAAGTTGGGTTTGTGAAACCACCCGTAACAGAATCTGACTAAATGAAAAACTCAAATGAGAAAAAATACAAATAAACAAACAAAAAACTACAGTGCAGTGTTGTGTTAAAATTCACAGCAGTCCACGTTCCCCATTTCTCATTGACCTAACCCAGTCTACCCCTCCTGAACACTACCCCCTCCTCCTCCTTCTCCTATGCTCCCCTTACACCTTCTTGCTATTCGGCTGGGGCTTTGGTCAAGGCTTCCAATGAGCTAATGGTCTTCTGTAGTGACCCCTGTAGGGCTTCGATGGCCTTCTCATGGCTCTCCAGCTTGGCAGCTTTCCCCACCAGGCCATCCACGGTGCTCTTCAGCTTCTCCAGCTCTGGTGGGGGATGGCTGGTTGACTTGGAGACTTCCCCCAAGGCTTCCAGCTTCTGCTCCAGCCCCTCTATCTGCAGCCCCAGGTTAGAGACCCTGGAAGCCAGATTGGTCTGAGCGTCACTCAGTGCGACCACGTTGGACTGGAGCTCCCCTAGGCTGCCCTTCAGCTCCTCTAGCTCTCCCTGTAGAGTGGCCCGGGCCTTCTCGGCTGCTGTGCCCTGGGCGGCGAGCATGCTCTCGTGGGAATCGTACTTGGCAAGAAGAGACTCAACCTTGGAAGTCAGGTCTGATAGCGACGCGGCCAGGGAGTCTCCGCCCTCCTCCGCCACTTTTAGTCTGACCTCCAGACCGTCGGACCTCTGCTCAGCCCTGGCCGATTCCCCCCGCAGTTCTTTCTCCAGACTGTGTAGAGCTTCGGTGGCCAGCTCCAGGCTGCTCTGCAGGCTCTGGTCCTGATCTGTCAACGCCTGGATGCCTGCCTCTGCCCCCGACACCTGCTGCCGCAGGCTCCCCGCCGTCTCCTGCACCAGCAACCTCACCGCCTCCACTTCCTGTGACATCGAGGCTATTTCCTGGTTACGGGTCTGGAGCTCCGACCCCACCGCGGCGATCTGCTCCCTCAGCGAATAGGCAGACTCATCTGTGGCCTGCTTAGTGGTGCTGAGCCCGGCGACGGTGTCGACAATGGCGGACAGTTCCTGCCTGATTAGCTCCGGGTCCTCCATGTCATCCAGACGGGCTTTGAGGTCAGCCAGCTGGCTTTGAGTCTCACCCTGGGTCTCGGTGAACTCAGTCACGCTGTCCGCGATGGAAGCACTCAACTCAGCCAGGCGCTCCTCCACCGTCTTCTCCAGGGAAGAGAAGTCCCGCTCTCTGGCCTCCTTCACCTCCTTGATGCCTTCTGACAGGTCAACCAGCAGTTCATTCTGGAGCCTCTGAAGAGCCTCCTCCACCCGCCGTGTCTCCGCCTCGCCCTTCCTCACCGCTCGGCTCCCCACCTCCTGCTCTGCCCGCATGGTGCCCAGTGCCGACTCCAACCCGTCTACAGCACGCCTCACGTTGTCCACCTACACAACCACAGACAGCGAATCATACACTGAGTGTACAAAACATTAAGAACACCTGCTCTTTCCATGACATAGAGACTGACCAGGTGAATCCAGGTGAAAGCTATGAGGGGCGGCAGGGTAGCCTAGTGGTTAGAGCGTTGGACTAGTAACCGGAAGGTTGCATGTTCAAACCCCCGAGCTGACAAGGTCGTTCTGCCCCTGAACAGGCAGTTAACCCACTGTTCCTAGGCCGTCATTGAAAATAAGAATTTGTTCTTAACTAGTTTAACTAGCCTAGTTAAATAAAGGTAAAATAAAATAAATAAATGAGCCCTTATCACTTGTTAAATCCACTTCAATCAGTGTAGATAAAGGGGAGGGGCCAGGTTAAAGAAGGATTTTTAATCCCTGAGACATGGATTGTGTCACTTTGAACGGGTAGTAGTGGTAGTAGGTGCCAGGCGAACTGCAACGCTGCTGGGTTATTCATGCTCAACTGGGGGGGGCAACTGAATATTAGGAAGGTTTTCTTAATGTTTTGTACACTCAGTGTAGTCATCAATGCAGATGATGATTAATGATTATTCGATTAGTCTTTTATTATTAATCTGTCAAATACTTACCATCTGTCACATCCCTACTATAAATACTGTATGTATGAATACATTATATAATAGCCATATTATCTAACACTATTACTACTATTAAATTGTATAACACATGTTTAGTCACACCTATGTACTGGATGTACTGGAAACACAGGTACAATACATTCCAAGAAAGTTGGAAGAGGGTGGAAGAGCCTATCCCTGACCAGTCATTTGCCTGACAAAATAGCTTTTTGCCTTGGTAGTTATTGAAATAGACTTTATAGCTTGCAGTGAAAGACAGTTAATCCCATACTGTATCTTTATACAACAATAGTTGACACAGCCTCACATAGAACGTTTACATATATGAGACTGCAATGCATGTTTCAGGATGTACTTGTTGAATGTGTATTCTTAGAAAATGTTTTTCCCTGCTGGGTTTCTTTACCACGTTTACCTAGTTACAGTAACTCATGAGTAGGTTACGTTGCTTTATTACATAACTCAGCTATTTCTCAGCCTGTGGGGTAGATCTACATATGCAGCTTTAAAAAACAACTGTAAGCATCCAGTTCAAACTGGTTTAGTTCAAACTGGTCTGGGAGATCTCAATTTATGCATGACAAGTTAAGTGAAGTTACATGAAGGCTTGAAAAGAATTGAAAGAATGAAGGAATAACTGTTTGACCTAATTAATTCATACAGGAACTGGATAGCTGGATAATAAGCTGGATAATAATGAAAGATAACTTATGGGGTGGCATGTTAATACATTATATCAATGCATTCCTCAATTCTATAGAACCTGGATTTGTTTTTGTTTCAATGTCAGTACTCTCTCTCTAGGAAAGAATAGCATAGATTACATCTGTACTTTTCTTGTGCCAACTCATCAATCTTTTGGAGGAGGGGGAGATGGCCCTCTTCTAGCCATTTCTTCTCTGTAGTCTATATGTTCATCCTATCTACTTTTGGTGTGCGGTCTTCAACGGCCTGCCTTATCTCGTGACCTTGTCATTAAATGGCTAGTCCTATATCGTTTGCATTACTTACCTGTTGAAGAACATTCTCTACTTTGTGCGCAACCTCTGCATTTTTCCGTACGGTCTCTTCATTTCTGCTGCTGATTTGATGGACTTCTTTCAACACTTGTTGTAGATAAATAGCAGCAAAGCCCGCAGCGGCTACTAATGCGATATAACATAAAGCAGCTATAACTTTGACCCAACTCCCTGACCCCGATCCCTGGATTGAGGGGCTACCATTACTACTAGGTTTCGGACTTTTCTTCGCCACGTCATCTTGCGTGGATGAAGCAGTCTTTTCGCTTAAATTGTTCTTGTTTCTGTTTCTCGCAGTCATGTCTGATGTGGCTTTCTACCAGAGGGTTCGAGGAAGTGTGAGGCTGGTCTCTACAGATGCTGTGTACTGTCTTTACTGTACATTTAGCGTATCAGTGAGCGCGATGTGGCTTTCCTAGAACTCCGTTCGCGTCGAGGTATGCAAAAAAGGGGCGTCTTTCTTATTGTGGGACCTGACTTTCTGACTGCAAAATTGGTGGCTGTACTTGCCTTATGTCTCCAATGGCTATGGAATTATGTAGAAAACACAGTAACTAGTGTTATTCAGAAACACAGTAACTAGTTCTGATAAAGTTGAGGAAAAAAACTAGGCCTCTTTATTTGGAATAATAGAATTAGGCCCATTGATGTTTCATGTCTTTCAAACCCTGCTTATATAAGCCAAAATCCTGGTATAGGATAGCCTAAACATGTCTAGAAAAATAATGATCTCAGAAATCAACTGATGTAATTTGTTTCAATACTGTACCAACAGTAAAGAGGAGGGGTTGTTGGATAGTTTTTTCCCACTCATTTGCTCCTCCCTTCATACGTGGCAACTAGAGTAGCCTCATCGTGTATGCCTCGACATCCTTTCCTAGAGTTCCCTCAATCCAAGGCATGTTGCTATACCAGACCAGATCAGGAAGTGTTTCGAACAACTATTAATGTATTTAATATATATATATATATATATATATATATATATATATATATATATATATATATATATATATATAAATTGAAAATATGCCTATTTGTTAAAATGCATTGTTAATGGTAAAACAAATATATATTTATTTATGTATATATATATATATATATATATATACATAAATATATATTTGTTTTACCATTAACAATGCATTTTAACAAATAGGCATATTTTCAATTTCTTCCATTGTGCCGAAGTCATTAGGCTATTGGCATACTGTTACATAATCAGCGTAACCTAATCACTAGCCTATGCTATGTTCCCTCTAAATCATGATAGGATTGCTGTCACCGATTGCAAACTGCAAACCTGTAGAGTTGGACATTTGAATAGTTTCAATAACATTTAGCAAGCACCACAATGCAAATTAAGAAACAAAATGCATATTTTACACAAAATGGATAACAAAACGCTCTGTTTTGTATTAATCTGCCACAAAATAATTGTTTTCACGTGTGTTTTTAAAGGTTTGATAAAAGTTGCAGGATTATTTAGTTATCTGATGTTTGAACACTCCAAGCACATTGGCCGTTGTCCAATTGAGTCTAACTGCAGACTCTCAGGCCCCTCTGTATACTACCACCTACTGGTGGGACGAGTACCGGTGGGACATAATATCTCAGGCTCCCCACCAACGCCAGGACCCCTCAGTGAGTACGGTTAAATGCACACAATAAAGCGATTATTGTGGCTAGTCATATTAATATAATAGTTCAATTAAAACGTTGACATGCTTTGCAAGAGTAACAATTTCCCTAATAATCCTATGTATATGGACACATCTGAAATCAGGCTACCTGATGGAGCTCTGATACATGCAGAAATCAGCAATCACAGAGACATGTTATTTTTGAGAAGCGTATATGATTCTTAGTTCGGACATATAAAGTTTGTATGTGAAAAATACTTCTAAGACGCATACATTCAGTTGTTCCGAACTCACTTCACTCACGCCATAGAGAGAGCCTTGCTCGGCTGGTGCTAGCACATGCACAGATCAAATACACTACTGGAACGTCGATTAAGTTGTTTACATGTCCTAACAATTTGAAAGATTGCTCCGAAAACCGTTTCAATCAGTATATGCATACTTCAATTGTGACCTTACGCTGATTAATTAAGATACCGTAAGCAGAGTAAGGTGTTTACATTACTATTTCAGAATCTGCCTACTGCAACAGTAAGTTTAATATCTAATTATTGCCATGCATGTAAACGTACTCACTGATATGACTATACTGCCAAAATGGCAGAATGAATGTTAGCATATCATTACAGCTTGTACACTTTGTTGCAGGGATCTTAATGTTTGTGTTTAACTGATACTTTGATATAATGGATTTCCCCTGACTGTCTATACAATAAAAATGTGGGTCAAAAGGGAAATAAAAGTATTATCAGAGTTTTTAATTTAGGCTATGCCATCATTGTAGTATAATCATTGTGCAATGTTTTATCTTGAAATTGGTGTGTAATCTGTTGATGTATTGGATAGCAGATATAAGTGGGGGCGAAGGACATTGTGTATTAGTTTCGACCTAAAGTGAATTGTCGGTCGTTTGGACGCTATCCTCTCTGTGGTAAACAGAAAAAAATATTCTGCTTGATGTGTCAGACCCGGAAGTGATGGTTCTGGCATTGGAGAGGGGCCTGAGAGGTGGTGGGCCTGATAGATGACAGCTGCAGCTGGACCCATCTCCCTGCCTTTGTCCACCAGAGGTCACTGACTGGCAGTCTTTCGAGAGGAGACTGGAACTGCAACTCACAGGTAGATGGTACCCCCGTCGGCGAAAAAAATCGCAGCAGCCCCACCCCCAAATATCTCCCGGTGCGGATGCACTCTGCCACAGTAAAAAGAGGCAATTACGGTTTCACTTCTAAAATAAAACAATACATGGGACAATGCTGACGTAATGCCTGAGTCATCCATGCTCTTTGACTTTGGTCGGCGCTGGCCCGCCCATCAGACGTTGTGACAGCACAGGCCGTGTTTCCAGGTGCTGTTGCAGTGAAGATGGACTTTAGTACTAGTTGTAATGGCTTATTGGCCTTCTGAAGCTAGCTAGCTGTGTCTCGGAGGTTTGTTTTTCCCTGTCAAATCTCCGCGGAGAGGGAGCGAGAACTGGGCTAGCCTCACAAAGACCACAAAAAATGCACCCTGACTCGGAATTGAGAATTTGAACTGCATCGCTGGGATAAATCATTTATGTGGTCATGGCTGGGCTGATCAAGAAACAGATCCTCAAACACCTCTCCAGGTCAGTGTCAATCGATATGAACCAGGCGGAGAGACAAAATACAACTAACTCCCAAAGGGGTTTCATTTGGGAACCAAGCTAGCGCGTTAGCAGCGCTGTACCTTAGCGCGCGGGAGGCCACTGACGGGGCACTCACTATGCTTGCGCAGCTGAACTTGGTTAGCGTAGCTAGCTAGCCAGTTACGAGCAAGTTTGCTTGTTGTTGTTGGTTGCCAAAAACAGACCGGTGTCTGTCGAGTTTAGTTAGCTAGCTAACTGGCTTGTTTGATAACTGCTTATGGCTAACCTTGCGTATTGTTAACGCAACTAATCTCCCTAGCCTAGGCTCCACCAGTACGTTAACATTAGCTGGCTAGCTATGTCCCGTTAATCATTGTTTAGCCAGATATAGCAAGTTTTCTATTTGCTAGGTTACACCAATGATTGTCACTAGCCATCTAGCTAGCTAGTTAGCCAGGTAAACTACACTGGTTAGCTAGCTAGCAGCATATGCTTCTGGCAGAGACAAACACGCCACGTACTGACAGCTAGTACTACACCCAACCAGGTCCCAGAACATTTCAAATTATTCTGTTCATTTAGTAACGTTGTTACGTTTCGTATGGTATGTATTACTTTTTGGATGTCCTTCACCCATGTTGTATGTTCAATTACAATTCGTATTATATGTTACGTATTTCCAAAACACAATATGTTACACATTTGCAAAACGTATATGTTACACATTCTAGCTAGGTGGCTAACATTATCTAGCTCGCTAACTTAACTAGGCTAGGGGTTAAGGTCAGGGGAAGGGTTAGCTAACACGCTAAGTAGCTAAAAAGTAGTAAGTAGTTAAAGTTGGTAAAATGCAAAAGATGTTCATGATGATATTCAAACTCATAACCTTTTGGGTCGCTATATGCCCACCCGGACCAACCAACCACCCCACTTTTTAGTTTTTGCCTTAAGTAACCATCTGTCTTATGTTACATTTGGTATGGTTACATATCATACTAAATGTAGTGTCTCGGGTTTCCGTGCAGAATAATACGAACTGCTCTGAGACCAGGTTGCCACATCGGGGAAAGTTGAGTCATTTTGGGCCATTTAATTTTTTACATTTAACCTTTGTTTAACTAGGCAAGTCAGTTAAGAACAAATTCTTATTTACAATGACAGCCTACACCAGCCAAACCTGGATGACGCTGGGCCAATTGTGCGTAGCCCTATGGGACTCCTAATCACGGCCAGTTGTGATACAGCCTGGATTAGAACCAGGGTGTCTGTAATGACGCCACTCGGGAGCCATTCTGAGTGGAATACACCAATTTTGCTCTCTACTGCAGGGTTTCCCAAACTCGGTACTAATCAATGCTTGATGATGAGTTGATTATTTTAATCAGCAGTGTAGTGCTAGGGCAAAAAACTAAATGTGCACCCAGAGAGGCCCCAGGACCGAGATTGGGGAACTCTGCTCTATTGCACATTTGCCAAACTCATTCAACGGGCGGGGTGAGTGTCAGCAGGTTTTTGCTTCTCTCTTGTACTTGATTGATTAATTAAGATCACTGATTAGTAAGGAACTCCCCTCATCTGGTTGTCTAGGTCTTTATCAAAAATCAGCAGACACTCAGCCCTCCATGGAATGAGTTTGACACCCCTGCTCTACTGTATTTACTTGCACCGGGGCTGTATGTATGTCCACTCTTGCTTGCATTAGCAGCTTGGGATAATAATGCACCTTCCACAGCATAGAGATGACTAAGCACCTGTACACATCATACACACATGCCTTGTTTGTTTGCCAGTACCATGGAGACTGAGCAGGGAAGATAGAGGCCTTGGTTGTTGTAGTAGGCAAAGTTTTGTGCAACCTTTTTCCTCTCACAAGTATTTGATAAAGGATTAATAGACACATTTAATCAGCTAGTGAAGTGTAAAATATTTTTCATGGGTCATGGAATGAAAAGACTACACCTGAGACTGAGTCTACACAAAATAGTCCCTATGTTTGCAACACAGTAATCAGTTGTCCTACCCATTGTTATCAACAGCTTTCAGCTAGGCACATGCATTATTTATTGTTCCAGGTTGGTGCCCTGAGGGAAGTTCATTGAAATCCTTCTCCATTTAGAAGATAATGGGTAACTTCCCTGTAATAACATAAATTGCCCCATCACATTCAGTTGAACCTACCTTCAACTGACTGATAATGGTCCAAGAGCATTCACGTCCTTACACCTGTAGCTCCTAGAAAACTGGATTTAAACAACATAACGCCTATAAAACTAAAAGCTTAGATAAAACCTTAACTTTTAGATGTAGGTTGAATCTCCCATGTTACCGGCTGGATAAGAAGGGATGACTTGCAAACTGTTTTGGATTGACCTAGAACAGTAAGCTCTGTTATAGTCACACACAATGCAGTTAAACAAGTGTTGTAGCTTTAGAAAGAGGAATGTGCATTGGGCTTTTTAATGCATTGCTTCCTGCCAGCAATGCATTGTGAACAAAAGCCCTTGACTTTCAGTATTGCCAGTGGAGCCCTTGGTATTTATGCGGCAAGGCAGAGGCTTTGATGGCTAGTGGTTGCTGTGCCCTTCATGGTCCCACAAACAATTGCCACTGCCAAGTTTTACATACACAGCCTATGACTGTCATTTCCCTTTAAGCCTTGTTCACACTGTAGGCCTTAATGCTCAAGTCAGTTTTGTTTTTCAAATCCGTTTTGGATACTGACTGTCCAAACTGAAAGTTAAAAAGGACCAAATCTGATGTGTGTGTTCAGACAAGACATTTGCTGACATGGGTAAGCTAGTATTCATAGTAATGACGGGTCTGTGCAGTGGTGGAGACTGACTGGTGGTGGTGCTCATGCTTCCTATCAGTTAGACGTTATGTATCAAGCTAATGCCATGGATGTGTCCCAGTTGATTTGAATGTTTAAAATCATAGTGGAAGAAGCCTCAAGGGATGAGATGATCCAACTTGAAAAATGAGTCATTTTTGGCTAGCCACAGCAGTCAGCTAGCTAGCCACAGCTAGCTAGCTAGCTAGCATGTTCATTCATTTGTTTGTAAACAATTAACAAGCTAGTTATCTACCACTTTTTTTTTTACTGTCAACATAGTAGCCATCTAGGAACAAGATATGCCTAATAAGTCTGAACCACTTGAAGGCCAACAAATTGGATTTGACCATTCAGACACAAGTCACATGGCCAGGAATCAGATTTGTATCTGATTTCAAACCGCCTATGAAGGTGGTTTGAAATGTGGCCTGAAATAACCAATTTCATGTGCTTTTAGCAGAACAGATTTGGATCGGATATTCAACAAGATAGGATTTGAATCACTTCAAACTGGCAATGTGAACAAAGCTTTAGTGTCCTACAACATTGGACTGTGTGTGTGTGCATTACTGTTAGCGTCAGCAGGACCGGGGGAATTATGTCATTATCAGTTCCTAGGGTCGTTACGTGATTGGTCATGCATTCGAAGCAGACCTGCTTGGAAGAAGCCAAACCCACTGCTCATTATAGTGATGTCAAGCAATGTCAATGCTTGGGGCATATTCACCAGGGTTCCACTCAATGAGGTGCAACATATCAATGTTCAGATAGAAATATATAATGTAGGACAGCCATGCTTCTGTCATGTAGAGTAGGATAACATCATGTCTGTGATATACTAGCAGTGTTTCTATCTGCAACGACCTCCTGAAGGCAGGAGAGAAAGTCTGACTCTTGCCTTCGAGGCCTTGTTGTATGTCAAAACATTGGCCTTTGGGAACACACACACACAAATGCGAGTGTGGTGCGAGGTGTTTCCACCAACAGTGTGCTGCTGCTCTCAGGTGGTCCCAAGGGTGAATTGATAAAGATGTCCCTCTCCCCATTAAACCAAGAGAATCAGGTACCGACATGGCCCTGGACCAGGGCCAGACACCGCAGGGTCTGGGGTTACACACACACACGCAGAGACTCTTAAATGTGCACTCATAAACAACACACACTGATGTTGGGCCTGTGTGTGTGGTCCAGTCATTATTGAGTGCGTCTGGGAGCCCTGTGCTGTGTTAAATATTCATTCTACTGAGGCTCACTGTGATCAGGTGTCAACATTGTTTTAGTCACATGCTCAGCTCCAGTCCCCTGTCTGTCTTTCTCTCTATGCATCTGCCCATCTCTTTCTCTCTACATCTTACCTTCTCCTCTGTCTAGCAGGCTATGTCAGTTTACTCCTCAACATTTCATTCCTAGGGGACCCTAACTGTTGGTGAACATTTTTGTTCCAGCGCAGCACTAACACATTTGATTCAACTAGTGGTCTCTGTGGCACGGCTTGATGATGTGCGCAGGAATGTGACTGGACTGATGGGCGGATGATAGATGGAGGGATTACCGATACACACAGCCGCTAAATACAAAATAACCACAGGGTCAGCGAGAGAAGACTGAGAGGGGAAAGGGGCTGGCTAAGAATAGTTTTAATCTAAGAACATTCCAAAAATGACAGTGAGGAACATGCTTTGGGAAAAAGTTTTGGAGTTCAGTTATTTCCTTATTCATTCAAACCTGCTTGTGCTAACCATATTTGCTGGCTCAGTCAAAAGCAACACAGGAAACAGAAGTAAACAATGAAATCAGTTGCTTCTCGAAGGGAAAAGGGTATACTTTACTAGCTTAAATACTTGGGCATCATTTGCAATAAAGAAATGAGGCCTATTTTCTACACAATAACTCATAGAAAATAGTGTATCCAAAATGGATGCTAATGTACTTGTTAGTGAAGAAGAAACCAATTGGAACACATGATATAAGGACATTAACTAGAAAACTTAAAGACAGTGTTTTCAAAATGGACACAAACAGAAGGCAGTGTTGTGATAATGGACACGTTTAATAGAATAAACACACTGTTTGGAGCACACACACGCCAACTCAATGAAGACTGTGTTGTCAGATTGGACACAAGCGTTGTACTTAGACCTCATAAAATAAAGGCCATTACTCCAGCACCAGGGCAGGTTTCATTGGCCTGTTTCCAGTGAGTTGTGAGAACAGAAACGGTTCATCTAATCAAGTTGATTCTCTAATTTAATCTGAAGAATGGACGCACATGTACACACACTTTCTATCTTTGCAGAGACTACTGAATTGAATACGTTCTGCCAGGCGACTAGTTTATCCCTCAAAGAATAACCCAAATGTGTGTCTGTGTATCCTGAGGAAGGTTGCTCCAGACAAATTGACCTTGTCGTCCCTTGTTTAGATTGAGTCAGTCAAGGTTGGGGGATCTCCTGTGGGCCCGACTACAATAAACACATCAACAACGAATCGTGTGGCCATCCGAATGGCACACACACAGGGGCCCGGAGCATTGTAATATTTATGGCTCTGATGGAGGCAGGGAGAAGGTGAGCCTTACAGGCCCCAATTACAAAACCTGTGGAGACCATGGCCAAAAGTTGTGTGTGTAATACAGACAGACACACACCAACACCATCTATGACGGTGAAGAGGGGGTGAATCATGGTGCCTTGGCTTAATTTAACCTGGCCTCGCCTAATACCTCAGCCACCTAATCATCCACCTCAAGCCAGTTAGTCTCCTTCAACTTCTGTTGTAAAATAATTGATTTAATACCTCTACTCTAGGGCAGATTCTAACAATGTTTTAGGGTATTTTTACTAGAGGTCGATGGATTAATCGGAATGGACGATTTTAATTAGGGCCGTTTTCAAGTTTTCATAAATCGGAAATCGGTCATTTTGGATGCCCGATTTTGACGATTTGTATCTTTTATAAAAAGAAGGAAAAAAATTACACTAATCTTTATTTAACTAGGCAAGTCAGTTAACACATTCTTGTTTTCAATGACGGCCTAGGAACAGTGGGTTAACTGCCTTGTTCAGGGGCAGAACGACAGATTTTTACCTTGTCAGCTCAGGGATTCAATCTTGCAACCTTACGGTTAACTAGTCCAACGCTCTAACCACCTGCCTCACGAGGAGCCCACCTGTTACGCGAATTAAGTCTATCATTTGAAAGAGCAGTCTGACTGAGCAATGGTAGGCACCAGCAGGCTCATAAGCATTCATTCAAACAGCACTTTCATACGTTTTGCCAGCAGCTCTTCGCAAGCACAGCGCTGTTTATGACTTCAAGCCTATCAACTCCCGAGATTAGGCTGGTGTAACCGATGTGAAATGGCTAGCTAGTTAGCGGGGTGCGAGCTAATAGCGTTTCAAATGTCACTCGCTCTGAGACTTGTTGTAGTTGTTCCCCTTGCTCTGCATGTGGGTAACGCTGCTTCGAGGGTGGCTGTTGTCGTTGTGTTCCTGGTTCGAGCCCAGGTAGGAGCAAGGAGAGGGACAGAAGGTATACTGTTACACTGGCAATACTAAAGTGCCTATAAGAACATCCAATAGTCAAAGGTATATGAAATACAAATGGTATAGAGAGAAATAGTCCTATAATAACTACAACCTAGTGTCTTACCTTGGAATATTGAAGACTCACGTTAAAAGGAACCACCAGCTTTCATATGTTCTCATGTTCTGAGCAACACTTTGTTTTTGCATTATTTTAACCAAATTGAACATGCTTCATTATTTGAGGATACATTTATTTTATTGATATATTATATTAAGTTAAAATAAGTGTTCATTCAGTATTGTTGTAATTGTCATGATTACAAATACATTTTTAAAAAAAATCGGCCGATTTTAATCGGTATCGGCTTTTTTTTGTCCTCCAATAATTGGCATCGGTATAGGCGTTGAAAAATCACAATCTGTCGACCTCTAATTTTTACTCTCTTCTAATCATTTTTTTCCCCATTTGAGACTGAGCAAAACAGCCAACAAAGATCAGCACACAATTTAGTCATGCCACTCTACTAAAACCCAGTTGGCAGAAAGGTAGCCCACATTTTAAAAAGCTCAAAAAGATATATCCTAGAAAGGTTAGCCCATATAAGGGAACTACCTAAACAAAAGCTTGATCAGGAATGAGGTAGGTACAGGGGAAGTTTAATGAGCTGTTTCCAGTCATTCTGTGTGAGTGTGATAGGCCAGAGAAGCTGATCGGATCTTGCTACTTCCTTATGGCCACAGTCGGCAACACAACTGACCGAAGTATCAGAGTTCACTGCACTGCATAATAAGATTACAGCAGTCAAACCGTGGCAGTCTGCTTCATTAACATTTGTGTGTGTTGACCGTGTGTTGTCGTGCTTAGGTTGTGGTGTAATGTAGATCGATAAAATGAGTTAACGTAGTCTAACAGGCTGTATATGGACACACACACTTGTGGTGTACAAACACACACAGGTTGTTGTGTAGAATGTGGATTGATTAAATCCGGCTGTGAGTTACTGGGAATTCTTTATCTGTAAACAGTAATTAGGACAATGACCTTTTGCCTGGTATGTGGGTGTTTGGCTAACTACTAACCACAAACTGTTTGGGAGTCTAGGGACTATGGCACAAGGTCATGGGCACAGTGTGTGTTGGAGCTTTGAGCGGGGCCTAGCGATGGAACCCACCCATGCGCACCCAGGACACACAAACCCATTGGCTGTGCTACCTCCTGATGAAAGATACGAGTTGGGAAACCCTTACAGTTGAGACAGTGTGACACTAAAGTTCACACACACCCTTGAGTACGGTTTTAAGAGGCAGCAGACATGTCACTGTCTCCCTCTTTTCCAAGTCTGTAATATGACTTTCAGCAGAACTCTATAATGTTCCATAACAGGCCTATAGGCCTACCTCTGTTTCACTATCTGGTCTCTCCTCGGTACTGGTATTTATTAGGATCCTCATTAGCCGCTGCAAAAGCATCAGCTACTCTTCCTGGGGTCCACATGAAACATTACCTAGTACAGAACATTATTAGTCAAGGACTGAAATACATTTAAAAACATCATACATATCAGTACATACAGAATATCTACGTCTAATACTTACAATAGAAGGGATGTATATAAAATGGTTGTCTCTCTCCACAGTTTTCTTTGTGCAGTAAGGCATTATTTTATCTGGTTTTAATCCTAGCTTGAGTTACCTGGGGTGGCAGAGTTCCATGTAGTCATGACGATTTAACACTGTTTCCCAGCCTCTGTTCTGGACCTGGGGACTGTGAAGAGACCTCTGATTGCATGTCTTGTACCGATGAGTGTCCGAACTGTGTGCCAACTGCATGGACAGTTCGGTACCTTCAACACATCAATACCTCGCACAAGGACCAATAGTGGTGCAGTCAATCTATCCTCAACTCTGAGGCAGGAGAGATTGACATGCATGCTACTGACATTCACCCTCCGTGTACATCTAAGTGCGATACGTGCTACTTTGGTCTGAATCAACTGCAATTTAACCATGTCCTTTGCCACACGTTACGCACGCCTCTATGAAGAGGGAACGCAACACCCTGCTCACTCTCCGTGAAGTGAAAGCGGTATGGACTGTAGGTGTAAGTAGTAAGGATGACAAAAGGCAGAGAATTGTACCATTTACAAGGAATTTATTCTGTCACAGTAATTTTGGGGAAAAGGGGCTGGACTGAACAAAAGTAAATATCAAAGTCCCCTCCTACCTTACCTACCTACCCACTACTTACTTAACACCACCTGGTGCGCTAACCAAAATACGGGGGATGGTCCGCCCAGGTCTTTCCTAGTGTGCCTAGACAGTGAATATACTACGGGTATATGTATGCCCGCGGGCCTCTTGCCTAAGCACTCCCTAGGTGCCTTCCCCCGGGGAACAAATTAAACATTCAAATGTAAATAAACAAATTTAAAACACAGTTCTATGTTCATAGATGGACCTTAGTAGGACGACTACAAAAATACTGGCAACAAATTATACCTCTGCGCAACAATGAAAACACAGGACATACTAATCATCTCCCTCTGAGAACAACCAACACAGTAAATAACACACAGCCATCAGCCTCCTCTCTCAGCAATCATCTCCCTCTGAGAACAACCAACACAGTAAATAACACACAGCCATCAGCCTCCTCTCTCAGCAATCATCTCCCTCTGAGAACAACCAACACAGTAAATAACACACAGCCATCAGCCTCCTCTCTCAGCAATCATCTCCCTCTGAGAACAACCAACTTAGTAAATAACACACAGCCATCAGCCTCCTCTCTCAGCAATCATCTCCCTCTGAGAACAACCAACACAGTAAATAACACAGCCATCAGCCTCCTCTCTCAGCAATCATCTCCCTCTGAGAACAACCAACACAGTAAATAACATAGCCATCAGCCTCCTCTCTCAGCAATCATCTCCCTCTGAGAACCACCAACACAGTACATAACACACAGCTATCAGCCTCCTCTCTCAGCAATCATCTCCCTCTGAGAACAACCAACACAGTAAATAACACAGCCATCAGCCTCCTCTCTCAGCAATCATCTCCCTCTGAGAACAACCAACACAGTAAATAACACACAGCCATCAGCCTCCTCTCTCAGCAATCACCTCCCTCCTGAACAGAACACTGGCTTTTATATAGCTTCAGAAGGAGTCTAATCGGATACAGCTGTAACTTGACGAGGTCAGCTCTCCAATTAGCCATGGAGTCGACCAATCAGCTGCTTGGGGGGGGGGGATTTCAGGAAGCCATCCTGAAACACACACCTAACAAACCACAACACAGAAACTGGGGAACGTAACACATGACCACACAGCTGGGCAGTAGTCAAGGTGCAACAAAACTAGGGCCTGTAGGATGTCTGGACAGACCTCTTCCCATTTTGCAACCATTGAGTCGATATGTTTCGACCATGACAGTCTGCTATCTAGGTTTACACCCAGCAGTTTGAAGTGTAGTCTCCTCAACTTGCACAATGGCCACATTATTCAATAATAGATTTAACCAGGTTTGATACTGAGCACCAGCCTATTGCTAGTTACCCATTCTAAAACTGACTGGAGATCAATGTTAAGTGTTTCAGTTTCAGAGAGGCTTCCATTAACGAAAACCATCTGAGTTTTATTAAATGGGTAACTCTCAGTCCATAATATGGCAGATGATGCAAATCCATAACACCTATGTTTTTTTCAGCAATAGGTTATGATCAATGACAGCAAAAGCTGCACTGAAATCTAACAAAACAGTTCCCACAATCTTCTTAATATCAATTTCTTTCAGCCAATCATCAGTCATTTGTCAGTGCCGAGCATGTTGAGTGCCCTTCCCAATAAGCATGCAGAAAGTCTGTTGTTAATTAGTTTTCTGTAAAATAACTTTCATTGATCAAACAATATTTTCCAAAGGTTTGCTCACCAGTTTTAACAGGCTGATTTGGTTGGCTCCCTTGTCTCGCTCTCTTCTGTCTTTCTTTCCTTGTCCATTATCTTTCTGCCCTCTGACTTTATTTTTCTCTCTTCTCGTTGGTGGTAAGGGAGAGAGGGGGACTGTACTCTAATGAATTGTGCCAATAAAGACAGGTTAAATGCAATTCTCTCTCCTGTCTTTCGCTTAGTCTCTCCCTCCCAAAAGCAGTGGTGTCTTGTATTTGTAGTTATGATGTTATGATGTTAAGGACTTCTTTCCTTGATGTTGAATGAATAACAACAATACTAATGTTCTCCTCTCCTTCCTCCTCCCCCTGCAGGTTTGCTAAGAACCTGTCCCCAGACAAGATCAACCTGAGCACACTGAAGGGCGAGGGCCAGCTCACAAACCTGGAGCTGGATGAGGAGGTACTGCAGAGCATGTTGGACCTGCCCACCTGGCTGGCCATCAACAAAGTGGGCTGCAACAAGGCTGCCATCCGGGTAAGAGAGAGGGAGACATGCGCACACACACCTGCACTCTGGGCGGTGCTTTCGCCCTTTTTCACTCTCCTCAGATGAACCCCACCATCTTAGTCTATATTTAAATTTTACTGTCTGCTACCTCTCATCTCTCTCTCCTCCTGCCCACCCCCCTCTCACTCCCAATCTCACTCTCCCACTCTTTCATTCTCCCTTGTCTCCATCGTAATGTTAGCGGTGGATATAGAAGTTCACTGAGATGAACTGTCTGTATGTGCACATCATCTGACACTCCCTGGAGATGGTGAATGAAGCAGAATAACAACAAACTCTGTTAGTCAGGTCTCTACTACCAGCCTTCTCCTTCCTCTTCACATCATCTGACACTCCCTGGAGATGGTGAATGAAGCAGAATAACAACAAACTCTGTTAGTCAGGTCTCTACTACCAGCCTTCTCCTTCCTCTTCACATCATCTGACACTCCCTGGAGATGGTGAATGAAGCAGAATAACAACAAACTCTGTTACTCAGTTCTCTACTACCAGCCTTCTCCTTCCTCTTCACATCATCTGACACTCCCTGGAGATGGTGAATGAAGCAGAATAACAACAAACTCTGTTACTCAGTTCTCTACTACCAGCCTTCTCCTTCCTCTTCACATCATCTGACACTCCCTGGAGATGGTGAATGAAGCAGAATAACAACAAACTCTGTTACTCAGTTCTCTACTACCAGCCTTCTCCTTCCTCTTCACATCATCTGACACTCCCTGGAGATGGTGAATGAAGCAGAATAACAACAAACTCTGTTAGTCAGGTCTCTACTACCAGCCTTCTCCTTCCTCTTCACATCATCTGACACTCCCTGGAGATGGTGAATGAAGCAGAATAACAACAAACTCTGTTAGTCAGGTCTCTACTACCAGCCTTCTCCTTCCTCTTCACATCATCTGACACTCCCTGGAGATGGTGAATGAAGCAGAATAACAACAAACTCTGTTACTCAGTTCTCTACTACCAGCCTTCTCCTTCCTCTTTTTTTTAATACTTTGTTTCTATTGTAGGAACACAAAGAAAGTACAAATAAAGTCAAATAAAAGAACAACAAAAAAGATCTGTCAGTTACAGTGCACGTCATACCTTCATCATCATATTAGTTACATTGACATCTTTGAATTAGACCTTTTCCAAGTACGAAACCCATTTTTCCCAGTATTCCGGACCTCTCACCTCTTGTGTTCTTAAAGCAAAGGTCATATATGTGGTGTATTTCTTTACAATGTCTATCCATTGTGTCACTGTGGGAGGGTCTTTTTTTAGCCATTTCCTAGTGATAGCCTCTCCCCCTTCCTCTTCTGAAACCCCCTCTGTTTTCTTTGCCCTAATGGTTCTCTATCTTGTATTTCATCTCTGCTGTCTCAGGACTTCCATCTTATCTCTGTCTCATGACCTTCCCTTTTACATAGCAGGCAATATATTCTAACAAGTAGAGTGGGGAGCCGCCCAGCGTTGAAACGATAAAGTTTTGTCTTCTGAAATTTTCTTAAGTTATGTCTGTCTGTGTTTTCCTAGACGAGGCCCATTGCGTGTCACTAACTTAGGTTTATTGAAGTGTCACACTCGCTGTGCAATGTCCTTGGTGTAAGGTTACAGTCGTAATGGCCCTATCATTGAGGTAATGCGTGCTGCATGCGTCTGTGTACCTGGTCCTCGGTGGCCATGCTCTTCCTCTGCTGAGCAGACTTGTCCATGGCCTCGCTGAGTGACTTGGCGTACTGGACCATGGCTTTGAGCTGGGAGTCAGTCAGCACCCACAGCAGGTCATCTAGGATCAGGATCAGCTTAGAGGCCACCACGTTACAGTCCTTGGACTGGAGATAAACACATTCTACATAGATTATTACATACAAAATACACACATTAATACTCATTATATATAGACCACACACACACACACACACAAATACATGCTTTATACATATAGGATACAGACACACACACCACGTTTCAGTCCTTGGAGTTTTGCCAGTGCGTCACATCTAGCCAATAGGAACAGGGAAATAGTGGCCCCGGGCCATTTAGCCGGGAGGACCAGTGGGCCTGGGTCAAGCAGAACCTATAGCTAATAGCTCCCACTGATCTAGAGAGAAAAAGAGGGTGTGTGGGTCCCCCAGCTGCAGTTTAACTCTTGTAACACTTAGGCTATAGAAGATATCACTCTCTGTCTGATTTAGATGCCAACGCATACAGTCGCACACACCATCTTCTGTTACAATACACATGCCCATCCTCATTGGAGCGGACACACACAACTCAGGCACCCAAAAACTGTTCCTTTCCTTGTCTAAATCTCCAACATCACCTACAGGTGCAGGCTCTTTGCTAAACCATTTCAGTTCAATGACTGAAGAAATCAAATACAGTTTGAGTGTAGTAATTCAATTAGCGCCACATATCCAAATGTTTATTTCAGTGTTTATAGCCTTTTAACGGGGAGTCACTCGTTGTGGGGGAAGATGAACATGCCCAAATCTGCAGATTACTCTTTGGTGTAAAAGCTATTTGATTTGACACGGGCATGATTACGAGGGTCTGCTCAGAGGGATTAGTGTAGTTTGGGGAGGAGTGGAATGTGCTGGCACTGACTGCTTCTCTAGACTGTCTCCTTGATTCATTCTCTCAGCCTGGCTCTCTCATTTCAGCTGATTTACATTCACAGCGATTACATTAATTTCAGGAATAGACACATTCGTATGTATTTCAGAAAAATATGTAAGGAATATGTGACTGTATTTAGCATAGGTTTAATACAAGAAAATATGATCATATTATGGCTGTGCCGATGTTGTTGGGCTGACTAGATTGCAGGTGTAGGATATTGAACCAATATTACTGTCACTTATCTGAGCTTGACTGGCTGACTCTAATTTCTTGTCTTCATTGACAGATCCCATGGACCAAGCTGAAGACCCACCCCATCTCTCTGGTAAGTCCCGCCCTCCTTCCCCCTATTGCTGACACAGTTTTAGCCACTTGCCTCCCCACAAAGTAAAATACTGCCCTGATAGCCTACTGTATAAAACACGTGGTCCGTCAACCCTCCGCCTGGAGAGCTACTGTATAAGACACGTGGTCCGTCAACCCTCCGCCTGGAGAGCTACTGTATAAAACACGTGGTCCGTCAACCCTCCGCCTGGAGAGCTACTGTATAAGACACGTGGTCCGTCAACCCTCCGCCTGGAGAGCTACTGTATACGACACGTGGTCCGTCAACCCTCCGCCTGGAGAGCTACTGTATAAGACACGTGGTCCGTCAACCCTCCGCCTGGAGAGCTACTGTATAAGACACGTGGTCCGTCAACCCTCCGCCTGGAGAGCTACTGTATAAGACACGTGGTCCGTCAACCCTCCGTCTGGAGAGCTACTGTATAAGACACGTGGTCCGTCAACCCTCCGCCTGGAGAGCTACTGTATAAGACACGTGGTCCGTCAAACCCGCCGTCTGGAGAGCTACTGTATAAGACACGTGGTCCGTCAACCCTCCGTCTGGAGAGCTACTGTATAAGACACGTGGTCCGTCAACCCTCCGTCTGGAGAGCTACTGTATAAGACACGTGGTCCGTCAACCCTCCGTCTGGAGAGCTACTGTATAAGACACGTGGTCCGTCAACCCTCCGCCTGGAGAGCTACTGTATAAGACACGTGGTCCGTCAACCCTCCGCCTGGAGAGCTACTGTATAAGACACGTGGTCCGTCAACCCTCCGCCTGGAGAGCTACTGTATAAGACACGTGGTCCGTCAACCCTCCGCCTGGAGAGCTACTGTATAAGACACGTGGTCCGTCAACCCTCCGTCTGGAGAGCTACTGTATACGACACGTGGTCCGTCAACCCTCCGCCTGGAGAGCTACTGTATACGACACGTGGTCCGTCAACCCTCCGCCTGGAGAGCTACTGTATAAGACACGTGGTCCGTCAACCCTCCGCCTGGAGAGCTACTGTATAAGACACGTGGTCCGTCAACCCTCCGTCTGGAGAGCTACTGGGAGTGCAGTTTTTTTTTTTTTTTAACAAAAATGTTTCCCCCTTTTTCTCCCCAATTTTGATTTTGTCTCCCCAACGTGCTTGGGAGGCAAAGGTCGAGTCATGCGTCCCCCCGAAACATGACCCGGCTAAACCCGAACGACGCTGGGCCAATTGTGCCCCGCCCTATGGGACTCTCGATCACGGCCGGGTTGTAATACAGCCCGGGATTAAACCGGGGTCTCTAGTGACGCACTGCGTTGCAGTGCCTTAGACCGCTGCGCCACTCGGGAGGCCGGTGTGCAGGCTTTTGATCCAACCCTGCGCAAACACACCAGTCAGCTTATCAAGGTCCCATTGAGCAGCAGATTTTTTTACACTGTGGTGTGTTCGAGTAGGGCTGGACCAAAAGCCTGCACACCCAGTAGCTCTCTTGGAATCTCATGGAGGATGGTTGGCCACCCTGCAACATTACAATTATAACCAAATACTTTTTATGTCTTTATAAAATAATTTCCTCATTCAATGAACCAGGGATCAACTCTCTGAGGTGGGCAAGGTAGTTAACTAAGATGTTTACCTATTTGTCAGGCAAAAATACTCCGTATTGAGGGGAGATCTTGACATAGTAGTTACTTGTCAATTAGGCTATTCTAAGAATATATATTTAAAATTGTCAGAATTACATGGCCAGTATTGAATAGAGGAGAATCCAAGCCAATTGTGTGTGTTTGACTGTTTTACACCTGGAGTATGCAGCATTGGCTTCATCAACTATGCACCTGTATCAACTGTGTGTCGGCCATTTGCGGTTACACAAGTGCCGGTGGATAGTTATTTTAGGACATCGAACATGACAATGACATTAGTACATGCTAACTAGCGAGATAACCAGACAAACTACAATATGTTTTGAATTGGCCATCTACACTTAACAAAAATATAAACACAACATGTAAAGTGTTGATCCCATGTTTCATGAGCTGGAAAAAAATGGCCTGTCAATAAAGGCCTACAGTAATTATCCTATGAAGTGCTCTGCAGAGATTGAGGCCAGTGTGCTACACACTAATCTGGATGCCACTCATCCACTTCTGATGGGAGAGGCCTCATTGTGCAAAAATCAAACAAACTTTTTTATTTTCTTGTCCATTCCAACTTAATCCATGATCATGTCAGACTATTTTTTTACTTGCACAGACAAGCAGACAACCGTTAATGTCTTGCCCTGGGGTGTGTGTGTGTGTGTGGTAATCGTCTGCATCTCTCTGTCTCCCAGACCCTGGACAAGGTGGTAATGGAGATGAGCACCTGTGATGAGCCCCGCCCTCCCAACGGCCCGTCTCCCATAGCAACAGCCTCGGGGCAAAGGTGGGAGTTGGCGCTCTTTCTCTCTTTCTCCCCCCACTTTCAGAGGGTAGTTGTGTGTATGGTGTCTGTCTGCCTGTCCTTGTGCAATGGGGCTGAAATTCTTTATTAAAAAAATACTTGCATTCAGTTCATCCAAATCCAGCCTTCAATTGCCTACCTCCCCCTCTTCCCCCACTCCCCCAGTGAGTATGGCTTTGCTGAGAAGGTGGTGGAGGGCATCTCTCTGTCCATCAACTCCATCGTGGTGAAGATCAGTGCCAAGGCGTTCAACGCCTCCTTTGAGTTGAGCCAGCTGCAGGTCTACTCTGTCAACACCAGCTGGAGCCTGTCAGACCTCCGCTTCACACGCATACAGGACCCACACAGAGGAGAGGTGGGTGCACTGCATACACGCATGGAAGTGTATGTAACCGCCGTAACCCTGTGTGTGTGTAACCATGGCTACCTGTGCGCCCCTCAGATCCTGACGTTTAAGGAGATCAGCTGGCAGATGATCCGCATTGAGGCGGACGCCATCCAGAGTGCCCAGAACGAGATGCTGAGTGCCCCCATCCGCCTCATCACCAACCAGTCCAAGATCAGAGTCACCCTGAAGAGACGGGTACAATACGCCACACACATGCATACATGTGGGCAAGGAAACACAAACACACACTTAGGTGCAAACACACACACACCTCATCACCAACCAGTCCAAGATCAGTTGCCCTCAAGAGACGGGTACGACACACACACACGGCGCAGTCACACACGCACTCAACAGTCCTTGGTCTAATAGAATAGAGAACAGTATGTGGGCCAACAGCCTGCAGAATCAGCTTCAGTAAACAAAGATCTTTATCTCACACACCAGCAAGCCCTGCAGCCACTGTGTTTGAACAGATGAAAGTGTGTGGGTTGTATACACACTCCTTCGTCTGTGTGTGTGAAAACAAACAAAGATATGATTTTGAACGACCACAGATTACTGTGTGCTGAGTATGTACTTTATCCAGTCAGTCAGTCAGTCATGGATATGAAGTGTGTGTTTTCAACCAGTCAGTCAGTCATGGTAATGGAGTGTGTGTGTTTTCAACCAGTCAGTCAGTCAGTCATGGATATGAAGTGTGTGTTTTCAACCAGTCAGTCAGTCATGGATATGAAGTGTGTGTTTTCAACCAGTCAGTCAGTCATGGATATGGAGTGTGTGTGTTTTCAACCAGTCAGTCAGTCAGTCATGGATATGAAGTGTGTGTTTTCAACCAGTCAGTCAGTCATGGATATGGAGTGTGTGTTTTCAACCAGTCAGTCAGTCATGGATATGAAGTGTGTGTTTTCAACCAGTCAGTCAGTCATGGATATGGAGTGTGTGTTTTCAACCAGTCAGTCAGTCATGGATATGAAGTGTGTGTTTTCAACCAGTCAGTCAGTCATGGATATGAAGTGTGTGTTTTCAACCAGTCAGTCAGTCATGGATATGAAGTGTGTGTGTTTTCAACCAGTCAGTCATGGATATGAAGTGTGTGTGTGTTTTCAACCAGTCAGTCATGGATATGAAGTGTGTGTTTTCAACCAGTCAGTCAGTCATGGATATGAAGTGTGTGTGTTTTCAACCAGTCAGTCATGGATATGAAGTGTGTGTTTTCAACCAGTCAGTCATGGATATGAAGTGTGTGTTTTCAACCAGTCAGTCAGTCATGGATATGGAGTGTGTGTTTTCAACCAGTCAGTCAGTCATGGATATGAAGTGTGTGTTTTCAACCAGTCAGTCAGTCATGGATATGAAGTGTGTGTGTTTTCAACCAGTCAGTCAGTCATGGATATGAAGTGTGTGTGTTTTCAACCAGTCAGTCATGGATATGAAGTGTGTGTGTGTTTTCAACCAGTCAGTCATGGATATGAAGTGTGTGTTTTCAACCAGTCAGTCAGTCATGGATATGAAGTGTGTGTGTTTTCAACCAGTCAGTCATGGATATGAAGTGTGTGTTTTCAACCAGTCAGTCATGGATATGAAGTGTGTGTTTTCAACCAGTCAGTCAGTCATGGATATGGAGTGTGTGTGTTTTCAACCAGTCAGTCATGGATATGAAGTGTGTGTTTTCAACCAGTCAGTCAGTCATGGATATGAAGTGTGTGTGTTTTCAACCAGTCAGTCAGTCATGGATATGGAGTGTGTGTTTTCAACCAGTCAGTCAGTCATGGATATGGAGTGTGTGTTTTCAGTCAGTCATGGATATGGAGTGTGTGTTTTCAGTCAGTCAGTCATGGATATGGAGTGTGTGTTTTCAGTCAGTCAGTCATGGATATGGAGTGTGTGTGTTTTCAGTCAGTCAGTCATGGATATGGAGTGTGTTTTCAGTCAGTCATGGATATGGAGTGTGTGTTTTCAGTCAGTCAGTCAGTCATGGATATGGAGTGTGTGTGTGTTTTCAGTCAGTCAGTCAGTCATGGATATGGAGTGTGTGTTGTCAGTCGGTCATGGATATGGAGTGTGTGTGTGTTAGTCAGTCAGTCAGTCATGGATATGGAGTGTGTGTTTTCAGTCAGTCAGTCAGTCATGGATATGGAGTGTGTGTGTGTTTTCAGTCAGTCAGTCAGTCATGGATATGGAGTGTGTGTTTTCAGTCAGTCAGTCGGTCATGGATATGGAGTGTGTGTGTGTTAGTCAGTCAGTCAGTCATGGATATGGAGTGTGTGCTTTCAGTCAGTCAGTCAGTCATGGATATGGAGTGTGTGTGTGTTTTCAGTCAGTCAGTCAGTCATGGATATGGAGTGTGTGTTTTCAGTCAGTCAGTCGGTCATGGATATGGAGTGTGTGTGTGTTGTCAGTCATGGATATGGAGTGTGTGTGTGTTGTCAGTCAGTCAGTCATGGATATGGAGTGTGTGTGTGTGTTGTCAGTCATGGATATGGAGTGTGTGTGTGTTGTCAGTCAGTCAGTCATGGATATGGAGTGTGTGTGTGTGTGTGTTGTCAGTCAGTTAGTCATGGATATGGAGTGTGTGGGTTTTCAGTCAGTCAGTCATGGATATGGAGTGTGTGTGTTGTCAGTCAGTCAGTCATGGATATGGAGTGTGTGTTTTCAGTCAGTCAGTCATGGATATGGAGTGTGTGTTTTCAGTCAGTCAGTCATGGATATGGAGTGTGTGTGTTTTCAGTCAGTCAGTCATGGATATGGAGTGTGTGTTTTCAGTCAGTCAGTCATGGATATGGAGTGTGTGTTTTCAGTCAGTCAGTCAGTCATGGATATGGAGTGTGTGTTTTCAGTCAGTCAGTCGGTCATGGATATGGAGTGTGTGTGTGTTGTCAGTCATGGATATGGAGTGTGTGTGTGTTGTCAGTCAGTCAGTCATGGATATGGAGTGTGTGTGTGTGTTGTCAGTCAGTCAGTCATGGATATGGAGTGTGTGTGTGTTGTCAGTCAGTCAGTCATGGATATGGAGTGTGTGTGTGTTGTCAGTCAGTCAGTCATGGATATGGAGTGTGTGTGTTTTCAGTCAGTCAGTCATGGATATGGAGTGTGTGTGTTGTCAGTCAGTCAGTCATGGATATGGAGTGTGTGTTTTCAGTCAGTCAGTCATGGATATGGAGTGTGTTTTCTCCAGTCAGTCAGTCAGTCAGTCATGGATATGGAGTGTGTGTGTTGTCAGTCAGTCAGTCAGTCATGGATATGGAGTGTGTGTGTTGTCAGTCAGTCAGTCATGGATATGGAGTGTGTGTTTTCAGTCAGTCAGTCATGGATATGGAGTGTGTTTTCTCCAGTCAGTCAGTCAGTCAGTCATGGATATGGAGTGTGTGTTTTCAGTCAGTCAGTCATGGATATGGAGTGTGTGTTTTTTCAGTCAGTCAGTCATGGATATGGAGTGTGTGTTTTTTCAGTCAGTCAGTCATGGATATGGAGTGTGTGTTTTTTCAGTCAGTCAGTCATGGATATGGAGTGTGTGTGTTTTCAGTCAGTCAGTCATGGATATGGAGTGTGTGTTGTCAGTCAGTCAGTCATGGATATGGAGTGTGTGTGTTTTCAGTCAGTCAGTCATGGATATGGAGTGTGTGTGTTTTCAGTCAGTCAGTCATGGATATGGAGTGTGTGTTGTCAGTCAGTCAGTCATGGATATGGAGTGTGTGTTTTCAGTCAGTCAGTCATGGATATGGAGTGTGTTTTCTCCAGTCTGATGACTTTTATTACATCTCCCATTGATGATTGCACCTTTTGAATAACACTGTCTTGGTTCAACACGGGAGGTAATGTGTGTGTCTTGAGATGAAAGACTGAAACGTGGTGTGTGTGTCTGTATCTTGTATGTATAAAGCATGTATTTGTGTGTGTGTGTGGTCTATATATAATGAGTATTAATGTGTGTATTTTGTATGTAATAATCTATGTAGAATGTGTTTATCTCCAGTCCAAGGACTGTAACGTGGTGGCCTCTAAGCTGATCCTGATCCTAGATGACCTGCTGTGGGTGCTGACTGACTCCCAGCTCAAAGCCATGGTCCAGTACGCCAAGTCACTCAGCGAGGCCATGGACAAGTCTGCTCAGCAGAGGAAGAGCATGGCCACCGAGGACCAGGTACACACGTAGGCAGGGACACACATACACACACTCACTCATGTAGGCAGGTAGACACGTGTGCGCACACAGGCTAGGAAACACACACAGATAGGCAGACACTTACTTTTTTAAATAATTTTATTTCTTTCACCTTTATTTAACCAGGTAGGCTAGTTGAGAACAAGTTCTCATTTACAACTGCGACCTGGCCAAGATAAAGCACAGCAATTTGACACATACAACAAAACAGAGTTACACATGGAATAAATAAAACATACAGTCAATAATACAGTAGAACAAAAGAAAACAAAAGTATATATACAGTGAGTGTAAATGAGGTAAGATAAGGAAATGAAAAGGCCATGGTGGTGAAGTAATTACAATATAGCAATTAAACACTGGAATGGTAGATGTGCAGAAGATGAATGTGCAGGTAGAGATACTGGGGTGCAAAGGAGCAAGATAAATAAATACCAGTATAGGGATGAGGTAGGTAGATGGGCTGTTTACAGATCGGCTAAGTACAGGTGCAGTGATCTGTAAACTGCTCTGACAGCTGGTGCTTAAAGCTAGTGAGGGAGATATGAGTCTCCAGCTTCAGAGATTTTTGCAATTCGTTGCAGTCATGGGCAGCAGAGAACTGGAAGGAAATACGACCAAAGGAGGAATTGGCTTTGGGGGTGACCAGTGAGATATACCTGCTGGATCGCTTGCTACGAGTGGGTGCTGCTATGGTGACCAGTGAGCTGAGATAAGGCGGGGCTTTACCTAGCAGAGACTTGTCGATAACCTGTAGCCAGTGGGTTTGGCGACGAGTATGAAGCGAGGGCCAACCAACGAGAGCGTACAGGTCACTTAACAACTGAAGCAGCTAGCTATGTGCTCAGTCACTCCTCTGTCAGACAGACCTACAGTGGAGAAATGATTCGCCCCAGTCATGTACCCTTCTGTCCAAACTTCTCTCCCTCCCTCTTTCTTCCCCCCCATCTCTCTCGCTCTCTCTGTTATGGTCTGGTAATTAGTCCTTGTGCTCCAAGAAAGGATGTTTGGTTCTCTCTGCGCGGTCCCTCTGCCATATGGCCTCTCTTTCCCTGCGCTGCTCTCTCTGCTGCGCTGCACTCACGCTCCATTATTCATGTACTGACTCAAACTGGGCTTTTAGCATTCTGACCTAAATGTGGCAGACTATGCCATCTGCTGGTGAGAATGAGCACTGCACCCCATCTCTCCTAAAAATCTTATCAATTTGTGTTTGTGCCAAATACAACAGGTTATTGTGAAATGCTTACTTACAAGCCCTTAACCAACAATGCTGTTCACGAAATAGTTAAGAAAATATTTACTTTATTTTTTACTTTTGTTTATTTAGTAACACAATAAAATAACAATACCGAGGGGGTACCGGTGCGGGGGTACAGGCTAGTCGAGTTTGTTTTTACACTAAGGTGGCCATTTGATGAATTGTTTAGCAGTCTTACATCTAGAAGATGTTAAAGAGCCTCTTGGACATAGACTTGGCATTCCTGTACCGCATGCTGTGCGTGTAGCAGAGAACAGTCCATGACTTGGGTGACTGAAGTCTTTGACCATTGTTTTGGACCTTCCTCTGACACCATCGAGTGGCGTACTTCATTAGCATCGAATAGCCCCCGCGATATGCAACTTTTCAGGGACGTTAGGAACCAATATACACAGGCAGTTAGGAAAGCAAAGGCTAGCTTTTTCAAACAGATATTTGCATCCTGTAGCACAAACTTTTGGGACGCTGTAAAGTCCATGGAGAATAAGAGCACCTCTACCCAGCTGCCCACTGCACTGAGGCTAGGAAACACTGACACCACTGATAAATACACGATAATTTAAAATTTCAGTAAGCATTTTTCTACAGCTGGCCATGCTTTCCACCTGGCTACCCCTACCCCGGTCAACAGCCCTGCACCCCCCCACAGCAACTTGCCCAAGCCTCCCCCATTTCTCCACCCAAATCCAGATAGCTGATGTTCTGAAAGAGCTGCAAAATCTGGACTCCGACAAATCAGCTGGGCTAGACAATCTGGACCCTGTTTCTAAAATTATCCACTGCAAACCCATATTACTAGCCTGTTCAAACCTCTCTTTCGTATCGTCTGAGATCCCTAAAGATTGGGAAGCTGCTGCGGTCATCCCCCTCTTCAAAGGGGGAGACACTCTAGACCCTAACTGCTACAGACCTATATCTATCCTACCCTGCCTTTCTAAGGTCTTCGAAAGCCAAGTTAACGAACAGATCACCAACCATTTCGAATCCCACCGTACCTTCTCCGCTATGCAATCTGGTTTCCGAGCTGGTCATGGGTGCACCTCAGCCACGCTCAAGGTTCTAAATGATATAACCGCCATCGATAAGAGAAAATACTGTGCAGCCATATTCATCGACCTGGCCAAGGCTTTCAACTCTGTCGATCAACACATTCTTAATCGGCAGACTCAACAGCCTTGGCTTCTCAAATGACTGCCTCGCCTGGTTCATCAACTACTTCTCAGACAGAGTTCAGTGTGTCAAATCAGAGGGCCTGTTGTCTGGACCTCTGGCAGTCTATGGGGGTGCCACAGGGTTCAATCCTCGGGCCGACTCTTCTCTGTGTACATCAATGATGTTGCTCTTGCTGCTGGTGATTCTCTGATCCACCTCTACGCAGACGACACCATTCTGTATACTTCTGGCTCTTCTTTGGACACTGTGTTAACTAACCTCCAGACGAACTTCAATGCCATACAACTCTCCTTCCGTGGCCTCCAACTGCTCTTAAATGCACGTAAAACTAAATGCATGCTCTTCAACCGATCGCTGCCCGCCCGTCCAGCATCACTACTCTAGACTGTTCTGAGTTAGAATATGTGGACAACTACAAGTACCTAAGTGTCTGGTTAGACTGTAAACTCTCCTTCCAGACTCACATTAAGCATCTCCAATCCAAAATTAAATCTAGAATCAGCTTCCTATTTCTCAACAAAGCATCCTTTGCTCATGTTGCCAAACACCCTCGTAAAACTGACTATCCTACCGACCGTTGACTTCTTTTAAAAATAGCCTCCAACAGTCTACTCAACAAATTGGATGCAGTCTATCACAGTGCCATCCGTTTAGTCACCAAAGCTCCATATGCTACCCACCACTGCAACCTGTATGCTCTCGTTGGCTGGCCCTCGCTTCATATTCATCGCCAAACCCACTGGCTCCAGGTCATCTGTAAGTCTTTGCTAGGTAAAGCCCCACCTTATCTCAACTCACTGGTCACCATAGCAGCACCCACTCGTATCACGCGCTCCACGTGCAGGTATATTTCACTGGTCACCCCCAAAGCCAATTCCTCGTTTGGCCGCCTTTCCTTCCAGTTCTCTGCCGCCAATGACTGGAACGAATTGCAAAAATCACTGAAGCTGGAGACTCATATCTCCCTCACTGACTTTAAGCACCAGTTGTCAGAGCAGCTCACAGATCACTGCACCTGTACATAGCCCATCTGTAAATAGCCTATCCAACTACCTCATCCCCATACTGTTATTTTTTTTGTTGCTCCTTTGCACCCCAGTATCTCTACTTGCACATTCATCTTCTGCACATCTCACTCCAGTGTTTATTGTAATTATTTTGCCACTAGGGCCTATTTATTGCTTTACCTCACTTATCTTGCCTCATTTGCACACATTGTATATAGACTTTTCAATTGTGTTATTGACTGTATGTTTGTTTATTCCATGTGTAACTCTGTTGTTTGTGTTGCACTGCTTTGCTTTATCTTGGCCAGGTCGCAGTTGTAAATGAGAACTTGATCTCAACTGGCCTATCTGGTTAAATAAAGATAAAATAAATATATTTTTATAAATAAATATAGGTCTTGGATGGCAGGAAGCTGTGCCCCAGTGATATATTGGACCATACGCACTACCATCTGTAGTGCCTTACTGTCGGGTGCCAAGCAGTTGCCATACCAAGCGGTGATGCAACCAGGCAGGATGCTCTCGAGGGTGCAGCTGTAGAACTTTTTGAGGATCTAAGGACCTATGCCAAATCTTTTCAGTCTCCTGAGGGGGGAAAGGTGTTGTAATGCCCTCTTCACGGCTGTCTTGGTGTGTTTGGACCATGGTAGTTTGTTGGTGATGTGGACACCAAGGAAGTTCTCTCGACCCGCTCCACAACAGCCCCATCGATGAGAATGGGGGGCGTGTTTGGCCCTCCTTTTCCCGTAGTCCATGATCATCTCCTTTGTCTTGCTGACGTTGAGGGAGGGGTTGTTGTCCTGGCACCACACTGCCAGGTCTCTGACCTCCTCCCTATAGGTTTTCTCATCGTTGTCGGTGATCAGATCTACCACTCTTGTCATGAGCTAACTTGATGGTGTTGGAGTCGTGCTTGACCACGCAGTCGTGTGTGAATAAGGAGTACAGGAGGGGACTAAGCACACACCCCTGAGGGGCCACCATGTTGAGGATCAGCATGGCAGATGTGTTGTTGCCTACCCTTAACACCTGAGGGTGGCCCGTCAGAAAGTCCAGGTTCCAGAGGTGTTTATTCCCAGGGTCCTTAACTTAGTGATGAGCTTCGTGGGCACTATGGTGTTGAACGCTGAGCTGTAGTCAATGAACATCATTCTCATATGTCTCTTTTGTCCAGGTGGGGAAGGGCAGTGTGGAGTGCGATTGAGATTGCGTCATCTGTGAATCTGTTGGGCCGGTATGCGAATTGGAGTGGGTTTAGGGTATCCAAGATGATGCTGTTGATGTGAGCCATGACCAGCCTTTCAAAGCACTTCATGGCTACTGACGTGAGTGCTTCAAGGCGGTAGTCATTTGGGGCTGGTTACCTTCACTTCCTTGGGCACAGGGACTATGGTGGTCTGCTTGAAACATGTAGGTATTACAGATATATTACCCCCTGTATTTCCGTCTGTTCTTCATGCGAATGACAGGGATTTGGGCCTGACCTTAGAGAAGCAGTATATCCTTTGTGTCGGACTCAAAAAGTCCCTGTTCTGATATCCAGAAGCTCTTTTTGGTCATAAGAGATGGTAGCAGCAACATTATGTACGAAACAAGTTACAAACGATGTGAAAAAACCCACACAAGACAGAACAGTTGGTTAGGAGCCCGTAAAAATCACCTCCGGCGCCATTATCTCAAGCAACACTAGTTGGATGCACCAATAAAATTGATGTTTACTTAATTTTATTTGTGTCTGTCTGTATCTCAATATGTCTCTGTGCCGGTGTCTGCATCTGTGTCTGCATCTGTGTTTGTATTTTTTACGGTCTCTGGTCTATATCCAGGAATCGTCGGCGCCCCCCTCAGCCCAGCAGGTGCGTAGCCAGCAGGTGCCGTCAGGCACAGCGGCTGACCAGAGCGCCACCATGGCTAATCTGTTCGCTGCCTTCGACGTGTGTGAGACCTCCCACCACCTGCAGATCACACACCTCGACCTGCACATCTGTGACGACATACACGCCAAGGACAGAGGTACACACGCACAGACGTATGACACGTGTACACACACACACACACACAGCACATAGACATACACACATACAAATGTAAAACACACACATGCTTCACACAAACTTCAGACAGATGTTTGACTGACTGTCTGATACCTGATGACATCATGTTGGGCTCTGACACGCATTACCTTATCTTCTGCCTCTGCCTTCTTCCCTCCCTCCCTCCCTCCCTCCCTCCCTCCCTCCCTCCCAACCCTCTCTCCCTCCCTCCCTCCCTCCCTCCCTCCCTCCCTCCCTCCCTCCCTCCCTCCCTCCCTCCCTCCCTCCCTCCCTCTCTCCCTCCCTCTCTCCCTCCCTCCCAACCCTCTCTCCCTCCCTCCCAACCCTCTCTCCCTCCCTCCCAACCCTCTCTCCCTCCCTCCCTCCCAACCCTCTCTCCCTCCCTCCCTCCCAACCCTCTCTCCCTCCCTCCCTCCCAACCCTCTCTCCCTCCCTCCCTCCCAACCCTCTCTCCCTCCCTCCCTCCCTCCCAACCCTCTCTCCCTCCCTCCCTCCCAACCCTCTCTCCCTCCCTCCCTCCCTCCCTCTCTCCCTCCCTCCCAACCCTCTCTCCCTCCCTCCCAACCCTCTCTCCCTCCCTCCCAACCCTCTCTCCCTCCCTCCCTCCCTCCCTCCCAACCCTCTCTCCCTCCCTCCCTCCCAACCCTCTCTCCCTCCCTCCCTCCCAACCCTCTCTCCCTCCCTCCCTCCCTCCCAACCCTCTCTCCCTCCCTCCCTCCCAACCCTCTCTCCCTCCCTCCCTCCCTCCCTCCCAACCCTCTCTCCCTCCCAACCCTCTCTCCCTCCCTCCCTCCCAACCCTCGCTCCCTCCCAACCCTCGCTCCCTCCCAACCCTCCCTCCCTCCCAACCCTCCCTCCCTCCCAACCCTCCCTCCCTCCCAACCCTCTCTCCCTCCCTCCCTCCCTCCCTCCCAACCCTCCCTCCCTCCCTCCCAACCCTCTCTCCCTCCCTCCCAACCCTCTCTCCCTCCCAACCCTCTCTCCCTCCCAACCCTCTCTCCCTCCCTCCCTCCCAACCCTCTCTCTCTCCCTCCATGCATCCCTCCTTACCTCCCAACCCTCTCTCCCTCCCTCCCAACCCTCTCTCCCTCCCTCCCAACCCTCTCTCCCTCCCTCCCAACCCTCTCTCCCTCCCTCCCATCCCTCTCTCTCTCCCTCCCTCCCTCCCAACCCTCTCTGTCTCCCTCCCAACCCTCTCTGTCTCCCTCCCAACCCTCTCTCTCTCCCTCCCAACCCTCTCTCCCTCCCAATCCTCTCTCCCTCCCTCCCAACCCTCTCTCCCTCCCAATCCTCTCTCCCTCCCTCCCAACCCTCTCTCCCTCCCTCCCAACCCTCTCTCCCTCCCTCCCAACCCTCTCTCCAGTGATCAATAAGCGGATAACTGGTGGGGCCATGCAGCTCTCCTTCAGTCACATTACCCTGGACTACTATCCCTCCCACAGAGCAGGTAGACACCACCACAACCTCTACACAACCGCCCTACAACATTACTACCCCCTCCCACAGAGCAGGTAGACACCACCACAACCTCTACACAACCACCCTACAACATTACTACCCCTCCCACAGAGCAGGTAGACACCACCACAACCTCTACACAACCACCCTACAACATTACTACCCCTCCCACAGAGCAGGTAAACACACCACAACCTCCAACATTACTACCCCTCCCACAGAGCAGGTAAACACACCACAACCTCCAACATTACTACCCCTCCCACAGAGCAGGTAAACACACCACAACCTCCAACATTACTACCCCTCCCACAGAGCAGGTAAACACACCACAACCTCCAACATTACTACCCCTCCCACAGAGCAGGTAAACACACCACAACCTCCAACATTACTACCCCTCCCACAGAGCAGGTAAACACACCACAACCTCCAACATTACTACTTCTCAGCCACATGTCATTAGTACACCCCACCTCAATACAGTTCAAATAACAATTCATAACTTAGCTGTGGTCTTCAGGCATGCTGGTGTACTGTCTGACTGTCCGATGGTTTGTATGTCAAAGTTTCGCAACAATGTTGCTACTAATCCATGCATCTATAACCGGCGCGGTCCCAAACGATAACAACCACGACCTAGAACTGTCACACCGATGATTGAGTTAAATACTTTATAAACTACACACGCTGAAAATAAACCAAACTTCTGCAGCATAGCACACACAATCAAACTGTCGCGTCAACCAAGAGCTCCTCCCCAAAGAGCTGAAAAAGCTGTCTTCATTTCCTCTTTCCTTACTGCTGATTAGAGGTCGACCGATTAGGATTTTTCAACACCGATACCGATTATTGGAGGACCAAAAAAGCCGATACCGATTAATCGGCCGTTTTTTATTTATTTATTTATTTGTAATAATGACAATTACAACAATACTGAATGAACACTTATTTTAACTTAATAAAATACATCAATAAAATCAATTTAGCCTCAAGTAAATAATGAAAAATGTTCAATTTGGTTTAAATAATGCAAAAACAAAGTGTTGGAGATGAAAGTAAAAGTGCAATATGTGCCATGTAAGAAAGCTAACGTTTAAGTTCCTTGCCCTTGCTTGTTATGAACTTGAAATCGGCCCTAATTAAATCGGCCATTCCGATTAATCGGTCGACCTCCACTGATGCGCTCTTAAAGTGGCAGCGCACTGTGAAGGCTCCGTGCAGGATTTCGCCACAACACTACTACCCCTCCCACAGAACAGGTAGACACCACCACAACCTTTACACAACCACCCTCCAACATTACTACCCCTCCCACAGAACAGGTAGACACCACCACATCCTCTACACAACCACCCTCCAACATTACTACCCCTCCCACAGAGCAAGTAGACACCACCACATCCTCTACACAACCACCCTCCAACATTACTACCCCTCCCACAGAGCAGGTAGACACCACCACATCCTCTACACAACCACCCCCCAACATTACTACCCCTCCCACAGAGCAGTTAGACACCACCACATCCTCTACACAACCACCCTCCAACATTACTACCCCTCCCACAGAGCAGGTGAACACCACCACAACCACCCTCCAACATTACTACCCCTCCCACAGAGCAGGTGAACACCACCACAACCTCTACACAACCACCCTCCAACATTACTACCCCTCCCACAGAGCAGGTGAACACCACCACAACCTCTACACAACCTCCCTCCAAGTGCCACACAGCTGATGGGTGTAATAGTGATCTTTCTGATCTTTCAACACCACAAAACGTGTCTTTCTCTGTCTGTATAGCATCTCTATTAGTGACAAGAGTAGGTACTTAGACAGCGGTTTCTCCCTCGTCTTTTGCTTTCTGTCCTCTCCCCCATTCATCTCTCTGTCTCCAGGTGAGAGTTGTCTCCACTGGATGCAGTACAGTGAGGCCACTAAGGCCATGGAGGGCTGGGCCAGGAGTCTGCTGGAGGAGTTCAAGTCTAACGTGGAGATGTTGAAGACCGCCAAGAGAGACCGGGAGGGCCCGGCCAACTCTCACTCCTCACCACAGCACGGTAAACAAAAGAACAGCACAGGCACGCACACACACAGAGTACGGTAAACACTCACACAGACACACCTCCCCTCAATGTGATTGAAACATAGTAATCCAATAAATGTGTGTGTTGGAGCATCTGTCCTGATTCACTTTTTATTCAACCACTATAAGAATCTGTCCCAGCAGCCCATGAAGAGTGATGTTGGTTAGACAGTTGACATTCAACTGAACTAGAATACACTTGATGTCATCTAGTGGGTAATTTTTAGATTGGAATTAAGTGAAGTGTTGGTTTCCCTAGTATCACACTGCCTAGTCACTCTGAGTTCTGTCCCTCCAGTGTCCAGGTATCCCTCCAGTGTCTCCAGCGTTAGGGACAGTGTGTATGGTCCCGTAGAGCAGGACGAGACAGGAAGAGGAAGAATAGTGGTGGTTAGGGGGCCAGACGACCTACCCCCGGGGTGGGTGCGGGCACGAGCCATGGTACGAGCGAGGGAGAGGGCGAGGGCACGGGGGCGGGCACAGTGCTGCTTCTCATGCCTAGAGCCAGGTACCCCGATGGTGTGCGCACACGGTGTGCGGTGATACACACCTTTTGAGACGACATCAGAGTGTGGCAGGTGGTCTGACTGGGTCTCTTTTTCTTTTCCCCGTTTCTCTCCCCACTCTGTCTCCTTATTCTCCCTACCATCCTTTCTCTCCCCACTCTGTTTCCTTATTCTCCCTACCATCCTTTCTCTCCCCACTCTGTCTCCTTATTCTCCCTACCATCCTTTCTCTCCCCACTCTGTCTCCTTATTCTCCCTACCATCCTTTCTCTCCCCACTCTGTCTCCTTATTCTCCCTACCATCCTTTCTCTCCCCCCTCTCTTCACCTCTCCTTTCTAGGTAAGATCAGTACTAGTTCTACCAGTATCCTCAGTTCTCCCCAGACCCCCAAGACGCAGCTCCTGTCCAGCTCCATTGTCCTCAGGATAGCTGACTTCAGCATCTACCAGGTCAGCACACGCACACAGTTGACGTGCTTATCTGATCCACCCACTTCTCGTACTGACCTCATCCCGTGTGTGTGTGTATCAGGTGTCCACAGCAGACCAGCGTCGCTCCAGCCCTAAGGCCATGATCTCCTGTAATAAGAAGTCCCTGTACCTCCCTCCTGAGATGCCTGCCATCCACGTCGAGTTCACCGAATACTACTTCCCTGACGGAAAAGACTACCCCAGTAAGATTGGTTCCTACTCTCATTCAGTTCCTAGTTTTTGATTCCTAGACCCTCATCCTACAGGGTGTAAGGGTTTTACTCCAGCCTAGCACTAACTCATCTGATTGAACTGTTTGAAGTCTTGACTTGATGTTTATGTGAATCGGGTATGTTAGTGCTGAGGGAAAGGTGAATGCATTAGTGCGTCACCTCTCTTCTCTTCCCCCTCCACTCATTTCTAGTTTCCATCCTCTCTTCTCTTTCCCACCTCCTGCAGTCCCTTGCATTGATTATTATATAATCTTCTCTTTCCCACCTCCTGCAGTCCCTTGCATTGATTATTATATAATCTTCTCTTTCCCACCTCCTGCAGTCCCTTGCATTGATTATTATATCATCTTCTCTTTCCCACCTCCTGCAGTCCCTTGCATTGATTATTATATCATCTTCTCTTTCCCACCTCCTGCAGTCCCTTGCATTGATTATTATATCATCTTCTCTTTCCCACCTCCTGCAGTCCCTTGCATTGATTATTATATCATCTTCTCTTTCCCACCTCCTGCATTCTCTTGCATTGATTATTATATAATCTTCTCTTTCCCACCTCCTGCAGTCCCTTGCATTGATTATTATATCATCTTCTCTTTCCCACCTCCTGCAGTCCCTTGCATTGATTATTATATCATCTTCTCTTTCCCGCCTCCTGCAGTCCCTTGCATTGATTATTATATCATCTTCTCTTTCCCACCTCCTACAGTCCCTTGCATTGATTATTATATCATCTTCTCTTTCCCACCTCCTGCAGTCCCTTGCATTGATTATTATATCATCTTCTCTTTCCCACC
This sequence comes from Oncorhynchus mykiss, assembly GCF_013265735.2. Classification (NCBI taxonomy): domain Eukaryota; kingdom Metazoa; phylum Chordata; class Actinopteri; order Salmoniformes; family Salmonidae; genus Oncorhynchus; species Oncorhynchus mykiss. The sequence goes on from NC_048579.1 coordinate 62,203,908, forward strand.
TCCTGCAGTCCCTTGCATTGATTATTATATCATCTTCTCTTTCCCGCCTCCTGCAGTCCCTTGCATTGATTATTATATCATCTTCTCTTTCCCACCTCCTGCAGTCCCTTGCATTGATTATTATATCATCTTCTCTTTCCCACCTCCTACAGTCCCTTGCATTGATTATTATATCATCTTCTCTTTCCCACCTCCTGCAGTCCCTTGCATTGATTATTATATCATCTTCTCTTTCCCACCTCCTACAGTCCCTTGCATTGATTATTATATCATCTTCTCTTCCCCACCTCCTACAGTCCCTTGCATTGATTATTATACACTGCTCAAAAAAATAAAGGGAACACTTAAACAACACAATGTAACTCCAAGTCAATCACACTTCTGTGAAATCAAACTGTCCACTTAGGAAGCAACACTGATTGACAATACATTTCACATGCTGTTGTGCAAATGGAATAGACAACAGGTGGAAATTATAGGCAATTAGCAAGACACCCCGAATAAAGGAGTGGTTCTGCAGGTGGTGACCACATACCACTTCTCAGTTCCTATGCTTCCTGGCTGATGTTTTGGTCACTTTTGAATGCTGGCGGTGCTTTCACTCTAGTGGTAGCATGAGACGGAGTCTACAACCCACACAAGTGGCTCAGGTAGTGCAGCTCATCCAGGATGGCACATCAATGCGAGCTGTGGCAAGAAGGTTTGCTGTGTCTGTCAGCGTAGTGTCCAGAGCATGGAGGAGCTACCAGGAGACAGGCCAGTACATCAGGAGACGTGGAGGAGGCCGTAGGAGGGCAACAACCCAGCAGCAGGACTGCTACCTCTGCCTTTGTGCAAGGAGGAGCACTGCCAGAGCCCTGCAAAATGACCTCCAGCAGGCCACAAATGTGCATGTGTCTGCTCAAACGGTCAGAAACAGACTTCATGAGGGTGGTATGAGGGCCCGACGTCCACAGGTGGGGGTTGTGCTTACAGCCCAACACCGTGCAGGACGTTTGGCATTTGCCAGAGAACACCAAGATTGGCAAATTCGCCACTGGCGCCCTGTGCTCTTCACAGATGAAAGCAGGTTCACACTGAGCACATGTGACAGACGTGACAGAGTCTGGAGACGCCGTGGAGAATGTTCTGCTGCCTGCAACATCCTCCAGCATGACCGGTTTAGCGGTGGGTCAGTCATGGTGTGGGGTGGCATTTCTTTGGGGTGCCGCACAGCCCTCCATGTGCTCGCCAGAGGTAGCCTGACTGCCATTAGGTACCGAGATGAGATCCTCAGACCCCATGTGAGACCATATGCTGGTGCGGTTGGCCCTGGGTTCCTCCTAATGCAAGACAATGCTAGACCTCATGTGGCTGGAGTGTGTCAGCAGTTCCTGCAAGAGGAAGACATTGATGCTATGGACTGGCCCGCCCGTTCCCCAGACCTGAATCCAATTGAGCACATCTGGGACATCATGTCTCGCTCCATCCACCAATGTCACGTTGCACCACAGACTGCCCAGGAGTTGGCGGATGCTTTAGTCCAGGTCTGGGAGGAGATCCCTCAGGAGACCATCCACCACCTCATCAGGAGCATGCACAGGCGTTGTAGGGAGGTCATACAGGCACGTGGAGGCCACACACACTACTGAGCCTCATTTTGACTTGTTTTAAGGACATTACATCAAAGTTGGATCAGCCTGTAGTGTGGTTTTCCACTTTAATTTTGAGTGTGACTCCAAATCCAGACCTCCATGGGTTGATAAATTTGATTTCAATTGATAATTTTTGTGTGATTTTAAATGTCAGCACATTCAACTATGTAAAGAAAAAAGTATTTAATAAGAATATTTCATTCATTCAGATCTAGGATGTGTTATTTTAGTGTTCCCTTTATTTTTTTGAGCAGTGTATAATCTTCTCTTCCCCACCTCCTGCAGTCCCTTGCATTGATTATTATATAATCTTCTCTTCCCCGCCTCCTGTAGTCCCTTGCATTGATTATTATATAATCTTATCTTCCCCACCTCCTGCAGTCCCCTGCCCCAACCTGTATGTGCAGCTGAATGCGCTGCAGCTGGTGCTGGACCCCAGGAGCCTGGTGTGGTGCAACCTGTTTACGCTGGACCTGAGGCAGAGCCTGGAACAGTTCATGGAGCTCTACAAGCTCAACGACGAGGAACAGAAGCCTGACGAGCACATCGACATCAGGGTGGACGGACTAATGCTCAAGGTAGAGGGCAGAAAGGATACACAACCACAGGCTCTGTCATGATGTTATGTCGCTGTTCAAATCCCACACTCATTCAGTACTTGGACACTTTGATCCAGTCATTTGAGAAATGCAAACGCTACCATAGCTGTGAAAAAAGCCCTTGAAAAGGTCAACACACTCCATTTCTGTAAGAGCATAGTCTTTACATTTCAACAGATTGGAAATTACTCTCATTAGTCATCTTGTACACATTGATGACCTCTATGTATATTTTCTAATAATGTGTTTCTCTTCCTCTCTCCCCCACCACAGTTGGTAGTACCCACGGACAGGGACCCCTCCTATCCCCAGGACCTCCCCCGCTCCGTCTCTGTCCAATGCTCGGAGATGGTGGCCACCAACACCCGCCACCCCCCCAACTGCTCCCGCTCCCACCTGGAAGCCCTACTCCTCTCCTTCCAAGAACAACAGTTCTTCTCCACCTCCTTTTCCTCCTTCCCTCGCTCCTCCACCTCCTTCCCGGTGATCCACCCCGTTTTCCAACGCCACGCGCATGAGCAGGACACTATGTTGCACAATGTGTATAAAGGGTTGGTGTCGCCCTCGTTGGGCGTGGATGCCCTAAAAATGCCAGCTGCCACAGACTTGTGGGCGGTTCATTTTGCCCAGTTCTGGGTGGACTACGAGGGGACGCGCGGCGGGAAGGGGCGGCCCCAGCCTTTTGTTGACGCCTTCCCCCTCACTCTGTGGGCGTGCCAGCCGGGCAGACACGCCCAGCACCAGGAGCGGCTAATGGGCGGGGCTTCGAGAGGGCAGAGAACGCCCCTTGCTGCAGGCCTGGCCAAGAGCGAGCCTGTGGATACCGTAGGACGTCTGCAGAGGAAGAGGCTTTTAAAGGAGTACTATAGTACTGTTACGGACGCCACGGCAACAGAGGCCTCACTGCCGCCTAGCAACGGGCTTCACAAGCCACTGTCCCTGGACAACATCCCCCCACCTTCCTCGTCTTCCAGTAAGGAGGCAGACATGCACATGTTAGTGCACGTACAGAAGCATTTGAGCGCACAGGTGAGTGGTGATTCATATCTTTTGGTGTGTGTGTGTGTGTGTGGGTTTATACACTAAGTGTACAAAACATTAGGAACATTCTCTTTTCATAACATAGCTTTCACCTGGTCAGTCTATGATCCCTGATTAATGCCACGTGTGTGTGTGCGCCATTCAGAGGGTGAATGAGCAAGACAAAATATTTAAGTGCCTTTGAACGGGTTTTGGCAGTAGGTGCCAGGTGCACTGGTTTGTGTGTCAAGAACTGCAACGCTGCTGGGTTTTTCACACAACAGTTTCCCGTGTATCAAGAATGGTCCACCACCAAAAGGACATCCAGCCAACTTGACACAACTGCGGGAAGCATTGGAGTCAACATGGGCGAGCATCCCTGTGGAACGCTTTCCACACCCTGTAGGGTCCATGCATCGATGAATTGAGGCTGTTCTGAGGGCAAAAGGATGGTGGTGCAACTCAATATTAGGGAAGTGTTCCTAATGTTTTGTACACTTTGTATTAATGTATGACGTGTGTGTATAATGTGAACCAACATGTGTTACACTGTGTTTATTTGAGAATACTGAAGTGTGTGTAGTTATGAGCATAATGTGTGTCCAGGTGAGCCACAGGCAGTACATGTTCCTGATGCGGCTGCAGCGCAGCATCAAAGCCTTGCAGCACACCCTGCAACAGGACCTGGAGGGGATGGGCTTCAAACGAGACAAGGCAAAGACCACATCGGACCCCCCTCCAGACCACCATCCCTTCAGTGCCTGTGTGGGGATCCTGCTCAAAAGTGCGGAGATAGCTCTCCTCTTGAAGCCGGTCCCCCAGCCCGAGGGTCCTGGTTCCCCCCTAGGGTCGGAGTTGTCCCCCTCGGAGAGTAGATGCACCTTGGAGACTGGGAGTGATGGAGGGGAGGGGGGGGATAGAGGAACCCACGTAGAGGGGGCTGGGACGAAGGGAAGCTGTACAGTGGACCAGCTTATGTGTGGGGTAGAGGGTGGGATAACGCAAGGCCCCGCCCCTCTCATCCCCGCCTCTGCCCCCAACCTGAAGGCGTCTTTTGACGAAAGGACAGGGAGATCGAGTTCAGAGGAGTTGGGAGAGGCTATCCTGGAGGCCCGGACTGGGGGAGAGGAGCCGGGGACCGGAGTTGATTGTACAGCCCAGCAGGGTGAGTCCTCCAGGGCAGACCCCACTCTCTCAGACCCACTCTCCACCAAAGACTGGAACGAGAAGAACCCTGGGGCCAGATTGCCTGAGTCTATGTCCAGGTAATTCCCTTCCTTCATTATCATAATACAGTCTGGTTATTTAGACTGTCCTTACTGTAACAGTCATTTTCCAGCCAAGTGTTTCCACTGCAGTCATTTAGCTGTGGTGCCATGGCAAAATAATTGCTGCCACTGCAAAAAAATATGGGACATTTAAAAAAAGTATACCGAGGTGCACTTTGAAGATGCTGGAACAGTCCACATTTACTTTTCCTCTGCAGACAAAATCAGACAACCCCACAGTATAATAGTTCCTCTATTTACATAATCGGCTTGTTGTGTGTTCTATGCCAGATAAATATTCCTCTCGAGGTGCGTTCAAGTTACGAGTGTCATAGGGAGGGAATTCCCAGAATCAAAAATCTGCTGCATTTATAGGCTGCTCACACTTCTACCAGTCGCACCGGTTTACTCTTTATATGGCCTGCGTATGGTCTAATGAAGGACCGCTGAATGAATGGAATAAATAACTTAGAATTAAATGAATGATCGAAAATAGGCCTACCTGCTTGCACTCTGTGCCAGCTGTGTATTCGTCTACCGTGTTGGTCTTCTAAACTGGAGATTTCACTCCCGCAGCACATTTCCACGGCGATGTAGCCTATTCCTTTATCATAACCTTAGTTTTTATTTCTCCGGTTAGGCCTACGTTAGCCATTTTCACGTAACCTAGGCTACCCAGGAAAAATACGCTTTGTAATGTGTTGTATCACAAACCGGCTGTGATTAGGAGTCCCATAGGGCGGCGCACAATTGGCCCATCGTCGTCCGGGTTTGACCGGGGTAGGCGTCATTGTAAATAAGAATTTGTTCTTAACTGACTTGCCTAGCTAAATAAATACAAATTATCTGGTGGGGAGAGGGAACATAAGCGCTGCACGTGGACAATTTTAGCACCTCACGAAGAAGGGACAGTTCCCGGCTCCACACACTCTCAATGCGTGCTTGGCTGGTAGCCTTATGTCTGTCTCGCCGTCCACAAAATGGAATTCACAACACAACAAGCGCCTGGGGTTTGAAAGTGTATTAATAACTTGATTTAAAAATATTTCCCGACCCGCAATGTAATTTTTCTGACCGGGTTGAAAAGTTTTTTTTTTTATTCCAAGGGCCTGCTGATTTTTTTTTGGGGGGGGGGCTCACCCATGCGTATCTGACCCGATGCAGGACTCTACTAATGATTAGCCCAACAGGGTAAATGCAGATAGGCTACACCATGCTTCAGCCTATTTATTTATAGCCACTATGCTGCATCAGTTGGGATAAAGGTGATAATGCTTATTGCTAATAGCATACCTGATCATATGAACCATGCATAGGCTATAAGCATGGTTCACTATGTTACAATTTAAACAAATAATTTTACCAATATTTTATTTGGCTAATTTCTGGAGGTAGAAATTATATTTTGGTTGGTGTCAACAATTTTATTTTCATACATTTTTGATAGAATGTCCTTTTAAAAAGTTACCAGAAGTGAGCTTCTCAGTCCTTCTACTTCAAAATTCTCTGGGGGGACCCCCAAAACAGTGGGGGAGGGAAACCCCCTGACCTTTCCCCTCTACTGCTACCCATTTCTCCAGAGGAACACTGATTCCGTTACTTCCATAACAGATTGTTCAGCTATTCAGACGGTCAGACTGTAAAACATTCACAGTGATGATTCACTCCAAAGCAAACAATAAGAACATCTTTACTGTGACTTGGTGCATGTCCCGGTCGCCAGATCAGCAGTGGGAAATGCAGGCCAATCGGCAGGCAGACCGTAACACTCATTCAGAGGACTTATGACAAGCTTTAAATAAACAGTCACTCCTATTACTGCAATACTCAGTCACAACAATACTTCCTCCAGATGTCATTACAGTTACTCACTTATTCATGCCCAGCTTAGTAAAGCATCATTTAATGTTACTTTACTGTTACTTGGTCAGTCCCATCACATCAGTCTGTAGTTCTACATCATGTCTGTGTAAATACAGTGACCTCACTGTACCTGCCCTATACGTCACAATATCAATGTTGTCACCCATAAGAGGTGTTTGTTCATTTGTGTGTGTTTCTGCCTTGTCCAATGAGCTCCCATACAAGGTGTGCATCTGTCTTTTTGTGTGTGTGTTTTTCTCACTCTGCTACTCTACTCTGTAGCTCAGTGTGTCCTCTGCTCTGACCCATTCGAGGTGTGTGTGTGTGTTCTCTCTCTACAAAGGAAAGGCAGTCTGTCAGTGGTTTCTGACCGGCTCAGCTCCTCAAACACCCGGTCCACCTCCCTTTATTCTATTTCCAACATGTAAGACACGCTATGGGTCTGTCTGTGTGTGCGTCCGCATTCCTTTAAATATCTGTTCACGGTGTGGTGTGTGTGTGTTGTATCTGTACGTGTGCATGTAGAATTGTCTGTGGTTGGGTGTATATCTGTGGGAGTGTATGTGGGTCTCTATACATTTACACGCTGCAAGTTGGTGTGTGTACCCGGTGAATAGTGTGTGTAGCCTTTATCTGGTGACTAGTAGCAGATAGCCTTGGCTAGGTCAACGGTCTAGACCTGAGCCCGGTTTCCCAAAAGCATCTTAAGGCTAAGTTCATTGTTAGGACCAGCTCAATGGTTCTGATGATGAACTCTGCCTTAAAATGCTTTTGGGAAACGGGGCGCAGGGCTATTCATATCCAAGCCTTGAGGTCCACAGTACTCCTGTTTTTCTTTCCCCTCACTCTTCTCTCACACTCACTCTGTTTGTGTTCCAGTGGGCGTCTGATGAGGGAGCGTTCCCAGTCCAGTTTCTCAGTGTCCTATAAGAACATGAAGAAGACTCCGTCTCTGCAGTCCTTGGACAACCTCTCCATAGACAGCTACCTGATGGAGGACGGAGACACAGACACATACAGCCTGCTGGAGAGGGGTAGGAACCACACACACACACACACACACACACAGGGCCCTGGGTCCTAGACTTCCTGACGGGCTGACCCCAGGTGGTGAAGGAAGGCAACATCACCTCCACCACTCTGACCCTCAACACGGGGGCCCCTCAGGTGCGTGGTCAGCCGCCTCCTGTACTCCCTGTTCACCCATGACTGCGTGGTCACACGCGTCTCCAACTCATTCATCAGGTTTGCTGACGACACAACAGTGGTAGGCCTGATTTTACTAACAACAATGAGGCAGCCTACAAGGAGGAGTTGAGAGCCCTGGTGGAGTGGTGCCAGGAAAATAAGCTCTCCCTCAACGTCAACAAAACGAAGGAGCTGATCGTTGACTTCAGTAGGCCGCAGCGAGAGAACGCCCCCATCCACATCGACAGGCCAGTGGATAGTCAACAGCTTCTAGTTCCTCACTGAGAATGTGAAATGGTTCCTTCACACCGACAGTGTGGGGAAGAAGGCACAACAAAGCCTCTTCAACCTCAGGATGCTGAAGAAATTCATCTTGGCCCCTAATATGTTGAACAAACCAGCTGTGTTGCAAAATAAATGTACATACATGTTGTTAAGTCGTTTCATCCACTGCTTGCCCGTGTCAACGGGCGTCTGCGTACCAGGCACTGTAATATAACTTGGCTCTATTTTAGACGCTTGATTCGCTGCAAGTCCAGCCTCTCCTATCTACTCATTGGTTTTTAGGCGCATATACCCACGTGGGTGATTGAATGTTCATTAATTATGTTCATGTTCTTTAATTGTTTATGGTTCATTGAACAAGCATGGGAAACAGTGTTTAAACCCTTTACAATGAAGATCTGTGACGTTATTTGGATTTTTACGAGTTATCTTTGAAAGACAGGGTCCTGAAAAAGGGCTGTTAATGTTTTTGCTTGCTTTTAGTTGTGTCTGGTATTTATCAATGTTTTGGTTGCAGACCACCAATTTTAATTTATTCTATGTCCACAGACGACGTGTCCATCTCAGGCTTTAAGGATGTGGTGAGGGAGCAGAGTGCCACAGAAATTGCCAAGGAGGCAGCAGCAGTAGCGGCCATGGGCACAGGGGAGCAGGACGGTGCTGGCTCACCAGATACTGTCAGTGCCACCTCCCAGAGCATCGACGAACCTACCAAAGACATGGTAATACACACATGCACAGGAAATGTATGCTCACATGCAGGCATGGATCCATGAACACACACTGCTGTACACACAGTGCAATCGAAAAGTATTCCGACCCCTTGACTTTTTCCACAATTTGTTACGTTACCACCTTATTCTAAAATGGATTCAATTGTTTTTTTTCCCCTCATCAATCTACACACAATACCCCATAATGACAAAGCCAAAAGTTTTTTTTTTTGTTGACATTTTTGCAAATGTATTAAAAATAAACTGATATTACATTTACATAAGTATTCAGACCCTTTACTCAGTTGAAGCACCTTTTGGCAGTGATTACAGCCTCGAGTCTTCTTGGGTTCAAGCTTGTTACACCTGTCTTTGTGGAGTTTCTGCCGTTCTCTGCAGATCCTCTCAAGCTCTGTCAGGTTGAACAGGGAGTGTCACTGCACAGCTATTTTCAGGTCTCCGGAGTAGAGGTCAACCTATTAATCGGAATGGCCGATTTAATTAGGGCCGATACCAAGTTTTCACAAAAATTCGGAAATCAGTATTTTTGGATGCCGATTTTGCAGATTATTATTATTTATTTTTTTCCTTTACACCTTTATTTAACGAGGCAAGTCAGTTAAGAACACATTCTTATTCAATGAGGGCCTAGGAACAGTGGGTTAACTGCCTTGTTCAGGGGCAGAATGACAGATTTATAACTTGTCAGCTCAGGGATTCAATCTTGCAACCTCACAGTTAGTTAACTAGTCCAACGCTCTAACCACCTGCCTCACGAGGAGCCTGCCTGTTATGTGAATGCAGTAAGAAACCAAGGTAAGTTGCTAGCTAGCATTAAACTTATCTTATAAAAAACAATCAATCAATCAAAATCACTAGTTATAACTACACATGGTTGATGATATTACTAGTTTATCTAGCGTGTCCTGCGTTGCATATAATCAATGTGGTGGCATTTGCGAAAAAGGACTGTCGTTGCTCCAACATGTACCTAACCATAAATATCAATGCCTTTCTTAAAATCAATACACAGAAGTAAATATTTTTAAAACTGCATATTTAGCTAAAAGAAAGGTTAGCAGGCAATATTAACCAGGTGAAATTGTCACTTCTCTTGCGTTTATTGCACTCAGAGTCAGGGTATATGCAACAGTTTGGGACGCCTGGCTCATTGCGAACTAATTTGCCAGAATTGTACGTAATTATGACATAACATTGAAGGATGCCACCCGTTAGATAAAATACGGAACGGTTCCGTATTTCACTGAAAGAATAAACGTTTTGTTTTCGAAATTGTAGTTTCCGGATTTGACCATATTAATGACCTAAGGCTCGTATTTCTGTGTGTTATTATGTTATAACTAAGTCTATGATTTGATAGAGCAGTCTGACTGAGCGATGGTAGGCACCAGCAGGCTCATAAGCATTCATTCAAACAGCACTTTCGTGCGTTTTGCCAGCAGCTCTTCGCAATGCTTCAAGCATTGAGCTGTTTATGACTTCAAGCCTATCAACTCCCGAGATTAGGCTGGTGTAACCGATGTGAAATGGCTAGCTAGTTAGCGGGGTGCGCGCTAATAGCGTTTCAAACATCACTCACTCTGAGACTTGTTGTAGTTGTTCCCCTTGCTCTGCATGTGGGTAACGCTGCTTTGAGGGTGGCTGTTGTCGATGTGTTCCTGGTTCAAGGCCAGGTAGCGGCGAGGAGAGGGATGGAAGCTATACTGTTACACTGGCAATACTAAAGTGCCTATAAGAACATCCAATAGTCAAAGGTATATGAAATACAAATGGTATAGAGGGAAATAGTCCTATAATAACTATAATAACTAAAACCTAAAACTTCTTACCTGGGAATATTGAAGAAGAAAAAAAAGGAACCACCAGCTTTCATATGTTCTGAGCAAGGAACTGAAACGTTAGCTTTCTTACATGGCACATATTGCACTTTTTCTTTCTTTTCCAATACTGATTATTTAAACCAAATTGAACATGTTTCATTATTTGAGGCTAAATTGATTTCATTGATGTATTATATTAAGTTAAAATAAGTGTTAATTCAGTATTGTTGTAATTGTCATTATTACAAATAAATAAATAAAAATCGGCCAATTAATCGGTATCGGCTTTTTTTGGTCCAATAATCTGTATCGGTATCGGTTTTGAAAATTCATAATCTGTCGACCTCTACTCCAGAGATGTTCGATCTGGTTCAAGTCCGGGCTCTGGCTGGGCCATTCGAGGACATTGAGACTTGTTCCGAAGCCACTCCTGCGTTGTCTTGGCTGTGTGCTTAAGGTCGTTGTCCTGTTGGAAGGTGAACCTTCGCCCCAGTCTGAGGTCCTGAGCGCTCTGGAGCAGGTTTTCATCAAGGATCTCCTTGTACTTTGCTCTGTTCATCTTTGCCTCGATCTTGACTAGTCTCCCAGTCCATGCCGCTGAAAAACATCCACACAGCATGATGCTGCCACAAACATGCTTCACCATAGGGATGGTGCCAGATTTCCTCCAGATGTGACGTTCTCATGGTCTGAGAGTCTTTAGGAGCCTTTTGGCAAACTCCCAATGGGCTGTCATATGCATTTTACTGAGGAGTGGCTTCTGTCTGGCCACTCAACCAAAAAGGCCTGATTGGTGGAGTGCTGCAGAGATGGTTGTCCTTCTGGATGGTTCTTCCATCTCCACAGAGGAACTCTGGGTTCTTTGCCACCTCCCTGACCAAGGCCCTTCTTCCCCCGATTGCTCAGTTTGGCCGTGGGCCATTTGTTGTTCCAAACTTCTATTTAAGAATGATGGAGGCCACTGTGTTCTTGTGGACCTTTAATGCTGTAGAACTGTTTTGGTAGCCTTCCCCAGATCTGTGCCTCGACACAATCCTGTCTCGGAGCTCTACGGACAATCCCTTCGACCTCATGGCTTGTTTTTTTTCTGACATACTGTCAACTGTGGTACCATATATAGACAGGTGTGCCTTTCCAAATCATGTTCAATCAATTGAATTTACTCCAATCAAGTTGTAGAAACATCAAGGATGATCAATGGAAACAGGATGCACCTGAACTCAATTTCGAGTCTCATAGCAAAAGGTCTCAATACTGTATGTAAATAAAGTATTTCTGTTTTTATGTTATAATACATTTGCAAACATTTAAAAAAAACGTTTTTCTCTTTGTCATTATGAGGTATTGTGTGTAGATTATTTTTATTTTATCCATTGTAGAACAAGGCTGTAACTTAATGTGGAAAAAGTCAAGGGGTCTGAATACTTCTGAATGCACTGAACACACACACATGCATGAGTGTACTTGAGCATTTTTCATTTCCTGAACTGTAATTTTACCCCACTTTCTGAATTGATTAAATTAACTTACCATTTTATTCATTTTAGCTGACTCTCCTATCCAACTTAATGCCTCCCTCCCTCTCTCTCTCTCCCCCCCAGGTGTCGGTGCTGGTGCTGAAAGTGCAGTGTGTGTGTGGGGGGATGGAAGTGCGAGGGGAGAGCACAGCTGTATCTCTGGAGGTGGGCTGCGTCAGACCCACACAGCTGGGAAACGTCAGCCTCCGACAATACCTCAGCAACCGCAGCCTCGGTGAAGACACACAGATGCATGCGTAGACACACAAATGAATACATGCATGCATACATACATACATACATACATACTTGTGGGCTAGTACACTACGACATACATTGCAGTCACACATACTGCAGTCTCACTATTCCCCATTCTCTTAGAGTACTATCTACAGCTGGATTAAGGCTACACAACACTCCCAATTGACTTGGTTTACCCTTCCATAACTCTTGCAGGTATGGTACCCACTGCTCAGGGCAGCACTATTGTACCCCCTGCCCCAGGCAGCGAAGGTATGTGTGTGTGGAACATAAGCATGGGTAGGCAAACGCAAGCTTGCGCACAAGTGCTACTACCTGTTTGTTTGTTAGTGTGTTTTAGTGTGTCTCTGATTTCATCATTGGTATGAAATGACAGATAGTAATTAGCATTTTTGCTCCACCAAGCATGCTACACATGTTTGTTTTACTATCCTTGTGGGGACCAAACAATTGATTCCCATTCAAAATCCTATTTTCCTTAACCACAAACCCCTAACCCCTAAGCCTATAAATAGCCTCTTTCCTTGTGGGGATCGGCAAAATGTCCCCGATTTTCCTTGTTTTACTATCCTGGTGAGGACTTCTGGTTCCCACAAGGATAGTAAAAACGTGTGACTGCAGTGTATGTCTCAAGGGGTGTGTGTGTCTAACTTCTGCAGTGAGACAGTGCATTAGCACTAATGGGGGTTTTGCTCCCTTTACCAGCTACATTAAACCCAGTGTCGGTATGTGTTTTTGGCCCCCCCAGGTTGTGTGCATGTGTCTCCAGCATGTCACCTCCAACGTGTGTGAATATTTAAGAGGGGTTGGTGAGGTCCATATTTACCCCCCCAGTACTGAGGCAGTGCTCGCTCGCTCAGCTCTGACTCCTCCCTCTTTCACAGAAGAGTAATCCCCATCTCTCTCAGCTCAGCTCTGCCGCCTCCCTCTTTCACAGAAGAGTAATCCCCATCTCTCTCAGCTCACAGAAGAGTAATCCCCATCTATCTCTCTCTCTCTCTCTCTCTCTCTCTCTCTCCCTCAGCTCGGCTCTGCCTCCTCCCTCTTTCACAGAAGAGTAATCCCCATCTCTCTCTCTCTCTCTCTCGGCTCCGCCTCCTCCCTCTTTCACAGAAGAGTAATCCCCATCTCTCTCCCTCAGCTCAGCTCTGCCTCCTCCCTCTTTCACAGAAGAGTAATCCCCATCTCTCTCTCTCTCTCTCTCGGCTCTGCCTCCTCCCTCTTTCACAGAAGAGTAATCCCCATCTCTCTCTCTCTCTCTCTCTCTCTCTCTCTCTCTCACTCTCCCCCTCGGCTCCGCCTCCTCCCTCTTTCACAGAAGAGTAATCCCCATCTCTCTCTCTCCCTCAGCTGTGTCGGTATGTGTTTTTGGCCCCCCCAGGTTGTGTGCATGTGTCTCCAGCATGTCACCTCCAACGTGTGTGAATATTTAAGAGGGGTTGGTGAGGTCCATATTTACCCCCCCAGTACTGAGGCAGTGCTCGCTCGCTCAGCTCTGACTCCTCCCTCTTTCACAGAAGAGTAATCCCCATCTCTCTCAGCTCAGCTCTGCCGCCTCCCTCTTTCACAGAAGAGTAATCCCCATCTCTCTCAGCTCACAGAAGAGTAATCCCCATCTATCTCTCTCTCTCTCTCTCTCTCTCTCTCTCTCCCTCAGCTCGGCTCTGCCTCCTCCCTCTTTCACAGAAGAGTAATCCCCATCTCTCTCTCTCTCTCTCGGCTCCGCCTCCTCCCTCTTTCACAGAAGAGTAATCCCCATCTCTCTCCCTCAGCTCAGCTCTGCCTCCTCCCTCTTTCACAGAAGAGTAATCCCCATCTCTCTCTCTCTCGGCTCTGCCTCCTCCCTCTTTCACAGAAGAGTAATCCCCATCTCTCTCTCTCTCACTCTCCCCCTCGGCTCCGCCTCCTCCCTCTTTCACAGAAGAGTAATCCCCATCTCTCTCTCTCCCTCAGCTCGGCTCCGCCTCCTCCCTCTTTCACAGAAGAATAATCCCGATCTCTATCCTTCACTATCCCGCTCTCTCTTGCACGCTCTCTTCTTTCCTACCCCGCTCTAAATGTCTCGCTCTCCATCACTTTCTCACTATTTCTGTTTTTACCTCTTACCTTCTCTCACATCTGCCATTTCCTCTCTCCTTCCTTCCTGACTGAGGCAGTGACCGATGCGTTGTTGTAGTATTAATGTGTGTCTGCGTGCAGCTTCTGTGACACTTCACTGGCCTTTAAATAGTTGTATGGGATCAGTACCCCCACCCCCCAGAAGGGCCCTTGCTTTACAAATTAGTCACACCTTAGAAATGAAATTCATAGACTGGCGTCAGCAGTAAGGCAGTGTCTGGTTGTATGCCTGCCGAGCGGCCATCGCTGAGCCTTTTCTTTGAGTTGTGGTTGCAGTGATTCTGTTTGTATTGCAGCCAATCCATGCCTTCTCTTTTTAATGGGAATTTATTGATTACTGATGTTCTCATTTTCTCTCCCACTCCCCACTCCTTCCTCTTTCCCTCGCTAGGTGGCGGTCTGGAGGCCAATACAGACGGGACCACCCATCTCCCGGAGGTCAGGGCTCGGCTGGAGAGCGGGCCCTGTGCCGCCGCCCACTCCCCCCTGGCCGAGACCAACGGTTTCCTCCAGCTGCGTCTCCACGGCTATCGGGCCAGCTTCCTCATGTCGTCGCTAAGGAACCTGGCTCACTTCCTGGAGGATGACTCCGCCCCCCAGGTCCTCCCAATGGAGATCAGCGTCAGGGACACACACATCGACCTGAAGGTGGGGATGAACACACACACAGACACATTAACCACAGACACATTAACCTCTGTCCCCCTCTGCAGGATGATGGTCTCCGTGACAACCCGTCTGACCCTGATCCCACCCCCATCACCCTGCACATCTCCAGCCTGCTCATCCACAGGACCGACGATGGAGCCTTCTCTATAGGGGGTGAAACGCACACACACTGCCTCACACACACTGCCTCACACACACACACACACTGCCTCACACACACACACACACACTGCCTCACACATTCACTCATATAGAGTTGAAATCAGAAGTTTACAAACACCTTAGCCAAATACATTTAAACTCCGTTTTTCACAATTCCTGACATTTAATCCTACTAAAACTTCCCTGTTTTAGGTCAGTTAGGATCACCACTTTATTTTAAGAGTGTGAAATGTCAGAATAATAGTGGAGAATTATTTATTTCAGCTTTTATTTCTTTCATCACATTCCCAGTGGGTCAGAAGTTTACATAGCATTGCTTTTAAATTGTTTAACTTGGGTCAAACATTTTGGGAAGCTTTCCACAATAAATTGCGTGAATTTTGACCCATTCCTTCTGACAGAGCAGGTGTAACTGAGTCAGGTTTGTAGGCCTCCTTGCTCGCTTTTTCAGTTCTGCCCACAAATGTTCTATAGGATTGAGATCAGGGCTTTGCGATGGCCACTCCAATACCTTGACTTTGTTGTCCTTAAGCCATTTTGCCACCATTTTGGAAGTATGCTTGGGGTCATTGTCCATTTGGAAGACCCATTTGCGACCAAGCTTCAACTTCCTGACGGATGTCTTGAGATGTTGCTTCAATATATCCACATAATTTTCCCTCCTCATGATGCCATCTATTTTGTGATGATGGCCAAACAGTTCTATTTTTGTTTCATCAGACCAGAGAACATTTCTCCAAAAAGTATGATCTTTGTCCCCATGAGCAGTTGCAAACCGTAGTCTGGCTTTTTTTATGGCGGTTTTGGAGCAGTGGCTTCTTCCTTGCTGAGCGGCCTTTCAGGTTATGTCGATATAGGACTCGTTTTACTGTGGATATAGATACTTTTGTACCGGTTTCCTCCAGCATCTTCACAAGGTCCTTTGCTGCTGTTCTGGGATTGATTTGCACTTTTCGCACCAAAGTACGTTCTCTAGGAGACAGAACGCGTCTCCTTCCTGAGCGGCATGACGGCTGCGTGGTCCCTTGGTGTTTGTACAGATGAATGTGGTACCTTCAGGCGTTTGGAAATTGCTCCCAAGGATGAACCAGACTTGTGGAGGTCTACAATTATTTTTCTGAGGTCTTGGCTGATTTCTTTTGATTTTCCCATTATGTCAAGCAAAGAGGCACTGAGCTAGAAGGTGGTCCTTGAAATACATCCACACCTCCAATAGGCTAATTGACATCATTTGAGTCAATCAGAAGCTTTGAAAGCCATGACATCATTTTCTGGAATTTTCAAGCTCTTTAAAGGCATAGTCAACTTAGTGTATGTAAACTTCTAAACCACTGGAATTGTGATACAGTGAATTATAAGTGAAATAATCTGTAAACAATTGTTTGAAAGATTACTTGTGTCATGCACAAAGTAGATGTCCTAACAGACTTGCCAAAATTATAGTTTGTTAACAAGAAATGTGTGGAGTGGTTGAAAACCGAGTATTAATGACTCCAACCTGAGTGTATGTAAACCTCTGACTTCAACTGTATACTCACTCACTCACTCACTCACTCACTCACTCACTCACTCACTCACTCACTCACTCACTCATACACAAACACACACTGCCTCACGCATTCACTTATACACAAATACACTGTCACACGCACACACACCCTCCGCCCCATTTCATCATCATATAATTAAATAACTTTCAAGTTTATTTCTACCTTTCACCCACTCCCCCCACCCTCTGTTGTCACAGTGGAAAATACGTCTGAGGCGGGGCCTAAGAAAGAAGTCCAATTGATTGACAGCGGTCTGTCTCCAGTCTCTGAGAGTGTGGTCAACAGCACTCCCAAGGCCACACAGACCCCCAGCCCTCCTAGCCCTAGCACAACCCCCTCCAACAAAGAACAGGTGAGTAGTTCACACACACACCACCCACTCATCCAGGGCCTAAAATGAACACCCGCCACCTGCCAAATGAGGGTTGATTTTTGAGTTGTCAGGTAAGAATGTCTATTTACACCAGCCACGTTGGCGGGGGGTCAGGGCTCCACAGTGCGAGCATTTCACTCATTTGTGACTAAAAATAGGCAAGTATGATCACATGAAAAATAAATACTGCAATATATAAGTTATTTCCACCGTTTTGTTTCATAGCTTGTAAATTAATCGGACAAGTCAAAGAACTGCAAATCCTATGCAGCCTATTCCACTTTGCTCTGGGGACAGTGCGCATGTGAAGAGCTGCACACAGGCATAAAAGTTGGTCTAATTTACTTGAAACAGAAGTCTACTGAAGTGAGACTGTGTTGTTGTGTTTCTTGACTATTTACATTGTTTTGTTCACAAGCTAGGTGGTTTTTCTATGTTTGAGTTTTAAATGCTAGGGAAGAGGTGACAACGCTTCTAATAGTCAGACTGAAAGTCACAGTCACAAACATGACTCTAGTCGCGCTACCACGGTAACCTCCCGACCTTAAAGGCAGTAGGTGAAATGTTTTGTCTCATCTGTGATATTTTGTGTGTGTGTGTACTCAAGTCACAAATTCAATTAAACAATATACCACATTACTCTTCTAGTAATACATTTGTTTTGGAGACATTACAAACCATGCTTTTGTTTTGTTTTTTTGTCATTTTAGCGGGGAGAAATATTTTGGCTGGTTAAAAAGTCTGACCAAAAATAAAATGTTATGCCCTGCACTCTTTCATAGGAATTTAACCACCACGCTTATCAACACCCTCTCTTCTGTTTACTCCTAGCTGCTGATAGAGGAGAACGAGTGTTTGAAACTGGAGCTCTCCAAAGCCAAGATGGCTCTAGCTGAGGCCCAAATGGAGAAGGACTCCCTGTTACACCGCATGAAGACTCTCAAAGTGAACAGCAGCTAGGGTAGGCCACCAGAGGCCCAGTGACCACCAGTCTGTAGTGCTGCATATCACCACAGGGGGGAAGCAGAGAGGAGAGAGGGGGTGCTGGATACTGCAGCTACTTGATATAGCATCACACAAGTATTATTCAAGCATCAGCCAGGTCATTCAAGCCTGTTCTGATGAAGGGCTGGTCGCCTAAGAACTAGACCACACACACACAGTCCATGAAGTCTACTCCTTAACACACACACACACACACAGTCCCTGAGAACTAGAGTAGGGCTACTTTTTCACTACCACCCTCATCTCAGGAACTGGAGAGTGGACAGTGTTAGACTTTCATCCCCTCCTCGATACAGTGCTGCCGTGTCATCCCTGGGCTGGGACTAGGACTGCAGTACACATGCTAGTTTTACATGATTGTTGTGCTTGTTTTGAGTTTCTCTCTTTATGCAGTAAGTTAGTGTTCAGTCTCTCCAGTAATCCGACTCTGCAAGCCAGAGCAGCCTCCTAAATATGGGAGCATAAGGAGGGATGAAGGGGAGAGGGGACAAATCTAAATTAAACAGCCCTCAAGTGGAATGGAGGGGCTAGGGAGGGGGGGTGGGAGTCCTGAATGTTAGGCTTGGGGGAAAAGTTGCCCTCCCTGAATCGTTACCTTAAATAGGAGAAACAATGCAAAAATGGGCAACTTTATCAAGCATCATATTTTTGAGGAGCATATTCTATATGTAATGACCTTTGATGGGAGGGGCTTGCCTGGGTGGGGTGAGACACTGAATGTCATAACTTTGGAGGAATGTCTTAAAAATAGACTTATTTTGCACTGCGCTGAAACTGAACATGTCATTTGGTGCTTATGGAAAAAAATGTATCTAGCGCTGAACCAATTGTATTTGGTGTGTGTATGGTAATGTACTTATGAGGGGCAAAGCGTACACAATGTTTTCTACAGAATTCTGAATGGTTGTGCAGTGTGTTTAACATGTATTTGTCATGTAACTAAAACAAGCATTTCAATTAATTGAAAAGGGAAAATATACAATTATATATTTTCACATGTACTTTTCTTCCATTCCATCTAGTTAATGTCTACAATGCCCATGATGTCCCACTGCACTGTTTATTCCCCACTATTTTTCTACATGTAAATAGCTAGTTGTGTGTCCAGCACTTTTGAACTACATTCACTGTAAATACGATCCCTGGACGAAAGCATCGTCCAATCCGGTTGAGAACACTACCCTGTCATCTCTCGATTATCCAATGAGTGGAAAGAACACTAATATGGAACATCTCTATTCTCCTATGAGGATAAAGCCTGGGGTGTATTCATTATTTGGATTCCTTTACAGAATGTATTTTCTGTTCAAAATGTTTTGTAACTAAAAACATTTACCCAAACAGAAAACGTTTTGCAACGATTGGACAAATTCAGGTAGCCCCCCCCCCCCCCCCCCCCCCCCCATTGGTTCCGTTTGCGTTGTTTGCTTCCGTTTAGTTCCTAGAGTAAATGGTTTCCGTAGCAAAACGTTTTTTGCAAAGGTCTGCGACTAATGAATACAGCTCTCGCCTAGCCTCTGCAGAGCCCAACACCGGACGATCCGGTTTTAAGGGGAAATGGAAAGAGCCTGTGACGCAACTTCCACTTTTGGACATTAACAAGGTGACGCTCCATCTTCTCCTCCACATGTACTGGATTGGTTGAATGGTGCAGAAGAGAACCTCCCTGACCCCCCCCCCCCCCTTCTCCCTTCTTGTCAAGATTTGTTGTAGAAGATCCAGTGTCAGGTGTTTATTTTACTCCTGCTACGTTAGGTAACTCCTCCAAATGCAGGAGGGGAAACAGGCATGTGCTTTTCTGTGCGTGCATTCTATATTTGCATAATCCTACATGTAGTTTTTCACCAACGTGACGTCATGCCCATATCTGCTGCTCCATGCTTGTCTGTTGGGGAAGCCTTGGAGTGTTGTAGAATAGAGTTTTATTTCCCCGTTGGAGCACGCTTTTGGCTCACATAGAATTCAGTCAGAAGGCAGTTCTGTCTGAAGCATCACGTCTTACACAGGGACGTTTCCAGTAGTAGCATGAGATTTGCTGACGGATTACAATGGCTTGCCTCTCTTTAAAGGTGCAGTCTGCAGGTTCTCTGTTCCCGTATGGAAATTAGATCAAGTAAAAACACAACTACCCTAAAACAAAACCGAATAAGGAAAAGGTAGGTCTGTTTACACCAACGATGGCAACTGGTCTTCCTTTGGTTTTCACTGGCAGGCTCACTCGAATGACCGCATCCTAGTCCTTCAAAAAGGGCAGTTTGGGAATACATCATTTTTCTACTTTAAAGTCCTTAACTATCCAAATTGTGGACCTAGCTCAGCCTAGGCCTAGTTCAGTCCAGCTGAATGTCTTTCCAAGCTGCGCTGTCCTCTCTCTCTACCTTGATACGATGCTGGTTCACTTACCTGCTCAACACTGACAAGATTTGAATGGCAGTTAGGATTTGAATGCTTGATTGTACTGTAAAGGCTGCCCTCTCTGGAGTTTCTAACTTTCTCATCCACTTCCTTGTCCGAATTGACCCGCCCCCTCATTACAATAGCTCCTCCCTTGACCTGCTCAGCTCCTGATAACCTGTGTACAAAATAAAAGGATTTGTAATATTTGTCTGTCAAAGCTGCTGAGCTACTGATGAAAAATAAAAAGGTATCCAATCAAAAATGTCTCTCAGTTGTCCTACTGTTCTTCCTTGCACTAACACTTGCACTTGTCTGTTCTTACTAGCAATGATTATGCTAATAGCTTCTCTATTTAGGGGACTTTTACTTACAATGATTGTGATGTGGTTGTTTTACCTATCTACCTTAAGGGGCAATTCCAACCTGATTTTCTTTGTCTCCAGCACAATACCAGTGTCTACATATTTGAAAATGGTGCATTCCTATGTTTTGTAGAGAGAAAAATATAAAGTTAAAGTTCTGCCCAATGACATCAAAAGTAAATACATTTTAAAAACAGTGATTTTCAAATATGTAGACGGCAATAATGAATGAGGTTGAAAAGTGGCGGAATTGCCCTTAAGTTGAATTCCCCAAGTCTGGGGGGACAAAAGTATCAGATAAATGATCAACATGTATATCTTATGAAACATGGTGCATACCCAAGGTCATCTGTCTTTCTACTGAATTGTGGGGGGTTTAAACCTGGTGCATCTGGACAAGGGAACTTCCACCAGTCCACTAACGGGACAGAGCAAACACTTCCATGGGAGGAGTGGATAGAGGAAGCTGCTGAAAGTATCAGACATTGACAAGGGATTGAAGACCAAGCGTCTACCAGTGGAGGGCACCACTGTGAAGGGCACTTAGGATTCTGCACTGAGGAGTATATACATGTTTGCCTAATCACTTATACTAGTCTTGATAGGAATTATGGATAGTTTAACGATTTTTTAAAGGAAAATAGTTGTATTGAACGTTGTCAATCTTTGGATGTCATTCGAAAACATGGTAACTTACACTGCTATGTGGATGACACACCGCTGTACATTTCAATGAAACATGGTGAAGCCCCAAAATTGCCCTCACTAGAAGCCTGTGTTTCAGACATAAGGAAGTGGATGTCTGCAAACTTTCTACTTTTAAACTCGGACAAAACAGAGATGCTTGTTCTAGGTCCCAAGAAACAAAGAGATCTGTTGAATCTGACAATTAATCTTGATGGTTGTACAGTCGTCTGTTAATCTGGACCCTGATCTCTCTTTTGACGTACATATCAAGACTGTTTCAAGGACAGCTTTTTTCCATCTACGTAACATTGCAAAAATCAAAAACTTTCTGTCCAAAAATGATGCAGAAAAATGTATCCATGCTTTTGTTACTTCTAGGTTAGACTACTGCAATGCTCTACTTTCCGGCTAACCGGATAAAGCACTAAATAAACTTCAGTTTCAAATGCGGGTGCTAGAATCATGACTAACCTCCCTACACTGGCTTCCTGTTAAGGCAAGGGCTGATTTTAAGGTTTTACTGCTAACCTACAAAGCATTACATGGGCTTGCTCCTACCGATCTCTCTGATTTGGTCCTGCCGTACATACAGTGCCTTGCGAAAGTATTCAGCCCCCTTGAACTTTGCGACCTTTTGCCACATTTCAGGCTTCAAACATAAAGATATAAAACTGTATTTTTTTGTGAAGAATCAACAACAAGTGGGACACAATCATGAAGTGGAATGACATTTATTGGATATTTCAAACTTTTTTAACAAATCAAAAACTGAAAAATTGGGCGTGCAAAATTATTCAGCCCCTTTACTTTCAGTGCAGCCAACTCTCTCCAGAAGTTCAGGGAGGATCTCTGAATGATCCAATGTTGACCTAAATGACTAATGATGATAAATACAATCCACCTGTGTGTAATCAAGTCTCCGTATAA
Organism: Oncorhynchus mykiss; assembly: GCF_013265735.2. Taxonomy (NCBI): domain Eukaryota; kingdom Metazoa; phylum Chordata; class Actinopteri; order Salmoniformes; family Salmonidae; genus Oncorhynchus; species Oncorhynchus mykiss. The sequence goes on from NC_048579.1 coordinate 62,226,347, forward strand.
ATGCACCTGCACTGTGATAGTCTCAGAGGTCCGTTAAAAGCGCAGAGAGCATCATGAAGAACAAGGAACACACCAGGCAGGTCCGAGATACTGTTGCGAAGAAGTTTAAAGCCGGATTTGGATACAAAAAGATTTCCCAAGCTTTAAACATCCCAAGGAGCACTGTGCAAGCGATAATATTGAAATGGAAGGAGTATCAGACCACTGCAAATCTACCAAGACCTGGCCGTCCCTCTAAACTTTCAGCTCATACAAGGAGAAGACTGATCAGAGATGCAGCCAAGAGGCCCATGATCACTCTGGATGAACTGCAGAGATCTACAGCTGAGGTGGGAGACTCTGTCCATAGGACAACAATCAGTCGTATATTGCACAAATCTGGCCTTTATGGAAGAGTGGCAAGAAGAAAGCCATTTCTTAAAGATATCCATAAAAAGTGTCGTTTAAAGTTTGCCACAAGCCACCTGGGAGACGCACCAAACATGTGGAAGAAGGTGCTCTGGTCAGATGAAACCAAAATTGAACTTTTTGGCAACAATGCAAAACGTTATGTTTGGCGTAAAAGCAACACAGCTGAACACACCATCCCCACTGTCAAACATGGTGGTGGCAGCATCATGGTTTGGGCCTGCTTTTCTTCAGCAGGGACAGGGAAGATGGTTAAAATTGATGGGAAGATGGATGGAGCCAAATACAGGACCATTCTGGAAGAAAACCTGATGGAGTCTGCAAAAGACCTGAGACTGGGACGGAGATTTGTCTTCCAACAAGACTGATCCAAAACATAAAGCAAAATCTACAATGGAATGGTTCAAAAATAAACATATCCAGGTGTTAGAATGGCCAAGTCAAAGTCCAGACCTGAATCCAATCGAGAATCTGTGGAAAGAACTGAAAACTGCTGTTCACAAATGCTCTCCATCCAACCTCACTGAGCTCGAGCTGTTTTGCAAGGAGGAATGGGAAAAAATTTCAGTCTCTCGATGTGCAAAACTGATAGAGACATACCCCAAGCGACTTACAGCTGTAATCGCAGCAAAAGGTGGCGCTACAAAGTATTAACTTAAGGGGGCTGAATAATTTTGCACGCCCAATTTTTCAGTTTTTGATTTGTTAAAGTTTGAAATATCCAATAAATGTCGTTCCACTTCATGATTGTGTCCCACTTGTTGTTGATTCTTCACAAAAAAATAGTTTTATATCTTTATGTTTGAAGCCTGAAATCTGGCAAAAGGTCGCAAAGTTCAAGGGGGCCGAATACTTTCGCAAGGCACTGTATCTACACGTACGCTACGGTCACAAGACGCAGGCCTCCTAATTGTCCCTAGAATTTCTAAGCAAACAGCTGGAGGCAGGGCTTTCTCCTATAGAGCTCCATTTTTATGGAATGGTCTGCCTACCCATGTGAGAGACGCAAACTCGGTCTCAAACTTTAAGTCTTTATTGAAGACTCATCTCTTCAGTGGGTCATATGATTGAGAAAGGCTCTGGAGCAACGAAGCAAGGCTCTGGAGGCTCTGGAGGCTCTGAAGGCTCTCGAGCAACGAACCGCCCTTGCGGTCTCTGCCTGGCCGGTTCCCCTCTCTCCACTGGGATTCTCTGCCTCTAACCCTATTACAGGGGCTGAGTCACTGTCTTACTGGTGCTCTTTCATGCCGTCCCTAGGAGGGGTGCGTCACTTGAGTGGGTTGAGTCACTGAAGTGATCTTCCTGTCTGGGTTTGCGCCCCCCCCCCCCCCCCCCCCCTTGGGTTGTGCCGTGGCGGAGATCTTTGTGGGCAATACTCTGCCTTGTCTCATCTCAGGATGGTAAGTTGGTGGTTGAAGATATCCCTCTAGTGGTGTGGGGGCTGTGCTTTGGCAAAGTGGGTGGGGTTATATCCTTCCTGTTTGGCCCTGTCCAGGGGTATCATCGGATGGGGCCACAGTGTCTCCTGACCACTCCTGTCTCAGCCTCCAGTATTTATGCTGCAGTAGTTTATGTGTCAGGGGGCTAGGGTCAGTTTGTTATATCTGGAGTACTTCTCCTGTCTTATCCGGTGTCCTATGTGAATTTAAGTATGCTCTCTCTAATTCTCTCTTTCTCTCGGAGGACCTGAGCCCTAGGACCATGCCCCAGGACTACCTGGCATGATGACTCCTTGTTGTCCCCAGTCCACCTGGCCGTGCTGCTGCTCCAGTTTCAACTGTTCTGCCTGCGGCTATGGAATCCTGACCTGTTCACCGGACGTGCTACCTGTCCCAGACCTGCTGTTTTCAACTCTCTAAAGACAGCAGGAGTGGTAGAGATACTCTTAATGATCGGCTATGAAAAGCCTACTGACATTTACTCCTGAGGTGCTGACTTGCTGCACCCTCGACAACTACTGTGATTATTATTATTTGATCATGCTGGTCATTTGAACATCTTGGCCATGTTCTGTTATAATCTCCACCCGGCACAGCCAGAAGAGGACTGGCCACCCCTCATAGCCTGGTTCCTCTCTAGGTTTCTTCCTAGGTTTTGGCCTTTCTAGGGAGTTTTTCCTAGCCACTGTGCTTCTACACCAGCATTGCTTGCTGTTTGGGGTTTTAGGCTGGGTTTCTGTACAGCACTTTGAGATATCAGCTGATGTACGAAGGGCTATATAAATACATTTGATATGAGTAAAGGGAACACAGCGAAATGTCTGCCGCATAGATAGACAGGAGGCAAGGGTCATTTTCCATACGTATTCATGACTCCTCACGTCCTAGGCCAGGAGTAATCAAATCCTACCCTGGTGGTCCAGAGTGCTGCTGGTTTTCTGTTCTACCTGATCATTAATTGCACCACCTGGTGTCCCATGTCGGGAGGAGAAAAAAAGCAGTGGAACTGGCTTAGAGGTCCAGATTTAAATTAGAGGGTTCTAGAGTATCGCCTGGCCTCATTCTCAAACGTATTGAAGGGGATGGTCCAAGATCCCTCCACTCAGGCATTCTCAAGTGTTTTTTGAAAAGGAATTGAGGAAAGATTAACTGAAAAGGAGCCAGAGAAGGCATCTTAATGGCTCTGGCTTAAGTGGGAGGAGCAGTGGACGAGCCACCTGGCTCAGATCAACACGATGGGCGCACCCTTCAGAATGTGTCGTGAACAACACCTAAACACCTTATGAAGTGGGGACCTCCCCTGATGAGCAACATGTTTGCTGGTCAAAATAATGGCCCTGTGATTTTGGCCATATTTAATGTGCTAGACTGCTTGTAGTTGTTAATTGTGGACATGTCTTTCGGATCCGAGTAGTCAAGGAGATGACATGGATGGATTGAGACAGAGCCCTTACTGTCCACTGTTGTGTATGCTGCCAACGTCCTTGATGAAGACAGAAAAGCAGTCCAAGTGGGACATCTACTGGTAGGTATGGGTATTGACCTTATTTTCCCCTGTAGTCACCCAGAGGGACGTTCAATAGTCAAATGTTGCAGATAAAAATGCCATGAAAATAGGCAAGGTGATTCCTTATTGTATGTGTCAGAGACAAACGTAGTTTTTTTATAGCATATTTTGAGCGCCTGTGTTCCAAAACGTTTTGCCTTGCTGAATGCGCCCCTTGCTGTGGTTTTGTCATATAATCCAGTTCTAAATCAGAAAGGAGAAGAGTAGAAAATGAAAAAATAGACGTATCATTTAATAGGCTTGACTCGTTTTGAAGCACACATTTCTCCTCTCATCACCAATGAAATGACCGAACGACAGCTAAACAATGGAGTGAAACAAGGACTGTCTTGTATGTGTCTGTGGTTCTGCTATGGAATAGATTTGGCTTATGAGATCAGCTTCGCTGCACTCCCCTGACAGTCAGATTGTAGTATCTCTATCCAACACCCGATGGGGCTGCAGCTGCTTCTCTCTCTCTCTCTCTCTCTCTGGCAAGGAGATTCCTCTCCTCCCTCTCGTTTAGTAGGCTATATGAAGTCCTACTCTCTGTTTTTCTCCATCTCTCTCAATAGGACGTTCTTCTCTTCCCAGCAAGACAGGAAGCAATGCACTGAGCTCACATCAGAGGTCCAGACAGGAGCCAGGGCACAATCACACAGCTGTGTGTGTTCCTATAATTTACAGCATTGTTACTGAAATAGTGACATCATTCCTAATTAATCAATAGTGAACTAGTGAATAATTGGGTATTATCTGCAGGTCACAGAGTGGCAGTCTAAGACACTGCATCTCAGTGCTAGAAGCGTCACTACAGACCCTGGTTTGATCCTGGGCTGTATCACAACCGGCTGTGATTGGGGGTCCCATAGGGTGGGAGCACAATTGGCCGGTTTAGGTGAGGGTTTGGCCGGAGTAGGCCTCATTGTAAATAAGAATTTGTTCTTAACTGACTTGCCTAGGTAAATAAAGGTTAAATAACGGTAAAAAAAAAAAAAGGTTTAAAAAAAATGTTTAAAAAAAATTCTGGCAAGGGATGAAGAGATTGACAAAGGGGGGTGTGTCTCAATCCAAGCCTGTCAATGGACAGAGCAGACCATTAAAAAACATGGGGCTCTTGCTTGTTTTGTCACACAAACAGGTGGCATAGACCAAGGCTGCTATTATTTTCACTATATGGCCAATATTTTTGTTTTACAGCATCCACTGATTTATGTATTTTGGACGTTTATCTTGATAAACCAATAATAATTAAATGTGCACCCCTTATTCGCTCAATAGTGGAATATACACATCGATATTCCTCCTAAAGCTGACTGCTATCCGAATATAGGAGCATTTTCATATAACCTGTGACTTTCTTAAATTAGCAAATAAATAACAAAGCCTTTTCGCCTCCGGTTGGTGCTGTAACCCGCCATCCACGCCCATACTGTACAACGTTGTATTAGGCAGGATACCATTAGGCACTGTGGTGAGTGCGGTTCGAAGAAAGTGGAGAACTGGAGAGAAAGAAAGAGGGAGCGATTGGGATGCTACAATAACAGACAGACAGAACACCACACAACGTGTTTGTTGGGCTACACGGAGAGAGAAGAGAGGACAAAATAGTCGAACCGAGAGAGAAGAGCGCGAGTGGCGGTCTGGGTTTGGCAACCGGCTTGTTCATAGTTCCCTCGAGCCAGCTGCAGCAGGCAGCACCGTGCAAAATGCGCTATTTACGGTTCTTCATTCCTGCGTTCGGTTCGACAATGGACTCGTTCTGCAACTGAGCCTGCCAACCTTGCAGCACACCGCGGACGGAATTTGAGGGAACGCTTACTGCAACATGCAGTAAAAATAACACACTGAGATGTTTTTTTACACGATACAGTGAAGGGGGATCCCCACCGCCGTCATTCTCTTTCCACATACCGGTTTTTGGATTATAAATCCGGGATTAGAAGAAGTTCGGTCGGGATGGGGAAGGAACAAGAACTACTAGAAGCGGCCCGGACCGGGAATGTGGTCCTGGTGGAGAAATTACTGAGTGGGAAAAGGGGAATCCTGGGGACAGCCTCGGGCTCCATACCTCTGCCAAACCTACTGAGGTAAACGAAGTCGTCAACATACACTTTCATGTCATATGAAGAAGATTGCCTTGTTGATACTACTATTGACATACTTCTATTGATGGTCTACGTTGAAAAAGACGGGCTGTTTCGCCAAAGTTGGAGCATAGCACTTTTATGCAAACTGACATGAGACAAATTACTTTATGTGAATTCAGGAAAGCCCGAGGCAGCCTCTGCTAAAGCCTGGTTGTCGTCTTTGTGTCCGAGAAGGGGCTTTGCGTTAGATATAAATTTGGCGCACAAACTGTGCATAAGATTGGCATCAATCTTGACAGCTGTCAAATTGTTGTGCACTTTTACACTGACTCTGGCTATACATTATAATAATGCATGGTTTTGTCCGAAGGTGGTGTTGCCAGCAACGACCTGTAGCCTAATCACTTACTACTGCAAATGTTGATGTTTCATTGTAAATATATTTGTTAATTTCAACCTGGTCTCAGAGCAATTAGTATGGTTTGGGGCGTTCTTTTGTATCCCTCCATTTAGTAGGATATGTTACGTTCTCCAATCCGTATGATATGTTACAAATCAAATAGCATTAATTTCTGTCTTAATGTCTTAAGTAACCAGACCATTCCTACATACAGTATCATACGACTTGGAGGTACCTCAAAATATGTCTACTATGTTATGTCTGGTCAGAGCGACAAGCATGAACATTTGGCATTGATCAGTAGCCTAAACACTCAGTGCCTATTGAGGGCCTGTTGAAGGCCTCATGGTGTGTAGACCTATGCCAGTGTGCCGTCATTGATACATTAAATAGGCTACTATTAAATGACCATAACATAGTCCAAGTGTTTGTGATATGTTGCTGAATGGCTGGCGGTATGTTATGCTGTAAACTCATAAAAGGATAGTCTCTCAGGCCAAAACGGAACCTTGTAGCCTCGTATAAAGACAACTTTAGACTGTGAATAGTCCCTTTCCCCCAGGCCTCTCCTTCCATCTCTATCAGTAAAGAAGAGAGGACTAGGTGATCAGTTAGATCAAAGGACCGGGCGTACGGGAGGAGCATCACCTCAGGCTGTGCAGCAGTGCTTTGCTTTTACAGCCGTGTTGGGGTGCACTGATGGGAGAGAGTGAGGAACAAGACAGTTGAAGATGGGCGTACGCCTATGAAGCAAGAGGGAGGGGGAGCAAGAGGGAGGGGGAGCATGGGAACTGTGTGTTTGTGCGCGTGCTTAAACTGCGTGTAAAGAGCTAAAGGGTAGGCTTGTACATCACCATGGCAACAGCCTCCAGGAACAATTAAAAAAAATAACAATATTTACATCTTACAGTTAAATTAGGAAAAGGAATCAAACAACAATATGTACATATCAACTGCCATGTGGTACAGTATTTGGAAGTGTCCAGCTAGTGTACTACGACCGTGTCCAGCTAGTGTACTATGACCGTGTCCAGCTAGTGTACTATGACCGTGTACAGCTAGTGTACCTGAACTACGACCGTGTACAGGTAGTACCAGTCCCACAACACTGCTGGCATCAAATCCAATGTTTGAATAGGCCTGTGCTATGTATTCCTAGCACAAGCTTGCTTTGACAGAAAATGGTGTCCCTGAGGAACTGTTGTGTAGCGTGTGTGTGTGTGTTGTACTGGGTTACACTGAAAGTTGGGCTTTTTTTGGGACAAGGCAATGGTCCATGCAGGTAAGTCTGTGAAACAGTGGGTTGACTATAGACTGTCCATCTGGACAAGGTTTTGTCAACCCCCTCAGGCTTATTCCCTGACTCATAAAAGTGTGTGTGAGTCAAAAGGAAGGTGGAGGGTTCTATTAGGGTAGGTCATGTTTGGGGAGTTTTCTTTGGGAGACAATGATGCATATTCTCCCATCTTGAGGCTAGAGTCATTCAGAATATTCCAAAGCTGTGAGGCCCTTTTCCAAAACCTCTCAGCACCACATAGTGGGACATACACACACACACACACACACACAGGAAAATCAATAGCAGATGATTTCATGGCCATGGTTCAGATATATACTAGCTGTACACATACTAGCTGTACATGGCCATGGTTCAGATATATACTAGCTGTACACATACTAGCTGTACACGGTCATAGTTCACATATACTAGCTGTACACATACCAGCTGTACACATACTTGCTGTACATGGTCATAGTTCACATATACTAGCTGTACACATACTAGCTGTACACATACTTGCTGTACATGGTCATAGTTCACATATACTAGCTGTACACATACTACCTGTACACGGTCGTAGTTCAGGTACACTAGCTGTACACGGTCGTGGTTCACGTACACTAGCTGTACACGGTCGTGGTTCACGTACACTAGCTGTACACGGTCGTGGTTCACGTACACTAGCTGTACACGGTCGTGGTTCACGTACACTAGCTGTACACGGTCGTGGTTCACGTGCACTAGCTGTACATGGTCGTGGTTCACGTGCGCTAGCTGTACACGGTCGTGGTTCACGTACGCTAGCTGTACACGGTCGTGGTTCACGTACGCTAGCTGTACACGGTCGTGGTTCACGTACGCTAGCTGTACACGGTCGTGGTTCACGTACACTAGCTGTACACTGTCGTGGTTCACGTACACTAGCTGTATACGGTCGTAGTTCAGGTACACTAGCTGTATACGGTCGTAGTTCAGGTTCACTAGCTGTACACGGTCGTAGTTCAGGTACACTAGCTGTATACGGTCGTGGTTCACGTACACTAGCTGTACACGGTCGTGGTTCACGTACACTAGCTGTACACGGTCGTGGTTGATTATGTTAACTTCTGCATGTATCAGCGCCTGGTTTTATGTAGAGGCACAGTAATGATGAAGATGGATTTGTGACTGTAGGTTTATTACGTAATCAGACAGTTATTACAGTGATGACTAGCGTTACCACATGACAATAATGCTTGTCCATTACAATATGTGGGAAATGATGAGGATAACTGTGTGATGAAAGAAGGAACATTTTTAAAAGCCAACACATGCCAGATATGTTGAACACTCTAGCTACACAGGAGAGTCAAGTACTGGTTGTTGTCGGTGCTTGCTATCGTTACTCCTTGTTCTAGTGGCTACTGTCACTGAAGGGGTTCTACAATTGCACAAACACAGAGAGAACCCCCTTTGATCAGTGTGTGGCTGAGAGTACAGTATGTCGTCCTGCTCCACAAACAAACAGTGCTGATGTGAGAAGAGGTGGTGAGTCTCAGAGGGGACACACACACACACACACACAGCAGTGATCTGCTCAAGGCTCCAACACAAGCAGCAGAACACATAAAAAATAAACGCAGGGGAGGCTTGTCTCTGTCGCTCTGTGCCAATTTAAACAGAGATTGATGGAGAGACAGATACTGTGTCTGTGTATTTTCTGTGTTCTGTTGCTTGTGTTGGAATCTTAAGCAGATCACTAACCCAGAATGGAGTGTGTGTGTATACACATTAAGAAATGTCCTTGTTTTTGAAAGAAAAGCAAAAACATTTTTGTCCATTAAAATAACATCAAATTGATCAGAAATACAGTGTAGACATTGTTAATGTTGTAAATGACTTTTGTAGCAGATCTTTTATGGAATATCTACATAGGAGTACAGTGGCCCATTATCAGCAACCATCACTCCTGTGTTCCAATTGCACTTTGTGTTAGCTAATCCAAGTTTATCATTTTAAAAGGCTAACTGATCATTAGAAAACCCTTTTGCAATTAAGTTAGCACAGCTGAAAACTGTTCTTCTTTAGACTAGTTGAGTATCTGGAGAGTCAGCATTTGTGGGTTCGATTGCAGGCTCAAAATGGCCAGAAACAAAGACCTTTCTTCTGAAACTCGTCAGTCTATTCTTGTTCTGAGAAATGAAGGCTATTCCATGCGAGAAATTGACAAGAAACTGAAGTTCTCGTACAACGCTGTGTACTACTCCCTTCACAGAACAGCGCAAACTGGCTCTAACCAGAATAGAAAGAGGAGCGGGAGGCCCCGGTGCAAGAGGACAATTACATTAGTGTCTATTTTGAGAAACAGACGCCTCACAAGTCCTCAAATGGCAGCTTCATTAAATAGTACACGCAAAACACCAGTCTCAATGTCAACAGTGAAGAGGTGACTCCGGGATACTGGCCTTCTAGGCAGAGTTCCTCTGTCCAGTGTCTGTGTTCTTGTGCCCATCTTGATCTGTCCTTTTTATTGGCCAGTCTGAGATATAGCTTTTTCTTTGCAACTCTGCCTAGAAGTCCAGCATCCCGGAGTCCCCTCAACACTGCAATTTCACACACACAGAGAAAGTGATTGGTCCTCGCTCATTTTTCCGGTATGTATCGGTCTATGAAGACCAGAGAGGAAATAACATAAAATACTGTTTATTTTCTGTAATAGTTTCTAACCACAATACTCAGAATTGGTCTTATTATAACACTTAGAATCAGTAATAAATGTCACTTTTTTCCACCACAGCAGCACTCATGGTGTAGTGGACCACTAGACTGAACCACTAGCCTTGGCAGGCCAACACAGATATGTGTGTGTGTTTCCTCAACCGCCTAGTGACTAGACCAACCATATGGGGAAGACCACCTCGTGTGTGTGTGTGTGTGTGTGTGTGTGGTTGCGTGCGTAGGAGGGGTGTAACAGAGCATCCATAAAGATACAGGATGGGGAGATGTAAAGGAGTAGTCTGGAGGAGGGGTGTAACAGACCATCCATAAAGATACAGGATGGGGATATGTAAAGGAGTAGTCTGGAGGAGGGGTGTAACAGACCATCCATAAAGATACAGGATGGGGAGATGTAAAGGAGTAGTCTGGAGGAGGGGTGTAACAGACTATCCATAAAGATACAGGATGGGGAGATGTAAAGGAGTAGTCTGGAGGAGGGGTGTAACAGAGCATCCATAAAGATACAGGATGGGGAGATGTAAAGGAGTAGTCTGGAGGAGGGGTGTAACAGACCCTCCATAAAGATAGAGGATGGGGAGATGTAAAGGAGTAGTCTGGAGGAGGGGTGTAACAGACCATCCATAAAGATAGAGGATGGGGAGATGTAAAGGAGTAGTCTGGAGGAGGGGTGTAACAGACCATCCATAAAGATAGAGGATGGGGAGATGTAAAGGAGTAGTCTGGAGGAGGGGTGTAACAGACCATCCATAAAGATACAGGTTGGGGAGATGTAAAGGAGTAGTCTGGAGGAGGGGTGTAACAGACCATCCATAAAGATACAGGATGGGGAGATGTAAAGGAGTAGTCTGGAGGAGGGGTGTAACAGACCATCCATAAAGATACAGGATGGGGAGATGTAAAGGAGTAGTCTGGAGGAGGGGTGTAACAGACCATCCATAAAGATACAGGTTGGGGAGATGTAAAGGACTAGTCTGGAGGAGGGGTGTAACAGACCATCCATAAAGATACAGGATGGGGAGATGTAAAGGAGTAGTCTGGAGGAGGGGTGTAACAGAGCATCCATAAAGATACAGGATGGGGAGATGTAAAGGAGTAGTCTGGAGGAGGGGTGTAACAGAGCATCCATAAAGATAGTTGGGGAGATGTAAAGGAGTAGTCTGGAGGAGGGCTGTAACAGAGCATCCATAAAGATAGAGGATGGGGAGATGTAAAGGAGTAGTCTGGAGGAGGGGTGTAACAGACCATCCATAAAGATACAGGATGGGGAGATGTAAAGGAGTAGTCTGGAGGAGGGGTGTAACAGACCATCCATAAAGATACAGGATGGGGAGATGTAAAGGAGTAGTCTGGAGGAGGGGTAGACGTGGGTCAGGGGTCAACTGTGGAGAATGTAAGTGGGATCACACACACACACTCTCTTAATTAAATTTCAATTCAATTTAAGGGCTTTATTGGCATGGGAAATGTATGCTTACATTGCCAAAGCAAGTGAAGTAGATAATAAACAATAAAAAATTGACAGGAAACTAGAGGTCGACCGATTAATCGGAATGGCTGATTAGGGCCGATTTCAAGTTTTCAGAACAATCTGTAATCTGGATTTTTGGACACCGATCATGGCCGATTACATTGCACTCCACGAGGAGATTGCGTGGCAGGCTGACTACCTGTTATGCGAGTGCAGCAAGGAGCCAAGGTAAGGTGCTAGCTAGCATGAAACTTATCTTATAAAAAACAATCAGTCTTAACAAAATCACTAGTGAACTACACATGGTTGATGATATTAATAGTTTATGTAGCTTGTCCTGCTTTGCATATAATTGATGCGGTGCCTGTTAATTTATCATTGAATCACAGCCTACTTCGCCAAACGGGTGATTTAACAAGCGCATTCACAAAAAAAGCACTGTCGTTGCACCAATGTGTACCTAACCATAAATATCAATGCCTTTCTTAAAATCAATACACAAGTATATATTTTTAAACCTGAATATTTAGTTAATTCTGCCTGCTGACCTGAATTTATTTTAACTAGGGAAATTGTCACTTCTCCTTCTTTCTGTGCAACAGAGTCAGGGTATATGCAGCAGTTTGGGCCGCCTGGCTCGTTGCGAACTGTATGAAGACTATTTCTTCCTAACAAAGACAGCCAACTTCGCCAAACAGGCGATGATTTAACAAAAGTGCATTTGCCAACAAAGCACAATCGTTGCATGAATGTACCTAACCATAAACATGTCTTTCTTAAAATCAATACACAGAAGTATATTTATTTAAACCTGCATATTTAGTGAACAGAAATCCAGGTTAGCAGGCAATATTGAACTAGGAAAATTGTCACTTCTCTTGCGTTCATTGCACGCAGAGTCAGGGTATATGCAACAGTTTGGGCCGCCTGGCTCGTTGCGAACTAATTTGCCAGTATTTTACGTAATTATGACAACATTGAAGGTTCTGCAATGTAACAGGAATATTTAGACTTAGGGATGCCACCCGATAGATACAATACGGAACGGTCCCGTATTTCACTGAAAGAATAAACGTTTAGTTTTCGAAATGATAGTTTCCGGATTTGACCATATTAATGACCTAAGGCTCGTATTTCTGTGTGTTATTTATTGTGTTATAATTAAGTCTATATTTTGCTATTTCAAAGAGCAGTCTGACTGAGTGGTGGTAGGCAGCAGCAGGCTCGTAAACATTCATTCAAACAGCACTTTCGTGTGTTTGCCAGCAGCTCTTCGTTGTGCTTCAAGCATTGAGCTGTTTATGGCTTCAAGCCTATCAACTCCCGAGATTAGGCTGGTGTAACCGATGTGAAATGGCTAACTCGTTTGCGTGGTGCGCGCTAATAGCGTTTCTATCTGCGACGTCGCTCGCTCTGAGACCTTGAAGAAGTAGTTCCCCTTGCTCTGCAAGAGCCTCAGCTTTTGTGGAGCGATGCGTAACGATGCTTCGAGGGTGGCTGTTGTCGATATGTTCCTGAGTCGAGCCCAGGTAGGGGCGAGGAGAGGTACGGAGGCTATACTGTTACACTAGCAGTACTAAAGTGCTTATAAGAACATCCAATAGTAAAAGGTATATGAAATACAAATGGTATAGAGAGAAATAGTCCTATAATAACTACAACCTAAAACTTCTTACCTGGGTAAACTTTCATATGTTCTCATGTTCTGAGCAAGGAACTGAAACGTTAGCTTTACATGGGAGAGAGAGAGGGACATGGCACATATTGCACTTTTACTTTCTTCTCCAACACTTTGTTTTTGCATTATTTAAACCAAATTGAACATGTTTCATTATTTATATGACACTAAATTGATTTTATTGATGTATTAAGTTGAAATAAGTGTTCATTCAGTATTGTTGTAATTGTCATTATTACAAATAAAATAAAATCAGCCGATTTAATCGGTATTTGCTTTTGAAAAATCATAATCGGTCGACCTCTACAGGAAACATTACACTTACAAAAGTTCCAAAAGAATAAAGACATTTAGAATGTCATTATGTCTCTATACAGTGTTGTAACGATATGCAAATAATTAAAGTACAAAAGTGAAAATCAACATAAATATGGGTTGTATTTACAATTGTTTGTTCTTCACTGGTTGCCTTTTTTTGTGCCAATAGGTCACAAATCTTGCTGCTGTGAAGGCACACTGTGGTATTTCACCCAGTAGATATGGGAGTTTATCAAAATTGAATTTGTTTTTGAATTCTTTGTGGATCTGTGTAATCTGAGGGAAATATGTCTCTCTAATATGGTCATACATTGGGCAGGAGGTTAGGAAGTGCAGCTCAGTTTCCACCTCATTTTGTGGGCAGTGGGCACATAGCCTGTCTTCTCTTGAGAGCCAGGTCTGCCTACGGTGGCCTTTCTCAATAGCAAGGCTATGCTCACTGAGTCTGTACATAGTCAAAGATTTCCTTACGTTTGGGTCAGTCACAGTGGTCAGGTATTCTGCCGCTGTGTACTCTCTGTTTAGGGCCAAATAGCATTCTAGTTTGTTCTGTTTTTTTGTAAATTCTTTCCAATGTGTCAAGTATTTTTATTTTTATTTCTCATGATTTTGTTGGGTCTAATTGTGTTGCTGTCCTGGGGCTCTATCTCTCTCTCATGTACCTACTCCTCACTCAACATAACTCTTGAGTTTTAATTAAGTTTCCTTTAGTTCTGTTAACATTAGAGAGATGTTGAATGTATTTACCCTGTGTAACAGTACAAACCGTTAGCCACCCACAGTGAGCTCTGGAGTGTCCTAAGAAAACGCTTTGTAAAACATTAATTACCGATAACAAGCATCCCACAGTCCACTCATTTAAATATATTACAGCTGCACCATCGAGGTCATCCTGATGGGTTACATCACTGCCTGGTATGGTAAACGCTCTGCCTCCGACTGCAAGGCACTACAGAGGGTAGTGTGCATGGCCCAGTACATCACGGGGCCAAGCTTGCCATCCAAGTACCTCTATACCAGGCGGTGTCAGAGGAAGGCCCTAAAAATTGTCAAAGACTACAAACACCCTAGTCATAGACTGTTCTCTCTGCTACCACACGGCAAGTGGTACCAGAGCACCAAGTCTAGTTCCAAGAGGCTTCTAATCAGCTTCCTTCCCCAAGCCATAAGACTCCTGAACATCTAATCAAATGGCTACCCAGACTAGTTGCATGGTCACCTTTCATAACTCTACCTACATGTACATATTACCTCAACCGGTGCCCCCGCACATTCACTCTGTACGGGTACACCCTTTCTATAGCCTCGGGACATATGGAAAGAGGCCAAGGGAAGAAGGCTGTTTTCAGAGTATTGGGACCCAGCCCATGGATGGGAGGCCAGACTGTCATTGTAGTTAATGAGGTTCTGACCTGAACACACACACATTCCTTCCTGCTTCCTTTGGCTTGTATACTAGCACTTGTTCTGGGATGAATCGCACCGTGCCAAGACGGTGGATGAATCGCACCGTGCCAAGACGGTGGATGAATCGCACCGTGCCAAGACGGTGGATAAATCGCACCGTGCCAAGACGGTGGATGAATCGCACCGTGCCAAGACGGTGGATGAATCGCACCGTGCCAAGACGGTGGATAAATCGCACCGTGCCACGGCGGTGGATAAATCGCACCGTGCCACGGCGGTGGATGAATCGCACCGTGCCAAGACGGTGGATGAATCGCACCGTGCCAAGACGGTGGATGAATTGCACCGTGCCAAGAGGGTGGATGAATCGCACCGTGCCACGGCGGTGGATGAATCGCACCATGCCAAGACGGTGGGTAAATCGCACCGTGCCAAGACGGTGGATAAATCGCACCGTGCCAAGACGGTGGATAAATCGCACCGTGCCAAGACGGTGGATAAATCGCACCGTGCCAAGACGGTGGATGAATCGCACCGTGCCAAGACGGTGGATAAATCGCACCGTGCCAAGACGGTGGATGAATCGCACCGTGCCAAGACGGTGGATGAATCGCACCGTGCCAAGACGGTGGATGAATCGCACCGTGCCAAGAGGGTGGATGAATCGCACCGTGCCACGGCGGTGGATGAATCGCACCATGCCAAGACGGTGGGTAAATCGCACCGTGCCAAGACGGTGGATAAATCGCACCGTGCCAAGACGGTGGATAAATCGCACCGTGCCCAGACGGTGGATAAATCGCACCACGTTTCATCTTCAATGCCCTTGCTGATGGAAGGAGGTTTTCACTCAAAATCTCATGATACATGGCCCCATTCATTCTTTCCTTTACACGGATCAGTCGTCCTGGTCCCTTTGCAGAAAAACAGCCTCAAAGCATGATGTTTCCACCCCCATGCTTCACAGTAGGTATGGTGTTCTTTGAATGCAACTTAGCATTCTTTGTCCTTCAAACACGATGAGTTGAGTTTTTACCAAAAAGTAATATTTTGGTTTCATCTGACCATATGACATTCTCCCAATCTTCTTCTGGATCATCCAAATGCTCTCTAGCAAACTTCAGATGGGCCTGGACATGTACTGGCTTAAGCAGGAGGACACGTCTGGCACTGCACGATTTGTGTCCCTGGTGGCGTAGTGTGTTTCTGATGGTAGGCTTTGTTACTTTGGTCCCAGCTCTCTGCAGGTCATTCACTAGGTCCCCCGTGTGGTTCTGGGATTTTTGCTCACCGTTCATGTGATCATTTTGACCCCACAGGGTGAGATCTTGCATGGAGCCCCAGATCGAGGGAGATTATCAGTGGTCTTGTATGTCTTCCATTTCCTAATAATTGCTCCCACAGTTGATTTCTTCAAACCAAGCTGCTTACCTATTGCAGATTCAGTCTTCCCAGCCTGGTGCAGGTCTACAATTTTGTTTCTGGTGTCCTTTGACAGCTCTTTGGTCTTGGCCATAGTGGAGTTTGGAGTGTGACTGTTTGAGGTTGTGGACAGGTGACTTTTATACTGATAACAAGTTCAAACAGATGCCATTAATACAGGTAACGAGTGGAGGACAGAGGAGCCTCTTAAAGAAGATGTTACAGGTCTGTGAGAGCCAGACATCTTGCTTGTTTGTAGGTGACCAAATACTTATTTTCCACCATAATTTGCAAATAAATTCATTAAAAATCCTACAATGTGATTATTCTGGATTTGAAGTGTACCTATGATGAAAATTACAGGCCTCTCATATTTTTAAGTGGGAGAACTTGCACAATTGGTGGCTGACTAAATACTTTTTTTGCCCCACTGTATATGTATGATTATTCTGTATGTCATGGTTCCCCATCTGACGGCACAGCAGGGGATTTTATTTGGCCACCTAATCTGACTTTGGTGCAGGTCACGTTGTTCTTCACATTACCGTCTCTGGTAAACGCGCACTATATCAAATTATATCAACGTTTATTTGTCACATGCACAGGATACAGAAGGTGAAATGGTTACTTGCATATTGGAGTCTTTTGTTTAGACATGTAGCTAGCTAGCTAAACAATGAACCATAATGCCAACTCCTACTACTACGCATGAATCTGCAGGTAGCTAAAGCTAACCAACTAGGTTCAATGTTAGCTAGCTACATAGCCATTTGCATCGTTAGTTAAAACATAATGTTTTCTGAGATATAAATAATATCACTACACAGATCATGCACATAATGTTAGCTAGCGAGCCGGAAACGTAGAACATGTGAAAATGTAGCTCGACTCTTTACCTGTATAGACGGATGAACGCGTCACGGTAGACTGGAACCATTTAACTCTGTCTTGTTTGTAGCTACATCTTGCTTGGCCAGCGTTGGGTCTAGTCGCTCTGGTTCACACTGGCCGTGGCGTGTGCAGAAAGTAGCCCATCTGATCTGTCGATTTGCGCCTGCTAAATTCAGGTTATCAATGTTGTTGAGAAAAGGAGCACATTTTTTGTAGTTCTCGATTGTTAACCCATACTGAGCAGCTCACGTTATAGACAGAAGCGGTCTACATGGCAGACCAATCCAAACTCATCTCCCGGCATGTCCAGCCCATCCATTATCTCAGCCAATCATGGCTAGCGGGAAGGCTGGCGAATATAAACCAACTAGGCTCAACCAACTAACCAACAACTTTATTCATATTTACAGATGGAATACAAGTTTGTTATTAAAACAAATGAAAATTGTGAAGGAATGTTCAAGATTGCATTTCTTCCCCAAAAAATCACCACAAAACGAAGAATTTCAAATGCCTCTCCTGTGAGGTAGTGACGTGTGTGTGTGCCTAGCTTCCTGAAACGGGTCACAAATGTACGCAAGGTTTAAAATGATTGTGTTTTAGTCAAATATTATATCCGTTTGGGCTTCTTGCGGTCAACTTGCAGTCTTACCAGTAATTTGTAATTATGTTCCGAACCCCTGGCTATCCAGTCAAGAAAAACTGGTCCCACGGCTGAATCTAGTTGATGATCCCTGCTGTATGTATTTATAGCTGCAGTATGCCTGAATGTATTGGGTGTGTGAATTGGCATGTGAAATGTGTGTGTGTGTGTGTGAACAGTTGTGACAGCTTTAGTGGTGACAGTGCAGACAGAGGTAGATTGGCGCTCCGATGACATTTGCAGTCTCAAGACAGGACTCCCATGCACACAATGGAATTGGCTCAGCAGTTCTTAGTGTGTGTGTGTGTGTGTGTGTGTGTGTGTCTGACAGCTGATCTCAACCCTGTCCTGAAGTACTATTAAGCCTATGACTGAGTACAGCTGCCATTCAGCTTCATTCTATCAAACAACATTGCAATGTGTGTGTGATGGAGAGTTGGTGAATGAATGAATGTGTGTGTGTCTGTCACGAGGTGATGGACAGCGTTTAACCAGCCGGTGCTATGATGCACTCTTAATTCCCACGGTAATTGATTTCCCGCTTGCCCATTTCTCGTTGCCGTGGGAGCCGTAGCGCGAGCAGAGAAACCAGGAAGTGAATTACTCTGAGTGACAGCCCCTAATGGGCCATATTTCCCATCAGGCCGAGCTGACGCCAACAGATTGTCCTCCAATTCCCAAACACAAACTCTGACACACACTCTTTGAAATTCATAAAGAATGAGAAACACACACACACACACTGATGTGAAAAAATAATCCTTCACTACCTATCACCATAACTCTGCATTGGAGTTTAAACCACTATGTTGGGATAGTGATCGTATGTCTCAATATGACCAGAACTTTCCTTTCCTTGTATGACCCAAGGTGGAATACATGACAAATGAGTTCTTTTTAAAACGGATATAAAATATTCAACACTCCCTGACTGCAGTGAAAAATAGAGAATATATCATTCTCTGAGTCCAGTGCTCCTTCTGTTCAGATCACCAAAAGCGGTTGAATTCGGAGGGAAAGCCATTGGGAATGATTGAATGAGTTATTGTGTGGATTATTTTAT
Source organism: Oncorhynchus mykiss (assembly GCF_013265735.2). Taxonomy (NCBI): domain Eukaryota; kingdom Metazoa; phylum Chordata; class Actinopteri; order Salmoniformes; family Salmonidae; genus Oncorhynchus; species Oncorhynchus mykiss. The sequence continues at coordinate 62,245,120 of NC_048579.1, forward strand.
TATCACTTTATGCATTTGTGCAGAATGTTTGATGTCTGATTGATGGAACCGCGAATAGCCTGTCTTCCAAAATCACTGATTGATTGTAACCTTTTTCCTCCTCGGATATTCCATGTGAAATTTCTGCTTGTTGACACTCCAGAAAGAGGGAAATGGAGACCCAGGTGAAATGCACTTTAAATACATCTGACTTAGAGAGGGAGGTGGAAAAAAAGAGAGAGGGAGGAAAGAGTGGAAACGCAAGGTAGGTGTGAGAGAGTGAAGGAGAGAGAGAGGTAGGGAGTGCGAGTAGGAGGTAGTGGATCTAGGCAGGCTGGGGGAGAGAGGAGGAGGGATGTTGGAGGTGTAGCGGAGGTGAAGGTGTACTGTGTCTCTGCCCAGGGTGGTGGCAGGGGGAAGATCTCATACCAGGCAACCCTAAAGGAAGGAGAGATTACAACACTACCGTCTACTCAACCTCTTTCTATTTCTCCCTGAGGGTTGGTCTCTCCTTAATTCCATTCAATTCAAGGGGCTTTATTGACATGGGAAACATATGTTAACATTACCAAAGCAAGTGAGTTAGATAATATACAAAAGTGAAAAAAACTAAAAATTAACAGTAAACATTACACTCACAGACGTTCTTTCTCTCTGAGGATCGGTCTCTCCTTCTCTCTTTCTTTCTCTCTGAGGATCGGTCTCTTTCTTTCTCTCTGAGGATCGGTCTCTCCTTTCTCTCTGAGGATCGGTCTCTCCTTCTCGTTCTCCCTGAGGTTCGGTCTCTCCTTCTGTTTCTTTATCCCTGAGGATCGGTCTCTCCTTCTCTTTCTCCCTGAGGATCGGTCTCTCCTTCTCTTTCTCCCTGAGGATCGGTCTCTCCTTCTCTTTCTCCCTGAGGATCGGTCTCTCCTTCTCTTTCTCCCTGAGGATCGGTCTCTCCTTCTCTTTCTCCCTGAGGATCGGTCTCTCCTTCTGTTTCTTTCTCTCTGAGGATCGGTCTCTCCTTCTCGTTCTCCCTGAGGTTCGGTCTCTCCTTCTGTTTCTTTCTCCCTGAGGATCGGTCTCTCCTCTTTCTTTCTCCCTGAGGATCGGTCTCTCCTTCTCTTTCTCCCTGAGGATCGGTCTCTCCTTCTGTTTCTTTCTCCCTGAGGATCGGTCTCTCCTTCTCTGTTTCTTTCTCTCTGAGGTTTGGTCTCTCCTTCTCTGTTTCTTTCTCTCTGAGGTTCGGTCTCTCCTCTGTTTCTTTCTCTCTGAGGATCGGTCTCTCCTTCTCTGTTTCTTTCTCCCTGAGGATCGGTCTCTCCTTCTCTTTCTCCCTGAGGATCGGTCTCTCCTTCTCTTTCTCCCTGAGGATCGGTCTCTCCTCTTTCTTGCTCCCTGAGGATCGGTCTCTCCTTCTCTTTCTTTCTCCCTGAGGATCGGTCTCTCCTTCTCTGTTTCTGTCTCTCTGAGGATCGGTCTCTCCTTCTTCTTTCTCCCTGAGGATCGGTCTCTCCTCTTTCTTTCTCCCTGAGGATCGGTCTCTCCTCTTTCTTTCTCCCTGAGGATCGGTCTCTCCTTCTGTTTCTTTCTCCCTGAGGATCGGTCTCTCCTTCTCTGTTTCTTTCTCTCTGAGGATCGGTCTCTCCTTCTCTGTTTCTTTCTCTCTGAGGATCGGTCTCTCCTTCTCTGTTTCTTTCTCCCTGAGGATCGGTCTCTCCTGTTTCTTTCTCCCTGAGGATCGGTCTCTCCTCTTTCTTTCTCCCTGAGGATCGGTCTCTCCTTCTGTTTCTTTCTCCCTGAGGTTCGGTCTCTCCTTCTCTGTTTCTTTCTCCCTGAGGATCGGTCTCTCCTCTTTCTTTATCCCTGAGGTTCGGTCTCTCCTTCTCTTTCTCCCTGAGGATTGCTCTCACCATGTCTCTTTTCTCTCATACATGTTCCCTCCATTTCTTTCTCTAAACATGTTCTATTTTCTTCTAGCTGCGTTTTGCTCTCTCTCTCCCCTGTCCCTGTCTCTGTCCCTGTCTCTGTCCCTGTCTCTGTCCCTATCTCTATCCCTGTCCCTATCTCTATCCCTGTCCCTGTCCCTATCTCTATCCCTATCTCTATCCCTATCGCTATCCCTATCCCTATATCTATCCCTATCTCTATCCCTATCTCTATCCCTGTCTCTCCCCTGTCCCTGTCCCTATCCCTGTCCCTGTCTCTATCCCTGTCCCTGTCCTTGTCCCTATCTCTATCCCTATCCCTGTCTCTGTCCCTGTCCCTGTCTCTGTCCCTGTGTCTATCCCTGTCCTTGTCTCTCCCCTGTCCCTGTCCCTGTCTCTGTCCCTATCTCTATCCCTATCCCTGTCTCTCCCCTGTCCCTGTCTCTGTCTCTGTCCCTGTCTCTGTCCCTGTCTCTCCCCTGTCTCTGTCTCTGTCTCTGTCCCTGTCTCTCCCCTGTCTCTGTCCCTGTCCCTGTCCCTGTCCCTATCTCTATCCCTATCCCTATCCATG